>NW_026020412.1:1660965-2347444 GCF_900185275.1 Solanum verrucosum
TATCAGAGGTAGACTTAAGACAGCCCAGAGTCGCCAGAAATCCTATGCGGATGTAAGGAGAAGGGACTTGGAGTTCCAAATCGATTATTGGGTTTTCTTGAAAGTGTCACCTATGAAGGGGGTGATGAGATTTGGAAAGAAAGGGAAGCTCAGTCCTAGATATGTAGGCCCTTACAAGATCTTGAAAAGGGTTGGTAAAATGGTTTATGAGTTAGAGTTTCCAGCAGAACTAGCCGCAGTCCATCCAGTCTTTCACATTTACTTGTTGAAGAAATGTGTAGGTGATCCAGCATCTATTGTACCATTAGAAAGTGTGGATGTGAAGGATAGTCTCACTTATGAAGAGGTGCCAGTTAAGATTCTTGATTGTCAGGTTCGGAGGTTGAGGAACAAAGAGGTCGCTTCAGTTAAGGTTTTGTGGAGGAGTTAGCCCAAAGAGGGAGCTACTTGGGAAGCAGAAGCAGCCATGAAAGGCAATTATCCTCATCTCTTTCCTTCCGATTCCATTCCAGTTTGAGGTAAAAGTTCATCTCCAGTCTTTCAGTTACTCTTGCATAATTTCAGTCTTAGTATCATGTTCCTTCAGTTATACTTGCATTTTCAGCGTACTTACATGTTCTTGAACTTAGTTCAATCAGATTTCAGTTTTAGTACTTAGTGGTAGGGTTTGCAGCTCTTTCCCTCCTTATCCAACTAGTTTAGACTTCATTCAAGGACGAATGTTCCCAATAGGGAGATATTGTAACACCTTAGAAATAAAACTTAGAACTTTCAACAGAAAACCAGAAGAACCAGGTGAACCACGATAGGGTTCACGAACCGTGAAAGGAACCACATTTCGTCGACCTGTCCGTGGACTCACAACCAGCCAAAAGTGGTGGACCACGGGACCCTTCACGAATCATGAAACTTAGAACTTTCAACAGAAAACCAGAAGAACCAGTTGAACCACGATAGGGTTCACGGACCGTGAAAGGAACCACGTTCCGTCGACCTGTTCGTGGCCTCACAACCAACCAGAAGTGGTGGACCACGGGACCCTTCATGAATCATGGACTACCACACGAGCCATTAGGAGGCTCGTGGCAGCCAGACAGAACCCACCATGCTCATACATCATACCACAGAGCCCCTTCACGGGCCATGGTGGCTTTTGTGAAGTCGATCCAGTAGGCCCGTAGCCTAAGTGAAGGACCACGGAGACCTTCATGGTCCGTGAAGTGGACTGTAGAGGGAAAGGGTGAAGAACCAACAGCTACTGTCCAAGGACCACGACCAACTTGACGGTCTGTGGTCCCTGTGATAGCTCATCATAAGACTCGTGGTCAGCCCTAGTCAGATTTTAAGTGGGGACGTTTTGGTCTTTTCCCCTATGTGTTAGACACCTAAACTACGTCGTTTATCCCCTAAACTACGTCGTTTAACCCCTAATCGATCTTTCACCTAAATCATTTAAACTTAGAGAAAAACAGGGAGAAAAAAGCACCATATTTCCTCAAGAACATTAACAAGATTTTTCTTTGATTCCAGCATTAAAATCGAAAGATTTCTCCATGAAATTAGTCACCAGGTATGTCGGATTTCACTAGTGGGCTTATTTCACCCATAAGGTCCCTAGAATTCAGTGAGATTTTTGATTCCCTTCATATAATCTAGACTTAGGGTTTCTAGAATTTCATATAATTATCATGATTTAGTTATTGTAACGTTCTTAATCAGATTATCATGTCTTAGTGGTTTTGCACAGATTCTTGCATGAAACTCAAAACCCTAGTTGTGTAGTTATTTTAGTTCATGAATTACACTAGCTAGGATATATAAACAAATATACATGTCTCAGTTTTCAAATATTTCATTATCAGTACTTAATGTTACATTTTCAGTAAGCATGTCAGAATATTGAGCTATCTAGTTTACTTCAGTTATGTTATAATTTACACATTCTACTTAGTTGTAGGCTTAATATCGAGTTGGACTAAGGTCAGCCACCCTCAAAGTCCAAGAACTACGTGCCCCCATAGGTTTATAAGTCCCCTTTATGGGTATCATTTTAGTGATCACGCCAGTCATGCCTATATACCTCTGGCAGGGTATATTGGGTCCTCTCGATGAGGCGTATACATCGGACTCCACGTTTAACTCACATGGTTTTATGTCGGTTATTAGTAGCTCCCACAGTCAGACTCTATTGCGTTGACCAGGTTATCAGTACAGTTAAGTATTCAGTTTCATCATGTTATATATTTGGTCATTGCATTCAATTTAGTTCATATTCAGTATGTTTAGTATATTTATCATTGGTCAGTATTTTTGTTTAGTTATGTATATTATTCATCTTTATTCTATCATGCATGCTCAGTACTTTTCAAGTAGTGATGCATACTTTGCGCTACATCTTCTCGTGATGTAGGTTTAAGTCCTCAGCATTCAGATCATACATAGATCGGTTCCCGATCTCCAGTTCAGCAGCATCAGTGGTGAGACCTCATTTTTCGAGGACGATAGACATGTTTTTCTTTACTTTCAGTCTTACAGTTTCAGTTTTTGCTAGAGTTAGTTGGGGGGGATGTCCCAGCATCACTAGTCAGTTAGAGGCTTTTATTCAGACAGTAAATTCAGTTTTAGTTTGGAGTTTAATCTTTCAATTGTCATTAAACTTATAGTTTATACATTCTTGATAGTATTGGGTATTCCCATCATTTCAGTTTATATCATGTTTAAAGCTTCTTGCACAGTATTTCTTACTTCAGTTCATCTAGCATGCTTATGATATGCTAGCTCAGGGTTAGCTTAGGCTCACTCGTTATCCTATGTCCCGTGTTTATGTCAAGGGGGTAGCCTCAAGATTTGACATTTCAAGATTACAAGAAGATCTTCAAAAGAAGGAAGAGTATCAAGATCACAAGAAAATCTCTAAGAAAATAAATAAATCGGTTTTGCTCATGCATATATTTGATATGGACATGAATCAATCAACCAAAATCAAGAATTCAATTGAGATCATTGCTTTGAAACTTCCTTGGATTATTCCTTAAAAAAAGCAGTCCTCACCACTATATTAACTTACTCATATCACAATTGTAAAGTATGCACTTTACTTCAACTTGTACTGGTATCTACTATTGTCTTTCATAAAAGCTTTTTATTCTCGTGAGTATACAATTGAAAAAGAAAAGAGAAAGAAAGACGTGAGTGTAGGTTATACAAGAAGAGGTTGTGTAAAATTCTAGAGAGGTCAGAAACCTAATATTAGCTACTTTCACCCTTTTGGATGCAAATGCTTCATTCATATCAACGGCAAGACAAATCTCGGTAAGTTTGATCCAAGGAGCGATGAAGATATATTTTTGGGCTATGCTTGTGTCAGTCGTGCTTTTTGAGTTTTCAAAAAAATAACCTTAAGCCTTGAAGAATTTTTTCATGTTAGTTTTTACGATACTAACCCAAAAATGCAGGAAGTTGAAACCTATTCCCAAAAAAAAATACTGAGAGTCACTCAAATATATCTGTTCAAATAATAAAAGAAGAGCCAACTATCCCAGAGCCGGAGTCGATTATTCCAGTAGAAAAATTTGGAATTCCTATGGAATGGAGACATAATGCTAGCTATCCTAACGACTTCATCATGGGGAAATTCAGATGATCTGTTACAGACGAGAGCATCTTTGAAAAAACAAGCCTTTGTAGCACTTGTCTCCCAAATTGAACCAAAATGTATCAATGAAGCAATGGAAGATGAATCTTGGAAACAAGCCATGAAAGATGAACTTGATCAATTCGAAAGAAACCAAGTGTAGACCCTTACTAAAAGGCCGAAAAACTATTTGGAACCAAATGGGTCTTTCAAAATAAGCTAAATGAAGATGGAAAGGTCATCTGTAACATATCAAGATTAGTTGTTCAAGGATGCTCCCAAAATGAAGGTATTGATTACGATGAAACTTTACTCCGGTAGGAAGGTTAGAATCTGTTTGAATTATTTTAGCATATGCATCATATAAGCGTTTTAAAACTCTTTCAAATGGATGTTAAAAGTTCTTTCTTAAATGGTTTTATCAAAGAAGAGGTTTTTTGTTAAACAACCTCTTGTTTTAAAAATTCTTCCTATCCTGCTTATGTTTACAAACGCTCGACAGCGCGTTATGGTCTCAAACAAGCCCCTAAAGCTTAGTATGAGAGATTAAGCAATTTTTTACTCAATAACAATTTACAAAGAGGGAAAATCGACACGAATCTTTTCATCAAAAGATCTAGATCTTTTATTCTCATAGTTCTAATTTATGTCGATGATATTATTTTTGGAAGTTCTAACCCCTCTCTGTGTGAGAATTTTGCTAATCTTATGAAGGGAGAATTTAGATGAGTCTAATGGGAGAGCTCACCTTCTTCCTCGATTTACAAATTAAGAAGTCGACTAACAGAACCTTCATCTGTCAAAGTAAATATACTAAGGAACTCATAAAGAAATTCGGGTTGGATAAAGGAAATACTTTTGGAACTGTCATGAGACAGATGCACCAGGAAAAGATGTAGATGAAAAGATGTATCAAGGAATGGTTGGATCTCTACTTTATTTAACTGTCGGCCGACCAGACATTATGTTTAGCATGTGCAACTGTGCATATTTCCAGTCTGCACCAAAAGAATCACATCTCACGGCAGTAAAAAGAATCATTCGCTATCTAATTAGAACCACTGATTTAGGACTATGGTACCCTCACTCCTCTCACTTTGATTTAATTGGATACTCAGATGCTAATTTTGCAGGTGACAAAAATGATCAAAAAATCACCCATGGAACTTTCCAAATTCTGGGTAGGGATCTCTTGGCACAGTAAGAAGCAAACTTCAGTTGCTTTATCTACCACCGATTATGCATATCTAGTCATGGGAAATTGTGGAACTCAATTATTATGAATGATGCACCAATTAATTGATTATGATCTTTTGTATGAATTTGACCCTATTTTTAGTGATAATACAAGTGTTATTAATTTATCTAAATATATTGTACATCACTCCACGGCTAAGCATATTGATATCAAGCATTATTTTATTCATGATCATGTGGAAAATGGTGATTTTTCATTAGAATTTATCGATTCTGAAAATTAATTAGCTGATATTTTTACCAAACCCATACTTGAGGAAAGATTTTGCTTTCTCCGTAATTGTCTCGGTATCACCTCTTTTTATTAATGTGATTTATTTACCTTGTTTATGCTATTTTTTTCCTTGTTGTGTTGTTTAATTCTAACCCTATCATTTCTCCACCTCAGTAAATATTACATGTCGTCTGTCTCACTTTCCTATAAAACCCTCTCCATTCCCTCTTGTAACTTCAAGACTTTTCTTCTCCCTTTCAACTCTTCTCCTTCCCTTATTCTCTATTTATTTTCTCTATTTTTCTTTTTCCTTCACTCTCAATCATGATCAGAACTCGCTCAAAAGATTTGATCTTAATTATTCGAAATGTTTCTAATTGAACATTCTAACCTCTTCCAATTCCTCAGACGACTCCTTGGTTTCTCCCTCTCCATTGTTCAAAAGAAAGGCCTCATCGACAAAAAAGAACAAGGATCAGAAGAAACCTCGACCTAGTGCCTCTGGATCTCTCTCCCCCAAAGACATGCAAAGGTTTTGGGGAGTTGAACATAAAAACAAGTATGCCAGCTTTAAATCTCGACGAATTGTTCCTAGCAGGGTGATTAATCTGAGTCAGTTGAGGGATTCCAACTGTCCAGTAAGCTCTTTTCTCAAAGCTCAGAAACTATCTCTTATGTTTAGCATCTGTGGTCTTGATTTTTTTGAAGAGGCTATTTGTTTTCTATGCAAATCTCCGTATCTCTCATGACAGTGGTGAGTTGGAAACTCTTGTTATGGGTAGTCGTATTATTGTCAATGATCTCTTGTTTGAGGATGTTTTTGGTATAAAATTATCTGGTATAGTTCCATACATGAATGGCGTCTGGCTTGATGATTTTGAGGTAACCCTGGAAGGTTCTAAGATAGTCGTGGTTGAGCCCGGTGCTGACCTGTCTAACTTTGGTCCCTTATCCCTATGCTTTGAGCATCGTATTATTGCGCACATCATTGCCACCACTCTTTTTCCCAGTAAAGGCTCTCTAAGCAACATTTCTACTCGGGATATGTTCATGTTGTCCTGTCTGCTAAAGAAATACCACATCAACTGGGCAGTATGGTTCAAATAATATATCCTGGAAAGTTCTGAGAAAACCAATGGTTCAGCAAGCCTACCATATGGACTACTCATCTCTCAAATTCTAGTAGATCGTTTGGTTGACCCCTCCATGTTCACCTCTGTTGAGATCAATGGCACTTATAACTCTCATACTTTCTCAAGTATGTGGTATGTACAAGTTGGTAGCAAATGGGCTAAAAATGACTATGTCAAAGCCAAGGATGAGACGGTCAAACCGACTAAGATATTTGCCGAGTCAGTTGCTCTCTTGCTACAGGACACTGATGAAATCAAAACTCACATACTTGTTGTGGAACGTGGATTAGAGACACTTCAAGATGCTATTGAAAAGGTCGTTTTCCTTTAGAAGGACACGAGTACATATGTGGGGAAGCTACATATTGCAATGACGGGTATAAAGTATGAAGGCATCTCAACGGTCAACAAGTTAATCAAGCAAGTTGACTCTCTCAGAGGTGGAGTCAGCTCATCCAATATTGATCTTACCATCTTTGTCCAGACATCTTACTCCAACCTCCCTAAAAATGTGAATGTTCCTACAATACCTTATGTGGGAAGGTTATCAACACCTTGAAATACTTTCTAGGTGATCGCTTGACCTTCCTCCTTTGATACCATCTTTTTGATACTTTTGGACAATATTTCTATGGGGATTTGTCCCTTCTTTTGTTTTTTTGGGTTGTATATTGAAGGCCTTCTGCTTTCCTACTCTGAATCTTCTTACTATTGCATGTTTTGCTTAATTGTTGTATATTGCTTTCTCTCTTTTTTATTATGCCAAAGGGGAAGAATATGTTCCTACAATTTTGTAGACGGGACTCAATAAAGACTGGGGAGCCTCAATAGAGACAGGGGGATCCATACAACCTATAGTCAAGGGGGGCAATAAATTTCTCCTGAAAATCGCAAATAGACATATATCAGGGAGGTTTCATTATCTCGTTTAGCCCTATACTAAATTGTGAATTAATTATCATTATCAAAAAGGAGGATACTGATAGAATCATAAGAACGATTTATTTTGATAATGAAATACCTAACATATGTATGATAAATTGTAGGCAAGGAAATCAAAAGGGAATGATGCCAAAGAAGCATTGCAATGAAGGAAGTAACAAGTTGCACTTACTGAAGCAACACAAGAAAGGAAAACCATCATTCAAGGGTTACAGAATCAAGGCAACTACAATCCTAGAGTCTGAATAGAATAAAGTAAATATGGAAGATAGACAATCAATAAATTCAACCAAGTTTCAAGATTACAAGAAGATCTTCAAGAGAAGGAAGAGTATCAAGATCACAAGAAGATCTCCAAGAAAAATAAGGAATCGGTTTGCTCATGCACATACATGATATGGACATGAATCAATCAATTGAAATCAAGGATTCAATCGAGATCCTTGATTTAAAACTCCCTTGGGTTATTCCTTAAAAGAGCAGTCCTCACCACTATGTAAACCTACTCATAGTCGCAGTTGTGAAGTACGCACTTCACTTGAACTTGTATTGGTGTCTTCTATTGTCTTTCATAAAAGCTTTGAATTCTCCTGAGTATACAATTGAAAAAGGAAAGAGAGAAAAAATCTGAGTATAGGTTATACAAGTAGAGGTTGTGTCAAAGTAGATAATCTGATTTGCACATCAAACAAGGTTTTTCAGTCGAAATACTTTGTATTACCCATGTTCTCAACAAACTCTTAAGGAAACCCTTAAAATCCAAGGAGACTGAAAGTAGGCACCACACCGGTGTTCCAAACCAGTATAAACTCTCTGAGTCTTTTACTTACTACATTTACTCTTACCTTATATTGTGATACTAACTTGCAGGTGAGTCGACTGACCCATACAGGAAGTCGACTAAAGGAATTTTATTTCACCCCCCGCCCCTCTCTTTACTTTCAACCACAACATTAATTTTTTTATGATCAGTTGTGTTCACTTTGTGTCTTCGGCTTTCTTCTTCCATTGATTCTCTTTATCACAACTTTATCAAGGATCCTCTTTGGCAACAACTCTTTTGATTATATAGATATGAATTAGACTGAAGAGCTCTTAGTAGCACTAATTGGTGTTAATGGTAGAAGCATGGTGGTTAATCTTCCTCGAAATTGAGGACCACATGTTGGCATTCTTTAGTTTGCCTATTTGTTGAGGCTTGTTGTGGATGCATAGTGTTTACTTGTGGCCTCGTGTATTTGTTATGATATGTTTCTCTCTTAACCTCATGATGTGCCTTATGACTGATTTTGCATTTTTCTCTGTCTTTCCTTTTCATATTTGTGCAAATTTTATGTTTGATCAGTTCCTTAATTATCATGTGAAAACTATATGTGCTAATAGACAAGGTGTCTTGGCATCTCTCTTCGGCCAAGGAAACTATCTCATTCTCTTTCATTCTTTTCTATAACTTCACTCTATTAAAACCCAACCAAAATTTCTATATTAACTAATTATTGAAGTTTCCTGTCGTCCACTTTCTCCTAGCAAATACAATAAAACCTCTATAAATTAATTTGGGTGGGATCATGAAATTTTATTATTTTATAAAGATATAATTTAATCGATAAATTAATATTTATTAATTTAAAGAATGATTTGAGATTTAATGAAGGTTAATTTTGATTATATCAAAATCATTGTATCTTACTAATTTATGTATCATATTTATTGATTTCACATAAAAAATTATTATACATAAAGTACAACAAATACATCAAAATCATTGTATCTTACTAATTTATGTATCATATTTATTGAATTGTCACTATCGTGCAACAAAAGAGAATGGATGACAAGTGTGTTTTTTGATGAATATATTCGTTGGTTTGATCACAAAATGCATGGTAGACGAGTTTGCTTACGGTAGATAATTATCTAGCTCATAATAGAAATACTGAAGGACTACAAAATGTTGAATTGTTTTTCTTGCCACCCAGCATGACATCCAAAATTCAACCTTGTCATGCTGGGATAATAAGGGCTTTCAAGATGTATTATCGTAACAGATTTTATCGTAGGATATTAGAAGGCTGTAAAATGGAACAAATTGATCCAGTAAAAATTAATGTTTTGGATGCTATCAATTTTGCAATCCCTGCTTAGACAACAAATGATTAGCAAGAGACAATAGCAAATTGTTTTCGACACTGTAAAATTCGTTCGGGGATGCAATCTAAGAGAATTTGAACAAACCCACTTGTGACAATGTCATTCATGGACTTGAGGTCATGATTAATGATCTCGGTTACCACAATAAAATGGATGTCAATAACCTGTTGGATCCGGGTGAAAGTAATATATGTTCAGAGGTCCAGAGCTTAGAAGAAATTGTGGATACCATCGGAAAAAGCAATGTTGATGATGAAGTTGAAGACAATACTATACCTTTGGAACCAGTTACGCGCAAGAAAACACTTATCACATCTAGAACTCTTCACAATTTTATGGTGTAGTTCGAAAAGACAACACTGGAGTTCTTAGATACAATAAGAAAAGTTAGAGATGAACTTCAACTAGATTTAAATTTTAAGAAAAAATAAAATACAATAGAATCATATTTCACTAAATTGTCTTAGATATATTTGTACTTTTAAAGAATTATTAATTTATGATATTAATAGACCAAATACTTATATAGGGGTCTTCTGAAAATATATTATCTTATTATATTATTGAAATTGGTGATTTTTTCTATTCCCAAGTTGGGACCGAAGAAAAATATTACTTTAGAGAGATTATTAATTTAGCGAGTATTGATTTATAGAGGTTTTACTGTATTGTATAACTTATTTTACTACATTCAATGTAACACCCCAGATTTGTAAAGGAAAAATTTGCAGAATTTCAGATTTGGCAGGTGCCCAATCCGCATCAAGATTTGGACAGCTTTTAAGTCAAGGGTGTTTTTGTCTTTTCTCACTCTTCTTTTAATTCCTAAATTAAAAGGGTTTTAGTTAGTCATTTAGAATCCTAGAAACCTAACTAGAACTTACCTAAGTCATTTAATTAACTAAAACAAAAGAAAAGAAGAGAGTAGAGAGAGGGACGGCAGAAACCCTAGCTAAACCCTAGCCGCAGCCGAAAAACGCTAGAAAGTCGCTGGAAAAGTCAAGTCCAGCCCTAGTTGATAGTTTTTCATGGAGATTTCGTCACAAGGTATGTTGGATTTCATTAATGGTAGGGTTCTTGAACGTTTCTTGATTTTGGGTTTTAAATGTTAGAATGATCCAAATATTGATCGTTTTTCAATGATTATGAATGAACCTTGGTAGTTTCTAAAGTTACAGACAAATTTCATGAAGAGGTTGTTTTTAAAATGTTCCGATTTAGAAAGCACGTTTTTAACTATATGTTTTAACGTCCAAACAACATGTCACGTTTTAGCTATGTTTTAATGTTCCAAATCAGCATGTCCCGTCTTTTTCAGATTATCGTATGAATGTCAGAACCCTAGCTATGTATTTCTTTAGTTCTTGAATTACACGTGTTAGGTCAAACTTTATCAAAAATCAGTTATACATGCCTCAGTATTATGCATCAATGTCAGTTTAAATTGTTGCATTCAGTTTGCATGTCTAGTTTTGAGCTATCCAGAACAATTACAGAAAATAACTCATAATCAATTTACTACTAAATTCATTGGGATTAGCATAATACCGAGTTGGACTGGTGTTTAGCGTACCCAAATAGTCCCAGAACTACTAGCCAAGTAGGTTGTAAGTCCCTTCCATGGGCAACAAATTAGAGATCATGCTAGCATGCCTTTATACCTCTGGCAGAGTATATTGGGTCCTCTCGATGGGGCGTATACATCGAAATCCACATTCAGCTCGTGTGGTTTTATTATCCGTGATTAGTAGCTCCCACAAATCAGTCAGACTCCATTTGCATTGACCATGTTTAGTATTCAGTTTCAGCATGTCATAGTTGGTCATTGCATACAGATCAGTCATGTTTAGTATTTTTCGGCATTCTATCATATCCATATATATGTCATTGCTTTTTTCTTGGTTACTTATATATGTATTTCAGCGATGCTCCATCCTCATGCTCGGTACATTTCAGTACTGACGCATATTTTTGCGCTACATCTTCTTGTGATGTAGGCTCAGACTCTCAGCATCTAGATTGCACTTAGATCGTTTTCTGATTTTCAGCTCAGCAGATTAGTAGTAGTGAGTCCTCATCCTCCGAGGACTAGAGATATGATATCCTTACTGCTTTTAGTTTTTAGTTTCAATTTCGCTAGATCTAGTTGGGGAATGTCCCAGCATTTCTAGTCAGTTTAAAGGCTTACTTTCAGACATAGTTAGTTTCAGCCTAGTATGAGTTAATATATTTTGTATTAAACTCTCTCAATTAGAGTATATGGGTATTCCCCATCTTTTCTTTATTGATGATTTTAGTTTCCGCATCAGTTATTTTTATTCATGTTAATTATAGTATGCTCAAATTATGCCAGCAAGGTTAGCTTGGGATCACTTGCGGTCCTAGGTCCCGTGTCCGCGTCTCGGGGGTAGCTCGGGTCGTGATAAACTTGGTATCAGAGCACTAGGTTTAAGAGTCTTAGGATGTCTGAAAAGCCGCACTAAGTAGAGTCTTTTTCATGGGTGTGAATTGCACCACATCTAATGAGCAAGAGGCTACAAAGTGTTTTAGGAAAATCTTCACTTTCTTGTTACTCTTATCATGCGTAAGGTATGATCTAATTCCATTCTAACTCGATGTTCTTCGTTTCAGTGATCATGCCTCCTCGTAGGGTTAACGCTAAGAGAGTTAATGCTAGGAACACGAACGCAGCTCCTCCAGTCCCAGATCAGGAAGTTTCAAATGCATAATTTATGAATGACATTCAGATGTTGGCTTAGAGCATGGCCAATCAGAACAACCAGCGAGTTCAAGCTCCTGTGAATGCTAATGTTAGGTCAGCTACAACTATGGTGAGAGACTTTGTTAGAATGAACCCTCCTGAATTCTTAGGGTCGCAAGTTGGAGAAGATCCCTGAAACTTCATTGACGAGGTCAAGAAGATCTTTGAAGTGATGCAGGTAACTGAAAATGATCGGGTTGAGCTAGCCTCTTACCATCTTAAAGATGTGGCTCTTATCTGGTATACTCAGTGGAAGGATAATAGGGGTACAAATGCAGCTCCTATTACTTGGGATTGCTTTAGTGAGACTTTTCTGGACAGGTTCTTCCCTATTGAGTTGAGAGAGGCAAGGGCCCAAGAGTTTATGAATTTGAGGCAGGGTAACATGACTGTTCAGGAGTATGGGCTCAAGTTCAACCAACTCTCCAGGTATGCTCCTCACATGGTTGTTGATTCTAGGGCACAGATGAACAAGTTCTTGTATGGAGTGTCAAACTTGGTTAAGACAGGGTGCAGAAATGTTATGTTGTTGGGAGATATGAACATCTCTAGGCTCATGACTCATGCTCAGTAGGTTAAGGGTGATAAGCTTAGGGAACAGGCCAAGGAGAACAAGGAGGCTAGAACAAGCAACTATGACTACTCTCAACAGAAATCGGGTGGTGGTAATCGCTCGCAGCAAAAAATGTTAGCGCCTTCATCAGCTAGTGTTCCATCTCCCAGGTTCCATAATGATCATAAGGGTAGGGCGTCAGGCTCTAAGTCTCAGGATAGTGTTTCAGGTAGCAAATCATACCCTACTTGCCCTAAGTGTGGTAAGAACCATCTGGTCGAGTGTCTTGCTGGGAAAGAAGGATGTTTTGGGTGTGGTCAGTCGGGTCACAGGTTGAAGGATTGTCCTTCTAGACAGGGTCAGAGAGGAAATGGTAGAGCTCAGTCTACTACTACAGCAGCACCAGCTGGTCACCCGACTCAGCAAGGTAACTCTTCTGGTACAGGTGGCAGACAGCGCCAAAACAGGCTCTATGTTCTTCAGGCTCAACAGGATTAGGAAGGTTCTCCTGATGTGGTCACTAGTACGTTACGAGTCTTTGATCTTGATGTTTATGCATTGTTAGATCCAGGGGCTACTTTGTCTTTTGTAACTCCTTTCATAGCAGTCCAGTTCAGTGTTAGTCCAGAAACTCTCTCAGAACCTTTCTCAATCTCTACTCCAGTTGGTGAACCAGTTATAGCTAGATGGGTATACAGAAATTTCCCTGTCACAGTCTCTCAAAAAATCACCTCAGCAGATCTTGTAGAGTTAGAAATGGTAGACTTCGATGTCATTCTAGGCATGAATTGGTTACATTTCTGTTATGCCTCAGTCGACTGTAGAACTAGGATTGTTCGCTTTCAGTTTCCAGACGAACCAATCCTAGAATGGAAAGGTAGTAGCTTAGCACCTAGGGGTCGATTCATTTCTCTATCATCTAGTTCAGGTGAAGGACTCTAGTTCTAAAACCCCAGCTCTTGAGTCAGTTCCAGTGGTTAATGAGTTTCCAGAAGTGTTTCCAGAAGATCTTCCCGGAGTTCCTCCCGATAGGGAAATCGACTTTGGAATTGATCTACTTCCAGATACCCAGCCTATTTCTATCCCTCCTTACAGAATGGCTCCAGCTAAGCTAAAGGAATTGAAAGAGCAGTTGAAAGACCTTCTAGACAAGGGCTTCATCAGACCTAGTATTTCGCTATGGGGTGCACCATTATTGTTCGTAAAGAAGAAAGATGGTTTTTTCAGAATGTGCATTGACTATAGACAGTTGAACAAGGTAATAATTAAAAATAAGTATCCCATTCCCAGGATTGATGACTTGTTTGACCAACTTCAGGGTGCTAGTCATTTCTCAATAATAGACCTCAGATCGGGTTATCATCAGCTTAAAGTCAGAGATAGTGACATTTCGAAGACATTCTTCAGAACTCGGTATGGTCATTATGAATTTGTAGTCATGTCATTTGGACTAACCAATGCTCCTGCAGCTTTTATGGATTTGATGAACAGAGTGTTCAAGAAATATTTGGACTTGTTCGTCATCGTCTTTATTGATGATATCCTCATTTACTCTAGGAGTGAGGAAGAACATGCAAGTCACTTGAGAGTGGTTCTGCAAAGTCTCAAAGATCACCAGTTATTTGTGAAATTTAACAAGTGTGATTTTTGGTTACAAGCAGTTGCTTTCCTTGGGCATATTGTGTCTAGTGAAGGGATTCGAGTAGATTCCCAGAAGATAGAAGCGGTGAAACAATGGCCCAGACCTACCTCAGCTATAGATATCAGGAGTTTCTTGGGTTTAGCAGGTTATTACAGAAGGTTTGTGGAAGGATTCTCATCCATAGCCTCACCATTGACTAAGTTGACTCAGAAAATGGTCAAGTTTCAGTGGTCAGATGATTGCGAGAAAAGCTTTGTAGAATTAAAAACTAGGTTGACTACAGCTTCTGTCTTGACTCTACCAGAGGGTTCAAATGGTTATATGATTTATTGTGATGCGTCCAGAGTCGGCCTAGGTTGTGTGTTGATGCAGTGAGATAAGGTTATAGCTTATGCTTCCAGGCAACTTAAGGTGCATGAGAAGAATTACCCAACTCATGACCTTGATATAGCAGCAGTGGTGTTTGCACTTAAGATTTGGAGAGATTATTTATATGGTGTTCATATAGATGTGTTCATAGACCATAAGAGCCTTCAGTATGTGTTCACCCAAAAAGAGTTGAATCTTCGCCAGAAAAGATGGCTAGAGTTCCTCAAGGATTATGATATGAGTGTGCATTATCATCCTGGTAAATAATATGTAGTAGTAGATGCTCTTAGCAGACTATCTATGGGTAGTGTAGCACTTGTTGAAGAAGAGAAAAAAGAATTAGCAAAGGATGTTCACAGACTTGCACGCTTAGGAGTTCATCTTCTGAGCATATCATATTGTGGTGTAACAGTTCAGAATGGGGCAGAATCTTCTTTGGTAGTAGAAGTTAAGAAAAGCAAGACAGTGATCCAATATTGCTAGAGCTAAAGGGTGCGGTCCAGAAGTAGACAGTGGAGATATTCTCCCAAGGGGGAGATGATGTGCTTCGCTATCAGGGTTGACTATGTGTTCCTGATGTGGGTGAGTTGAGACATCATATCCTTGCAGAAGCCCATAATTCCAGATATTCTATTCATCTAGGTACCACTAAGATGTACCGCGATTTGCGGTAAGTCTACTGGTGGAATGGTATGAAAAGAGATATAGCAGATTTTGTGGTTAAATGCCCCAATTGCCAGCAAGTCAAGGTAAAACATCAAAGACTGGGAGGTATGACTCAAGAGATTGATATTCCTACTTGGAAGTGGGATGTGATCAACATGGATTTCATCACAGGGTTACCTTGTACTCATAGACAACATGACTCCATTTGGGTGATTGTTGATAGAGTTACTAAGTCTTCTCATTTTTTGGCGGTTAAGACTACATTTTCAGCAGAGGATTATGCCAAGCTTTACATTAATGAGATTGTGAGGTTGCATGGAGTTCCTTTGTCTATTATCTCAAATAGAGGTCCTCAGTTTACCTCTCATTTCTGGAAGTCATTTCAGAAAGGTCTTGGTACTCAGGTTAACCTTAGCACAATATTTCATCTGCAGACAGATGGGCAGCAGAGCGTACCATTCAGACCTTAGAGGACATGTTAAGAGCTTGTGTGATCGACTTCAAAGGTAGTTGGGATGACCACCTTCCTCTTATAGAGTTCGCTTACAACAATAGCTACCATTCCAGCATTCAGATGGCCCCTTATGAGGCATTGTATTGGCGTAGATGTAGATCTCCTGTTGGCTGGTTTGAAGTAGGTGAAGTAGCATTGATAGGGCCAGATTCAGTCTTTTATGCTATGGAGAAAGTGCAACTCATCATAGATAGACTTAAGATAGCCCAGAGTCGCCAGAAGTCTTATGCAGATGTGAGAAGAAGGGAATTAGAGTTCCAAGTTGATGATTGGGTTTTTCTGAAAGTGTCACCTATGAAAGGGGTGATGAGATTTGGTAAGAAAGGAAAGCTCAGTCCTAGATATGTAGGCCCTTACAAGATGTTGAAAAGGATTGGGAAAGTGGCTTACGAGTTAGAGTTGCCAGCAGATTTAGCAGCAGTGCATCCAATCTTTCACATCTCACTTTTGAAGAAGTGTGTAGGGGATCCAGCATCCATGGTTCCATTAGAGAGCATGACGGTGAAAGATAGCCTTTCTTATGAGGATGTACCAGTAAAGATTCTTGATCGTTAAGTTAGAAGATTGAGAAACAAAGAAGTCGCTTCAGTCAAGGTTTTGTGGAGGAGTCAGTCCGTAGAGGGAACTACTTGGGAAGCAGAAGCAGCCATGAAGTCCAAGTATCCTCACCTCTTTCCTTCCGATCCTACTCCAGCTTGAGGTAATAGTTCCTCTTCAGTTTTTCAGTCGTTCAGGCATCAGCTCAGTCTTAGAGCCATGTTCCTTCAGTTCTACTTGCATTTTCAGCGTATTTGCCTGTGCTTGGAACTCAGTTCAGTTAGAAATTCAGTCTCAGTGTTTAGTGGTAGGGATTGCAGCCCTCTCCCTCCATTTTCAGCTAGTTTAGTCTTCATACGACAACGAATGTTTCCAAGGGGGAGATAATGTAACACCCAAGATTGGTGAAGGAAAAATTTGTAGAATTTTCAGATTTGGCAGGTGCCCAATCCGCATCAGGATTTGGACAGCTTTTAAGTCAAGGGTGTTTTCGTTTTTTCTCACTCTTCTTTTAATTCCTAAATTAAAAGGGTTTTAGTTAGTCATTTAAAATCCTATAACTTACCTAACTCATTTAATTAACTAAAACAAAAGAAAAGAAGAGAGTAAAGAGAGGGGCGGCCGAAACCCTAGCTAAACCCTAGCCACCACCGAAAAATGCTAGAAAGTCACCGGAAAAGTCAAGTCCAGCCCTAGTTGATAGTTTTTCATGGACATTTCGTCACCAGGTATGTTGGATTTCATTAATGGGTCCCTTTCTCCCATTAGATCCCTAGAATTCAGACGATTCTTGATTTCATGCTATGAACGAAATTAGGGTTCTTGAACGTTTCTTGATTATGGGTTTTAAATGTTAGAATGATCCAAATATTGATCGTTTTTCAATGATTATGAATGAACCCTGGTAGTTTCTAAAGATACAGTCAATTTTCATGAAGAAACTATTTTTAAAACGTTCCGATTTAGAAATCACATTTTTAACTATATGTTCTAACGTCCAAACAGCATGTCACGTGTTAGCTATGTTTTAATATTCCAAATCAGCATGTCCCGTCTTCTTCAGATTATCATATGAATGTCAGAACCCTAGCTATGTATTTCTTTAGTTCTTGAATTACATGTGTTAAGTCAGACTTTATCAGAAATCAGTTATACATGCCTCAATATTATGCATCAATGTCAGTTTAAATTGTTGCGTTCAGTTTGCATGTCTAGTTTTGAGCTATTCAGAACAATTACAAAAATCAATCATAATCAGTTTACTACTAAATTCATTGGGATTAGCATAATACCGAGTTGGAATGGGGTTTAGCATACCCAAATAGTCCCAGAACTACTAGCCAAGTAGGTTGTAAGTCCCTTCCATAGGCAACAAATTAGTGATCACGCCAGCATGCCTTTATACTTCTGGTAAGGTATATTGGGTCCTCTCGATGGGGCGAATACATCGAACTCCACATTTAGCTCATGTGGTTTTATTATCGATGATTAGTAGCTCCCACAAATCAGTCAGACTCCATTTGCATTGACCATGTTTAGTATTCAATTTCAGCATGTCATAGTTGGTCATTGCATACAGATCAGTCATGTTTAATATTTTTTGGCATTCTATCATATCCATATATACGTCATTACTTTTTGCTTGGTCACTTATATATGTATTTCAGCGATACTCCATCCTCATGCTCGGTACCTTTCAGTACTGACGCATATTTTTGCGCTACATCTTCTTGTGATGTAGGTTCAGACTCTCAGCATCCAGATTGCACTTAGATCGTTTTTCAATTTTTAGCTCAGCAGATTAGTAGTGGTGAGTCCTCATCCTCCGAGGACCAGAGACATGATATCTTTACTGCTTTCAGTTTTTAGTTTAGTTTTGCTAGATCTAGTTGGGGCATGTCCCAACATTTCTAGTCATTTTAGAGGCTTACTTTCAGACATAGTTAGTTTCAGCCTAGTATGAGTTAATATCTTTTGTATTGAATTCTCTCAATTATAGTATATGGGTATTTCCCATCTTTTCTTTATTTATGATTTTAGTTTCCGCATCAGTTATTTTTATTCATGTTAATTATAGTATGCTCAGATTATGCCAGCAGGGTTAGCTTGGGATCACTTGTTGTCCTAGGTCCCGTGTCCGCGTCTCGGGGGTAGCTCGGGCGTGACATTCAAAGTATCATATTAATAGAAAAGATAAATGATCTTAGCGATAACCCCAACTAAAATGAGGTGATGTACATTTTACCTTATATGAAGCTTTGACGAAAACTTAAAATGTGTGAAATTAATAGTGAACTCATTGTTGGAACTTGGAAGAAAATGAAATTATCTTATTTGAAATTATATTTAATGTCAAACACATTCGAGCAAGTCAACAATACCTCTGAAAAGAGGGAATAGGGGAAAATGGAAGTAAAAAGGATAAAAATAATATGTCACCAGAAAGGATGGTGAAAATTTTATACAATTCAATTAATTTGTTTGGGGGATTTAGCTAATTTGTTTTTTTTCTACTTTCTCATTTTTTTGAACTTTAACTTCTCTTCTTTCTAATGTGAAATTGAAGTAAGCATACAAATAAAATAATATGTATTAAGTAGATAAAGCTTAACATAAAATTAGATGATTTTTCTTTCTAATTATGTCTTATCTTTAAATAAAAATTGATGACAGTATATGTGCAGCCTACTAAATTAGATATTTACTTCACATGCATGATGTTGAAAATAGTGTGAAACAATCGTTATTATTATTAGGAGGAGATGATTAGTGTAATTTCATTTCCTGATATAGTTCTTCCTTCAATTATCCTTGCATGTTTTTGTCCACGTAACTTTTTCTACATAGTTGGTACTATTCTTGTGTGTCAAAATTTTAAGCATGAGATTGTAGTGTACCTCCAGTATTTCTTCAACATGAGACAATGAGGACAGTTTATAATATAAATTGAATATTAACTCCTTAGAATGTTGTGAATTTATTACTCTTTAAAACAAACAAATATGTTATTTCTATCATATGCTTTAGGAATTCTGCTTCCACCATTATCTGAACTAGTTTATAAAGCACAACCGCAACATATTTTGGGCGAAATTGATGTGTTAAATTGAGCTCCACATGAACTTGTGAGGTCCATCCCATGTTCTTTATATTAGTCAATTTTTGCTACACAAGTGCTACAAGTAATTGTTAAAAAGGAATAGTGATAAGAGTTGGAAAAAGAAAGATTTGGTGGTTGGCAAATTGGTAAGATTTGCAACCTTTTGGACTTTGCTACATTTGCCTACGTCATTAGTGACATATGCATGGTTTTCCCCTTCTATAAATAGAGCATTCTTGCTCATTTGTAGAACACACCAAGTTAGAGAGAAAAAATATATTTTGAGAGCAAAGTGAGGTATTCCATAGACTTTACAAGAAAAATAGTCTGTGAAGAAAAATAGAGTGTGAGCGATATTTTAGTAAGGTGTAAATCAAACGAGTGTTATTCCTTTTGAGTGTGTTATAGTCACTTTGAATATTGTATTCATGACTACACAGTGTAAAAATTCCTTGCTATAGTGATATCAGTTGCTCCTCCTGGCCCGTGGTTTTTTCCCTTATTTAAAAGGGTTTCCACGTAAAATTCTTGGTGTCATTATTTTCCCATTTTATTTCCATTATTTTGACCATATATATTTTTGTGTTGGTCCGGGTTTTCCCAACAAACTGGTATCATAGCCAAGTTTTATCCGAGTATGCTCTGTGGTTCCAGCACAGTATGAACTTCCTTATTATAAAAGATTTACTTTGGTTTGCAATAATTATTTTGTTGGGGAAAATGATGGAAGCCAATACAAGTAGAATGGTTACTTTGAATGGTGTTAATTATGTCATTTGGAAGGGAAAAATGGAAGATCTGTTTTATATCCAAAAAAAATTACAAACTAGTCTTTACCATTGTAAAGCCTGATAATAAAACAGATGAAGAAATCTGTTGCACAGGCAGGTTTGTGGATTCATTAGGCAATGGGTTGACGATAATGTGTTGAACCATATTTCTGGAGAGACACATGCTCGAACCCTACGAGAGCATCTTGAAAGTTTGTATGCTCGGAAGACTGGCAACAACAAAATGTTCTTAATAAAGCATACGTTGAGTGTAAAGTAGCATGATGGTTCTCCGATGACAGACCATCTGAATAATTTTCAGGGGATCATGCACCGATTATTTGCTATGGGCATCAAATTTGATGAAGAAATTCAAGGCTTGCTTCTACTTGGTTCCCTACCAGACTCTTGGGAAACATTTAGAACTTCATTGTGAAATTATGCTCTGGATGGTGTGATCTCTATGGATTCAACCAAGAGTAGTGTCTTGAATGAAGAGATGAGAAGAAAATCTCTAGGTTCTTCTTCATTGGATGTCCTAGTGACTGGACCTAGGGGGAGAAACAAAATTCGTGGTTCTCAGAATAGAGAACAAAATAGGAGCAAATCCAGAGGAAGACTTAAGGATATTGAGTGTTATCATTGTGGCATCAAAAGGGCACACAAAGAAGTTCTTCAGGAAGTTGAAAAGGGAGAACAAAAACAAAGAGGAAACTAAAGAAGATGTCAATGAAAATAGTCTAGCCACCGTCACCACAGAAGATCTTGTTACCGTCCTTGATGCGGATATGATAAATATTGCTTGTGATGAGTCAAGCTGGATTGTGGACACTGGTGCCGCATCTCACGTGACATCAAGGAAGGATTTTTTTTCTTCCTATACTCCTGGTGATTTTGGAACCTTGAGTATGGTAATGAGATTATTTCTAGGGTGGTTGGTATTGGTACAATTTGTTTGGAACCTAGTGTTGGAACTAAAGTAGTTTTGAACAATGTGAAACATGCACCTGATGTTCGTCTGCACCTAATTTCTTGTCACGACCTAGGGGTACCCCCTAGGCGTAACACGGTGTACTTGACCCCAAAGGGGTCTCATACAAGCCTCATAGCATAACTTGAACATAAGAGCATAGGAAAATAGTGCGGAATTTAAAACTTTTCTTTACAATCGAAGTCCTTTATAAAATGAAAGAGAATCTATGACACTATGTCTCAAACCATCTATAAGACTTCGATTAAAACTCTTAAAATACAATATTAGGGACATAGCCCTTACATAAGTCTAAAACATGAAAGTAAAGACATAAGGGACATATGGTTGAGCCCTCAAATACAATGAGGACTCACCAATATTCTTCTTCTTGATCTACTAGAGTCAAAGCCACGAGGATGGAATCCAATATCTCCAAACCCTACACTTATAGAAAATGTAGAAATATGGGGATAGCACAGAAAGTACTAAGTATGGAAGTCATGCATTAAAAATCCTTAAAACATGCATAAAAGGGACATTTCATTTGAAACCATGCTATATGCCATTTTAGAACATCACATTTGAAATCGTTGGAGAATGCAACTCATAAAGCAACTCACATACAATTCATCATAGCGTAAGAGATATCATCATAATTACAAGCATAGTCTCCCACATAAGCATAATACATATCCCAATCATCATAATACATAGACTCTAATCATAACATAATACATAGTCAAATACCAAGATCATCTCATCATAAAGTAATCATCACATAAGCAACCTTGAGCTCTACTTGTGCAATGCATAGATAGGACCCCATAATCCTATCTACACTAAGTATCACTTCTAGGCCACCATGATGATGCATAACATACCTTGACCCCATTCATAGCCAACACATATAGACAAAGAGCCATTCATGTTCATAATTTGTAATAAGTAAAGTCATTCATAACAACAACACATATCATGCATACATAGATTCATATATCTTCATAGCATAAGGAAACCACACCACAACCCCCTTATAAGTCTACTTATATAATGTATAAGTGAAGTATCATACCCCCACTCAAACTAAGTAAACCCATTAAGAAGTCATAAGCATAGTCCATGTTCATATTCATGTTCATGTTCATAATTCATAATAAAGCATGTTACTCTCAAAGTCTACTTGCGCCATGTATGAATGAGTGAAGTCTCATACCCATACTCGTACTAAGTAGATCTTCTTGAGTAGTCATTAGTCATAGTTCATGTTTCATATTCATAGTTTATAAAAATAAGAGAAACACACCATGGCTACTCTCAAGGTCTACTTGTGAACTGTATGAACGGCATCCCATACTACCACTCATACAAAGTATCCCTTTAAAGGAACCATAGCACATAACTCAATTTCTGGTTCATGGAGGGAATATAACCTTAACCAACATAGACCATGTGAGTTACATGAAATCTGGTGTCGTGTAACCCCACACCGAAAGAAGGTGTCCTACTTGCCTAAGGTAGAACTAAATGTATTAGAATTTGGGTGGATCTACTAGCTAAAGACCCATATGGGCACATAGTTATGGGATTGCATCTATAAACCTGACCTATTGTATTGGCGGAGGAGCTTCCATCTCATGAGAATAATTTAGATCACCCGACCTATTGTATTGACGGAAGGGTATCTACCTGGTTGACCATATGCACTCGGTGCTAAGCATAATTTCCCAAAATTACTTGTTTTAGTCTTGAATTGGATTTACATGTTTGAAGAGCTATTTTACCCTTCGTTCAACCCAACTCATAAAATAACTCATAGATTCAATTAGGTGAGAATGGACTTTCAACCTTAGAATCATAATTAGTACTCCCTCCGTCCCATTTTATATGATGTACTTTGATTTGGCACAAACTTTAAGAAAAATGGAAAGACCCTACAATGTTCCGAAAATACCCTTATTAATAAATCTAAATTGTTAAATAAAAAAAATACTATATCTGACTTTGAATAGAAAAGTTTATGACTTTTCTCTCTCTCATAAGTTAATGTCACATCAGTCATTAATACAAATCCAAAAGAGTCCAATATATTTATTTCTCTCTCTTCTTTCTTCTCCACTCTCCATTCTCCATTATCTCTCCCTTAATCTTTCAATGAAGAAGAAAGACTCCAAAATGATTAAGTTTTTGCCATTGCAGGTAAAAGTACTGTTTTTTCCATGATTTTAATTATAGTTTCACAAAATTGATAACATAAAAAAAATGTGGGAAAAGATTAAAATTTTCAGTTTCTAGCTCCAATTTTTTTGCCAAATTTTAAAATATTAGCTAATGGACTCCATATAAGTAGAGATACTTCATCTTTAATTTTTCAATTCTTCCTTTTACAGTTTTTCCAATCAGTGATCTTAAAATGAGTGTTGAATTTTCAGAAGACCCAATTACCACAAAAAGGCGATTGAATCTGAACAACCGTCGAGCAATTGCGGAGTGGCTTTTGAAAGAAAGTAAGAATGGAAAACTTAAACATGGTTCTGTAAAGGAAGCAAGTATTTTGTTCAACACATCAAGAAGTACCATTGATCGTATTTGGAGACAAGCTAGATTATGTGTTGCTAATGGTGACACGTTAAATGTTTCTACTAATCTTGCAGGCAGAGTTGGGAGAATACGCATACAAGTCGATATCAACCAATTCAAAGAAATTCCACTATGTCGTCGAACAAATATTCGATCTCTTTCTTTTGCAATAAATATGGCAAAATCAACAGTTTTTCGATGTGTGAAAGAAGGTGCAAATAGGCCACACACCAACGCCATCAAACCACATTTAACTGAAGAAAACAAAAAGGCGAGACTTCGATTTTGCCTCTCAATGATTGATCAGAGTACACTTCACTCAAATCCCACGTTTATAGGCATGTTTAATTATATCCATATCAATGAAAAATGGTTTTACTTATCGAAAAAATCTGAAAGGTATTACCTTCTTCCCGAAGAAGAAGAGTCTAATTTGTATCATTCTTGCAAAAGTAAAACTTTTATCACAAAAGTTATGTTTATGGCAGCTGTTGCACGTCCTAGATTTGGCGTTAATGGAGTTGAGTTATTTTCGGGAAAAATAGGAATTTTTCCATTTGTAGTTAATGAACCAGCCAAATGGAATAGCAAAAATGGAACAGCAGGAACTATCGAAACAAAATTGATTTTATCGGTGACTAAAGATATCACAAGAGCTTGTTTGATAAAGAAAGTTCTTCCAGCCATTCGATCAAAATGGCCAGCTTCAACATCAAGTGCACCCATTTTCATCCAACAAGATAATGCAAGACCACATAATGGTGTTAATGATTTGGAATTCATGGAAGCTACTCAACGAGATGGATTTGATATTAAGTTATGCTTTCAACCCCTTAATAGTCCTGATCTTAACGTTTTGGACCTTGGATTTTTTAGAGCAATTCAATCTCTTCAATATCAAAATGCTCCTTCAAATGTTGATGAATTAGTGGAGGTTGTTGAAAAATCATTCAATGAAATAAAAATAGAACGACTCAATCATGTATTTTTGACTTTGCAATTTTGTATGAATGAGGTGATGAAAGATAGTGGTGGCAATAACTACAAAGTGTCTCATATGAACAAAGAAAGACTCAAAAGAGAAAATGATCTCCCACTTCAAGTTCGTTGTGATGTTGATGTTGTTAATCAAGCTTTAACTCTACTTCAACAGTAATGAGATTACAAGTATTAAAACAACTTGTGTTTTTGTACATTTTGATGTTTATATTAGAACTTTGCAAATTTAATTTAATTTTTGGATAGTTTAATGTTTATGTTAAAATCTTGCAAAGTGTAATTTATTTTTGAAATAGTTTAAAGTTTTTGTTGGGACATTGTAAATTCAACATGTTGAAGTAAAATTTTCATTTTGGTAAATGTAAGAAAATTTTACTTCTTGAAGTTTATATTTGAAAATTTTCATTTTATTTTTATTGTAAATCTTAACTACAGAAAATTGAAGAAACATTCATCAAAAAAAATTTTAAGTTAGGATAACTTTTGATCGTACATTCTTTAATTTTTAAAAATAAAAATAAAATTACATTCACATGGAGTACTTCACAATTCTATCAATAGTGTAAAAGAAAGAATATGATAAAGTGGTGAAAAGAAAGAATAGGTTATGACAAAGTATTTAAAAAAGTGTTAAAAGTACTGTTGACTATCAGTAAAAAAAGAAAAATAGTTGTACTTTATGCATTTCAATAACTTTTTCTTTAAATTAAAAGAGTACAACTATTGAAATAATGAGATTCAAGAAGGGTAAAATAGGGATAATGTCATTAAATATTTACCAAATAAGGAAATGTGTCATTCTTTTTGGGACTGACCAAAAAGGAAAGTGAGTCACATAAATTGGGATAGAGGGAGTATGTGAGAATAACTTTTCACACCAAGATCAAGTGTTTTCATGAGAATGGACTTTCAATCAACACAATGGGATCATCATGGTCATGTACCTTTCATGCATAATAATGTGTAAAGGTGCATATGAGAACTATACTTTCAATTAACACCATTGATACATCGTAATCATGTTTATGCATGGGGTGTGTGTGTAATTGTCCTTGCAATGACAAAACCACAACAGCATTATCATCATCCTACACAATTAATTAATAATCAAGTGTAAGGGCAAAGGAAGAATGGTCTTTCGACAATACCTCAATTTACACAATAGTCATAGGATCTTCACTTTCTAAGTGAATCATAAATTCATACACAATTCTTGTCAACATGTACAAACCTTCATAGTATGCCCCTCAAGGGCTATGGATCAACTCATCCCAAACATATAGCATTAGCACATTAGATAAGGGAATACCATGATTCAACAACTCATCAATACCTTAGTCATATCATAGTCATGCGCACACCTCATATCTTGCATTCAAGGGTCATATTGAGTTAATACATCTAGCATTCAATACAAGAAATATAGATACAATCATAACTCAAGTAGTCCATTCAATTCATGCATAAACTCATGTGATCATATTATAGGTCATATGGGTGAAATCTTTTCACAATAGGGCCATATACAAATCAACATACATAATGGCTCCCTTCTTGAAGTCTTATCACCCTTAGTTTATCCATTTTAGCTTTCACTCTTAAAGCCCTAGGAATCATCTTCATGTTAGAAGCCTTACTCTCAAGCAATGCCTCACATGATCATTAAGTGTACCTAGTTTCAAGGTAACCTAACCACATGCCTCATTCTTGATCTATTATAGTCATATAGGAAACATATAAACTCAATCTCAATACTACACAATCATGATCCATCATATAAATCATAATCAAGTCAATTCATGTTTAGAAGCTTTACCCTAAATCAATCCATGTCTAGGTGATCTAATCTAAGGCATTACATGAAGAAGTTCATCAATCTTAGAAGGTCACCTCTAACCCTCAATTTGCCTCTTTCATGGCATAACCCTAGACTATATCAATTTCATCATAGGATCTTAGGATAATCAATTATATATGTAGATTCATACTTAAATCATGCAATTACATCATAATTAACTTGCATCCAATCAATTGGACCAACTTGTGAAACCATCACATAATGTAAAGGAGAATCATAGCTAGGATTGGGGGTCTCATGGATTCTTGAAGGACTTGAGATAAAATCATATAAAATCAATCATACATTCATAAACAACATAATTCAACCTTTAAAAGCAACTTTAAAAGGAATCCATGGAGTTGAATTGAAACCCTAGCTAATTGAGTTTTCTAGAATTGAAGTAAATGGTTTTGAAAGGGATCCTTTGGTGATAGCTTCCCAAGGATAAAGAACTCCCATACCTTAGGTGTAGAATCCAGCCAAATTTTTATTGAAAAGCTCCCATCTTGAAGCTCTAACTTGGTTTCTTCTTGGTTCTTCAGTGGAGGTTCTAGAGAGAAGATTTTTAGAGAGGAAGGCATTTGTGTTTTGATTTGGGGTCTTGGGTTATAATGAATTAATGAGGTGTTTAATACCTTAAAACACTTTATAAATATGGAATAAACCCATATCAAATGACCCTTAATGAAAACAACTTAAAAATGAATTTCCTAAACTAACCACCCTTTGGCCGAGTCTAAGGCAGCCTACAGGTGCAAACCACGAAACCCCCATTCACGGACCGTGGATGGGGTCACACCCCATACTATGGGGTCATGGTTTGAGTCTGCAATATGGACTTGGGGGCCTTGACCTACGGAGGCCATCCACGGGGCGTGGATGGACTTACGGGGAGTAGGTCCCCATCCGTAGGTCATGAGATTTTTGCAGCTTCTTGGTTTTAGGCAGCCTTGGGGGTTTAGACTTTAGGGTCCCCTTCAAGGACCCTTGGTTGGTCTTTAGGGGGTCGTAACTTGACGTTTAACCCCTAGACACCTCAAACTAAGCTCGGGAAGTCAATATACAACCTATAACCAAACATAAACCACAAAAGCTCACACGTAAGGCTCTAGTTTCACCTACTAGTTTCCATTAGGCTCTAGCTTGGTCTTACTAGTTTTCCGGGTTGTTACATTATCTCCCCCTTAGGAACATTCGTCCTCGAATGACACTTTAAACACTTTATGGAATTAAATACTCAAGACTAGCAGCCCATCATGCATGAAACATCACAATGATGCACAATTCAAAATACACTATTCATAATGTGCACTTATTCAAAGGAGGTAACATCAACTCCAATTCAACATGATCAATGCAATACAAGGAAGTGTGAACTATATCTACCAACCCATATATGCATGAGGTTCTTATTAATTAGTCGTGTTCAAGGAGGAACTACCATCTCCTAGTCATAACATGCTCAACTACTTTCATGGAGCTCATATGCAATTTATTCTCAAAAAGCATTTCATTCAAAGAGGAATTTCTCAACTCCTAACTAAAACATGTCCATATATTCTTCTCATGAAGTACAATAGGCAACTCTTACTCAAAGCACCACAACATGAGGAAAAC
Source organism: Solanum verrucosum (assembly GCF_900185275.1). NCBI lineage: Eukaryota > Viridiplantae > Streptophyta > Magnoliopsida > Solanales > Solanaceae > Solanum > Solanum verrucosum. Next base: position 1,689,215 of record NW_026020412.1, read on the forward strand.
AATTCACATAAACTCATTTTCTTTCAAAACACAAGTTTTCATGAACATGCATTTTATGAAGAAGTCATGGCAACACATAAGCACATAACACCATGTTAACTAGGCACACCATCTCCCCCTTGGGAGTGATCCTACACAAACACTTCTAAACATCATCAATCACATAACCATAGGAGGAATTACTTTTTTCCAAATAAAAGCAAGCTCAACACAACATTAAAGAGCCAATGTGCCATTTCATCAAAAACTTAACAAAGCATGTTCATCACATCATCTCATGAAGTCAAATATGCCATCACCGTACTAAGATGCCCAACAACATGAGGAACATGTAAATCATGAAAAATCCATTTTATACAAAATAAGAATCTTTCAAAAACATACATAACATAAGGAGATCATGGAAATTTCTAATACACTCATGACTCCTAAACCTAAAACAAGCCCAAAAAGGAAATATTGGTCTCAAGCTAGAATAGGAATAGAAGAAAAGGATGAGGACATTGGGACTTTCAATCAATATTTCTATTTAAGCATATGATCTCCCCTTTGGGAGTAAACCCCCTTTTTACTAAAACCTCAAACACTACTCCTTCCTAACAAACTCAAGCATTACCAAGGCTCATTATAACCTTACCAGGCACTAAAACCAATAGAGGTCTAATAATCATGCATCCAAATCCTACCAAGGTTAACATAAGTAACTATATGGGACAAGGAAATCATAGGACACATATAACCTCCAAGACTCCACAATCAAGAAATGAGTCAGGGAGAACTTATCACCTTAAACTAAATGAGGAATAGAAGGGAACATAAGGATATTGGAACATCTCATTGTCCCTTGCCTCCCAAATAAGCACCTTCAACTAAAACCCTTACTAAAATACCACTCCTCAACATTCTCATAGAAGCACTTTCTTACCCTTCTATTTATTAACTTGCCAGTCTAAGATCCCAATTGGTACTTCTAAATTAGAGAGGTTATCATTTAGGCGCTCTTGCTCACAAGCAACCTTACCAACACCACTCAAAGTCCCATATGATCCTACCAAACCGGGACTAAACCCATCAAACTCACTACACCTCTTAAGGTGAGAATTTTAAGCCAATCCAAATCATGGACATCTAGAACACTCAACTTTTCATATATCCATCACACAAGGTGATTTTAAACCATGGAGAATTACACTTCTAGCCTTTTTCAAAGGAGTCTACTCACTCAATATCTCTAGGCATCACTTAACCACCATTATTCATCAAATCCTCCATCACATCCTAAAATCCATTTTGGCTAAGAAGGGTTCTAACATCATTATCATAAAACAACAATGAAGCCTATTCATACTAAGGGCAACATCAAGGTTTAGCATATCAAGTCACCAAAGACAAGAAATATTAGAATCTAATAAAGCATAAAACACATACCGAAACCATTAAGATCCACTATCACTCACTCTTTGAGACTTAGGGGTAGACACCCTCTCTTGGTTATACCCTAGGGGAACCTTAAAAGAGTTTTGTCCATGAAACCTTTGTCTCTTTCAATTCTACTAAGGTTGGATCAGATAATTCTAGACTATTTCAACCCTTATCATCACCTTTGGTGGGATCTACCAACCAATCATATCTAAGTATTATCTAGGCACCCTACTCAAAATGACCATACTTAAGATCAATCTTAAAAAGATAACTAACTCTTTAAAGTTGGTCAACACTTACACTCTTCTTTCTTACCTTAACTAGGTGGTACATGCAACCCTTAAAGTCAACCTTAAGACACAACATAATCCAAACTTATGGCATAGAATTTCCCCATTTCCACTCTCATATAGGCTCATTCGGAAACTAACAAATTGACCATACGGGTTTTATCATCACCTAGGAGCATGACAATAACACTACCAATCCACCCTAAGGGTGACATATAAATCTAGCATAGCAAGCCCTATCTAGTCACATAGACATAATTGGCATAACAACCAACATCTTCTCCCTCGCTCCTTGTAGCATAAGCCCTCCGAGTAGTCATATCCTAAAGACCACCGATTACAGAGAAAGACCTTAAAGAGTTAAATCTATGGCACGACTAGAGAATGAAGAAGTGAAGTTTTTCCTAACATCTGATAGCCTCTTATTCATAAAATGTGGCGCGCTTCACATTTATGAACAAGATACTACTAGATGTGGTTTGAGACATCCTAAAAACCATCCCAAAAAACTTATGCTTTGATACCACGTTTGTCACAACCACGGGGCACCCCTTAGGCGTAACACGGCGTACTTGACCTTGAAAGGGTCTCATACAAGCCTCATAGCATAACTTGAACACAAGAGCATAGGAAAATAGTGCGAAATTTCAAAAAAAAATTACAATCGAAGTTCTTTATAAAATGAAAGAGAATATGTGGCACTATGTACCAAACCATCTATAACACTTGGATTAAAACTCTTGAAATACAATCTTAGAGACATAGCCCTTACATAAGTCTAAAACATGAAAGTAAAGACATAAGGTCATATGGTTGAGCCCTCAAATACAATGAGGACTCACCAATCTTGTTCTTCTTAATCTACTAGAGTCCTAGCCACGAGGATGGAATCCAATATCTCCAAACCCTACACTTATAGAAAATGTAGAAAGATAGGGTTAGCACAAAAAGTACCAAGTATGGAAGCCATGTATTAAAAATCCTTAAAACATGCATAAAAGGGACATTTCATTTGAAACCATGTTATATGCCATTTTAGAACATCATATTTGAAATCGTTGGAGAATGCAACTCATAAAGCAACTCACATACAATTCATCATAGCGTAAGAGATATCATCATAATTACAAGCATAATCTCCCACATAAGTATAATACATATCCCAATCTTCACAATACATAGACTCTAATCATAACATAATACATAGTCAAATACCAAGATCATCTCATCATAAAGTAATCATCACATAAGCAACCTTGAGCTCTACTTGTGCAATGCATAGATAGGACCCCATAATCCTATCTACACTAAGTATAACTTCTAGGCCACCATGATCATGCATAACATACCTTGACCCTATTCATAGCCAAACACATATAGACAAAGAGCCATTCATGTTCATAATTTGTAAAAAGTAAAGTCATTCATAACAACAACCTATATCATGCATACATAGATTTATATATCATCATAGCATAAGGAAACCACACCACAACCCCTTTATAAGTCTACTTGTGCAATGTATAAGTGAAGTCACATACCCCCACTCAAACTAAGTAAACCCATTAAGAATTCATAAGCATAGTCCATGTTCATATTCATGTTCATGTTCATAATTCATAATAAAGCATGCCTAACTCATAAATCATCATAATGTAATAAAACCACACCATGACTACTCTCAAAGTCTACTTGTGCCATGTATGAATGAGTGAAGTCTCATACCCTCACTCGTACTAAGTAGATCTTCTTGAGTAGTCATTAGTCATAGTTCATGTTTCATAATCATAGTTTATAAAAATAAGAGAAACACACCATAGCTACTCTCAAGGTCTACTTGTACCATGTATGAATGGCATCCCATACTACCACTCATACTAAGTATCCCTTTTAAGGAACCATACCACATAACTCGCTTTCTGGTTCATGGGGGGAATATAGGCTTAACCGACATAGACCATGTGAGCTACATGGAATCCGGTGTCATGTAACCCCACACCAAAAGAAGGTGTCCTACTTGCCTAAGATAGAACTAAATGTATTAGATTTTAGGTGGATCCACTAGCTAAAGACCTATGTGGGCACACATAGTAATAGGATTGCTTCTAGAAACCCGACCTATTGTATTGGCGGAAGAGCTTCCATCTCATGAGAATAATTTAGATCACCCGACCTATTGTATTGATAGAAGGGAATCTACCTCGTTGACCATATCCACTCGGTGCTAAGCATAATTTCCCAAAATTACTTGTTTTAGTCTTGAATTGGATTTACATGTTTGAAGGGCTATTTTACCCTTCGTTCAACCCAACTCATAAAATAGCTCATAGATTCAATTAGGTGAGAATGGACTTTAAACCTTAGAATCATAATTAGTATGTGAGAATAACTTTTCACACCAAGATCAAGTGTTTTCATGAGAATGGACTTTCAATCAACATAATAGGATCATCATGGTCATGTACCTTTCATGCATAATAATGTGTAAAGGTGCATATGAGAACTATACTTTCAATTAACACTATTGATACTTCATAATCATATTTATGCATGGGGTGAGTGTGTAATTGTCCTTGCAATGACAAAACCATAACAGCATTATCATCATCCTACACAATTAATTAATAATCAAGTGTAAGGGCAAAGGAAGAATGGTCTTTCGACAATACCTCAATTTACACAATAGTCATAGGATCTTCACTTTCTAAGTGAATCATAAATTCATACACAATTCTTGTCAACATGTACAAACCTTCATAGTATGCCCCTCAAGGGCTATGGATCAACTCATCCCAAACATATAGCATTAGCACATTAGATAAGGGAATACCATGATTCAACAACTCATCAATACCTTAGTCATATCATAGTCATGCGCACACCTCATATCTTGCATTCAAGGGTCATATTGAGTTAATACATCTAGCATTCAATACAAGAAATATAGATACAACCATGACTCAAGTAGTCCATTCAATTCATGCATAAACTCATGTGATCATATTATATGTCATGTGGGTTAAGTATTTTTACAATAGGACTATATACAAATCAACATACATAATGGCTTTCTTTTTGAATCCTAATCACCCTTAGTTTATCCATTTTAGCTTTCATTCTTAAAGCACTAGGAATCAACTTCATGTTACAAGCCTTACTCTCAAGCAATGCCTCGCATGATCATTAAGTATACCTAGTTCTCAAGGTAACCTAACCACATTCCTCATTCTTGATCAATTATAGTCATATAGGAAACATATAAACTCAATATCAATACTACACAACCATGATCCATCATATAAATCATAATCAAGTCAATTCATGTTTATAAGTTTTACCCTAAATCAATCCATGTCTAGGCGATCTAATCTATGGCATTACATGAAGAAGTTCATCAATCTTAGAAGGTCACCTCTAACCCTCAATTTGCCTCGTTCATGGCATAACCCTAGACTATATCAATTTCATCATATGATCTTAGGATAATCAATTATACATGTAGATTCATACTTAAATCATGCAACTACATCATAATTAACTTGCATCCAATCAATTGGACCAACTTGCATAACCACCACAGAATGTAAAGAAGAACCATAACTAGGATTGGGGGTCTCATGGATTCTTAAAGGAGTTGAGATAAAATCATATAAAATCAATCAAACATTCATAAACAACATAATTCAACCTTTAAAAGCAACATTAAAAGGAATCCATGGAGTTGAATTGAAATCCTAGCTAATTGAGTTTTCTAGAATTGAGGTAAAAGCTTTTGAAAGGTCTCCTTGGGTGATAGCTTCCCAAGGATGAAGAAATCCCATACCTTAGGTGTAGAATCCAACCAAATTTGTATTGAAAAGCTCCCATCTTGAAGCTCTAACTTGGTTTCTTCTTGGTTCTTCGATGGAGGTTCTAGAGAGAAGATTTTTGGAGAGGGAGGTAGTTGGGTTTTAATTTGGGATCTTGGGTTATAATGAATTATTGAGGTGTTTAATACCCTAAAATACTTTATATATATGAAATAAACTCATATTAAATGACCCTTAATGAAAACAACTTAAGAATGAATTTCCTAAACTAACCACCATTTGGCCGAGTCTAAGGCAACCTACAGGTGCAAACCACGAGACCCCCACCCACAGACCATGGATGGGGTCACGCCCTATACTGTGGAGTCTTGGTTTGAGTCTGCAACATGGACTTGGGGGCCTTGACCTATGAAGGCCATCCACGGGGCGTGGATAGACCTACGAGGCGTGGATAGACCTACGAGGCGTAGGTCCTCATCCGTAGTTCATGAGATTTTGGCAGCTTCTTGGTTTTAGGCAGCCTTGGGGGTTTAGACTTTAGGTTCCCCCTCAATGACCCTTGGTTGGTCTTTGGGGGGTCATACCTTGAAATTTAACCCTTAGACACCTCAACTTAAGATCTGGAAGTCCATATACAACCTACAACCAAACATCAACCTCAAAAGCTCACATGTAAGGCTCTAGTTTCACCTACTAGTTTCCATTAGGCTTTATCTTGGTCTTACTAATTTTCTGGGTTATTACAATTCTGTTGGTGTTTTGGATGATGAAGGATATGTTAGTACCAACGGTGATGGAAAATGGAAACTCATTAAGGGTTCCTTTGTTGTGGCTCATGGTAATAAACGTCGTGGTCTATACGGGACTACGGCTTCAACTTGTGTTGATATGGTGTATGCTTTTGAGAGTAATAACTCTTCAACGTTATGGCACAAGAGGCTTAGCCACATCAGCGAGAAAGGACTTAATGTTCTAGCTAAGAAGAAATTATTGTCAAATTTAAAAAGTGCTAAATTAGAAAAGTGTGAGCACTGCTTTGCTGGTAAACAAAATAGAGTTTTCTTTAAGTCCTACCCTCCTTCGAGAAAGACAGAGTTGCTTGAGTTGGTGCACTCTGATTTATGTGGTCCAATGAAGACAAGGACATTGGATGGTGCACTCTACTTTGTCACTTTTATTGACGACTGCTTGAGAAAAATTTGAGTTTATGTCTTGAATACTAAAGACCAAGTGTTAGGTGTCTTCAAGAAGTTGCAGGCCTCAGTTGAAAGAGAAATTGGAAAGGAACTAAAATGTATTCGTACTGATAATAGTGGTGAATATTGTGGACCATTTGATGAATACTGCAAGCATCAAGGTATTAGACACTAGAAGACTCCTCCTAAGACTCATCAGCTTAATGGTTTGGCTGAGAGGATGAATAGGACCTTGATGGAAAGAGTTAGATGTTTGCTTTCTGAAGCAAAGTTGTCGAACTCATTTTGGGGTGAGGCTTTATTGACCGTTGCACATGTTATTAATCTATCTCCTACTGTTGCTTTGCAAAGTGATGTTCCAAATAGAGTTTGGTATGGAAAAGATGTTTCCTATGATCATTTAAGAGTATTTGGTTGCAAAGCTTTTGTACATGTGCCAAAAGTTGAGAGGTCAAAGTTAGATGCCAAGACAAGGCAGTGCATCTTCATTGGATATGGCCTTGATGAATTTGGTTACAGGCTATATGATCCAATTGAGAAGAAACTTGTGAGAAGCCATGCTATTATTTTCATAGAGAATCAAACTATTGAAGATATTGACAAAGCGGAGAAGCTAGAATCTTCAAGTTTTGATGGTATAGTTCATCATGATGAAGTTCCTCACACAAGCATGCATGATGTTATTGGGCTTGATAATAATGGTGATGCCCAGAATCATGTATCGAATCAACACATTGATGTTGATAATAACAATGATGTTGTTATTGATGATCCTCTTGCTCATGAAGTTGTGGACAAATCAAATATTCCGCTTATGAGGTCCACAAGACAGTGGGTTCCTTCCTCTTGTTATTCACCCAATGAGTATGTATTACTCACTGACGGGGGAGAACCTGAATGTTATGAGGAGGCCATGGAAGATGAGCACAAGGATCAATGGATTGAAGCCATGCAAGATGAGATGAAGTCTCTGCATGAGAACCACACTTATTAGTTGGTAAAATTGCCTAAGGGCATGAGAGCTTTAAAGAACAAGTGGGTGTTCAAAGTTAAATTTGAAGAACACAACTTGAAGCCCAGATACAAAGCTAGATTGGTTGTTAAGGGATTTGGTCAAAGGAAGGGTATTGACTTTGATGAAATATTTTCTCCTATCGTAAAAATGTCTTCGATTCGTACAGTCCTAGGTTTGGCTGCTAGTCTTAATTTAGAGATTGAGAAGATGGATGTGAAGACGACTTTCCTTCACGGTGACCTAGAAGAAGAAATTTATATGGAACAACCTGAGGGCTTCAAAGTAGAAGGTAAAGAAAATTTTATATGCAAACTCAGAAAGAGTCTATGGCTTAAAGCAAGCTCCAAGACAGTGGTACAAGAAGTTTGAATCTGTTATTGGGGAGCAAGAATATAAGAAGACTTCTTCATATCATTGTGTATTTGTACAACAATTTTCTGATGATGATTTTATCATCCTCTTACGTTGTGGATGATATGTTGATTGTGGGCAAGAATACTTCCAAGATTGACGAGTTGAAGAAAGAGTTGCGTAAGTCTTTTGCTATGAAAGACTTGGGTCATGCCAAGCGAATTTTGGGCATGAGAATTACTCGTCTCAGAGATGAAAGGAAGATTTATTTATCACAGAAGAAGTACATTGAACGTGTAGCGCTTCAATATGAAGAATGTTAAGCTTGTTATTACACCTCTTGCTGGTCATATGAAGTTGAGCAAGAAGATGTGTCCTACAGCTATGGAGAAAAAAAAGAGCATGGCCAAAGTTCCATATTCCTCTATTGTCGGAAGTCTAATGTATGCAGTGGTATGTACTAGACCTGATATTGCTCACGCAGTTGGTGTTGTCAGCAGATTTCTGGACAATCCGGGAAAAGAGCATTGGAAAGTTGTGAAGTGGATACTCAGGTATCTTAGAGGAAGCTCATATGAATGCTTGTGTTTTGGAGCATCAGATCCAATCTTGAAGGGCTATACAGATGTTGATATGCCAGGTGACCTTGATAACAGAAAATCCACTACTGGATATTTGTTTATTTTTTTAGGGGAAGCTATATCATGGCAGTCGAAGTTGCAGAAGTGTGTTGCACTATCTACAACTGAAGTTGAGTATATTGTGGCTACTGAAGCCGGCAAGGAGATGATATGGCTAAAGTGATTTCTTCAAGAGCTTGGTTTGCATCAGATGGAGTATATTGTCTATTGTGACAGCCAGAGTGCAATAGACTTGAGCAAGAACTTCATGTACCATGCAAGGATAAAACACATCGACGTCAGATATCATTGGATTCGTGAGGAAGTGGAGAGTGAATCATTTCACGTCATAAAGATCCACACAAGTAAAAATCCTGCAGATATGCTGAACAAGACAATATTGAAAGAAAAGTTCGAGTTATGCAAAGAACTTGTGTGTATGAGCTCTCTCTAACGAAGAGGAAGATACCTCATTCTAGTGCATGGGACTGGAGGGAGAGATTTGTGAGGTCCATCCCATGTTCTTTATATTAGTCAATTTGTGCTACTCAAGTGCTACAAGTAATTATTAAAAAGGAATAGTGATAAGAGTTGGAAAAAAAATTGGTGGTTGGCAAATTAGTAAGATTTGCAACCCTTTGGACTTTGCTTATGTCATTAGTGACATAGGCATGGTCTTTTACTTCTATAAATAAAGCATTCTTGCTCATTTGTAGAACACACCAAGTTAGAGAGAAAAAATATATTTTGAGAGCAAAGTGAAGTATTCCATAGACTATAGAAGAAAAATAGTCTGCAAAGAAAAATAGAGTGTGAGCGATATTTTAGTAAGGTGTAAATCAAAAGAGTGTTATTTCTTTGGAGTGTGTTGTAGTCACTTTGAATATTGTATTCGTGACTACACAGTGTAAAAATTTCTTGCTATAGTGATATCAGTTGCTCATCTTGGCCCGTGGTTTTTTCTCTTATTTAAAAGGGTTTCCACGTAAAATTCTTGGTGTCATTATTTTCCCATTTTATTTCTATTATTTTGACCATATATATTTTTGTGTTAGTCTGCGTTTTCCCTACAGAACTGTTGTGTTCTTTTTTGAGGATGAGCTATAGACAGATAGACAGATAGATAGAATCTTTAGCAGTGACAATTTTATCTCCGGATTGATTGTCACCATCTTGGTCTCCCCCTCCTAAAAACAACGAGCTTCCATTTTAATTTGGACTTAACCATATATGAGTGAGAGTAAGTGCATGTTGATAAAAATTTAGAATTGGAAAATAACATTGGTCATGCGAAGGTGACGATAAAAATTTAGAATTGGAAAGGACATAGAAAACTCACAATTTTGAAGAACCACGTTACAAGGCAAGACATTTTTTCAAGCCCTAACACAGAACAAATGAATGTGGCAACTGCAATCAAAATGAACTCACATTAAAAGAATCCATGAAGATTCGCAATAAAATTTCATTTTGTGTTGAGTTATTAAAAGTCAACCGAATATTTGAGCAACACTTGAGGGAATGGTAGAAGAAAACTATATCAAGGAATAAAATTTGTAGTTGATAATATATAAACCATAAAAGAAAGTGATCAACTAGCAATACTATTGCACTCATTCATTAAAAAGGTTCTTAACATATGTGTGACAATGTAAACTTTATATTGAAATGTTCTTACATTAGTTTAATGAAATATGTCACTAACGACCGCACGAAGCACGAAAAAATTATCTAGTATATATATGTATAATAGAGAGCCCTCAACCCGGTGAGGCGAAGCTCTCTAAGGGCTATAACACAATTTATTTATTTTCTATTTTTAACTTCATATATACAGAAGGCCAAAGTTTTGACTTTACTATACAGTCATCACTTTTGAAAAAAAAAAAAACAATTGTTTCCTAATCCCTAAAACGTTTCAATGATTCCTCCTTCCCAAAATACAGTTGTTCCTTGTGGTTTTGGACACTTGAAAAGTATCTTATCATTTAGCCTATGTTGCTCAAGTTGAGTCTAAACACTACTCCCTCTGTTTCTTTTCATATGTCATCATTTTTTATAAATAGTTGAGCTTGTCATTTTATAAAATCAATGCATAAATTATCATATTATTTCTTTTTTACCCTTGTGAGTTATTAGCCTTGAAAATATACATTTGACCAACTTAGAAAAGTTAAGTAAATGATTCATGTTCATTGGTTAAATTAATTAATCAAATTCATTGATTGAAAACTTGAGTTCCAAAAAAATTAAATAGGAATAGAATAGTAAACTTACTTAGTTTCTTAATGCACGTGAAATCCAAAATGGCAACATATAAATAGAAAGGAGGAAGTAGATATATGTGTCTGTTACCATTTTAACAAATAAAAATGAGGGCATAACTTTTTTTTTGTCTTCTGCTTCCTTATACTGTTATACATTAAAAAAGATTTATTTTATTTCTAAACATGATACCATCTACATTTTCTAAAATAACTATTTGCAATTTAGTTTTCTACATTACTAATAATGGACTTATTTTACTGACACTAAGAATGATATGTATAAAATTATCAAATTCAAGTCTACCTTGGTATGTTATATTATTTATCGTACATTTTCTAAAATAACTATTTGCAATTTAGTTTTCTACATTACTAATAATGGACTTATTTTACTGACACTAAGAATGATATGTATAAAAATATCAAATTCAAGTCTACCTTGGTATGTTATATTATTTATCGTACCTTCACATCATCATAATATTCAGTCAAGAGTCGCTATAATAATTTTGAAAGGAAATGTTAGAAAAAAAAATTGAAAAATTATATTAAGTTATTTAACCGTATAAAAACATAAAATTGACATTAAATAAGAAACATCAATTATAATTGTCAAATTAATCTCACAACATATTGTTAAGTTTTTGCTCTAGTCTTTACAATTAAGAGCCCTTGTGCCAAAATATAAACGTAGGGCAAAACCTCCCTTCGAATAATTCAAGCGTAAATAGAAGATATTACGTTTCGTCACACACTTGTTTGGATACTATCTCCCTTTCTATTTACATTCATTTCCACAAAATTTCTGCTTCTTCAATTCTTTCTCTGAAAAAAAAAACTCTCTCTCTGCACAGCCCCTCCTGTTCTGGTGTCCTTCTCCCACCAAAAAAAAAAAAAAAAAAACTTATAGAAAATAATATCTGACATGGGAGAATCTACTAAGTCGCCATCATCTGCCTCGAAATATTATGGAATTTTAGAAATTCCAAAATCAGCATCCCTCAAAGATATTTGCAAAGCGTACAAACATCTTGTTAAGAAATGGCATCCTGATAGAAATAAATCCAATCAAGCTGAAGCTGTAGACAAGTTTCGATCCATCAATGAAGCTTATAGGGTATGTACATGCATAACTTGTCATACACTATTATTTATCATTTATCAATCCATGTTGTGAGCGTAATATTATTGAACTAAAACATTCAAAATTTAAAATTTAAAAATATAAATATAGTATGTTGTTAGAATTTTAAAATATACTTACTTGTTTACAAATGTGATTCAAGGTTCTTAGCAAGAAAAAGACAGAGGAAGCAGATTTATTTAAAAGTGATGCAGCAAAAACACCTAAAAAAAATTCAAGAGATGAGGAGGAGGATGAGTTACAAATTTCAAGTCCCACACTCCTTTCAAGAACAACGAGTCGAATAAGCCCAACGGTAGATTTTTACACGTCCATGCCAGCATGTTTTACGATGAGTGGAACCAACACTCCCACAACCCCTGGCACCCCTGTATCATATCAACCTCCAAATTACCTTTCCAAAGTTGCTAGCAAGCCTATCATTTTTTCTCAGTCCACTTCTCGGAGAAAACCTCAACCAATTGAGAAGAAATTGGAATGTACACTTGAGGAATTGTGCAATGGATGCGTCAAGAAGGTCATAATAACAAGAGATGTTGTTGCAACAACAGGGTACATATACTATATTCTACATTTTTGTTTCCTTTCAGATGAAATTAAAAATTTCAATTTTGTTCCTTTGAGGATCAATAAGCATTATGAACTAGTATAACACTAGAGGCGGACCCACACCTTTAGGAAGGGGGGTAAACATGCACTCGCCAACTATGTATATATATGTAAATTTATTTTGAGAAACTAACACAAACTAAGATATAGTAAACAGTGCACCCATAAAAAGAAAAGCATAGGAGAAACCACAGGGTTCAAATCCATATATAAAACCATGAGCTAAGGTAATCCTGGCTGTATGTATAACACTAAATAGAAACATAATGATATTTTGTAACTTGCAGGCTAATTGTTAAAGAGGAAGAAGTCGTAACGATAATGGTGAAGCCAGGATGGAAGAGAGGAACAAAAATTACTTTTGAAGGTAAAGGGGATGAGAGAGCAGGAGATATAATATTCTCAATTGATGAGAAAACACATCCACTATACAAAAGAGAAGGAGATGACTTACTTCTTGGAGTTGAAGTCCCTCTAGTACAAGCTCTCACAGGGTGTACAATCACTGTACCTCTTTTGGGTGGAGACGACGAAGTAATGACTATGTCATTTGATGATGAAATCATTCATCCAGGATTTGAGAAAGTCATACCAGGCCAAGGCATGCCTAAACCTAAACAGGAAAGTACAAATAGAGGAGACCTTGTACTTCAGTTTCTTATCCAATTTCCTTTAGAATTGAGTGAGGAACAAAAGTCTGAGGTTGTTAGTATACTTGAGAATCATTCATAGTTTTCGGGTTCTTCTTCATAATTATGTAAATTGCTTGTATTCTTAGAACTTTTTAATGGAGTTTTTGTGTCTTACAAGTGAAAATCAAATGTCATGTTTTCCATTACAAAAATTTACTTAAAAGGAGAAAAAGTTAGTGTTGTTAGTAAAAAAGGATACTCTTCCTTCTAGAAAAGTTTGCTCTTAACAATACTTAAGTAGTGTAACGTGTCTAAAGTCTATCATTGGTATCGAGGATAATTGGTGTCCTACTGAAAGTCATTGTTAGTATGCATTGACTAGAAAAAGGGATTGGACCAAGAGAAGAAGGTACTCTAAATGTTGTATGAACCTTGCATTATTGAAATGCTAGTGGTCTAGGATACACCAATGGAGCATGTTGCAAATTTGCACATAATAATAGGTACCATTCTAGCATCCATATGGCATTGAATGTTGAGAACAAAAGATGTAGCCTCCATTAAACTGTTGTCGAGGAATCATAATGTTGAAGAATTCACTTGGGAATCTGAACACTCTATGAGTTCCAAATATGCACACTTGCTTCAAGAGCATATAGAAGGTTTATTTATCTATCTATCTATCTGATTTACACCTGTTGTTCATCTTGTATTTCTAAGATACTTAGAACAAAAACTTTGAAAAACTTGGTAAGAAACAACAAAGTTTAAAGAGTATTTCCAATACTAGAAAATTAAAACTAGTAGAGAAAATAGAATCAGAACCAGATTAGAAACAATATACAAAATATTTTTCTCAAAGAAGAAAATTGAGTCCACTGAATGCATAGTGTTCCTTTAAGGAAATTATTCCCCTCAAGTACCAAAGGTTAATGGAATATATCCTCCCAGGATAGAACAATCTTACTCACCGGTGTATCGGTACCTATACCCATGGTGTCAGCGAACCACTCAACAGCAGTAAAGTACACTTAGAATACTAGATTTAGTATAGAAGAAGAAGTCCAGAAAACTAGTTTTTTTATAATGAGAGGTAATCCCTCTATTTATAGACAACAAAAGGTAGTGTGAATAGATGCTTATTGTGCTTTATCGGAAGGTCAACCCTTCGGAGAGGTCACAACCTTTCATAAAAGTCACAACTTTTCAAACCAACCTATAGGAGATCTACACCTCCTATCATAAAGAGCCTCAAATGGAGTCATACCAACACTTGAATGATAGTTATTATTATAAGCAAATTCAATCAAAGGCAAATGATCATCCTAATTACCCTTGAAGGCAATCACACAATCTCTCAACATATTTTCCAAAGTCTGAATAGTATGCTCTGCTTGCCCATCAATTTTAGGATGTACTAAGTTTGACACTAGTACCAAGACCTTTTTGGAAAGACTTCCAAAATTGAGAGGTAATTAGGTACAGTGATCGAAGATAATGGATAGGGGCACTCCATGCAACCTAATGATTTCCATTGGATTCAACTTAGCATAAGCTTTCACCAAATAAAAAATTGAGGATATGTTGTATTTAGGGCTGGCAAGGGGACGGGGACGGGACGGGACGGGGGACGGGGGACGGGGCTGGGGGGATTTTGGGGGAACAAAAATAAGTCCCGTCCCGTCCCACTATATATACGGGATGGGACGGGTTTTGGGGGGACGGGACGGGGGATTTTTTATTTTTTATATACTTATTTACTTGTATTTAAATTATATGTTATTGATTATTGAATAACATTTTTAGTTTATTTGATTTTTTTTCAATAACATTTTTAGCTAATAAATAATGCTTAGTTTTCAAATTTCAAAATTCAAATTTCAATTTCAAACTTCAAATTTCAAACTTCAAATTTCAAATTTCAAATTTCAAATTTCAAATTTCAAATTCAACTTTCAAATTTCAAACTTCAATTTTCAAATTTCAAATTTGAGAAGTTCAAATTTGTATTTTAATATTTTAATGTAATTTAAACTTGAAATTTTGATTTTTAAATTAAGTATTTTAAAGTTAGTTTAGTATATATGTAAATATGTATGAATATATTAAAATTAAAATGCAAGACAATAGTTATATAAAAAATACTTAATAAAGCCTTCAAATTTATTCAATAAAATCTAATTGCAACTTAGAACTTAGAAGTTACAATTTACAAATATTAGTGGAGTAACTAATCTACGCAGCCACCTTCTAGGAAGGGTTCTGTTTCAATAAGTTCTCATATGTAAAACTAATATTTGTTACAAATATTAGATGAGTAACTAATTTACGCAGCCACCTTCTAGGAAGGGTTCTGTTTCAATTAGTTCTCGGATGTAATCTAATATTTGTATTTTCCTTTAAAATTCAATTCTAATTGTCGCATCATATCGACGGTAACATCCTCCGGTGTTGGCAAACTTGCTAGAAACTCTTGTGACTCTAATTCATCATCACTAGATCCAAGTACCGCATTAATCCAAGCTTCTTGTTTGGAACTTAACTTTGACAAATTATAATTTCTCCTCTCGGCGTTGACCCAATCTCTAAATAAAACTGATATTTCCAAACTGTCTTCCGCCAATGAATGTCTATGATCGCCAAGTTGAAACCTTGCCGCACTAAAAGCAGCCTCTGATGCAACTGATGAAGCTTGAATAGCTAGAACATCACGAACCATTTTGCTCAAAATTGGAAATGCAACGCTCCGCCTCCTCCACCATGCTAATAATTCTTCATTGCCATCTTCGTCTTCCACTGTTTCTAAAGATTGATTAAGATATTCTTCAAAATCATCACGGTTAGTAGAATTAAGACCAAGAAAATCTCGCATATAACTTGAAATTCGAGCTTTACTCTGAGGATTAGAAGTTTGACCAACTTCTTGAGTATTTCCTGTAGTTCTATATTTTTCATACAACATTTTTGCTTCTACTTTTATGCTACACTTACAAAATTCACAAGTTGGATTTATTTCCGGTGAAATTTCTAAGGTATCATAAAAAGTGTCAACAAGTCCCTGCACACCTTGTAATTTATAGTCAGGATGAAGTAAAGTAGCAGTTAAAAAAAATTGAGGAATAGGAAAAAAATATTTTTAAAATTTTTCAATCATACCTTCAATTGCAACTCTAAATTTTTCATTTTTTTTGTTTTTAGAAAATTGAATTGAAATAGCACAAATATTTATTAATACTGATGAAATAGTAGGATAATAAATTCCAAAAAACATGGTTGTAGCATCATAAAAAAGTCTTAAAAATTCTAATAGTTCATTAGTTTCTTCCCAATCTTCTTCACAAATTCTGTCTAATGGGTCAGCATTATGAGCATTAAACACCATTTGTATGGGTCCTCTATATTCGTAAGCAACTGAAAACAATTCGTAAAAAGAATTCCACCTTGTTTTAATATGTCTTGGAATTTTTCTTGGTGGCAAATCACATAGTACACAACGCTTATTAAATTCCCTAATTCTAGCAGCTCTATTAGCATAAAAAATCCAGGCAACAGCATATTCAATTTTCATACAACCACATTCAAATAATGAAATATCATCTTGTACAACTAAATTCAATACATGTGCAACACATCTAACATGAAAAGAATTAACATCAATTGGACACAATCTAGTTTTTAACATACTAGCAGCGTTTACATTATTAGATGCATTATCTAATGCGACAGACATTACTTTATCTATAAGCATGTAATAATCTATAACACTCAAAATATTTGAAGCTAGATATGCACCAGTTTTTTTCTCTACACATTCTTTATAACTTAAGATTCTTTTTTGCAAATTCCAGTTATGATCAATCCAATGTGCTGTAACAGTTAAATAATCACGTCCATTAACACTACGACCCATGTCCGAAGTTATAGACACTCTACAATCTAATATGCTAAACACACAACGAAGATATTGACAATGTTTACCTTGATATACAAAAACATCAGATTTAACAGTATTTCTTGAAAAACCTCTATAATTAGGATTATAAGTTTGTTGAATATATTCAATAAAACCGGGATGTGAAGGAAAACTATAAGGTAAACCACAAACAGAAACCATTTTAGCTAAATTTTCACGATCTCTTTCCTTATTATATTTACGTTGTGTTAGTGGACCACCGGGGTTAGAAGGATCTAATGTTCCTTGAACCATGTTAGAAGCCCCTACCGATTCATTAACATTAATATCAAAATCATTAACTGGAATTCCTTTTTTTCTATTGGCTAATGATTTAGCTTCTTTATATTGAATTGGCACACAAGATAACAAATGTCTATTTAAGCCCCCCGTCCCACATTGACCTCCACCTTGTTTATGTTTAAAAGGTTGCTTACATTTATTACAAATAGCAATAGAATTTTCCTTATCTAAAGTCATAAATTGTCACACAACAGAAGTTTTAGGGCGTTGATACTTCACCTTCTCCCTTGTAGGAGGTATAAGGGGTGGCCGTCCAGAATTTTGCTCCGTTGAATTTGTAGTTTCATTTGGAACATTTGTCATCGGACTAGTAGGTGTATCTTCTAATTCATCTTCTCCCGAACCAACTTCTACTTCTTCACCTGAATTTTCATCAAGATAAGGATTAATATCACCATAAATTTGTTGTAAAAGTTCATGATCGAGTTGAGCATTTGAATCAATATCATAAGAAGTATCATCAACATAAGTAGAATCATTTGTATTAAATCTAACTCTAGAAGTACCACCACATTTACTCTTATTTTTTTTCTTACTACTTTTTTTAGTAAAATTAAATAATCTACTAATGCCACTTGGTTCTTTCTCTTTTCCTTTACCGGTATCTTTTTTGTTAGAACTCATATTTAATTATATGTAAAGTATAATATAAAAATAATAATAACACAAAAATTAATGACGAAAAATAAAATATAAATATTATGAAACGAATGTACCAAACGTCTGCGTTAATAGCAAACGTTATAACCGATTCTTGAAGCTTGTAGTTTGTTGTAACTTGTAACTAGTAATTTGGAACTCCAATATTTGATAGCAAATATGAGAATTATATATATTATGATATATAATATGAAAACTTAGAATTGAAATATATGTATTATGATATAATATGAGACTTAAATGAGAATAAAATATTGAGATTTGAGACTTAAGATTGAGACTTGAAAGAATATAAATGAGAGAATATATAATTTTGTAAGAAATAATAAGGGATAGAGGGGTATTTATAATATTAAAAGTGGGTTAAAGTGTATTTATAATAACTTGAGGGTTTAAAGTAAATTATTAAAAGTAGGGGTGGTAGGGGGTGTTGGTAGGGGGAAAAAACTGTCAAAAAATCCGTTGGGGGGGCCCACTAGCCGTTGCCCAACGGATAGATTTTATAAAAAAAAATTTGATAGGGGATCCCGCGAACCGATCGGTTCATCCGGGCCGGGACCGGGCCGGGTTGACCGGGACCAACGGGTGAACCGGACCGGTACCGGTCCCCTAATCCCGAAGGCCCCCATCCCGCGAGATTCAAACGGGACCGGGTCCAGCGAGCCGGTTCTCGGACCGGTCGCGGGCCGGGGCAGGCCGACCCGGTCCCCCTGCCAGTCCTAGTTGTATTGCGGCTAATACATGCCTAATAATGCCCTAAAAAACTTATTTTCTTATCAAATATAGATATTCTATTAAAGAGTATATGCTTTAATTTGTGATACTGCAGAAATAAGGTGCAGAAATAAGGTGATGAAATTTTTTTGTTCCCACTTTTAGTAATACTAGTTTCTGGACACGTGCTTCGCACGTGTGTCCCACACAAGTAGTTCATACAAAATAAATCATATCAAAAATACATTGTAATGAATAATAGAATAAAGTGAAAAAGTACAAGCTAAAATAGATGAATAGTTAGCTTATAGTCAAATGACTTCTTCGTTGAACAATATTAGATGATTAAATATTATTTTAAACTACAAAATTAAACGACTAAATTTATCTAGATAGGTAAAATGTATAATGAATTATATTTGAGCAATATTTAATGTATTGATATATTACATGATACTCGTTCATAAGTAATGTTCTTGATGTGTATTCCACTTGTTGTTTTGATTACCGATTTCACCGGTTAGAGTAGTTTCATTCATCCACTTTAATTATATAATTAGGAAAACATTAATAAACATATATCACCAAAATATTATATAGAAATACCTATTCTTTTTCATTTATCAAAAAAAAATTTACCAACTTCAGCAAATTTAAGGTATCAAAAATTAAAGTTTCAAACAACTTCAAGCTAAGCAAAGACTCAAAGCTAATGGTAAAGGACCAAAAGTCAATCTCTAACACTTCTATGTCAATACATCAGATTAATTTTAACTCATAAACATGAATATAA
Organism: Solanum verrucosum; assembly: GCF_900185275.1. Taxonomy (NCBI): domain Eukaryota; kingdom Viridiplantae; phylum Streptophyta; class Magnoliopsida; order Solanales; family Solanaceae; genus Solanum; species Solanum verrucosum. The sequence continues at coordinate 1,708,992 of NW_026020412.1, forward strand.
GAAACATTGATAATTTATAAACCTTAAAACTCATAAAATATTATATAAACAAGAATAATATATTTTTACGAACACGTTCACAGAAAATAACAAAGCTGAAAATGAACTTACTCTTTAAAATCTTTCCTCTAATGCTTCCCCTAATGGAGAAAGTTGTACATATTCTTGGTTTATGAATTCATTTATATAAGTTGATCATTGAGCATAATTTAATGGAATAGATAAGATCATTCATCATCAATTAAGTTAGGTAACTAAAGAAAATCAAAAGTTTTATTGTTGGAGACAAAAAGACTTGAACTATGATACAATGTTCTTTCCAACTTCCAAAAAATAGCTACGTACAACCATTGTTATGCGATTCATACATTGCAAGTACAAAAAAACTAAGAAAAGAATGAACAAAAATTACACAAGAAAATGTTTTGTTGAGAAAACATTGTATTCTAAATTACTACATATTAAGATACTACGCTATAATAAGTATTTGATAGATGAACAAATATAACATGTAGAAGCTTCAATCAAACTAATAAATGTTAGAATGTGAAAAGGTTGTATTCTAATTAATATTGAGGAAATTTGCTACTATAATAATTACTGGCAGATGAAAAATCTATTGCTTATCCGGTTCAATGCATATGATTATTAATAAGTTTTATATTTCAGAATTATAGTTACGGGACTTTTAATGTTATCTTTATATAGTTAAAATATTATTATTTATTAAGATATTTGATTAAATTTATATTTAGTGTAGGGATAAAATGGTAATTCAACTTTTCATTTTGGAGGTTCCCACTTATAATAATATATGATATATATGATATGAGGATTCATAGGAGGGAACAAATCAAAAAGGATTTTTATGAAACAGGTAAGGAGATATGAAAAAGCCTTAGGTTAAAAAGTCAACAATGAAAAATGTTTCTTTGTCACGGCTAAAAAACTCCATAAGCACGATTAATAGGATGAGAAAAGCTTCAAGTTTTATCAACAAACGATTCCCTTTTACTGTGGATCTCTCTGGAGTTATCATAAATTATCTAGCTTATGTTGATGATATTGTTATATTCATTGGAGGGAATAATAAATCAATCAGGATTACCATGAAGCAGGAGATATGAAAAAGCCTCAGGTCAAAAAATCAACAACAAAAAAAGCTTCTTTGTCACTGCTAAAAAAATTCCATAAGCAGGATCAACAGGATGAGAAAAGTTTCAAATTCATTTACAATATTAATATTGGGACTCTAAAATTCTTTCAAAATATCCTTTCTCACTTGGAGGCTTCTTCAAAAGAAACTCCCTTTCTATGACACTATGGACATGTTTGGTACTAACCATTTTATTGAGTGTGATTGTTGTAGATTAGCACAGACATATACTATACACCATATTTTTATTGACGCCAACAAATCATGGAGCAGAATAGGCGATCCATTAGGAATTTGACATCAAAAGGACTCGATCATCACAATTTTCATTAGATGGTGGAGGATACAACCTTGCAACAAGATTCGTGGAATGATCCTCCAAATTGCTCCTATTTATATAGGCTGGGAAATTTTGAAACTGATCAAGGACATCACGTAGATATGTTAAAACAAAGAAACTTTCAATAAAACAGAATGAAACATTAAGGACTTTGGGAAATTAAATTTGTTGTTTCTAAACTCTATGACAAACTTGACTTCAATTTCAAATGGTACGACTTGTGTACAGTGATCGAGAAATTAAGACCTATCAAATTAACTGTAAAACAAGTTCAATTGTGAGAATGGGGAAGCAGGCATTGGAGGGATAGTTAGAGACAAAAATGGTTATGTTATGATGGTTTTTTCTATACATGTTCAATGTAACAGTAACAATATGGTTGAAGCTCTTGTGACGGAGTTTGGAGGAAAATGATGCAGTCAAAATGGACACACTGATTTTGATCTTGAACTTTACTTCTGGTAATTGTTAATATGTTGATCAAAAAGCATACTACCAACCTCAGGCTTAAACAGATTATTGAGCAAACCATCAAGATTATGGAACATTGCAATGTTAGAATCAACCATATTTTGAGGGTAGCAGACTGTTTGGTTACGCTAGCTTCAGAAACTGAATAACATACGTACTTCAACAATTTTCAGCAGCTCCGATCCCTAGACATGTTAAGGGACCATATATATCAACTTGATAAATGGAAACTTCCTAGTTTTAGAACTAGTATGTATGATAAAGCTAATTTTTTTGTTAGTTGATGTAAATGTGGATGTAGAAGGAGTGAGAGTATGTTTTTGTAGACAATCTCTGGAGAATTCCGAAAAAAATGACTGGTTAATATATTGCATGAAAGAAAGGGATGCTACAGGTGAAAAGGAGTGACATATGTTGGGCTTTGAAAAGGAATTATCACATTTGGTTCTAATGCCTCAAAATAAAGATTTTAAATTATTCTAGTCGTCATTTTTTATTGACCAATAAAAGTTTCTAAATTATATTGCGGTCTCTAATTTGCCAAATGATTTAGAAGTTAAACATTTAAAAGTAGTAATGCCTATTATTGTTAAGAGTGTAGATTAAGTGATTAGTTCCCTCATTTTAGGAGGAATATGAGGACGCAAAGACGACTCTTTGTTTACTTGTAAAAACTATTATCATGCGCCAATTTTTCCCTTTGCTTTGAGAATCCTCTCCCTGCCATTCTCCTAAAGGTATAATCTTCTTTCTTTTCTCCTTTCTCTCTAAGCTAATTTCTTCCCTTTTCTCTATCTCACATAAATATATTCCATACCTTTTACAATAATAACATCTTTTACATACATTCATGATTCACATACATGTTTATACAGAGAACAATATTATATATGTTATGTTGTTCTTAAAATAATTAAAAATATATTTTTTCTTTTGTTGTAAAAGTTTCTTATTTTGATCTTTAATGAACAGGGTTCATTGTTTGGGAGAACGGCAGGGTTTAAACGACGTGTTTTGACATAAAGTGTGATCATCAAGACTTTATAAAAATGTCTTCATCATCTAAGGATGATCAATCATCCAATACACCATCTTCGGATTCTTCATCAAATTCACCATCATCATCTTCTTCGAATTCTCCATCATTTGGCTCATCCTCAAATTCTTTGCCATCCCAAGACAATTCATCTCCATCCAATGATTCAACATCCCAATCTCCTCCTCAAAGTAATTCATCATCTTCTCCGCCATCAGGGGATAATAATAACTCGTCTCCTTCCGGTGGTAACAACAACAATAATGACAATAACAACGACAACAAGGATAACAACAACAATAATGGTAACAGCAACAACAACAATAATGGTAACAACAACAACAATAATGGTAACAACAACAACAACAATGATGGTAACAACAACAACAATGGTAACAATGATAATGACAACAATAACAACGACGGTAACAATAAGAATGACAATAACAACAATAATGGTGGGAACAATAACAACAACAATAATGGTGGTAACAATAATAATAACAACAACAACAATGGTGGTAACAACAATAATGGTAACAAATCTTCACCACCAGGAAAATCGTCAAATTCAAATGGAGGTTCATCACCTCCTCCCCCCCCACCACCACCACCTCCTCCACCACCTCCTCCTTCTCCTTTTTCTCCTAACTCCGGGTTTCTTTCTCCTCCAAAGCATAAGCCACCACCAAGCAAGTCCTTAGATAATAATAATAACAACAAGCCTAATGATAACGGGACAGCCATCATTGTAGGAGTTGCTGCTGCAGGAGGTCTATTACTTCTTGTCATGTTAGTTTTCCTTATATCATGTTGTAAACGCAAAAGGAGAAGGCCACGCGACCAAATGGGCTACTACAGGGACAATTCTCATGGAGGCAATAGTATGTTCTTTCTTCTCTTAACTTATACTGTATGTTTTATGTTGAGAGCATACTGTTTTCAAATAGAATTAGCTTCAAATGCAGTAGCTATGAAGAGAACTGGTAAATGTGCAGAGTAGTGAATATGTTTAGGTTTAAATAGTGTTAGTATTGAGAATGTGTATATGGTGCAGGTACTGACTACTATAACAGTGGACCATATGGGAATTGGCACAACAACAACAATATTCAATCAACGGATCATATGGTGAAAATGCCTAATCCACAAGCACCGAGTACTAACGTAAGTTCAGAACTGAGTTGGCCAATAGCACCTCCACCACCACCACCAATGATGAGTAGCAGTGAATTAAGCTCTGCTGCTTTCTCTGGTCCGCAACAACCTCCATTGCCACCCCCACACCCATCAATGGCTCTTGGTTTTAACCAAAGTAGTTTTACATACGATGACTTATCTACCGCAACTGGAGGATTTGTTAAGTCTAATCTATTGGGACAAGGTGGTTTTGGCTTTGTACATAAAGGGGTCTTGCCTAATGGCAAGGATATAGCTGTCAAAAGTCTAAAAGCTAATAGTGGACAAGGTGAACGAGAATTTCAAGCTGAAGTTGAAATTATTAGTCGTGTACATCATCGACATCTTGTCTCTTTAGTTGGTTATTGCATTGCTGGATCTCAAAGGTTGTTGGTATATGAGTTTGTTCCTAATGGCACTCTTGAGTATCACCTTCATGGTATTAACTTAATTTCATTTTTTTTATCTAAATACTCATTCTACATATGTCGTATTTAACTCATCGATCCCTTATTTAATTAGGAACTGGTCGCCCTGTTATGGACTTCCCTACTAGGCTTAAAATTGCATTAGGATCTGCCAAAGGCTTCGCGTACCTTCATGAAGATTGTAAGTTCATATATACTATTCTCATGTCTATATATTCTAATCACAAATTAAACTTCTATTTCATATATAAATTACAGGCCACCCTCGTATTATTCACAGAGACATTAAAGCTGCTAATATTTTACTGGACCATAACTGTGAAGCTAAGGTATTTGGTAAAAATAGTTGAAACATTAAGCAAATTGATTCCTCATTCAGGTTTCTAACAAAGTTTATTATTACTCCCTTTGTAAGGTTGCTGATTTTGGATTAGCTAAACTTTCCAACGACACTAATACACATGTTTCTACGCGTATCATGGGTACTTTTGGGTGAGTTTAGTTTGATAATTCTTCAAATATATCCAATGGATTTGCATTAATCGAAAGAGTATATTTATTTGTGTAGGTACTTAGCACCAGAATACGCTTCAAGTGGCAAGCTAACTGAAAAGTCTGACGTCTATTCTTATGGTGTTATGCTGTTGGAACTTATAACTGGGCGTCGTCCTATAGACATCAGCAGTGATGATGATACTTTAGTGGAATGGGTATACCATGATGATTACTTTACATCTTCGAATGATAAAAATTAATTCAGTAGGACATCGATCAGATTATTTAAACATATATGTATATATGTGCAGGCTAGGCCAATTCTGATTCGTGCAACAGAGGGTGGAAACTACGATGAATTAATAGATCCACGTTTGGAAGGAAATTTTGATGCCCAAGAGATGCTATGTATGGTAGCTTGTGCTGCTGCATCCATCAGACATTCAGCAAGAAGACGTCCCAAAATGAGTCAGGTTAATTTCTTCTTAATATTTGTCAAAAGCGTTTCCTAATTCACAATTTTAAAAAGTATAGTGGTCCAGCGACTGACATATATATATATATATATGTTGTAGATTGTACGTGCTTTAGAAGGTGATGTGTCTCTGGATGATTTAAATGAGGGAATGAAGAAGTCCCCGAGTACTGCAATGTTTGGTTCTAGTGAAAGTTCTGAATACGATGGAGGTTCATATGACCTTAAGAAATTCAAGAAATCTGGAATGTCGAGTCAAGAATTCACAAGCAGTGAACATGGTATCGGTGAATTTGTCCATTCCGGTGGTGAATCTCAAGAACATGGGCAGAAAAGGCACACCCCTTAAGGAAAATGGATCATACCTTCAACTTCTGATGGATCTATAAGTAATAATTACACACATTTGTTGGGCTTACAAGGATGCTTTAGGCATTAAAAACTAGTTTTATGGGGGAAATATAATAATGTATTTAAACAACAATTGTGAAGCTTTATTAGAGATTTGAATGCGGGTTGTAAAGAGTATCACATCCTCCTAACCATTCTGTGGTTGGCTTTGGTTGTCAGTTGAATCATTTAGTTTTGTTCGACTTTGGAAGTTGGGATATATATACTAATTCTGAATTGTTTTCAATATATTTCGTCAATGTATCTGCTAATTACTAGTCTTTTCTTTGTTTACTTTTCATTAATTATATGTAGGTTTTTACTAAAACCTATTTTTGTTGTTCTTTTATTTCACATTTTATTAAACAGCTTAGACCATTTCCTTTCTATAGCTTTTGTCAAGCCCAATTATGTACCTAAACAAAGAACTAAGCGGTGTTGTAAATATGAACTGAATACAAGTGTCCTTAGCCCGAAACTCGATCGATATACGATCCCCTCAATGTTAGGGGCATTCAAAAGCATCTATGGTACCTCCGAGGCATCCAGCCAATACCCTTTCAAGTGATAAAAGTACATCACACGTTTTGATCAATTTTGCTCATGAATTCACATTCAACGAATTCTATATTTATTGGGGAAGGTTTTAATTCTTTCCGCAACTTGGATCGCGATAGAAAACTCATTGAAAGGGGGAAGTCACAAACGAATTCTAACGGGTGATGAAGAGTTTTCTGAGCCATGACCACATTCTTTGAGGATGAGACTGGATTACAGAAAGAAGGGTGTTATTTGCTGAAGAGTTCCCTAGCTAGAGGGTCTAACTGGTTTTTAATCTGAATTATTATATAAAAATACAATGTATATCTTGCCCTTAACCCAATAGATACAATTGCTTATCATTCCCTACTACTTCTCAATTTCCATCAAGTGTTGTCTTATTTCCCAAGCCACTAATTAATCCTCCTTTCCGAAGTTCTCATAGATATTTCTATTATCGAGAAGCCTACAAAAGTAAGAATGGAAAGAAGAAAAGAAAACTCCACAAGTTGGATTACTCGTGTGTCCAAGGGACAAATCCTATTAGAAATGGATGGTGTGAGCTTTTCAAATGCTCGATAAGCCGCTACATTAGCTATGCATAAACTTTGTTCATAACCAAATATGTTCACTGGTCATAAGCTTATTAATCTAACCGGAATTTGTACTTCCAATTCGATTCCACCGGATTGAAAGATCCATCAATAACTGTGATCTCTTTCTTTGAAAAGAAATTGCATAAATCCTACCTTTTTTTATCATATGCTTTCTGTTGGTCAACAACAAACTCAATCAATTCATTAACCATTTTTCATGCAAAAAGTAAAATCAAAGCTATATCGAAGTTTCATCAGCAAAATCATGCAAAAACAAGAAGATGCACCCCAAAACCTTATGTCATAATTGGTACTAGAGCTCCAACATACAAACACAAGGGATAGTTAAATGGGTAAAAGAGGTTCATTCATAAAAGAAAGAAAAATGGTATTAATATTTTTTTGTGGGTATAGGTGGTTGGGGTAGGGAATGCAGGTGGGGTTGGGTGAGTTAAGGAAGAAAATCTAAAATAAAAATTGGTAACATTTTTTTGTAAAGAAAGGGCTGGAAGGGGGAAGGGGCTGGAAGGTGTTAGCAAAAATGTAGGGATTCTTAACGGAATCCGAGGTTTTAGCAGTTGGACATGAGCTTACCGGAGAAGCTTGAGTTATACAACTATGGAGGATGAAAAGATAGAAAATGAAGAATAGAATTCAATAGGAAAGTGTACTTGTATATTCAAATTATGATTTAATATGTAATGTCTTATATAAAAATGAGAAGGAATCTTATCTTGCTAATTGTTTCTAACTAATCCAATAGCGTAACTAACTACTAATAAGGCAAAGCTAATTAACTTGATCAGTTGATTCATTTATTGTGTAACAGTACTCCCTGTTGCAAAGTAGATCCTTGACCTCAAGGATCTAAATGAGGAAACAGTCAATTGCTGCATATTGTGGGGTCCATCCCATGAGTTTTTGGGTCAACAATTGCGGCTGCAATTGTTGTAAAGAAAACGCAGCTGAATTTATTTGTCAACAATAGCTGCAAACCTTTTTCTTTTGTCAACAAAGTTTGCAGCAATGCAAATTTTTGGTGGCATGATTTTTGAATAGTGCAATGCAATTGCATCTATAAAAGGAGCTCTTCAGCTCCTCATTTGATACACCAATTCACAGAGAGAGTAAAATATTTAGAGAGTTGTGAGGTTTTCATAGACTATATAAGAAAATAGTTTGTGAAGAAAAATTGAGTGTGAGCAATATTTTAGTAAGGTGGAATTCAAAAGAGTATTATTCCTTTTGAGTGTGTAGTAGTCACTTTGAGTATTGTATTCGTGACTACACAGTGTAAAATTCCTTACTATAGTGATATCAATTGCTTCTCTTGGCCCGTGGTTTTTTCCTTATTTAGAAGGGTTTCCACGTAAAATTATTGGTGTCATTATTTTCCCATTTTATTTCCATTACTTTTACTATATATATTTTTGTGCTTGTCCGTGTTTTTCCAATAAATTGGTATCAGAGCTAAGGTTTTATCTGAGTATGCTCTATGGTTACAGCACAGTCTGAACTTCCACATCAGAAAAGATTTACTTTGGTTTGCAATAACTATTTTTTGAGGGGGAAACGGTGGAAGCCAACACAACTAGAATGGTCACTTTGAATGGTGTTAATTATGTCATTTGGAAGGGGAAAATGGAAGATCTACTTTATGTCAAGAATTTTTATCAACCAGTCTTTACCACTGTAAAACCTGATAATAAAACAGATGAAGAGTGGAATTTGTTGCACAGACAGGTTTGTGGATTCATTAGGCAATGGGTTGACGATAATGTGTTGAACCATATTTCTGGGGAGACACATGCTCGAACCCTATGGGAGCATCTTGAAAGTTTGTATGCTCGGAAGACTGGCAACAACAAAATGTTCTTGATAAAGTAGATGTTGAGTTTAAAGTATCATGATGGTTCTCCGATAACAGACCATCTGAATAATTTTCAGGGGATCATGAACCAATTATCTGCTATGGGCATCAAATTTGATGAAGAAATTCAAGGCTTGATTCTACTTGGTTCCCTACCAGACTTTTGGGAAACATTTAGAACTTCATTGTCAAATTCTGCTACGGATGGTGTGATCTCAATGGATTTCGCCAAGAGTAGTGTCTTGAACGAAGAAATGAGAAGAAAATCACAAGGTTCTTCTTCGTCGGATGTCCTGACAACTGGCTCCAGGGGGAGAAACAAAACTCGTGGTTCTCAGAATAGAGAACAAAATAGGAGTAAATCCAGAGGCAGGCTTAAGGATATTGAGTGTTATCATTGTGGCATGAAAGGGCACACAGAGAAGTTCTGCAGAAAGTTGAAGAGGGAGAACAAAAACAAAGAGGAAGCTAAAGAAGATGGCAATGAAAATTGCCTAGCCACCGTCACCACCGAAGATCTTATTACCGTCCTTGATACGGATATGATAGATATTGCTTGTGATGAGTCAAGCTGGGTTGTGGACACTGGTATCGCATCTCACGTGACATCGAGGAAGGATTTTTTCTCTTCCTATACTCCTGGTGATTTTGGAACCTTGAGTATGTGTAATGAGACTGTTTCTAAGGTGGTTGGTATTGGTACAATTTGTTTGGAAACTAGTGTTAGAACTAAACTAGTTTTGAACAATGTGAAACATGTTCCTGATGTTCGTCTGCACCTAATTTCTGTTGGTGTTTTGGATGATAAAGGATATGTTAGTACCAACGGTGATGGAAAATGGAAACTCATTAAGGGTTCCTTGGTTGTGGCTCGTGGTAACAAACGTCGTGGTCTATACTGGACTACAGTTTCTGCTTGTGTCGATATGGTAAATGCGGTTGAGAGCGATGACTCTTCAACATTATGGCACAAGAGGCTTAGCCACATCAGCGAAAAAGGACTTAATGTTCTAGCTAAAAAGAAATTATTGTCAAATTTCAAAAGTGCTAAATTAGAAAAGTGTGAGCACTGCTTGGCTGGTAAACAAAATAGAGTTTCCTTTAAGTCTTATCTTTCTTCAAGAAAGACAAAGTTGCTTGAATTGGTGCACTCTGATTTATGTGGTCCAATGAAGACAAGGACATTGGGTGGTGCACTCTACTTTGTCACTTTTATTGACGACTGCTCGAGAAAACTTTGGGTATATGTCTTGAAGACTAAAGACCAAGTGTTAGGTGTCTTCAAGCAGTTTTAGGCTTCAGTTGAAAGAGAAACTGGAAAGAAACTGAAATGTATTCGTACTGATAATGATGGTCAATACTGTGGACCATTTGACGAATACTGCAAGCATCAAAGTATCAGACACTAGAAGACTCCTCCTAAGACTCCTCAGCTTAATGGTTTGGCTAAAAGGATGAACAGGACCTTGATGGAAAGAGTTAGATGTTTGCTTTCTGAAGCAAAGTTGCCAAACTCATTTTGGGGTGAGGCTTTATTGACCGTTACACATGTTATTAATATATCTACTGTTATTGCTTTGCAAAGTGATGTACCAAATAGTGTTTGGTATGGAAAAGATGTTTCTTATGACCATTTGAGAGTATTTGGTTGCAAAGCTTTTGTACATGTGCCCAAAGATAAGAAGTCAAAGTTAGATGCCAAGACAAGACAGTGTATCTTTGTTGGATATGGCCTTGATGAATTTGGTTACAGGCTATATGATCCAATTGAGAAGAAACTTGTGAGAAGCCGTGATATTATTTTCATGGAGAATCAAACAATTGAAGATATTGACAAAGCGGAGAAGCTAGAATCTTCAAGTTTTGATGGCATAGTTCATCTAGATGAAGTTCCTCACACAAGTATGCATGATGTTATTGGGCTTGATGATCATGGTGACGCCCATAATCATGTATTGAATCAACATGTTGATGTTGATAATAACAATGATATTGTTATTGATGATCCTCCTGCTCATGAAGTTGTGGATGAATTAAATATTCTATTTAGGAGGTCCACAAGACAACGGGTTCCTTCCTCTCGTAATTCACCCAATGAGTATGTGTTACTCACTGACGGGGGAGACCCTGAATGTTACGAGGAGGCCATGGAAGATGAGCACAAGGATCAATGGATTGAAACCATGCAAGATGAGATGAGATCTCTGCATGAGAACCACACTTAATGAGTTGGTAAAATTGACCAAGGGCATGAGAGCTTTGAAGAACAAGTGGGTGTTCAAAGTTAAAGTTGAAGAACACAACTTGAAGCCAAGGTACAAAGCTAGATTGGTTGTTAAGGGATTTGGTCAAAGGAATGGTATTGACTTTGACGAGATATTTTCTCCTGTTGTGAAAATGTCTTCGATTCGTACAGTTCTAGGTTTGGCTGCTAGTCTTAATTTAGAGATTGAGCAGATGGATGTGAAGACGACTTTCCTTCACGGTGACCTAGAAGAAGAAATTTATATGGAACAACCTAAGGGCTTCAAAGTAGAAGGTAAAGAAAATTTTGTGTGCAAACTCAAAAAGAGTCTTTATGGCCTAAAGCAAGCTCCTAGACAGTGGTACAAGAAATTTGAATCTGTTATGGGGGAGCAAGGCTATGAGAAGACTTCTTCAGATCATTGTGTATTTGTACAAAAAAATTATGACAATGATTTTATCATCCTCTTGTTGTATGTGGATGATATGTTGATTGTGGGCAAGAATACTTCCAAGATTGATGAGTTGAAGAAAGAGTTGCGTAAGTCTTTTGCTATGAAAGATTTGGGTCATGCCAAGCAAATTTTGGGCATGAGAATTACTCGTCTCAGAGATGAAAGGAAGATTTTTTTGTCACAGAAAAAGTACATTGAACGTGTACTAGAGCGCTTCAATATGAAGAATGCTAAGTTTGTTAGTACACCTCTTGCTGGTCATATGAAGTTGAGCAAGAAGATGTGTCCTACAGTTAGGGAGGAAAAAGAGAGAATGGCCAAAGCTCCATATTCCTCCGTCGTCGGAAGTCTAATGTATGCAATGGTATGCACTAGACCTAATATTGCTCACGCAGTTGGTGTTGTCAGCAGACTTCTCGACAATCCAGGAAAAGAGCATTGGGAAGCTGTAAAGTGGATACTCAGGTATCTTAAAGGAAGCTTAGATGAATGCTTGTGTTTTGGAGCATCAGATCCAATCTTGAAAGGTTATACAGATGCTGATATGGCAGGTAACCTTGATAACAGAAAATCCACTACCGGATATTTGTTTACTTTTTCAGGGGGAGCTATATCATAGCAGTCGAAGTTGCAGAAGTGTGTTGCACTATCTACAACTGAAGCTGAGTATATTGCGACTACCGAAGCTGGCAAGGAAATGATATGGCTCAAGCAATTTCTTCAAGAGTTTGGCTTGCATCAAAATGTGTATGTCGTCTATTGTGACAGTCAAAGTGCAATAGACTTGAGCAAGAACTATATGTACCATGAAAGGACGAAACATATAGACGTGAGATATCACTGGATTCGAGAAAAGATAGAAGACGAATTTATGCAGGTTGAAAAGATCTCTACAAATGAGAATCCTGCAAATATGCTGACCAAAGTGGTAACGAGGGACAAGTTCGAGTTATGCAAAGAGCTTGTTGGCATGAGCTCTCTCTGAAAAGATGAAGATACCTCTTTCTAGTACATGGGACTGGAGGGGGAGATTTGTGGGGTCCATCCCATGAGTTTTTGGGTCAACAATTGCGGCTGCAATTGTTGTAAAGAAAACGCAGCTGAATTTGTTTGTCAACAATAGCTGCAAACCTCTTTCTTTTGTCAACAAAGTTTGCAACAATGCAAATTTTCGGTGGCATGATTTTTGAATAGTGCAATGCAATTGCATCTATAAAAGGAGCTCTTCAGCTCCTCATTTGATACACCAATTCACAGAGAGAGTAAAATATTTAGAGAGCTATGAGGTTTTCATAGACTATATAAGAAAATAGTTTGTGAAGAAAAATTGAGTGTGAGCGATATTTTAGTAAGGTGGAAATCAAAAGAGTGTTATTCCTTTTGAGTGTGTAGTAGTCACTTTGAGTATTGTATTCGTGACTACACAGTGTAAAATTCCTTACTATAGTGATATCAATTGCTCCTCTTGGCCCGTGGTTTTTCCCTCATTTAGAAGGGTTTCCACGTAAAATTATTGGTGTCATTATTTTCCCATTTTATTTCCATTACTTTTACTATATATATTTTTGTGTTTGTCCGTGTTTTCCCAACTCATATAGCATGATCTGCTGAGTTCTGCTTTAACAACTATCAGCAATTGATTCCGCAAGGTTATTCAGATGATCCTTAGTTGTAATTCTCTCGGGCATTTTCCCACCTGCTCTACCAAGGTTAAGTCTATTGCCACAATATTCATGTGTCTGTCCTGAGCTACTGATGACTCCAAAAGATCATCCATTTTTTTTCAGAAGATATTGTGTTCTTTAATATATTTAGCCGTCTACAACATCATCCATCGAATATTCAAACCGGCGGACAAAGTTGTCGAGTAATGGAGTACTTTTCTAGTAAGGTTTCCAATTCATACCCTTTTCAAGAGGTATGGATTGGAGATGTGGAAGATACATTGGTAAAAGCTTCTTTCAAGAAGTTTTCATTTCTCCAAGAACTTCACGGACGCTATCAATATCTGAGTGAGGAGTCGTAATTGATTGGAAAGTGGCTTTCTGCAGTCACTTCACATGTCGGGCTCGTATCCTAAATAAAGGATCAGTAGAGTGAAATAACATAAACAAGTATGATTGCCTCCTCTCAATATATATTCCTCCCAAAAGATGTCGAACTCATGCATCTTTCAAGTGAAGACATAGAAAACTGTAACGGTGAAAACGGAGTGCATCCCTTCCCCTTGAGATCACCTTTGTTCTCAAGAGTGAACAATTAACTAAATTGATGACTTCTAAATGTGTAACACTGTGATAGTTCACAATGTTACATCATATTCTCATCCTCAATATTATTATTTTTCTTGTTCCCGATTACATCCCAAGTTGCCAATGATAAAAACCATCAATCCATACTTTTATTCTTTCCTTTGCTGCAATTAGAAAGAGTAAGTAATTTCTCAACCTCTTTATTTTGGCAGGTCTTCTTATTAATCTCCAAGTTTAACCATAAATTGCAGGAAGTCATGATCTTTAATTTGATCAGAACGAGAGTACTTCTTTCTAATCACTATCCAAGAATATAATTTTGTATCCATATATCACTCTTAATTCAAGAAAAGCCAACCAAAATACATATTTTCAAAAGACTTGATATCACTCTCATTTTTTTTTATAAACAACGTATCACAAAACAAGTCTTCAAAAGCTTCAATTATATTGTTTCTTTCAATATACAGAGAATCTACATCTAAATATTTTTTAGACATTTCATAGAGAACCTTGCAAGTATATGATGTCTTGTGGGTAGAAATGAGAAAGATTAGAGAATTAAAAACTAACCAGCTTCTTTGGGGAATGTGCCACCGAATTTTTCCACTAACGCTACCACATATTCATTCCAAGTTGGTGGTTGAATGTACTACATTTATTTCATAAAGGATAAATGTCATCGAACAATTTCACCTTCTAACTATATATAGAGCATTAATGAGATCTTCTCCAGAAAACTTTAAAAACTCTATTGTTGACCCTCTAGGGTAATGTGAGTTATGATTACTGAAGTTGTTGTGTGATTGCTGCTCTGATTGCCTTCGACCCACTGGTGTCTTATCTCCTCTTATGGATTTTATCTCTCTAATTCGCTCCATTGGTTGTCATTTGTTCCTTAATCTCTAGCACCACTTCATCCAATTTTTGAAGATTTGAAACTTTCTTTGCTAGAGTACCAATTTCCAATAACATTTTTTTCATCATTTCACACAATTCCCTTACTTCACTAGAATAACTCTCTTTGCTTTTGCTCATTTTATCATTGTTGTTGAGGACAGATTGACTTTGATACTTAGCCAAAATGGAGGGATTCTCAAAGGAATAGGTTTTAGCAGCTGAAAGAAATCTTATCGTGCTAACTGCTTCTAACTAATCTAACAACGTAACTAACTACTGATATGACAAAGCTAACTAGACCATCTGATTCATTTATCATGCAACAGAAGGGGCTGATAGGGGGTTGAGGTGGGGTAAAATTCTTTTTTAAAAAAATATTTTTTTTTACAATAAACAAATTGTTGTTTTTTCATTTTCTTTTGGGATAGGGGCGGGGCCGGGGTATCATGGCAGGGGTAGTAAAAAATAAATTTAATTTGTTAAAAAATATTAGTATTATTTTTTAGGCGTGAAGGTGGGGGTTGGAGGGTTGGGGGTGATAAGAAAAATATTATTTAAAAAAAAAAAAAACAAATTTAAAAAGTTTCAATTATTTTTTGTGGAGGTGATGGGTGAGGAGTGTTATAAAAGATTTTTCTAGCTTTTAGCAGGGTCTCGATGGGTTTTTGAAAAAATTGAGTTAACCCATATAATTGTACTCCGTAGAATCGATTATTAATTTTTTTTTCTTTTACATAAATGTATAATTATACCCAATAATTAGTAGTGTTTTAATATTATAAAAATAAAGTGAAAAAATATCGAATAGTACCAAATAAGTTTAGGAAATTTTTCAAAAATATACCGCTATTTACGTTATGTAATTCAATATATAATATTATACAACATTAATGAATCAATCTTGTATAAAGTATATATTATTAGAGTATATAAAAGGTGTTTATACACAAAAAAGAATTAAATCGTATGTTGTACACAAATCATGAATTACGTGGCGTAAATATTTTTAAAAATAGACATAAAAGGTTGCTTTCCCAAAAATTTATGTGTAAGATATATATTTTATATGTTAAATTTTAAAATAATGAAACATTAATTTTTGGAAATATTGGCCAACAGATACTTATCAATGAAAGTTCCAACTTCGAGACTTATTATGTTACTCTCCTATTGAAACTCTATTAATTTTAGTATCTTGAATAGTAAGTTATAAGGTGTTTAACGATGACTAGCAACTTACAAGTTATTAGCCCTCTATCTTTCCTCTCATATTATTTAAAGGAAAAATTGGCCAACAGATACTTATCAATGAAAGTTCCAACTTCAAGACTTTATTATGTTACTCTCCTATTGAAACTAAATTAATTTTAGTATCTTGAATAGTAAGCTATAAGGTGTTTAACGATGACTAGCAACTTACAAGTTATTAGCCCTCTATCTTTCCTCTCATATTATTTAAAGGAAAAATTGTATAAAATAGTAAATTATTAATTCAAATTAAATGTTATAATCAAAGTTTATTTTAATTGTAATCCATAGCAAATTGTTGTCATTTCGCCTCTTTCCCTAAATTTTTCGCTCGCCACTCTCGTTTCTCGCTGGGCAGTCTCTCATCGCCTCTCTCACTTTATACAAACACAAATGTATAAAATGTGTTTGTGTTTGTATAAAGCGAGAGAAAATTGTATATATACACATATTTTTGTTCCCTTCTCTCCCTCTCCCAGATCTCGCTTGCCACTCTCCCAAATATCGCTCGCTACTCTCACTCGCCTCTCGCACTTTATACAAACACAAATGTATAAACTTTGTTTGTATTTGTATAAAGTGAGAGAAAATTGCTTATACAAATACAAATACATATATTTTCGTCCTATACACTTATGATTATACAAATACAAATCTTCTTCTGCCTAGTTTTCTTTTGTCTTTCTCTCTTTCTCATTTTATACAAACACAAATTATACAATTGATTATTTTGTATATGTATACCGAAACAAATTATACAATTGCTTCTTTTGTATATGTATAGCGAAATATACATATTAATAGTCATAGTAAACATAAAGTTTGATATGGAGCGCAATTATGCAAACTATAGCTATAGCATACAAATATGACTTTTATGTTTGTTATATGTGAAAGTTGCTCTTATTTAAATTTCACTGAACGGCTCTTTCTCTCTCTTCTCTTCTCTTCTCTTCTCTCTCTCTCTCTCTCTCTGGTCTTCTCGGCCGAAATCGAAGGCTGCGCCGGCCAGAAGCAACGCGAGGGCTAGCTCCGACCGGCGAGCCTCTTTCTCTCTCTTCTCCTAAGCTCCAGCGAGGACGATAACAACGAGCAGCAGCTCCAGTTGCTCGGACCAGCGAGCGGCGAACAGCAAATCCCGGCGAAGGCAAGAACAATTTCCAGCTTCTCCGGCGAACTCACCTATCTTCCCCGGCGACCAGCCCAGAAGAGAGACGGCAGTACTACTGTTTGTCGCCGGAGATCAACCAGATCTGGCCGGAAAATTGCCCATAGACCACCGAATCTAGTCCGACCAGGTTCTATCTTTCCTTTCTCTCCCTCTTTTCTGCTCTGAATCTAGTTGTTGGGCCCTTTCAAATCCTATATCCCGGAAAAGTATTTCCTGTTTTCTTTTACAGTACAGACCTGTGATTCAGTATATAGTGTAGTGGGTGTTATAGTGTCTTTTAGAATACACATTGTACTTGACTTTATAGTATAGCTGCTGATGTATTGTCTTTTTACAGTTTACTCTTGTTGCATTTTTTAGGGTTTTTCGGTGTAGATCTTACTGTGGTTGTAGTATCGTTCTAGTGGATTTGGTACCTGATGGTGGTCATGAGTCATGTCTTCGGTTGAGGCCGAGGTCGAGAGAACATAGGGGTAAGGGGGTTACGGGTTCACATAACGTGAGGGTAGGATCTTAGAACATAGGTTCGTTGACGGGGAAGTCCATAGAGCTAGTGAAAATTCTCAAGAAGAGAAAGATAAATATAGCTTGTGTCCAAGAGACTAGATGGGTAGGCTCCAAGGCTCGGGATGTTGACGGGTTTAAGTTGTGGTACTCAGGAGGGTCAAGGGATAGAAATGGAGTGGGTATTTTAGTAGACGGGGATTTGAGGGAGCAAGTGGTGGAGGTTAGGAGGATCAATGATAGACTGATGACGATTAAGCTAGTCATTGGAGGATGTACCTGGAGTGTTATTAGTGCTTATGCTCCTCAAGTGGGATTGGACGAGGAGGCCAAAAAGCTCTTTTATGAGGAATTGGATGAGGTAGTTAGAGGTATTTCGAATACGGAAAAGATTGTCATTGGTGGAGATTTTAATGGACACATCAGGGCAACTTCTAGTGGCTTTGATGATGTTCATGGAGGCTTTGGTTTTGGGGAGAGAAATGGAGGTGGAACTTCGCTTCTAGACTTTGCTAAGGCCTTTGAGTTGGTGATTGCTAACTCGTGCTTTCCGAAGAAGGAGAACCATTTGGTTACCTTTCGTAGCACGGTAGCTAAGACTCAGATAGATTACTTACTCCTTAGGAAGGGGGATAGAGGTCTTTTTAAGGACTGCAAGGTCATCCCAAGTGAAAACCTCACTACCCAACACAAGCTTTTGGTGGTGGACCTGAAAATTAAGAGGGTTAGGAGGAAGAAGATGGTACCTGATCGACCGAGGATTAAATGGGGAGGGTTGACCCCTGCCCTTTCCTCGGGAGATGGGTGAGGAGTTGATGGGGATGGGGGCTTAGAGTGGTAACGGGGATGCGGACACCATGTGGAATAAAGCAGCTAGTTACATTAGGGAAGTTGCTTCTAAGGTGTTAGGGGTGTCAAGGGGTAAATTTGGAGGCCATAAAGGAGACTGGTGGTGGAATGGGGAAGTCCAAGGCAAAGTGGAAGCGAAGAAGGCTGCACACACAAAATTGGCGGAGTGTGTAGACGAGGAGGAGAAGTGGACGCTTAAGAAAGTCTATAAGACGACAAAGACAGAAGCTAAGTTAGCTGTTAGGAAGGCGAAGACGGCAGCTTTCGAACGTTTGTATGTCGAGCTGGGGGACAAAGGCGGGGATAAGAAGTTGTATAGGCTCGCAAAAGAAAAAGAGAGGAAGGCGCGCGACTTGGACCAAGTGAAGTGTATCAAAGATGAGGAAGGCAAAATATTGGTGGAAGAGACCTCCATCAAGCAAAGATGGCGAAGCTACTTTCACAAACTTTTAAATGAAAAAGGGGAAGCAGACATTATATTGGGTGATTTGGCGCACTCTGAAAGACTTCGGGATTTTGGGTACTGTAGGTGCATTAGGACCGAGGAAGTTATACGGGCTATTAGTAGGATGAGCAGGGGAAGAGCGACCGGACCCGATGAGATTCCTGTAGAATTTTGGAAGAGCATGGACAAGGCAGGCATAAAGTGGTTAACTGGGCTATTTAATGTTATCCTTAAGACAGCAAAGATGCCGGATGAATGGAGGTGGAGTACAATGGTTCCGTTGTATAAAAACAAGGGTGATATCCAAAACTGTAACAACTACAGGGGTATCAAATTGTTGAGCCATACTATGAAGATTTGGGAGAGAGTGGTGGAGATGAGGGTGAGAAGAGGGGTGTCCATCTCGGAGAACCAGTTTGGATTCATGTCGGGACGTTCGACTACCGAAGCCATCCATCTTATGCGTAGACTGGTAGAAAAATATAGAGAAAGGAAGAGAGACCTACATATGGTGTTCATTGACCTTGAAAAGGCCTATGACAAAGTACCGAGGAATGTCCTCTGGAGGTGCTTGGAGTCTAAAGGGGTCCCGATGATTTATATTAGGGCGATAAAGGACATGTACGGTGGAGCCAAGACTCGGTTTAGAACAATTGGAGGAGACTCAGAACACTTCCCAGTTGAGATACGGCTGCACCAGGGATCAGTCCTAAGCCCTTTCCTTTTTGCTTTGTTGATGGATGAGCTGACGCGGTCTATTCAGGAGAAGGTCCCATGGTGTATGTTATTTGCGGATGACATAGTACTGATTGATGAGACGCGGGATAGAGTTAATGCGCGGTTGGAGGTGTGGAGACAAACGCTGGAGTCCAAAGGTTTCAGGTTGAGTAGGACTAAAACAGAATATTTGGGGTGCAAATTCAGTGATGTGTTGGATGAGACAGATGTGGAAGTGAAACTTGACGCACAGATCATTCCTAAGAAGGAAAGTTTTAAGTATCTTGGGGCTGTAATCCAAGGGAGTGGTGACATCGACGATGATGTCACACATCGCATTGGGGTTGCGTGGATGAAATAGAGGCTTGCCTCTGGAGTACTGTGTGATAAGAAAATTCCACCAAAACTTAAAGGTAAGTTCTACAGAGTGGTAGTTAGACCGGCCTTGTTGTATGGAGCGGAGTATTGGCCAGTCAAGAACGCACATGTCCAAAAAAATGCATGTTGCGGAGATGAGGATGTTGAGATGGACGTGTCGGCACACTAGGAGCGACAAGATTAGGAATGAGGTTATCCGGGAGAAGGTGGGAGTGGCCTCTGTGGTGGACAAGCTGAGGGAAGCGAGACTGAGATGGTTTGGACATGTGAAGAGACGGAGCACAGACGCCCCAGTGAGGAGGTGCGAGGAAATGGTGGTAGAGGGTACGCGGAGGGGTAGAGGTAGGCCCAAGAAGTATTGGGAAGAGGTGATTAGACAAGACTTGGCTAGGCTTCACATTACCGAGGACATGACTCTAGATAGGAAGGAGTGGAGGTCGCGTATTAAGGTGGAAGGTTAGTAGGGTTAGCGTGTTGCCGTCCCTCGCGAGGGTATGGGCTGTTAGCGTTTGGAGTAGTCCTAGCTGTATTGCTGTTTACTGCGTTTCACTCCTCACATTACTTTCTTGATGTTATTGTATCATTTATTGATTATACACTATCTTTTGGATTGATTGTTATGTTTTATATATAGCTCTCTTGTCACTTAGATTTGATGTTCTTAAGCTGAGGGTCTCCCGGAAACAGCCTCTCTACCTCCACGAGGTAGTGGTAAGGTCTGCATACACTCTACCCTCCCCAGACCCCACCTAGTGGGATTTCACTGGGTATGTTGTTGTTGTTGTTTGCTCTTATTTAAATTTCTTTTATTGGATATTTAATTTTAGTAGTTCTTGAGTCTCGTTTTAATCAACTTATTTTCACTCTTCTTATTTATATTTTCTTTATCTTTATTTATATTATTGGGATAATTTCATAGACCTCCCTCCAAGTGTCGCTTTATAATATTCACCTCCCCCGTTGTTTCAAATATTACATATAGCTCCCTTATTTTTTGATTTTTTAGTAACCATTCTTTGAACTTAGTGAAAATAATTATAAATTAATTATAATTTGACATATTAACCCATGTTTATATTTTAAAAAAATCCCCAAGAAATTGGGTATGCCCTTCTCCGTCACAATTATTTTCCGGCAACATAACTTTATTCCTCCTAAAAGCAAGAATAGAGCTTCTACATGCTATCATAATTTTTGTATTGATTTGAGATCTACGATTTACTCATTACTGATATAATTATTTTTATTAAAGCCTAATTCAATCTAAAAACATATACATGGCATTAATCGTCTTACTTGATGCTCGCCCTTTTAATTTTTGATGGTTAATATCGTACCACCTAAATTTCAGCATTTGGGAAATGTTTTGAAGTATTAGAGGTGAAAGAGAGATGAATTGACTTATCCACTGCAACCAACAATTATATCATCATTTTAGAACTTGCAAATTCGATTGCTTTGAGAAATCAATAACTTTCTCTATTATTTGATCTCTCATACAAGCATAGATCTTATTTGGGATGATTTTTTCTCTATTTCTTGCATCATTTTTCTTTCTCAACTAGCGAAAATATTTTTGAGTAAAACAAATTAACCGCTTTCATCAGATTCTCTCTTGGGGAATTCATTTTCACCTTCGATTTGAAAAAATCACCTATGAATTGGTAAAGATGAAAATGATGAGTTAATGTTCGGTGAAAAGATGGCTTAGCATGAATTAAATCACCTCTGAATTAGTTCACTTTATTTGCACACCTTCAATCTTTGTTTGGTAAAAAAATGTGTATCTATACATAATAGCAATAAGTTATTTGTGTTGGTTTATTTAAACTATTATTAAATAAGTCATATACAATATGTGTTAATATGAAGAAATTAGTATAAAAAGGGGTAAATGTGTCAAATTATAATAATTTATATTTATTTTAAATAGATTTAAAGAATGATTATCAAAAAATTAAAATAAAGAAGATAGATGCAATATTTTAAACTACATGGGATGTGAGTATTATAAAGCGAAACCTAAATGGAGGTCTCTAAAAGTATCCATATATTACTTTACACTATTATAAAATAATAATAATATGTATATCTGTTCTATCACCTTTTATATTTTCTAGATTCATCTAAATAATAAAAATGTCTAGAAAATTCTTATAAGAGTTCTACAAAATATGTGTAGTATCATGTACTAACTTTTACTATTAACTCAAATTTTAAAAAGAATAGTAAACATAAACTATTATCAAAGATAAATCAAAATAATGAGAGGCACAACTTGTACTAGTTGTATGAGGAATTATTTTATCGGTAAAGGGCCAAATATATCCATGTACTATATGGAATAGTTTAAATATACCCCTCCCGCTATACTTTCGGATTAAATATACCCCTTCCGTTATACTTTCGAACTAAATATACCCTTATGAGAACACATGGAGGAGTAACAACTGAGATTAAATGAACTATTGAATTTAAAATAAATTAAATTCGGATATAACCCATCCCGCCCCAATAACTTAATTCGACCTAATATATAACATTGACAAGCTTGCTGTAACACCAAGTGTTCTTTGAAAATTTTATTAAAAAATTCAGCTAGGAAACTCATAGGAACTCAAGAATACAAAAAAATCTATGTGCTCTATGACATGGGCAATTCAAAACGGGAAGCGCTAAAAAGATATCAAGAAAATTATCAATTATCATGAATTCGAAAGAGCAAAAAATGGACTTGCCACAGCCTTATCATGCCTTCTTCTTCTTGGACTAGAGCATGACGTATCCAATACAGATGCACAAGAAGTAGATGAGTGCCACTGCAGCATATACATGAATGAGAATTGCGTATTCTTGAGGTAGAAAATACTTATGCACGAAATGATCGATGTCAACAAGAGGCAGAATGTGACCCAGACCAAGAAGGTATGATATGTGAAAATGGACAAACTAGTCAATGTTAAAATCAGCCCAACTCGGTCAACTAACTCCATCGAAACTCCTCTGCTTGTGCCGCCTGAAAAGTTCGGATCTTGGTGTTGAAGTTATCTCTTTCAATCTTAATTGCGTTCAACGTCATCTTCAAAGTATCAACTTTATTTAATCGTAGCCGCATTGAATTGATAAATCATACCTTTGAGAAAAAATCTTTGCAATGCAGAGGCTCCAAGTTGCAGACGTTGCTGGAGAGCAAGAACTCAATCGCCCATTGAGTTTTCTTGTTTGAAAGACAAATTGGGTGGGTTAAGTTACATATTAGGTCGGATTAAGTTATTGGGACGGAGCGGGTTATATCCGAATTTGATTTATTTTAAATTGAATAGTCCATTTAATCTCAGCCGTTCACATATCCTCTGTTAGTCATAAGGGTATATTTATCCCAAAAGTATAACGAAATAGGTATATTTAGCCCAAAGTATAACTAGGGGTACATTTAAACTATTTTTATATTTCATATAGTACAAGGGTATATTTGGCCCTTTGCCGCTATTTTATTGTTATTATATTTGAGCTTGTGGGACCTACCCTTTGTTTTTCTTCTTTGCCTCCTATTTCTCTTTCTTGTTTTTATCTTTCCTCTTTTTTCTCATTTTCTGTTTTTTTTTCTTAAATTAATTTTGAAACCAATTTAATTACTCTCTCATTTTGCAAATATGAAAATATTTTTTTTACTTTTTTGTTTTAACCGATTTTTTTTTTTAAAATATATATTTTATCATTAAATAAAAATGGCAGGAGCATACAAAAGTTCAAATTAATTCTTTAAGTGATCACTTATGTCATAAAAATTGATCACTGAAATTATTTATATTTCTTTTCTCTCATTTTTCATTTATAGTACACTTTAAAAAATTTTACCTTCATATTTCGTATCATTTTAATTTCTACTTTTAGAATTTATCTAAAAATTATTTTTTACTTTATTTGAAAATTGATGTTTGATCATGAAAATTTAAAATACAACTTTTCAATATGAAGGTATATTTCAAATTTGAAAAACATGTTAGTATAATTTGTTTTTAAACTCATTTTTCACTTTCGATATTATATTTAAGTACATTCAAACATGAATATTATTTCAAATATTTTTTTATAAAAATAAAACATAATTTTATTTTCAACTTTTGCTCCATATATTTCAAATACAGTTAAAAAAATATATTTAAATTCTATGGTCAAATGCCAAATAATTTTTAATATTTAATTTAATAACAAGTGTTTCACTATTCTTATACAACTTTTATATATAAAGTTAGTTGTATTGTATTGGAGATTCATTTTACTAAATTAGTCTTATTAATTACATCTAAAAAATTATGTTAATTTTATTATTAATAACTTATGTAGTTATGATAAGAATATTATTTTAAATAAAATTATTTTTTGGCAAAACAAATAAATAAAAAAATATTTTCATCTATACTGAAAAAATTTGGGGGAGTAACTGAATATAGATTTAAGAAAAACATAAAATTAGAAAAAAGAAGGGAAAGATTAGAGAAGAGCAGGAAAGAGAAATTAAAGGCAAAGAAGAAAAACCAAAAACTGGGTCCACGGATTAGAATTCTTCATACAACTAGTACTAGTTATATCTCATACATACTAAAATAAATTCATTCCTTTACTTAGTAGGCGTTTGGCCATGCGATACCATATCACGATATGGTATCATGAGATGAAATCAGTGTTTGGACATGCGATTTTACGCTGATTTCATCTCATGATTCCATATCATGAGAGGTGATATCATATTCTCCAAAAACCATGATATGGAATTACATGGTGATTTCATATCATGATTTGAGATATTTTAATACAATACTTGATCCATTAGTTTATATTTTGTTAAAACAACCCCACATTTATATCTACTAACCATTTGTTTCATATGTAAATAAAATTTATAATCACATCATTATTTTTTAAAATTTATTATTTTCACCGACATAAAATTTATTATTCGCACCCACACATAGTCACTTTAACTCACACCTCACGATTGTGAAACTTTTCAACATTCACTTGAAACAATTAACCGGCATGTTAAAATAGTTGCCGAGGCAATTAGTAAGATAGCACCAACATTTATACAACCAAAAAATATGACTGGTGTACATTCCAAAATTCGATATAATACTCGATTTTGGCCTTGGTTTAAGGTAAAATTTCAATCACATTAATAAATTTATTTTATGGCCTTAATAAGTGCACATTTATATTTTATGTGTAAGTTATTAGTATTTAGTTACATATTTCTGCCACATGGTAACTTTAAATTACATCCTTAGAATAAATATTATTTATTTACACAAAACTGTCTTATTTACGTCACATATGCTTTTAGTAATTCTTTATAAAATGTTTTTTGGTAGATAAATATTATGTTGTTGATGCAGTTTCCGAAACACAAAAGGATTTTTAGTTCCATACAAAGGACTACGCTATCATTTGCAAGATTATCGAGGAAGTGAAAGAGAGCCTCAAAATGCTAAAGAACTATTTAATTATAGGCATTCATCTCTGCGCAATGTGATTGAACGGACTTTTGGAGCTTGGAAAAATAGATTTAGAATATTGAAACAACGCATGAACCATTATAATATTGATACACAAGTGAAAATTGTCATAGCTTGTGCAGTGTTACATAATTATTTGCGAAAATACCAAAGTAGTGATGAAATATTTATGGTCTATGAACATGAAGATATAGTTGCGGAGGATATTGACCAACAAATGGCTCAAAGTAACAATGTTGGTTCGTCTTCTCGGTCACATGATCGAGAAATGCAAGTTCAACGTGAGGAAATTGTTTGTACTATGTGGGAGGATTATATTAAAGACTAGTACACTACAATTTGTGTTCAATTTTTTTTATTAAATTAAAGTTAGATAAAACAATTACTTAAGTGGAGAACAAATAACTTTGTAATAATTTATTATGCGATTTTATAATTTTTTATTTATTTGATAAGATTGAATAAAAAATTGGGGCTATTTTAATAGTTTTACAACTTATGAGATTTTTTTGTTTATAAGAAAATATACAACACAAAAATTCCATATCGCATGTCCAAACAAACATTCAATTTCATCTCATGATTCCATATCATAATACCATATCATGATTTCATATCATGACACCATATCGCATGGCCAAACGGGCCCTTAATATATCGCACATGACAAGACAGGGTGAGACAAATAAGCTTTTAAAAATTGTTTAGTTCGAGGGGTAAATTATAATAATCATGGGATAAAATATAGAATTATTTTAGTTCACACTTAATTGGAGGTATCAGATAGTTCTTAGATTACTTATTCCACTATTTTCTTTTATCATAATAATAATATAAACTATTTAATCAATAGCTTATCCCAAATTAATTATCCCGAATTAACTTGTTATCAACCAAGCAACCCCTAAAAGATACTCCCTATCCCATTTTATATGATTTTTTTTTAATCAGTCTTAAAGAGAATGACACATTTTTATATTTAGTAATAATTCAACTTTAAAAAATACCTATTGTGCTTTAATGAAATTATTTCTAACAAAACAAATATTTATGACTTATTTTAGATTACAAGTTTTAAAAGTATGTCTTTTTTTCTTAAGCTCCGTACCAAGTTTTCATTAATTATCACTCGCAACTTAAGTTTAACTATAATTATGTGCGTCTCTATCATCTCTTCCTCTCTCTTCTCTTATACATGTAAAAAATACAACTTATGCATATACAAATGCAAATTGATATGATTGTATACAATTTATTCATTGATACGAATTGTATTTCGCTAATACTATTGTATTCATCGATACATATACATAGTTACACACTAATTATATGTATACAATTATGCAGATATATAACTACAATCATTGATATATATGTATATTAGTTACATACATACAATTAATAGACATATATATAAATACAGTTCGCTTCTCTTCACTCTCTATCCTCTCTCCAGGGCCGGCTCTATGCTTATTTGAATAAGGCATTGGCCTTAGGCCCCCAATTTTAGGGGGCCTCAATTTTTTACCAATAATAAATTATGTGTTAATTTTTTTTAAAAAAAGATTAATTATTTATGATAATATTTTTTCAAAAATATTATTTTATTCTCTTTAATTCCATTTATATAGAAAAAATCAAGAAGAATTGTTTTATTTTTTTACACTCTCTACGCTAATATTCACATTATTTTATTCTTTTAACTCCTTTTACACTCTCTTCTTTAAATTTTTGATAAGTTAGAGTAATACTCCATCAAAAATATGAATCAATAGTCAAAAAGTGTTGAGCAAAGTGAATTGTAATTTTTTTTTTCTATTTCTTCTTAGATTTTCAATCATTACAACAAGCATAGTAAAATGTGGAGTATACAAAATTACCAACTTCTTGAATCAAATTTTATGTTAACAAGTCGTATAATAATTGCCCGAGTAAGAAAATGTTTTTCAACGTTGAATTGATAAAATCTTATCTAAAACTAATAATTGAAAAAGAAATCGAATAAATCATTTATAAAAAAATATTAAGTATACTTTGCATTTAAAAATGTAAGTTTTTTTTAAAAAAAATAAAAAATAATGCATATGAAGTTTATTTAGATTTTAGGCCTCTAGTTGAAATTTCACTTTAGGCCTCCGATTGCGTTGAGCCGCCCCTGCCTCTCTCTTCACTTTCCCAATCTCACTCGCCTCTCTCCTCCTCTAACATATAACTACGAATCATAATTAACAAATTATAACGTTTGAACCTAATTGAATTTATTTTAATGACTATTTGCAAAATTGATGGAAAAAATAGGATAAGGTAAATGAGTCCAAATGTGTACAAAGTTAAAATTTGTCCCGTTTTGCCCCACCACAAGTCCACAATTGTCATTCGTATGAGCAGCCATATTATTTGACGGTTGACCGTTCCGTTCCGTTAGTGAAGACCGTTGGTACGTTTCGTAAATTATTTCTAAATCAGGCCTTGTTTCTTAATCTCATATCCTTCATTATAAATATCAAAAAATGAAAAAGCAACAGCCAGGCTGGGCCAAACATAATAATACACCCTCCACTCACTCTCCTACTCTCACCCTCAATGCCGTGTACTCAACTTTCCTTCTCTAATTTTTCTTTACTTATTTCCATTTTACTTTTATCTCATTTCTATTCATTCTTCAAATATCATATTCCTATTTCTTTTTCCACTACTCTTAAAAAACTAGACGGTTTAAAGTCCGTGTTACGGGGATAATATAATTTCATATATTTTGTTAGAAAAATTACATAAATTCACAAAGATATCATAATTCACTATGGGGTCATTTGGTTTGAAAATGAGTTATGATGGGATAAATTATGTTGGGATAAGTTATGTTGGGATTAGTTATGATGGGATAAGTTGTGTTAGGATTATTTTTTATTGAGTGTTTGGTTTGTTGTATTCAAAATAATAAATTTTAAGAACAATTTATTTGTTTACAAAAATGCCCTTCATTAATGTAAAAAGTGATATAACAAAAGGGTTGAAAGAGACATTTTTGTCATTTACCTATTTTATCCCGGGATAAGTTATCCCGGGATTACTATACCACCCCAAGAGAGGGATAACTTATCCCGGTATTAATTATTAATCCCGGGATAAGTTATCCTGAACTTGCCAACCAAACAACAAAATAAGCGGTACTATAATTTAATCCCGGGACTATTTGGTATTATCTCTCACACCAAACGACCCCTATCAGATATATACATATTCCCTTTCGTATACATTTATCCCCTTTCGGATACATACTTATCCTCTCTCAGATACATCTCTCCGATGAAGTAGTATATCATTTGCAATGTATCGGAAAATCAAGGTATGTATTCGAGAGCAATGAAAAATTCAAGATTTTTGCACTTGAGGAAACTTCCGGAATAAGAGGCAAACCCCATTTTTGTCTCAGATTTAGGTGAGACGACATCTGACCCATTTTGGTCTCCAGCTGCTTGAT
Source organism: Solanum verrucosum (assembly GCF_900185275.1). Taxonomy (NCBI): domain Eukaryota; kingdom Viridiplantae; phylum Streptophyta; class Magnoliopsida; order Solanales; family Solanaceae; genus Solanum; species Solanum verrucosum. Next base: position 1,738,128 of record NW_026020412.1, read on the forward strand.
TGATACTGAATGGGAGGTGAAGGTCTGGCTCAGTGTCGACACAACTTCCTTCATTTCTTTCAAGATCTTGTCCGACCCCTCAACTTTGTTGATGATATCTTCTAGATCTTCTTTTCTTATGATGAGATCTATGAGATTCTGATTTAGAAGTTTCTCGGTTGGTGCTTTTTGAAGCATCCGGTAAACCGAATTGAGTACAAAAATTTCCTAATTGAGACTTTTCTCTTAGCTTATCCATCTTAAGCTGTCTTGAGAGTTTTAACTCATTGCACAAATTTATGTCTTCTTGCGTACAATCCCCAATAAGCTTTCCATAAGTAAAATAACTATAGGGAATAATTCCTTGAGGATTTCTAAGAGTCTTTTTTACTCTTTCTGCAAATAAAGAAGGTAAGTCATCAATAAATTTGGCTTTCCAGAATTCTAAACCATTTTCGGGAAGTTCCATGACCCAACTTAAATAAGTGTCTTTATGCCATCTAAACTCACCTAAATGTCTACATCTAAGACCATTTAGAAGAGATCTAATGGTTTCATATTGATTGGTAAATCTACCACTAAAATGTTCAAGAATAGTCAAAATAAGTGTATACACAACGTCTTCTCTATTTTGAACAAGGGCAAAGCCTAAATTATAAACTCCTTCATTTACTGCCTTAGCATTAATTACTGTTGCTCTCGCATCAGAGGGCATATAATTATCCCACCATCCTCTTAGTTGACCGGTAAATCCTGCAATAATCATCTTGCAAATGGTCTTGTCAATGTTACTAACACTTTTGCAGATAGTAGCATACATAAGCATCCTATGAACCATAATCGTCAACTGCCTATCAGTTAACCCATCGAGATTCCATTCATAAATCTCACTTCCACTATAAGAAGTGTTAGTTTGATTACAATATTTTTCCTCTATTAGAACATCTTCAGGAGTAGGCCTGGGATAGTAATATGTTTGCATGCTAGGTTTTCTAGCATAAGCAGTATTACCACTATTCTTCTTTGGATACCCATGAAGTTTATTAACTTCCATTTCCATTTGAGTTTTGAAATCAAAAGTGGCTTCCATCTCATCTGCAAAATCTTCAGCGAGACTTATCGGTTTCGCACTTGCACCAAATTGAGAAAACTTTTTATCAAGAAGATTTTCAAGGTCGTGCAAAGGTCTAAGAATAAAATCCTGAATCTCAGGAGGCCTTTAAATATGAACATCAGGCTATTTTGACGAAGAAGCCTGTTCCGAAACTTGTTTCACAGATTTTAGCTTACTATCAATTTGAACAATCAGATTAGACAGGCTATCTAATTTTTTGTCTAGAGAACACATATGTTCACCAATAACTTTGACATATAGACCCAAATAATTATTTTGAGAAATAAGACGATTAATTTCATTTATACTTACTGCGGCGACATCATTATCAATAAATTTATGAAAAGCAGTAAAAGTAATACTAGTATTATTTGGTAAAATAAACGGAGCTTGAGGAGGATAAATGGATTGAATAAATTTTATGTTAATTACTAGATTTTGTATTTGTCATTGAATTCTTTGATTTTCTAAGAATAAATTTTATGTTAATTACAAAAAGTGTTTATGAAATTCACTAAACAATTGAGTATACTAATAAAAACAAAATTATTCTTTTGTATTATTTACATTAATGATAATGAATTAAAATCAGTACAAAGAAATAAAAAAAAAGATAGTAAATTAATATTATAAACCACAATGATGATTAGTATATGAAGCAAAATATTAATGAGCCAATTTTTTGAAATTTTCTCAAATGTAATTAATTTATTTTGAAGTGTTTTGTGTCCTGTCATTTTTTGGTGTACAATACAAAACCCAGGTGAACTTTATTTTTTATTTACTTTGGGAAAAAATTAATGACTTTATGTGGCAATTTTTATTTTTTTTTAAAATAACTTTTGTATAGCAAACTTTAAAATTAGATGATTATGTGGTATAAAAGAAAAAGGTTTTTTTTTTGGTATGATAACTCTCAAAATTGACTAACTTATATGTAACAACTGGACACAAGTGTCTATGCTAGCATGGACTCAATATTTATTATTTTCTTATTTTAATTTATGTGATATAGATAGAATTTAGAAAGTTAATTAAATTATAATATGATTTTTAGATATTTTAAGTTGTTAATTACTTCTTGTTTGCGCAAATGTAATGTGAAGATGTCCATTAAGATGTTCATAATTAAATTATTTTTCGTCATCGATCGCTAATTATTACTCAAAATAGTTATAAGATATAAAAAAGAAATTTCCGACATTTAAAATAATAAATCTATAATTTAAGAATATGAATTCAAAATTAAAAGTCATAGCTAAAACGGATCCAATAATTTCGAAAAAATTATACATTAATTAAATTAAAGTAAAATAAAATAAATTATTTTTAATTTTTTTTCGAAACACGCTGAAGTAGGAACGCCCAAAAGTCTCTCTTATATAATAAAAGAAAACATAAAACAAAAATAATTTTATGTGATAAATACAGATCTGAATAACCACGGTGAAATTTACTCCTTTTGTGGTTCGTTTCTTGTCTAGAAAGGAATATCTTAATCTTTTATTTCTTCTTATTTACTATTCTCTCCGTCCATTTTTTAGTTGTTGTGTTGCATTTTTTTAAAGTCATTTTGACTAATTTTCAAAATTAAATTAGATTATATTAATTCGATATTTTAAACAAAAAAATATTCAAAAACTATACGAAAAGTACTATAAATTGTAATTTTTTAAATATCAATATGATGAAAAATTATCGTAAAATGTTAGTCAATGTTCATAATGTTTGACTCTAGAAAAGGAAACTATGACAACTAAAAGTAGACGGAGGGAGTATACTAGATATATAATAGTCCATGCAAGCACGGGGCTCAATATATATTATTTCGTTTGTTTAAATTTATGTGACACAAATTATATTAGGAGAGCCAATCAAATTTTTATATAGTTTTTAAATATTTTAAGTTTTTAATTGTTGTAATTTGTTGAACTTTTAACATAATTTTCTCACTCTGACCCAACTTATGTGGCACATGTGAAATTTTGAAAGTCAACCAAATTTTTGTATGTTCTTTTAATTTTTTTAACTTGTTAACTATTGTGATTTGTAGTACTCTCAAATTGTTAATTATTGTGACTTATAGTTTAATTAACGTAATTTTAAAATAATATATGTTATTTCTCATGTCCCAATTTATGTGGTACATGTGAATTTTGGGAGTTTATCAAATTTTTAAATTGTAATTTATAGTACTCTTAACGTAATTTTTAATTAATATGCGTGACTCCATATGTCCCCATTTATGCGGCATATGTAAATTTTTGAGAAATAATCACATTTTAATATGTTATTCAAATATCTTAAGTTGTTAATAATTGTGCTTTATAGTACTCTTAACATAATTTTCAAATAATATATGTTACTCCTACGGTCCCAATTATGTAGTACGCGTGAAATTTTGATAGTTAACCAAATTTTTTGTGTTATAAGTTTATTTTTAGTATTGTTTTTGTAAATACATAACATATAAAAAAGAAATAAGCAAAATAAATTAAAATAGATGAATGTCACAATCCAAAACGAGTCATGAGTGACACCCACACTTAACCTCCTAGGTGGGCAAACCAATGATTCAAACCCCCAATTTGTATTAATTGTTCAACTTACGAAATACAACCATATTTTTGAAGTTCAAAACTTATTAATGTGAGAAACAAAAAACTCACTAGAGTCTATTACATATTATTTCCAAAACCTAAAAGTCATCACATCAAGGACATCTACTCAAAAATACCAAGTCTAAGAGTATTAAAGACACCAGAATAAATAAATAGAATAGTTTATGTCTGAAACTAAAGACATCATGACATGACCAAGAGAATCTATCACGAGCTAGAAAGAATAGCTCACCCAAAAATCTGATGTGTTGGAGACTGGCAAGAGTTGAGGGTGAAACGAAGTCGATGGTACACTCGTTGCACTCCACAAAAGGAAAACGAAGAAAAATACAAGTAGGGGTCAGTATAGAGAAACATGTACTCAATAGATATCATCGACCGATTCAAAATTGAAACCAATATGCATAAAGCAATAACATGAAATCAACTATAGCACTTAGCAGATGGGAAGCAACATGAACAAGTGACGATAACAATGAAATAAACACGTAATTAGTCAACAGTAGCAAAAATGCACATGAGGAGTTAGACATCCATACCACATTTTTTTGGGGAATGAGTTCTTTGAGATTGAGCATATTAAGTTACTTTAATATGTTTTTCCTTTAATGTTATCATGTCGGAACGTGACACCCGATCCAATTAATATCGTGTCGGCTCATGACACCCGATCTAAATATATTATGCTGGCTCGTGGCACCCAATCCAAATATATCATGCTGGCTCGTGACACCTGATCCAACAATATAGTCAATACATCATTCGTTATCATCACTTGTCACTTCATTAATAATATTTCATCAAGCATTATTTATTCAAGATATCACTTTGATAGAGCAAGTTCAAGATTATGAATTTCACGGTCTTGGAATTACATACCAATCACAATAACATATAACTCATCCAAACCACAACAATTAAGTACATAGAAAACTTCAAAATATTACTCAATGACTATCTATCAATATTGAATCTCTCTATCACATAGAATAAACCATAACATACATCAACCGAAGAACGAAGCCAAGCAAGCTAATTCTTAATGCTTTTTCTTTCCTCAATGCCTCAGAACGTTTCTAAGCTATCAAGCATACAATATTCATAAGCTAACGAGTCTGTAGAGCCCCATATTATTATATATCTAGCGTAGACTCAAAAACTAATCCAAATCTACTATCAAATTGCTAAATTTTTATACCAATTAATATATCAAGTCTCATATGTTCCTAATTTTTCTAGACTAGGGTTAAGTCTAAATTCCTCTAATATCATATACTAGTGAACTTAGCCGCGCTTTGCGCGGTAATAATTTTTGAAATAGTTATCAATAATAAAAAGTTGCTCTCAAATCTATATATTATAATTCAAGTTTTAATCTAATCTATTGTTAACATTTGCTTTCCACTAATTTGTATCATTTTAAAGTGTGATAAAATTTGAAGAAAGATTGATCCCTTATATAACCTTATGCCGTCAAATAGGATAAAAATATGCTTACTCCACTTAAGCATGTAAAAGTGAGCAATAGTAGTTGATTTTTTCACAACATCTCTTTAATTGATATGCATTTTGCTATATAATTTTTATTTTCCTTTTTTTTCTCTATTTTTAAATTGTTTTTCTCTCTTTTTCTCTTGACTTCTTTTTTATCTATTGCCCTTTTACCATTTTGACCATGAATTATTATTTTCTTGAGAGTTGAATTCTGAAAAAATGATGTTGGCAGTAAAAAAAAATATTTTTTTTGTAAATTCACTTTGAAGCTTAATTTTAAAATTTAAAAAATTAATAAAAATATTTTTCACCTTTTCACTTCAAATTACTTATAAAAATTCAAAAACAACTTTTATTTGTGTTCATATAAAAAATTTAAACGATTAATTACTTTGAAATAGCTATTCTTTAAAAAATTCACAATTTTCACACTGAAACGGCGCTTTAATCTTTGTCTTTTCTTTACCTTCATTTTTCTCATCCTCTTTTTTTCCCTTACTTCTCTGCTCCATTTCAAAATAAATAAGTATTTCCACAAAATAATATATTTTATCAATTATAATATTACAAACTAATAATTTTATCATATGGCTATTTTGTGGGTGTGTGTTCATGTACTGCTCTTATATCCATGAGTATTACTGTATTTATCCTTAACATAATTTTTTTTTAAAAAAAAAAATTAGATGATAAATGTTTGTAGCTTAAAAAGAGAAAAATGTTAATACCTGAAATTAATTTATACTTCACTAAGAAATTGAATATTTGGTAACACTTAATTAGTAGTATCGGAAGAGAAATCGGTAAAAGATATCGTAATTAACAATATATGACGGATAGTTAACTAAAATTTGAATGATTTTCAGTATAGTCCTTTTCTTCTTTGCATGTGTTATAAAATCATAACTATGTCATCTCTGACTTTTTACCTCTCTCAAGAAAAGTTTTGAAACCTTTCACATGCGGCAGTGGCGGCAAGTATTGATAATCAATAAAGAACCTTCAATCAACATGTATTTGAACCTGCTAACTTAATTTCTTTTGACCATATGATTCATCGAGTTATCCAAATATGATAAAATCATAAGTGAATTGAGATTAAAAGACTTTTAAAAAGAATATGTATAGAAAAGAATAATAATCATGGAATAAGCTACCTTTTCGTCAACAAAAATATTATCTAAATTGATTAGTTCGTCATGTTCTTGAAAGTAATCACATTTCACATTTTGTAAATTCTAACATTTTATCATCAAATTATCTCTATCCGTAATTAACTCTAAAAAAAAGAATATGGCATACTAACAATCCAACTAAAAGCAAAGATATATAGATTAAGAAAGCTACCTTATGAAAAAGAGACACCTCTAATCTATGTATAGCACAAAACAATAGACTACGAAAAGACACAAAACTAATTTGAAATGTAATTACTCATATATTAATACACATTAAAAGCCATTATAAGTCCTTTTATTTAATAGATTATATATTTAAAATTGAAAAAAATGAAAAGAAAAAAACAGAGGAAAAAGATAAATAACAGTCGTGGTCATAGAGAAGTATCACATCAACTCGTCTACATTTCGCTTTAATTTATATATATATATATATTTCAACAGGTCTACACATTTAGTATTATAAGAATATGTAATAAGATACCTTTTCGTCAATAAGAATTATATTCAGATTAATCAATTCGCAGTTTTTCTTGAAATAAATCGCATTCCACGTTCTTCAAATTTTATTTCTTATAATCAAACCATCTATATCAGTAATGATCAACACTGAAAAAGAAGAAGAATATGTCAGATTAACAATCTAATTAAAAGCAAAATAGAGTAAGCAAGCTACAACATAAAAAGAAAAAAAAATTCCCAATCTATATATAACACAAAAATATAGAGTATGAAAAGACACAAAATTAATTAAAATATAATTACTCAGAGATTAATACATATTAAAAGACATTGTAAGTACAAATTAAAAATAAAGTAACGGTTGATGAAAAAACCAGAAAAGGTAGAATTATGATTCAAATGAAACGAGATGATCATTAATTTTGCAATTATAAAAAATTAAATTTCATAATTAGTGCTAATTTTTAGTCAATTAGTTATTTCTGAATAATTTTAGCTACCACCATTTTAGCAGTGACTTAATCAAATAAAATTAAGCAAAATGCACATTCCTTTCTAAGTTATTCACGTTCCTTTTGAAGTTACTATTAATTTAATTCTAAAATATATAATTAAATTAACATTCCTTTTTTGGTTAATTTTTTATAAATATATAATCAAATTAATGTTACAACAATTTTATAGCCATTACACAATTTAATTTGGAAGGAAGGGTTAAATGTTTTAAATGCTCACAATTAGGGAAGAGAATATTTTCTATAACAGATTTTTTAATAGAAAATGAAGGAAAAATTGAAAATTATGGGAAAACAGATAAATAGTGATACTTGCCATTGAGACATGTCACATCAGCGAGCTGATATTCAGCTTTATATATATATATATATAGATTTAATGAAATTCATATAATTACAATACACCTAATATTAAATTACTTATCTCAATATATCAAAACTTGAATCATATATAATATGATAACTAAAGAAAATAATGACCAAAGCCACATATAATACAAATTCGTACAAATATAGAGGTCCATTAGATCATTTCGCTAAATAATTCAATAATGCAAACAAATATATGAATTCATTTCAGATCTTTTCTTCATTTGTATATGTGTACTGAGATATATAATATCCAATATGTAGGCACTTTATTGTGAGATTCGGATAATATCCAATATTTTCTTGACCTCAATAGAAATAAATTTTCATAAAGATCTCAAACCTGTTTTAGACGTCTACACCTCTTCTGGGTTGGAGTGTCCCCTCCATGGCCGCTACGTGACCAAATTGTTTTGCTTATATTTAACTTTTTCCTTTTGGTCCGATCTATATTTTGGATCATGTTTTTTTTTTTTTGTATTTTTTGTTTTAACATACTGTTTCTGTCCCAATTTATGTGATATATTTAGAATTTTGAGATTCAAACAAGTTTATTTTTTATCGTAAATTTTTCATATATATTTTAAATATTTTAAATTATCAATTATTGTGACTTATAGTACTTTTTGCGTAGTTTACAAATATAGAAATTTCATTTTTAAAATTTTATTTTTTGAGTGTTGAAATAATAATTAGGATAAATAAATAAAAATTGAAAAAGAGAGTATATATTATCAGTCATTTAGCTTAGCTAGCGTTTGACCCTAATTTTTCAAATATTCTTGGCAAATAATACTTGGGTAATATTTTTGGTGAAATTTCACCATGTGTTTGGCCCCAAATAATCCCAAGAATATTTGACTACTACTAAAATTATCCGCACTTCGCGCGGGAATTTAATATCATGGAATTTATAAAATAATACTTAAAATCTATCAGTTATTAAAACTAGAACACTATATTATCTTACAAACAAGATTACGTAGTAACAAACATTAATAATGTAAAGGAAATAAAAATTATTACATCATATCATTTATCCATAATAACATAAGCATAAATTAATGAATATAAAAATACATACCATGATCTGTAACATAATGAATGGTGTCAGTGAGCCACTCAACTAGGAGCAAAGTACACAAATATTTAATTCTGAACAAGAAAAAGAAGAAGAAGAAGATGTTCAGAATTTTCGTTGTATTAAAATGAGAGAAAATCCCTCTATTTATAGACATCGGAAGGGTTACAACTATTTGGAAAAGTTGAAGAAGAAGAAGAAGAAGAGGTTCACAATTTTCATTATTTTAAAATGAGAGGAAATCCCTTTACTTATAGACAACAAAGGGTAGTCTGAACAAATGTTTATTGTGCCTTATCGGAAAGGTTACAACTATTTGAAAAAGTTGCAACCCTTCAGAAATGTCACGACCCGAGAGCACCCCCTAGTCGTAACACGGTGTACTCGACTCCGAAGGGGACTTATACAAGCTTCATAACTCATTCATTGCATAAAGATACTTAAAATTAGAGAGGAATTAAAAACTTTCTTTACAATCGAAGACATTTTCATTAAAAAGGCAAGCGGAAGACTTTCTAGACTTTATATACTATGTCTCAAACCATCTATACTTGAAATACAACATTGGGACTTAGCCCATACAAAAGCTTTAACAAAACTAAAAGACGTAAAAGGAACATAATGAGTTTTGTCCTCGAAACTATGAGGACTCACCAAGTCTGCATCTTCAAGCACCTTATAAGAAACCTATCCTTCAAGCATAGAACACCAATATCTCCAAGTCCTACACTTTAGTAAGAAAAGGGGAAGAATGGGGTTAGCACATTAAATGTACTAAGTATGATAACCATGCAAAACATGCTTAAAAAGGATATTTGAGTTGAAAGTCATGCTTTTATGCCATTTTTTGTAAAACTTCATGAACATTGATACAAGAGGCATAATATAAGTCACAACCAACATACAAAGTCACATAATTCACATTTGAACAATAGCACATATAAACCTTTACCTTTTACCTTGAGCCTCACCTCAAGTAACTCTCAAGCTATACCTTGTGCAATGTATGGGTAGCGTCCCATACCGCCACCCACACTAAGGCACCACCTTAAGGTCACCAAAAGTGAAATTACCATTCATCCTTTCCCACCTTTACACAATAAAGCATTTAAGAGACATAAACAATACATGAGTCACATCATCACATTGAGACCAACATCTAAGACAACTCTAAGTCATACTTGTGCAATGTGCAAGTAGCATCCCATACTACTACTCACATTAAGTACTCCTTTGAAGTCACCAAAGACAAGACACATTCATATACAATAAGTCATGACAATGAAGTAACTCATAATACAATCCAAGTATAGTATCCAACATGTACATTTAAGCATGTAAGAGACAACATTACTCAATAACATCATTTAGAGGGTTTTCATTCATTAAACATTAGATCAACATTCTCCTTAATTTCTTCCTAGGAGGACATTCAAACAATAGTCATTAAGACTTAGAGAACTCACTATGACCCTCTCAGAGCCTACTCGTGCAATGCATAGATAGCATCCCATACTACTACCCACACTTTGTAGAACTCCTTAAGAAACCATAGTGCACATCTCACATAATGGGAATAAACATTAACCGACATAGACCATGAGAGCTAAATCATGGAATCCGATGTACTATCCCACATCGTAAGGGTTGGTCAACTTGCCTAAGGTAAATCGATAATATTAGCTCGGATGGAATCCGCTAACTAATATCCTATGTGGGAACATAGTTATGGGATATGAAGATGTTCATTGGAACTCTAGCCTAACATTAAGAGAGTTTCCATCTTACCATATCCACGTAATGCTTATCCCCAATTCCCATAGAGTAGTTCATTCACATTAACATTATTGTACGGGCAACCAATACTAGGTATACCGACCCAAAGTACATTACACTAGAAAGGGCCACCTTCACTAGGTCTACCTATTTAAGGTACATTAGGGATAGCACACTGACTTTCCAAGAAGGGTGCCATAAACAGTTGGGCCAATCGATACAAGGTCATCATTTCACACATGAAAGGGCCACCACCATTAGGTCTATCGATTCAAGGTTTAACATTCACATAGGTTTCTAGACTCATCATGAAGGGTCACCACATCTAGGTCAACCCATTTAAGACATAGCCTAAAATACCTCATTAGTCATTTATGAAAGGGCTACCAACATTAGGTCTACCGATTCAAGATCATTAAGACATTAAGTCAAGATACATTCATTATTCAAGAAGAGGATGCCTAAGACTACCAAGTCAAAATACTTCATTCATGATCACATTCATCAATACAAGAAAAGGATGCCTTAGCCTACCAATTCAAGATCACATTCAATCATAGTTTTCATTTGTCAAGAAGAGGGCACCAAAGTTTACCAATTCAAGATATACAACATTACATTATAGAACCCTTCACATTCCATCATCAGCATTCATGAGTGTTAAGAGAGAATATACTATCAATCAACAACACATTACATTCTATACAGGATCATCATTCCATCATTGAAATCACATGTAAAACCTTCATATTATACAACATCATGATAAAACTTCAATTCACTCATCTATGCCTTCAAGTCCATGATCATAATGTACATAGTGAGTAAACATCTCCACCTTTCAAGTGGATCAACAATTCAAGCATAATTCTACTTTAACATAAATTTAGGTCAAACTTGCCCTTTTCAAGGCTATGATCACAAATCCTCAATTCACTAACAATTCACCATAATTAGGTATAGATTATGATACAATTCAATAATCTAAATCAATCTAAGCATAAATCCGTCAACATTCATTCATAATCATCCAACCCACTTTATAAGGTGAAATTTAGGGATTGAGAGAAATCATGGGTTCATAGAGTAAAATCATCTTAAATAATCAATTAAATATAAACATAATCATAATTCATCATTTGAAAATGATTGATGCAAGAACCCATGAGATTGAGTGAAACTTAGGGTTTTTCATGAACTTGAAATCACTTTGAAACTTCTTTGAAATTGACTCTAGGGTGAAACCTAACCTTAGATGAAGGATTATCATACCTTATACTAGGATTCCCCAAGAAATTTGATGAAGAAATGCCTTGAATCCTAAACCCTAGCTCCCACATCTTCTTTTTCTTCTTTGGAAACTTCTAGAGAGAAATATTTGGGATGAGGTGGGTTTCTTTTTTATTCTATTTGGAGTGACTTAAATGAAAGGATTAAGTCTAAAAAAGGTGTTCTAGTTGCTAGGAAAGGAATAGAATAATAAGGACTTAACTTTGGAAAAGGACCAAGGACCCTTAAAGTTGTAACTTAAAAGTTTGCACCAAACCCGTCTAAGCTCGCCCTTCGCACCCCTTGGCTCGCCAAGGGGACTAGGCGACTCACCTAATGGCCCTTGGATCGCCCATTTTTCCAGCCTGATAGTGCTTCACTATTTCGGGCATAACTTTTTACTCTGAGATCGAAAATGGGCAAACTCGATGGCGTTGAAAAGAGGACTCAGAGACCATTAAAGCTCTAACTTAAAATTTCACCTCCTTCACGACTTACCTTGCCCATTTTCCCCTCTTGGCTCACCAAGGGAACTAGGCGACTCACCAAGTGCACCCTTGGCTCGCCCAATTTTCTTGTGAGCTCCCAAATTGGGCAGTCCACTAGGCGATCAAGAAGGGTCAATGGGCGGCACGCCAAGATTGATGGAGAGCTTGGACTTAGATCTCCCTCTGGTCCAACATCTTGGCCAAATGGGGCAGCCACTAGGAGATCACAAGGGCACAAGGGCGACTCGCCCAAAACTTTTGGGCGATCAAACAACCTCATTGCAAAACAACCCTTCAAGGAACAAGGCTTCCTTCACCATATCATGCTAGTCTAGGACCCTTGCTTGCACCCTAGGCTTCTACCTTTCTCCATCTAGGTTCTAAAACAACATAGACAACAACCTAAAGTCACACTAACCCAACTGTTAAGGCTCTAGTTCAACCTATCATTTTTCGAGTCGTTACATTATCCCCCACTTAGGAACATTCGTCCTCGAATGACACTTTAAATACATTAAGGGAAAATGACATGAGACTAGCAACCCAAAAATCAATACACATCAACCTATATGCATAATCATAGGAGGAAACATCAACTTCACATTAATAAGCTCAAAGCTACACAAGCAAGTAGGAACTACATCTACAAACTCATTATGCACCAAACAACAACATTTCTTATTTCATTGGAGGAACTTCCTTCTCCAACTCACATCATGCTCATCATAACATCATTAAGCTCATTACGCAATTACTCTCATAAAAGCTCATTATGCAACTTCTGCATAAAAACACATTTAGGCATGTTCAACATTTAACCTCATGAAGCATATAGACAACTCTCATCAAATGCACATCAACATGAGGAACATAAAACATGAAAGTTCATTTTCTCATTTAAACAAGAATTCAACTAGAACATGCATAATATAAGGAGACCATGAAAACTCACTTTCACACATGACTCCAAAAACATGAAAGAAGCCAAAAAGGAACTCTTTATCTTAGGCTTGAATAGGCACATAAAGGAAGAGGTAAGGATATCAGAACTCTCAACAACCTTACTACTCAACAACCCACATAACCATAAAGCAACCCATTCATACTAAAGTCAACATCACAATCTTCAATCTCACATCTACCAAGTCACATAGCCATAGTTGGCATCACAACAAACCTTTTCTCTCTCTCAACCCTTCTAGCATACTCCTTTCAAGTGGTCATACTCCAAAGACCATCACTTAAGGAATAAGGGAAAGACATTATAGAGTTAAACTCTATGGCACGAATTGAAGAATAAAGAAGTGAAGCTTTCTTAACACCCAATAGCCTCTTATTCATAATGTGGCGCGCTTCACATTAAGAACAAGACTTACTAGATGTGGTTTGAGACAACCTAAGACCATTCCAAAATCTTGTGCTCTAATACCATGTTTGTCACAACCCAAGAGTACCCCCTAGTCGTAACACGACATACTCGACCCCGAAGTGGTCTTATACAAGCCTCATAGCTCATTCATTGCATAAGATACTTGAAATTAGAGAGGAATTAAAAACTTTCTTTATAATCGAAGCCAATTTCATTTAAAGCAAGCGGAAGACTTTCTAGACTTTATATAATATGTCTCAAACCATTTATACTTGGAATACAACATTAGGACTTAGCCCATACAAAAGCTTTAACAAAACTAAAAGACATAAAAGGAACATAATGGGTTTTGTCCTCGAAACTATGAGGACTCACCAAGTCTTCATCTTCAAGCACCTTAGAAACCTATCATTCAAGCATAGAACACCAATATCTCCAACCCTTACACTTTAGTAAGAAAATGGGAAGAATGGGGTTAGCACATTAGATGTACTAAGTATGATGACTATGCAAAAACATGCTTAAAAAGGACATTTGAGTTAAAAGTCATGCTTTTATGCCATTTTTGTAAAACTTCATGAACATTGATACAATAAGCATAATATAAGTGACAACCAACATACAAAGTCACATCATTCACATTTGAACAATAGCACATATAAACCTTTACCCTTTACCTTGAGCCTCTACCTCAAGTAACCCTCAAGCTATACCTTGTGCAATGTATGCATCATTTACATTTAAGCATATAAAAGTCAACATTACTCAATAACATCATTTAGAGGAATTTCATTTCATTAAACATTAGATCAACATTCTCCTTAACTTCTTCATAGGAGGACATTCAAACAATAGTCATTAAGACTTAGAGAACTCACTATGACCCTCTCAAAGCCTACTCGTGCAATGCATAAATAGCATCCCATACTACTACCCACACTTTGTAGAACTCCTCAAGAAACCATAGTGCACATTTCACATGATAGGAATATGTATTAACTGACATAGACCATGAGAGCTAAATCATGAAATCTGATGTACTATCCCACATCGTAAGGGTTGGTCTATTTGCCTAAGGTAAACCGGTAACATTAGCTCGAATGGAATTCGCTGGATAATAACCTATGTGGACACATAGTTATAGGATAGAAAGATGTTCATCGGAACTCTAGCCTAACATTAGGAAAGTTTCCATCTTACCATATCTACTTGGTGCTTAGCCTCTATTCCCATAGAGCAGTTCATTCATATTAACTTCATTGTACGGGCAACCAATACTAGGTCTATCGACCCAAAGTATATTACACAAGAAAGGGCCACCTTCACTAGGTCTACCGATTCAAGGTACATTATGGATAGCTCACTGACTTTACAAGAAGGGTGCCATAAACATTTAGGCCTACCGATACAAGGTTATCATTTCACACATGAAAGGGCCACCACCATTGGGTCTACCAATTCAAGGTTTAACATTCACATATGATTCTAGACTCATCATGAATGGTCACCACATCTAGGTCTACCGATTCAAGACATAGCCTAAAATACCTCATTAGTCATTTATGAAAGGGCTACTAACATTAGGTCTACCGATTCATGATCATTAAGACATTACGTCAAGACACATTCATTATTCAAGAAAAGGATGCCTAAGCCTACCAAGTCAAGATACTTCATTCATGATCACATTAATCAATACAAGAAAAGGATGCCTTAGCCTACCAATTCAAGATCACATTCAATCATAGTTTTTATTTGTCAAGAAGAGGGCACCTAAGTCTACCAATTCAAGATATCCAATATTACATTATGAGACCCTTCACATTCCATCATCAACATTCATGAGTGTTAAGAGAGAATATACTATCAATCAACAACACAATTACATTATGTACAAGATCAGCATTCCATCATTGAAATCACATGTAAAGCCTTCACATTATACAATATCATGATAACACTTCAATTCACTCAACTATGCCTTCAAGGCCATGATAATATTGTACATAGTAAGTAAACACCTCCACCTTTCAAGTGGATCAACAATTCAAGCATAATTATACTTCAACATGTAATTAGGTCAAACTTATCATTTTCAAGGCTATGGTCACAAATCCTTAATTCACTAACAATTCACCATAATTAGGTATAGATGATGATACAATTCAATAATCTAAATCGATCTAAGCTTAAATCCATCAACATTTATTCATAATCATCAAACCCACTTTATAAGGTGAAATTTAGGGATTGAGAGAAAGCATGGGTTCATAGAGTAAGATTATCTTAAATCATCAATTAAACATAAATATAATCATAATTCATCATTTGAAAACGTTTGATGCAAGAACCCATGAGATAGAGTGAAACTTAGGGTTTTTCGTGAACTTGAAATCACTTTGAAACTTCTTTGAAATTGACTCTAGGGTGAAACCTAACCGTAGATGAAGGATCACCATACCTTATATTAAGATTCCCCAAGAAATTTGATGAAGAAATGCCTTGAATCCTAAACCCTAGCTCCCATTTCTTCTTCTTCTTCTTCTTCTTTGGAAACTTCTAGAGAGAGAAATATTTGAGAGGATGTGTGTTTCTTTTTTAATATATTTGGAGTGCCTTAAATGAAAGGATTTAGGTCTAAATGGGTCTTATAGTTACTAGGAAAGGAATAGAATAAAAAGGACTTAACTTTGGAAAAGGACCAAGGACCAAGGACCCTTAAAGTTGTAACTTAAAAGTTTGCACCAAACCCATCTAAGCTCACCTTTTGCACCCCTTCGCTCGCCAAAGGGACTAGGCGACTTGCCTAATGGCCCTTGGCTTGCAGATTTATCCAGCCTGACAGTGCTCCACTATTTTGGGTATAACTTTTTACTCTGAGATCGAAATTGGGCAAACTCGATTGCGGTAGAAAGAGGACTCAAAGACCTTTAAAGTTCTAACTTAATATTTCACCTCCTTCACGACTTACCTCACCCATTTTCCTCTCTTGGCTCGCCAAGGGCAGTAGGCGACTCGCCAAGTGCACCCTTGGCTCGCCCAATTTTCTTGTGAGCTCCCAAATTGGGCAGTCCACTAGGTCATCAAGAGGGGTCAATGGGCGGCACGCCAAGATGGTTGGTGCGCTTGTACTTAGATATCCATTTGGTCCAGCATCTTGGCCAAATGGGCCAGCCACTAGGCGATCACAAGGGCACAAGGACGACTCGCCCAACCCTTTTGGGCGATCAAACAACCCCATCGCCAAACAACCCATGAAGGAACAAGGCTTCCTTGACCATATCTTGCTAGTCTAGGACCCTTGCTTGCACCCTAGACTTCTACCTTTCTCCATCTAGGTTCTAAAACAACATAGACAACAACCTAAAGTCACACTAACCCAACTGTTAAGGCTCTAGTTCAACCTATCATTTTCTGAGTCCTTACATTATCCCCCACTTATGAACATTCGTCCTCGAATGACACTTCAAATACATTAATGGAAAACGACTAGAAACTAGATACCCAAAAATCATAACACATCAACCTATATGCATAATCATAGGACGAAACATCAATTTCACATTAATAAGCTCAAAACAACACAAGCAAGTAGGAACTACATCTACAAACTCATTATGCACCAAACAATAACAACATTTCTCATTTCTTTGGAGAAACTTCCTTCTCTAACTCACATCATGCTCATCATAACATCACTAAGCTCATTACACAATTACTCTCATAAAATCTCATCATGCAACTTCTGCATAAAAACACATTTAGGCATGTTCAACATTTAAACTCATGAAGCATATAGACAACTCTCATCAAATGCACATCAACATGAGAAACATAAAACATAAAAACTCATTTTCTCATTTAAATAAGAATTCAACTATAACATGAATAATATAAGGAGACCATGGAAACTCACTTTCACACATGACTCCAAAAACATGAAAGAAGCTAAAAAGGAACTATTTATCTTAGGCTAGAATAGGCACATAATGGAAGAGGTAAGGATATCGAAACTCTCAACAACCTTATTACTCAACAACCAACATAACCATAAAGCAACTCATTCATACTAAAGTCAACATCACAATCTTCCATCTAACATCTATCAAGTCACATAGCCATAGTTGGCATCACAACCAACCTTTTCTCTCCCTCAACCTTTCTAGCATACTCCTTTCAAGTGGTCATACTCCAAAGACCATTACTTAAGGAATAAGGGAAATACATTATAGAGTTAAACTCTATGGCACGAATTGAAGAATAAAGAAGTGAAACTTTCTTAACCCTCAATAGTCTCATATTCATAATGTGGCGCGCTTCACATTATGAACAAGACTCTACTAGATGTGGATTGAGACAACCTAAGACCATTCCAAAATCTTGTACTTTGGTACCATGTTTGTCATGACCCGATAGCACCCCCTAGTCGTAACACGACGTACTCGACCCCAAAGAGGTCTTATACAAGCCTCATAGCTTATTCATTGCATAAGATACTTGAAATTAGAGATGAATTAAAAAATTCTTTATAATCAAAGACATTTTCATTTAAAGCAAGCGTAAGACTTTCTAGACTTTATATACTATGTCTCAAACCATCTATACTTCGAATACAACATTGAGACTTAGCCCATACAAAAGCTTTACCAATACTAAAAGACGTAAAAGGAACAACATAGGTTTTGTAGCGAAACTATGAGGACTCACCAAGTCTTCCTCATCAAAAACCTTAGAAACCTATCCTTCAAGCATAGAACACCAATATCTTCAATCCCTATACTTTAGTAAGAAAAGGGAAAGAACGGGGTTTGCACATTAGATGTACCAAGTATGATGACCATGCAAAAACATGCTTAAAAGGACATCTTAGTTGAAAGTCATGCTTTTATGCTATTTTCGTAAAACTTCATTAACATTGATACAAGAGGCATAATATAAGTCACAACCAACATACAAAGTCACATAATTCACATTTGTACAATAACACATATAAACTTTTACCTTAAGCATTAAAGAATCATCTAAAAAGTCCTCCACCTCAAGTAACCCTCAAGCTATACCTTGTGCAATGTATAGGTAGCGTCCCATACCGCCATCCACACTAAGGCACCACCTTAAGGTCACCAAAACTGAACCTACCATTCATCTTTTCCCACCTTTACACAATAAAGCATTTAAGAGACATAAACAATACATGAGTCACATCATCACATTGAGACCAACATCTAAGACAATTCTAAGTCATACTTGTGCAATGTGCAAGTAACATTCCATGCTACTACTCACACTAAGTACTCCTTTGAAGTCACCATAGATAAGCCACATTCATATACAATAAATCATGACAAGGAAGTAACTCATAATACAATCTAAGTATAGTATGCATCATTTACATTTAAGCATATAAGAGTCAACATTACTCAATAACATTATTTAGTGGACTTTCATTCATTAAACATTAGATCAACATTCTCCTTTTAACTTCTTCCTAGGAGGACATTCAAACAATAGTCATTAAGACTTAGAGAACTCACTATGACCCTCTCAAAGCCCACTCCTGCAATGCATAGATAACATCCCATACTACTACCCACACTTTGTAGAACTTCTCAAGAAACCATAGTGCACATCTCACATGATAGGAATAGGTATTAACTGACATAGACCATGAGAGCTAAATCATGGAATCCGATGTACTATCCCACATCATAAGGGTTGGTCTATTTGCCTAAGGTAAACCGGTAACATTAGCTCAAATGGAATCCGCTGGATAATATCATATGTGGGCACATAGTTATGGGAGAGAAAGATGTTCATTGGAACTCTAGCATAACATTGGGAGAATTTCCATCTTACCATATCCACTCGGTGCTTAGCCTCTATTCCCATAGAGTAGTTCATTCACATTAACATCATCGTACGGGCAACCAACACTAGGTCTATCGACCCAAAGTACATTACACAAGAAAGGGCTACCTTCACTAGGTCTACCAATTCAAGGTACATTAGGGATAGCTCACTGACTTTACAAAAAGGGTGCGATAAACATTTGGGCCTATCGATACAAGGTCATTATTTCACACATGAAAGGGCCACCACCATTAGGTCTACTGATTTAAGGTTTAACATTCACATAGGTTTCTAGACTCATCATGAAGGGTCACCACATCTAGGTCTACCGGTTCAAGACATAGCCTAAAATACCTCATTAGTCATTTATGAAAGGGCTACCAACATTAGGTCTACTGATTCATCATCATTAAGACATTAAGTCAAGATACATTCATTATTCAAGAAGAAGATGCCTAAGCCTACCAAGTCAAGATACTTCATTCATGATCATATTCATCAATACAGGAAAATGTTGCCTTAGCCTACCAATTCAAGTTCACATTCAAACATAGTTATCATTTGTCAAGAAGAGGGCACCCAAGTCTACCAATTCAAGATATACAACATTACATTATAGAACCCTTCACATTCCATCATCAACTTTCATGAGTGTTAAGAGAGAATATACTATCAATCAACAACACAATTATATTTTATACAAGATCATCATTCCATCAGTGAAATCACATGTAAAACCTTCACATTATACAATATCATGATAACACTTCAATTCACTCAACTATGTTTTCAAGGCCATGATCATAATGTATATAGTAAGTAAACACCTCCAACTTTCAAGTGGATCAACAATTCAAGCATAATTATACTTTAACATGAAATTAGGTCAAACTTACCATTTTCAAGGCTATGATCACAAATCCTCAATTCACTAACAATTCACCATAATTAGGTATAGATGATGATACAGTTCAATAATCTAAATCAATCTAAGCATAAATCCGTCAACATTCATTCATAATCAGAAACCCACTTTACAAAGTAAAATTTAGGGATCGAGAGAAATCATGGGTTCATAGAGTAAAATAATCTGAATTCATCAATTAAACATAAACATAATAATAATTCATCATTTGAAAACGTTTGATGCAAGAACCCATGAAATTGAGTGAAAGTTAGGGTTCTTCATGAACTTGGAATCACTTTGAAACTTCTTTGAAATTGACTCCATGGTGAAAGCTAACCCTAGATGAAGGATCACTGTAATGACCCGAGAGCATTCCCTAGTCGTTACCGGCGTATTCGACCTCGAAAAAGTCTTATACAAGCCCTTAGCATTCATCATAGCATGCATCATAGAATAAAAACACGAAAAATTTAAAAAAAATTACTTTGGAAGTTCAACTTCACTTCATATACGAAAATAGAATCTAACTTCGTCACAATGTACCATCTAGACATAGAGGCATCGAAAATAGGACTTAGCCCTTACATCAATAAGAAGTCTAGAAATAGGAAAGTACAACATTGTCTTTCAACATAACCAGAGAACTAAACATAGAAGCTAGATCATAGGGTCTTGTCCTCAGACTTGAGGACTCACCAACTTGGAGAAGCAACTCCAAGTGTCTTGAGAAGTAAGCTTGAATCCTCAACGGCCCGAACCTAAATGTTTAGGGAAAAATGAGACAAAATGGGTTAGTACAACACACGTACTAAGTATGGCTACTATGCATAAAAACCATTGAAACATGCATAAAGGGTCATCTTAGTCAAAACACGTTTTTTACCAAGTAAATCCAATATGGACACAAAGTAAGCATCATAGTACAAACCAACATAATATCATCCCAACACGTAGACAGCCCAAGTAATACTAGTGCAATGCAAGGAATAGAATCCCATAACCCTATTCAAAGCCAAGTATCACATTAAGCAACCTACTTCATTCATACATACATAAAATCATACTTCATCATAGCTTACCATATTCATAATGATCATACATAACATAACTTCAACATACATAAGTCATAATTATCATAATCATAAGTGAACACTACTACAACCATCTCTTAGGATCTCACAAGTGCAATGTGCAAGAGAAGTCCCATACCCTCCCTTACACAATGAAGAAACCCTTAAGAAAGCCCGAGTAAGAGTTTACACCTTTCATACCTTCATTTAGTTTTACATTAGGGAGATATTGCCATAACCGACATAGACCATGAGAGCTACATGGAATCCAGTGTTCTATTCCCACACCGAAAAGAGAGGGTTAGCACTTGCCTAAGGTGTAACCATTCGTACATAGCTATCTAGGTGGATCCACTAGCTAAAGTCCTATGTCGGCACATAGTTAAGGGTCAAGGAGATTGCTCCTAGAAATCCTAACTTACTAAACGTGGGGATTTCCATCTCATGAGACAACACATACCGTGGGTAATCCAGACTTGCTAAACGTGAGGAAACTCATGTGGGGAGCCGGACTTACTAAACGTGAGACGCCCATCTCATTTACATGCCCTTTTGGTGCTAAGCATCTAATTCCCTTTTGTAATCATCTTTAGTCATCACATAAGTTCACATTAGTCTTTACTAGACTCTTATGAAAACATCTTACCATAATAGCTTATATGTGTTCATAAGTGAGTAACAATACTTCACTTTAGAGACACTTAGCAAGTGAGTAAACCTTTCACTTTACATTACACTACAATCATGAGAACTATCTTTCAATCATATAGCAATCATACCATAATATACATACATACTTTATAGGTAATTCAAGTGTAGAGGGTTAAGGATGAGGAAACTAGGTCATCAACACCACAACAACACATTAGGTATATCATCATTACAATCTAAGTAGTTCACCTTTCATACTTGAGGTCAAAGAAGAACCAACTTTTATACCTTCTTGCCCTTCCTAGGACATTCATACTTCAATCACCAATCAGTTCATGACTAATACATAATACAAGGTAATTCATGAAGTAATACATAATCAACATCAATATAAGCAATTGACATATTCCCTACATAACCTTTAAGGCTTTATTCAAAGACTCAACCCTAATTTCATAGAAATTATACATAACCTAGGGTAGAATCATCATACAAACATGAATTACATAAGTTCACATTCGATTCATAGCCTTCACTCAATATCCAACACAAACTAGGGTTAGAATTAGGAAAGGGAGGAGAAACATGGGTCTCATGGGGAATTCTTCAAGAAACCACAAATACAACATAAATTCATTCATAATTGTTCATATAACATCAATCAAATTCAGTTTACAACATAAATTTCACTTTAGAAAGAAGACCCACGTTTTTGGATTGAAAACCTAGAAATTTGAGATTTTGAAATTCATCTTGAAGGGACCTCTTGGGGAAAGGAATCCCAAGAGTGATAAGCAACCATACCTTAGTTGATTCCTTGAGAATCAATGGAGAAACTCCAAGCAATTTGGGAAAGAACCTTGAAACCCTAGCTCCAATGTATTCTTCTTCTTCTAAGGTTTATAAAGAGAGAGTTTAGAGAGAAGTGGGAGAGTTTTGATTTCAATTGGGTGTTGTGTATATTGACCAAAACTTGTGAATTTAGACTTAAAAACCAGTATATAATTAACCTCTAAAAACACCCAAAACACCCCTACTTAAATAGGACTTAAAAGGAAAAGTCCCAAAACTCCTCATTTAAATGGTCCCCGTCAGGGACCACGGCCAACATTCACGGATCGTGAAAATGCACCACGGGCCGTGGTACTGCCCATGGTGTTGAAGGCAGTGGCTCCCCTTTCGTGCACAAGCCAACACTTGGCCAAGGCAAGACCACGGAGCCTCCCACAATCCGTGGTCATGACCACGGTCCGTGGTGATGGTCTTGGTCATGACTTGGCCTTGTGGAGGCAAGGCCTTCAAGCCTTGGTGCCAAGTGATGTTCACGAGTCACCCCTCTCCCTCGTCAAGTGCACCACGGCCCGTAGTGGTGCCCATGGTGCCTTGGGAAGTAGCTACCCTTACAACCCCCAACTCCCTAAAAGCTAAGAGAACTCCACGCCCACCTTCACAAGCCGTGAAGTGGACCACGTCTCGTGGTCCCTCTCGTGAAGGGTGAGGCAGTGTCTGGGACACTTGGAGGTCCCTCTCCCTTGACCAATGAAACTCCACAAAGCCTCACACAATCCGTGGTCATGACCACGAGCCGTGGTGATGGCCGTGGAGTTTGAGGCAATTGCTCCAAATTTGGGGGAGCCTTGGCCTTAGGCTTTGGCTTGCCCCTTTTGTTTGGCACTCCTCACTTAGGCCTTAACTCATAGACCACCATAGCACACCTAGATGGTCTACTAACTTAGGGGAATTCATTTTATACCTCATTGACACTACGTTTAGGCCCTAGTTCAACTTACGAAATTTCTGGGGTCTTACAATCACCAAACCTTTTACTAAGATTCCCCAAGAAATTTGATGAAGAAACGTCTTGAATACAAAAACCAAGCTCTCACTTCTTCTTCTTTGGGAACTTCTAGAGAGAGAAATATTTGAGAGGAGATGGGTTTCTTTTTTATTCTATTTGGAGTGACTTAAATGAAAGGTTTTAGGTCTAAAAAGGGTCTTATAGTTTCTAGGAAAGGAATACAACAATAAGGACTTAACTTTGGAAAAGCACCAAGGACCCTTAAAGTTGTAACTTAAAAGTTTGCACCAAACCCGTCTAAGCGGCGACTCGCCTAATGGCCCTTGGCTCGCCCATTTTTCCAGCCTGACAGTGCTTCACTATTTTGGGAATAATTTTTTACTATGAGATCAAAATTTGGCAAACTCGGTGGCGTTGGAAAGAGGACTTAGAGACCGTTAAAGTTCTAACTTAAAATTTCACCTCCTTCACTACTTACCTCGTCCATTTTCCCCTCATGGCTCGCCAAGGGCACTAGGCGACTCGCCAAGTGCACCATTGGCACAGTTAATTTTCAAGTGATCTCCTAAATTGGGCAGTCCACTAGGCAATCCAGAAGGGTCAATGGGTGGCACGCCAAGATGGTTAGCGAGTTTGGACTTAAATTTCCCTTTGGTCCAACATCTTGGCCAAATGGGGCAGCCACTAGGCGATCACAAGGGCACAAGGGCGACTCGCCCAACCCTTTTAGGCGATGAAACAGCCCCATCGCCAAACAACCCTTTAAGGAACAAGGCTTCCTTCACCATATCTAGCTAGTCTAGGCCCATTGCTTGCACCCTAGGCTTCTACCTTGCTCCATCTAGTTTCTAAAACATCATAGACAACAACCTAAAGTCACACTAACCCAACCGTTAAAGCTCTAGTTCAACCTATCATCTTCCGAGTCGTTACATTATCCCCCACTTAGGAACATTCATCTTCGAATGACGCTTTAAATACATTAAGGGGAAATGACTCGAGTATAGCAGCCCAAAAATCAAGACACATCAAACTATATGCATAATCATAGGAGGAAACATCAACTCCACATTAATAAGCTCAAAGCAACACAAGCAAGTAGGAACTACATTTACAAACTCATTATGCACCAAACAACAACAACTTTTCTCATTTCATTAGAGGAACTTCCTTCTCCAACTCACATCATGCTCATCATAACATCATTAAGATCATTATACAATTACTCTCATAAAAGCTCATTATGCAACTTCTGCATAAAACCACATTTAGGCATGTTCAACATTTAACCTCATGAAGTATATAGACAACTCTCATCAAATGTACATCAACATACGGAACATAAAACATTAAAACTCATTTTCGCAGTTAAACAAGAATTCATCTAAAACATGCATAATATAAGGAAACCATGTAAACTCACTTTAACACATGACTCCAAAAATGTGAAACAAAACAAAAAGGAACTCTTTGTCTTAGGCTTGAATAGGCACATAAAAGAAGAGGTAAGGATATCGAAACTCTTAACAACCTTACTACTCAACAACCCACATAACCATAAAGCAACCCATTCATACTAAAGTCAACATCACAATCTTCCATCTCACATCTATCAAGTCACATAGCCATAGTTGGCATCACAAACAACCTTTTCTCTCCCTCAACCCTTATAGCGTACTCCTTTCAAGTGGTCATACTCTAAAGACCATCACATAAGGAATAATGGAAAGACATTATAGAGTTAAACTCTATGGCACGAATTAAAGAATAAAGAAGTGAAACTTTCTTAACACCCAATAGCCTCTTATTCATAATGTGGTGCGCTTCACATTATGAACAAAACTCTACTAGATGTGGTTTGAGACAACCTAAGACCATTCCAAAATCTTGTGCTCTGATACCATGTTTGTCACGACCCGAGAGCACCCCCTAGTCGTAACACGGCGTACTTAACCCCGAAGGGGTCTTATAACAGCCTCATAGCTCATTCATTGCATAAGCTACTTGAAATTAGAGAGGAATTAAAAAAAAAAATTATAATCAAAGACATATTTATTTAAAGCAATCAGAAGACTTTTTAAACTTTATATACTATGTCTCAAACCATTTATACTTGTATTACTAACATTGAGACTTAGCCCATACAAAAGCTTTGACAAAACTAAAAGACGTAAAAGGAACATAATGGGTTTTGTCCTCGAAACTATGAGGACTCACCAAGTCTTCATCTTCAAGAACCTTATAAACCTATTCTTCAAGCATAAAACACCAATATCTCCAAGCCCTACACTTTAGTAAGAAAAGAGGAAGAATGAGGTTAGCACATTAGATGTACTAAGTATGATGACCAAGCAAAAACATACTTAACATGCGAGTTGATAGTCATGCTTTTATGCCATTTTTGTAAAACTTCATGAACATTGAGGCATAATATAAGTCATAACCAATATACAAAGTCACATAGTTCACATTTGAACAATAGCACATATAAACCTTTAGCTTTTACCTTGCGCCTCCACCTCAAGTAACCCTCAAGATATACCTTGTGCAATGTATGATTAGCGTCCCTTACCATCACCCATACTAAGACACCACATTAAGGTCACCAAAAGTGAACTTACCATTCATCATTTCCCACTTTTAACACAATAAAGCATTTAAGAGACATAAACAATACATGAGTCACATCATCACATTGAGACCAACATCTAAGACAACTCTAAGTCATATTTGTGCAATGTGCTGGTAGCATCCCATATTACTACTCACACTAGGTACTCCTTTGAAGTCACCATAGACAAGGCACATTCATATACAATAAGTCATGACAATAAAGTAACTCATAATACAATCCAAGTATAGTATGCATCATTTACATTTAAGCATATAAAAGTCAATATTAATCAATAACATCATTTAGAGGACTTTCATTCATTAAACATTATATCAACATTCTCCTTAACTTATTCCTAGGAGGACATTCAAACAATAGTCATTAAGACTTAGAGAACTCACTATGACCCTCTCAAAGCCTACTCGTGCAATGCATAGATAGCATCTCATACTACTACCCACACTTTGTAGAACTCCTTAAGAAACCATAGTGCACATCTCACATGATAGGAATAGGCATTAACCGATATAGACCATGAGTTGGAATCCGATGTACTATCCCACATCGTAAGGGTTGGTCTACTTGCCTAAGGTAAATCGGTAACATTAGCTCGGATGGAATCCGCTGGCTAATATCCTATGTGGGCACAAAGTTATGGGATAGGAATATGTTCAATGGAACTCCAGCCTAACATTGGGAGAGTTTCCATCTTACCATATCCACTCGGTGCTTAGCCTCTATTCCCATAGAGTAGTTCATTCACATTAACATTATTGTACGAGATACCAACACTAGGTCTACCGACCCAAAGTACATTACACAAGAAAGTGGCACCTTCACTAGGTCTACCGATACAAGGTACATTAGGGATAGCTCACTGACTTTCCAAGAAGGGTGACATAAACATTTAGGCCTACCGATACAAGGTCATCATTTCACACATGAAAGGGCCACCACCATTAGGTCTACCGATTCAAGGTTTAACATTTACATAGGATTCTAGACTCATCATGAAGGGTCACCACATCTAGGTCTACCGGTTCAAGACATATCCTAAAATACCTCATTAGTCATTTTTGAAAGGGTTACCAACATTAGGTCTACCGATTCATGATCATTAGGACATTAAGTAAAGAAACATTCATTATTCAAGAAGCGAATGCCTAAGCCTACCAAGTCAAGATACTTCATTCATGATCACATTCATCAATACAAGAAAATGATGCCTTAGTCTACCAATTCAAGATCACATTCAATCATAGTTTTCATTTGTCAAGAATGGGGCACCTAAGTCTACCAATTCAAGATGTACAACATTACATTATAGAACCCTTCACATTCCATCATCAACATTCATGAGTTTTAAGAGAGAATATACTATCAATCAACAACACAATTACATTATATACAAGATTATCATTCCATCATTGAAATCACATGTAAAGCCTTCACATTATACAATATCATGATAACACTTCAATTCACTCAACTATGTTTTCAAGGCCATGATCATAATGTACATAGTAAGTAAACACATCTACCTTTCAAGTGGATCAACAATTCAAGCATAATTCTACTTTAACATGAAATTAGGTCAAACTTGACCTTTTCAAGGCTATGATCACAAATCCTAAATTCACTAACAATTCACCATAATTAGGTATATATGATGATACAATTCAATAATCTAAATCAATCTAAGCATAAATCCATCAACATTCATTCATAATCATCCAACCCACTTTATAACGTGAAATTTAGGGGTTGAGAGAAATCATGGGTTCATAGAGTAAAATCATCTTAAATCATCAATTAAACATTAACATAATCATAATTCATCATTTGAAAACGTTTGATGCAAGAACCCATGAGATTGAGTGAAACTTAGGGTTTTTCATAAACTTGAAATCACTTTGAAACTTCATTGAAATTGACTCTAGGGTGAAAGCTAACCCTAGATGAAGGATCACCATACCTTTTACTAAGATTTCCCAAGAAATTTGATGAAGAAACACCTTGAATCCAAAACCCTAGCTCCCACTACTTCTTCTTTTTCTTTGGGAACTTTTAGAAAGAGAAATATTTGAGAGGAGATGGGTTTCTTTTTTATTCTATTTGGAGTGACTTAAATGAAAGTATTTAGGTCTAAAATGGGTCTTATAGTTGCTAGGAAAGGAATAGAATAATAAGGAGTTAACTTTGGAAAAGGACCAAGGACCCTTAAAGTTGTAATTTAAAAGTTTGCACCATACCCGTCTAAGCTCGCCCTTTGCAGCCTTTGGCTCGCCAAGGGCACTAGGAGACTCACCTAATGGCCCTTGGCTCGCCCATTTTTCCATCCTGACAATGCTTCACTATTTCGGGCATAAGGTTTTACTCCGAGATCGAAATTGGGCAAACTCGGTGGCGTTGCAAAGAGAACTCAGAGACCTTTAAAGTTCTAACTTAAAATTTCACCTCCTTTACAACTTACCTCGCCCATTTTCCCCTATTGGCATGCTTAATTTTCAAGTGAGCTCCCAAATTGGGCAGTCCACTAGGCAATCAAAAGGGGTTAATGGGCGACACATTAAGATGGTTGGCGAGCTTGGACTTAGATCTCCCTTTGGTTCAGCATCTTGGCCAAATGGGGCAGCCACTAGGCGATCACAAGGGCTACTCGCCCAACCCTTTTGGGCAATTAAACAACCCCATCGCCAAACAACCCTTCAAGGGACAAGGCTTCCTTCACCCTACCTTGCTAGTCTAGGCCCCTTGCTTGCACGCTAAGCTTCTACCTTGCTCCATCTAGATTCTAAAACAACATAGACAACAACCTAAAGTCACACTAACCCAACCATTAAGGCTCTAGTTTAACTTATCATTTTCTGAGTCGTTACAGGAAAGGTCACAACCTTTCATAAAAGTCGCAATTTTTCATAAAAGTCGCAACTCTTCATTAAAGTCCAACTTTTCATAAAAGTCACAACGTTTTATGAAAGGGGAATGCTAGTTTTGAAAATAAATAAATTAAAAGGGAATTCTAGTTTGTGGCGGCGCCACATAGGCATGCCTAAGGTTCTCATTTATATATGTATGAGTTTAAAATATATGATTTACACCCATAAGTTTTAAAAACTATTAAAAATACCCATAAGTTTGTAGTATCATTTAGAGAAAATGGCCTAAAACCCCCTCAATCTATACCTGAAATCCAACTTACACACTCCAACTTCACGGGTGTCCTATTACCCACCTAAAATTTATATTTCTCTATTTTCTACACACATAAGTGCTGACCTTAACACATAAACCAAATAATTATTCCAGCGTGATTCCACGCGCTGGGTCCCCCACCTCTTCAACTCCCAATTCTTGTTTTCCCCCCATTTCCCTCCTAAAACGTAAAAGACCCAAAAAATCATCCTTTCTCCTTTACATCTCCTTCTCCATTTTGAATGCATTTTTGGTGATCATCGAACGATTTTGCTGTGTATTTTTAACTTTATTTCTTAATTTATCAACTGATTTAGTAAAAGGTTAGTTCTTTATCCCTTATTTTGAGTTTGTGCTTTATCCCATAGGGTTTTTGTTGATTCATGAAATTAAGAGCAATATTGTGTGAAATCTTATGTGTGGCTTACGATATAGTGTTAGGTGTTCATTTATACCATATTTTTCATGAAAGTAGGTTTTTCCCTTTCTCGTCTAAGTCGCGTAATTTTGTATTTATGTTCGTCTTAGTTTTATGTTCATGGAGTCTTGTATTTATGTTCTTCTTAGTATTATGTTCATAGAGAATATGCTACTATATTGTATTTATGTTCGTCTTAGTATTATGTTCATAGAGAAACTAATGCTACTATATTGTATTTATGTTCATCTTAGTATTATGTTCATATTGCTACAATGATACTATGTTTTTAAGTACTATTCTATTTTTTGGATTGCCCTCAGGTTAGAGTATGTCTATAATTACTATTCTATTATTTTTATTGCCTTTAGGTAAGAGGTGTATGGATTTACTTTGATTACTCTAAGGTGGTACCATGGTGGGGTGTTAGATTTAAGTAGTGGGGAACCAATATATAATGGTGGAAAAGTTATAGAATTTTTGGATGTTGATGTAGATAAAATGTCATATTTTGAGTTGAGAGACTACATTAGAGACTTGGGATATAGCACAACTTGCACCTTTAGTATTAAACCACCTAACAATGGCATTTTCGTAGATGTTGATAATGCTAAGGATATTTTAGACATGATGTGTTCCTTGAGAGATGGGGATGTAATAGAGGTATTTGTTAAGCATTTGGTTGATGAGGCAATTGTGGGGCCTATGCTAATAGAAAATGATAGTCATGTGGATATAGGAGAATCTGGTTCAGCTTTTAATACAAGGCCTACTGAGAGTGAAAACTTTAACTTTGGGGTAGGTGAAGACCATTTAAACAGTGAGGATCATTTTGCTACTTTTTCAACCTCACCTCTTTTCATTACCACACCTCCTTTCAATACTGCAGAGGGTGCTACTGCAGATAGTGCTACTGCAGATGGTGCTACTGCAGATGTTGTAGGGGATGATGATATAAATGTTGATCCTGCTGGACCTAATTTCTCAGAAAAAGAGGTAGAGGATTCTGATTACTCAACTGAGGATTATGTTGAGTCTGAAGCTGAATTAGTTGGAAATGATGAGGAGGAAGAGTATGGTATTGATGTACATGAGAAGGTTAGGGAGTTGAGGGCTAAAAAGAGAAGTTTTCAAAGGAGGAAAAGAACGGAAAGAGTACTAGCTAACAATGAAGAGGTACCCGTAGGTGAAGCTGGACCAGATCTAGGTTTTGATGAAACTGGAACAGGTAAAATAAGTCATGAAGGAAGACTAGGAGGTGATGAGCCTTACTTTGCAAGTTTTGATGAGGATAGTTTTGAGTTAGATGAAGATGAGTGTTGTGATGATGATGAACATGAATCTAGTAGAGCAAAAAGGGTAAACTTGTCAAGAAAGAGGAGGATAACAACAGAAAAAATCATTTATGATCCTACTGCAAAGAAAGTTGTGTGGCAGTTGGGTATGTTGTTGAAAAATGTGAAAGAATTTAGAGAAGCAGTAACTAAATATGCAGTTAGAAGGAGGGTTCAGGTGGAGAAATGGGTAAATGAGCCAAAGAAAGTTAGAGTTAGATGCAAAGATGGTTGTCCATGGCTTTTGTATGGATGTCTTGACAAGACAACAAATAATTTTATGATAAAAATTTACAATCCAAATCTTACTTCAACAAGACAACTAAAAATTACTTGTCCAATGCAAAGTTTTTATCTGAAGCCTTCAAAGAAAGAATAACTGAGCAACCAAACATAAGAGTCTTCAAGTTGCAGGAGATGATTAGGAAAAAGTTTAAACTTTATGTTGGCAAGACTACTGTGAGAAGAGCAAGAGCTAAAGTGTTGAAAGATATAATGGTGATCATGTTATGGAATTTGGAAGAATACTTTACTACAAGGATGAATTGTTGAGGACCAATCCAGGGACCAGTTGTATTGTAAAAGTTGGTGAACCTGATGCAGAAGGCAAATCAATATTTCAGAGTTTTTACATCTGTTTTGATGCTTTAAGGAAGGCATGGATACATTGTAGGAAGTGCATAGGCTTAGATGGTTGTTTCCTTAAAGGTGTTTGTAAAGGTCAACTATTAGTTGTTGTGGCCAAGGATGGTAACAATCAGATGTTGCCACTTGCTTGGGCAGTAGTTGAAAAGGAGAACAAAAACACATGGACCATGTTTGTCAAGTGCATAAGGGATGATCTGGGACTTAGAGATGGTGAAGGTTTCACCTTGATTACGGATATGCAAAAGGTATGTGAACTTATTTTGTAATTTTCAATTTATATATGTAATTGTGACCTAATTATCATCTATTGTGGGAATGTCTGCAACAATTACATATGTATTACCTAAGTGTAAACATAGAATGTGTGCTAGGCACATATTAGCTAACTGGGCTAAGGATTGGAGGGGTCTTCAAAGAAGAAAATAATTTTGGAAGATAGATAAGAGTACATTTGAGTCTCAATTAAGGAAAAATATAGAGAAGATGAAGTTGTTAGGTCCAGAAAGAATGATGGATAAGTTAATGTACTACAACATTAATAATTGGTGCAAAGTTTACTTCAATACTGAAGTGAAGTGTGACTCTGTAGAAAACAACATGTCTGAGTGTTTTAATGCATGGATCTTGACTGCTAGACACAAGACCATCATTACTATGCTTGAAGAAATAAGAGTGAAGATGATGACAAAAATAGCCAATTTAAGGGAGTTCCCAAGTACTTGAAAGTGTAATTTCTCTCCAATGGCTCTAAAGGTTTTAGATGAGAACATTAGTAGGTCTATGGACTGTACCATTGAGTTTAATGGAGTTGTTGGATTTGAAGTGAAAGAAGGGATTTGTCAACACAAAGTGGATATTGCTAGGAGAACTTATAGTTGTAGGTTGTGGCAGTTAAGGGGCATAACATGTGCACATGATGTGGCTGCATTATACTTTAAGAAGTTCTCTTTATGACTGTATAGACAACTTCTACAGTAAAGAAATTTACTTAAGGACTTATGCCAATGTTATTGAACCACTCACAAACATAGAGATGTCTCCAGTTTCTACAAACCCCACTATTGAGCCATCAGAAATCACAAACATGCCTGGTAGGCCACCTAAGGCTAGAAGGAAAGAAGCCGGAGAAACTAAGAAATCTGAGAAGCTTTCTAGGACTGAACTTGCAATGACATACAATATATGCCATGTCACATGGAATAATAAGAGAAGGTGTTGAGTCATCAACAAGACATAGTGCACCATCACCTACTACATCAGTAAGGGCAGAACCAACAAGTTCATGCAGGGGAAGAGGAAAACCAAAGGTAATATTTGAACTTGTTTTACTTTTTCTTAATTTATGACTTACTTTTTTTCTTATATGTATAAAAAAAAAACTCCATCAGCACCATCAGAAGGTGAGGCTCCACTAAAAAGAGGAAGAGGAAGACAAAAAAAACATCATCAGTAGCACCTAGTGCACCTCTCTTACCTACTACACCTACCAATTTTACTGCATCCTCTTCTGATCCTTCTACTTATCATGCATCATCTTCAGTAGCCGGTACTACTAAAAGAGGAAGAGGTAGGGGCAGGGGAAACATATCTCCAGAGAAAAGACCAAGAGTCATGGGAATGGGTGTGTTCCAAGCTACAAATGGCTTCAAAGTCATGAATATGAGTCTTTCATATATCTTAACAACTTAAATATTGAATTATAATTCTAATTTTGTTTATTTAAACAGCTTAAATATTGAATTATAATCCTAATTTTACTATAGCATGACATGCCAAGTAGTAAGATCTACTCTACTGGACAAGCAAAAGTGACAAGAGCATCTAATGTAATTGGTGACATTGGTATAGCAACAATCACAACAAGCAAACTTCATGAGCTTAGAGAGAAGAAAAGAAAGAAGACAATGGGAAGTAGTTCAAATAATCCAAGTCAAACTTCTTCACAGTAAAAAATCCCATGAAAATTGTAGTAATGTTGATGTATTTAAGCAATTTTAAGTTAGTCGAGACATGCTACATTAAAGGCCTACTATTTTGGATTTTGTTTGTTGATAAATTTTGCCTTATGAGGGCTTTTGAATATGACATTATTTTGGTAAATTCTGCCTTAGGTGAGGCCTTATGAATATGACTTTATTTTGGTAAATTCTGCTTTATGTGAGGACTTATGAATGAATGGTGATGTTGTGTTATGAGATGTTGTTGTGTTGTTTATCGAATTGTATTGGTTAATCAGGTGTGTTTACATATGGTGTTGTGTTGGTTCAATTGACTATACAAATAATGTTGTGTTGGTTATGTGTTTTACAAATGGTGTTGTGTTGTCTATGTTGAAGTATGAATGAAATAACTAGGTTGTTGGCTATTCAGTTTACAGATGAAGTGTTGCATATTAATACAAGACTAATACAAATCACATATATTGACAATTCTAATTAAAAATAACAACAATACAAGTCAAAGAGAAATCTAAATCAAATACTACCCTTGAATATATTGGTTTCTAATGAACATAGCAACAACACAAATCAAAATACACAAAATTATCTTCCTATTGAACCTACACCATTTCCACTTTCTATTGAGTCTCCTCTCCAATAACAAATTAGAGTTTCTCAAGTTGTCAATATCAACCTGTGTAATACATAATTCTTGCTCCAACTCATTGATTTTGTTCACCAATCTTGAAAGGATAAAACTTGATCTTGGATCCACTTCTTCTTTGTCCCCCTATCGAAAAACATTGCAATTTTTAGACTGAAAATTATCCAAAAATAGTACATTAGCATCGTTCAATATAAAGTGTAGCAAGAATACAAGGAAAAACACATACACCATAGCATGAGCAAGACCAAAATCTTCTTCCCGAATTTAATTTCGACCAAGACGTTTGTAAATTCAGCAAAACTCCATGTTTGCATCTCACTACAACGTTGAGCATTGGGTCTGATTCATTCATACAAAACTTATTCAAGTTTTCATTTGTCATTTTTGATGAATTTCGAGAAAATTCAAAATTCAAATTAGAGACCTAAATAAGAAATTAGAGCAGAATACAAACCCTAGATTCAAGATTTGAAGTAGAAATGAACATAAACAACTAAACCCTACTTATTTTTTAGAGGAAATCGTGAATTTTTTTAATAAAAGGAACAAGGGTAATGGTGGGGAAGAAGAAACAATGATTTATTTAAGGGTGGGGAAGATGACCATTGGAGACAGAGGAAATTTTCGTCAAAATTCACCTTCTAATGTGCCTAGAGGAGGTGAGAACACCTCCCATGACAGGTCAACACTTAGGTGTGTAGAAAATAGAGAAATATAAAGTTCAGGTGGGCAATAGGGCGTCCGTGAAGTTGAAGTATGTAGTTGAGATTTCGGGTATAGGTTGGGGGGGGGGGGTTAGACCATTTTCTCTATCATTTATAATGAATATGTTTCGTTAAAAAAAATCCTTATAACATAATTGATAACAATCAACAACAATAAAATAACAATATAGGCAAGATCATACATTAATCGCATATTCAAACTTGTCATTGATTTGATTATGATTATAACCTATTAAAAATAAATTGTTGTTTTTTCTCAATTTTGTCACTCAAAATAGATAGATGAGCAATCTAGTTATTTATTATGAGTAATAGATAGATATGGTAAATAAATATTAGCTAGCGTTTGACCATAAATTTTCAAATATTTTTGGAAAATATAATTTGGGTGAAATTTCACCATGTGTTTGGCCATAGTATTTGAGAAATATATTTCACATTTATAGGAAATATAATTTATACCCATATGTTTTAAAAATTATCAAAACTAACCATATGTTTGTATTACAAGTCAATTGGATCATTGTTGCAACAAATAACAAGTAGTGTCCATGACACTAGAGTAATGTAGTAGTTCAGAGTGAGTCCAACAAACATCATTTCATACATCGTGAAGTAGACAAAACACATGATTTTGTTACCTTAAGCCGATTGCTCATCATTTTTATCAACAATCATATCATCACTTTTATATTCACTGAATATTTTATCACTACTTTTGTGCTCTCATAAGAAATTATGTAATACAACGCAAACAAGTACTATAGAGAGTGTTTTTGTAAAAGATAAAAGTTTGGTGTAAAATTAGAATTTTAAAAAATTCAAATTTTACTTGGGAATCTATGACCAAACACGTCCTTAGTTGGAACTAATAAATGATGAATAATTTTTATAAAATATAAAAGTTTTGGATAATTTTTGAATTTTTTTAAAATTTCAATTACTAGTATTTGGAAACTTAGATTTTTTTTTAAAAATTCCAAATACTAGAACTTGGCCCAAGTTATAAGGTCAAACGTCACTTTATAAATTTTCCAAGTATTTTTTTTTGGAGCCAAACGGTCCTTAGTATGTGGAGATTGAAAAGGGTTGGCGGGGAAGTAAAGCGCGTGAAGATAGTTGAAGATGCCAGTGTGTAAAGCAGTTAGGAGCAGCAAGCATTGTTTATAATTTCATGTCGTATTATGTAACTCCCTTTTTCTACTATTATTATCTTTCTTTTGCTTTCTCTTTCTCTTCCCTCCTATTTTCCTCTCTCTTTCTTTCTTTTTTTTTTTTTTCCCTCCCTCCTTCCTATCTCTGACCTAACTGAGATCCTTCCCTTTGTAATATCAATCAGCTAGGCCTAGATCCATAACCAGTTATAGATCAAAGATGACTCCATCAGGTCAATTTGGGGACACAACGTATACAAAGGTGTTTGTTGGGGGTTTAGCTTGGGAGACTCAAAAGGAAACCATGAAGAAATATTTTGAACAATTTGGTGATATCTTAGAAGCTGTTGTTATCACTGATAAGGCTACTGGAAGATCCAAAGGCTATGGATTTGTATGATAATTAATTATTATTTCTTTTTTTTCATATATATATATATATATATGTTTCAATTATCTTAATTAATTTCACAATACAGGTAACATTTCGTGAGGCAGAAGCAGCGATGAGGGCTTGTGTTGATGCTGCTCCTGTTATTGATGGAAGAAGAGCTAACTGCAATCTTGCTTCCATGGGAGTTCAAAGATCTAAACCAACTACCCCTAAACATGGTATCACATCCTTATTACTGGAATATATTTACCTAATTTATTATTTCACCACACATACTCTACTTTCTGCTTTCTTTGTGATTCAAATTTTTTTTGGATATTCAAATCTTGCGTAATCATTTCTTTTTTCACGCACCATGAATATTCTTGATGAACTATTCAAAAATAATCTCATCCTTATTTTTCAGCTAAAAATAATGTCCAACTTGTAAAATAGT
This sequence comes from Solanum verrucosum, assembly GCF_900185275.1. NCBI lineage: Eukaryota > Viridiplantae > Streptophyta > Magnoliopsida > Solanales > Solanaceae > Solanum > Solanum verrucosum. The sequence goes on from NW_026020412.1 coordinate 1,775,644, forward strand.
CTAATTTTCCTCTTGAGCTATAAAAAATAACACCATTTTTGCCCTACACATTTTAAGTCCGGCCGGGACAAGTAGTGCTCTTAGTTGTGAATTAAGGTTTGAGCAAAAATATATTGAAGATTAATATGACTACATTTATAGTGTCAATTTTTTTAATATTTTATGTAAAGTGAAAAATTAAAAAAATGTTGATCCATATATTTTGGATTAAGAATTGTTTTAAACCATTTTTGCTAGTGGGAAGATATATTTTTAGTCAAAAACATGATGGTAATAAAGGCATTGTTTGTGTGCGAGTCCACTTTATGATGCTCTTTGCTTTAGCACCACCAGTTAGCCTATAGGCATAGCATGTGATGTTTTAGGAAAGCATAACAGCTCATTTTTCTGTGTAATAAATGTACACCTTTTGCTTTTATCTCGTTCATTTTTTGCTTGACACATCAATTAAGAAAATAATAATTGACGTAATGAATTTACTATTTTATTCTTATTAAAGAAAATAATATCAAGAAATTACAGGAGGAGGAGGCAGGAACTTACGGGTGATGAGTGGTTTTCATGGAGGGTTTCAAACAGCAACAGCTTTTCCTTCAGCAACAACCTTCCCTCATTATGCTATCCAACAAGGGATACCTTACAATCTTTATGGGTATCACACTTTTACAACTCTATTTTATTTTATTTTATATTACTGTACATACTCACGTGCATCTGCCAACTCATTCCAACAATACCTCATTACACTATCCACGCATGCCTGTTTATATGCACCATTTTTTTCATTCATAATAATAATGTCCACAGCTCATCATCATGCATGCTTCTTCTACAAACTCACTTTAATTTGGCCTCATTTAATAACTAAATACTTTAATTTTGAGTCTTTTTAATACCTAATATTAACTTGATATATAAATTTTGAACATGTCTAGACTCGGTCATTTTTTTTTTTTTTAGGTATAATGCCTAAGAAAACTTCCGTATCAAGTTTCACATTCTAATGCTTTTATGTTTGTTTTTCTTGTGACAAACTGTCAGGTACTCTCCCTACTCGCCAGATTACACATACCCTACGGTTTGTACCCTTTTATCTTCTTTACTTTTTTAGTCCCTATCACTCTTTATCTTTCATTTATTCTACTCTTCAACTACATTAATTATGAATCTCTTTGTTAAATACTCCCTATTTCATTAGACACAAAATGGAAGAAGAAATTTTTTCTTCATACAAAAAATATATTTAAAATTTAATACTATTAACATATTACTCACATTATTATAATTATGAAAGTTTGTTATTTAATTTTTAAATTTTTTTTGTTGTTATTTAATATATGAAATGAAAAGTTTATGTTAAAAAAGTATTTAAATATTTTTTAATATACTAAAAAGATGTGTCTTCTCCCTCTATCTCAATTTATATTGATATATTTGAAATTTTGAGATTTAAATTTCTAAACTTTGATCGTGAATTCAGATCGAGAAGTTTTAATTTTTTTGAAATAAAGTTTTATTATTGAAAACTACGTTAAAAAACTGTAAATTATAATAATTAATAACTTTAAATACTTAATAGATATTAAAGAAATTTGAATAACTTTTTTAGTTTACTCTCAAAATTTCCAATTTTGCATTGGGACAGAGAGTAGAAAAATAGAAAAATAATTTTTGGGCAAAATGATTGCGGACAGAATGGGGACATTTAAGACAATTCATGGGTATTATGATACTTCCTACTTTTTTTTTTTGCCAATTATGCCCTTCATGAAAAATTAAAATGTAAATTTTGAATTTCGTTCTCTTTCTACAAATCATTGATACTTTTATCTTTTCCAATGCATAAAAAAAGTTAAAAAATCTTTCTTTTGATATACAACTAATTAATGAGTTTATCCTGCCAAAATTCCGATTATATTTAATTTTTTAAAATTGGATAAAATTGCCTTGAAATTATGAAATTAAGCTTAATCTTATCTTAGGTAGTGTAATTTTTTACCTTTACGTCGATGATTTTTCATATTTGAATTTAAATATTTAATAAAAATCCCACAAAAATTATATTTCAATTAATTTAATATGCATTTTTTAAAAAAAAACTCACATAATTCGGTAAAAAGGAAAAATCACATAATTTAAAAAGGTTAATAAAGATAAAGAACCTACTATTAAGTAACTTTGATTAAGCTATTAAAAGATAGAAAATATAATGTAGAATAAAAAGGGAAATTAAAAAATCAATCATAGATGTATAAGGTTAATTAGAATAATTTAATTTGAATGTTTTGTTTTTTAAATTAAATTTAGTATTTATTTAAGTCAAGTAACATAGTTCCTTAAATATAAAAATGTAAAAAGGTTAAGTAACATCCCTCTGGCCTCTACTATTAAAAATAATTTAAATATACTCTTTTTTATATTTTCGGTTTCAAATATGCCATTTAATTTAACCAGAGAAATATTAACAAAATTAGAAGACAGAAAGCTAAGTTGTGTCTCGTTCTTCACTACTAATTGAATATTGTTGCTCCATGATGCTGCCTAGCTTTTTGACCTTTTTCCTTTTAGTCCATGATTTAAGGGGATATTGATATTTTCAAATGAAAATTGTGATGGTGGGGTTTCATCAATTTATATAAATCAATACTAACATATTAAGTTACAAATTTGATTTAAACAATCAATTTATTGAAAAGATAAAAAGATTAATTATTACTCACATTTATTTTCACATTTATATGACGCTAGTTTGATTTGACACAAAATTTTAAAAAGAGAAAAAAATATCTGAAATTTGCGATTTTTAATAAGTTTTTAATATTTATAGGAGGGTAAATCATTGAACCAAAATATTGACGATAAGAATATTTTTATTTTTTTCACATAGTTTAAGGTCATTTTTACCCTTTTCTCTTTAAAAAAAAATGGAAGTGGAGGAGTATTTGTAATGCACGAATTCCAAAGCAGGAACACATGCTGGTTTAGTCAAAAGCTGATTGTTGACCTCCTACTCATTAAAGAAGAAAGCATGAATCTTCAACTTCTCTTTTGTGCCATCAAATTTCCTACTTTATTGTCTAGCACGTTAATAAAACTTTTGTTAATTTTTCACTCTAAACAAATATTTTCTCCTTTTTAATTTGCTTATTTTATTTATTTATTTTGACATAGATTTTTTTTTTAAAAAAATATATATATTTTTTATTATTATTTTTTATTTATTTTTTATTTTTATTTTTTTTATTTTTTTTCTACTTGTTCATTATATTAAAAATATATATTTTCTTTTATTCGTCATTTTTAACATATCAAGAAAAGGTAAAAGAAATAATCATATTTTACCCGTAACATTAATTACTTACTCTTCAAATCATTTTTCATGACCTAATATTAAACATTAAATAATAGAGATAATATGGTAAAATAATCATGTCAATTTTTATTTTTTAATTGTTGTGTCAAGTCCTAATGTGATAGATAATTAAAAATGAATGGAAGAAATATTGACATATTTTTAAATTTTGTTATCTTAAGCCAGCAATTTTGAAAATCTTGTATTGTTTCTCACAAACATGAAAATTCACAACTTCACAAGTTGTGAAAACTATCAAAATTTCTGAATTCTTATACAATCTAACCTAATGAGCAAACCATTGTCCATAAACAAGATATCAGAATATCAGTAAGATGCAACATGGATAAATCAATATCTCTGTGTTTTTTTTTTAATAAATAAATGTTTATGGCTACAAACTTTTAAATACACATAATTTTATAAAGATTTACTAATTCAACAATAGTAGCAACTAATTGTTCTTTTCTATAACCTTTCATATGGTACAAACAATATCTTCACCCTAAGCACACGTTTTTTTTTTTTAAAATTTTTATAGAAGGCATAATGGCTTGGGAGATGGTTGTATTACACTAATTGATCCAATGAGAAATGAGTTTAAAAATTGAGTTTCAGTGGGTTTAATTAAGGTGAAAGATTTTGCAGATTTGAAAGCAAAACTAAATGCATATTGTTTGAATTTGTGCAGGGTTACTATAGTGTGTATGGAGGAGGAAATAGTCAATATGGAGTGTATGGGAGTGCAGCTACTGCTAGTGGTGTGTTATCAAGTGCAGCTGCTGCATTTTACCCATACATGAATTTTGGTGAAGGAAATGGCAATGGCTGCTACACACCCAGCCAGGGCTATGGTGTTCAGTACCCACACCATCTCTTCCCCTATTCTGCTGCTGCTGCTGCTGGTCCTGGTTACCCAACACAGCACTATGGTACCCCAATTTCCCCTAGCTCCATCACCTGCGCTGCATTCAGGTTTGTGTATTAATTAATTAATCAATCTATATTATAACCAATGATGGGAATTAAGGAGAGTAGGTACTAATATCTTTGACAGTTTGTTTTGCTGTGCCACAGGCGTGACAATGACTCTGCGTGCACCGATTCCTCATCATTAAGAGATCTAGATGGTATAATTGTCAAGAGAGATCGATACAACATTGATCTATAAAATGCCTCCCTCCGTGAAGGATCTTTGGCCTAACCATGGTTCTCTTGCATCTTTCTCTTTCTCAATTAATGGAAGGAAGCCCGCGTATGGAACAAGGGCTTCTCCACATAGGGTGTGGAGTAAAATTTAATCAATCTCCACATTTCCATTTCTTCTCTTGTAAGGAAAGGCTCCTTCAAGAGAAACAAAGCATTGCATATGCATCATCATCGTCATCATCATTATCATCTCAAGCTATCGAAACAGCTTAGTTGATCATCATTTTTTTTTTATCTCTAAAAACTTAGCCTAATTGGAAAGGCTAAAGAAGATTTTGCCCCTCAAGGGCTCAACTAAAATGTCCCAAGTTAGTTTTAGTTTTTGAAAGAAAAGAGTTGATGTAAATTTCAACTTGTAGTCCTTTCAACTTCACCTTAATGTGATGGCTAGTCCCTCCAACTTAAGCTTTACATATAACTTGTAGATGTTATAAAAGTTTTGTGAAATCATGGGCATGAGGATGATGTCCCAAGTTTTTGTTACTTCTAACTATTAACTAGTCTTAGGATTTTACAACTTAGACTAGCTAGGATCAATTTACTTTTTGAAAATCTTTTTTAAAATTTTCTTTGTATCTAACAAGCCAGCAATCTCTCTTGAGGATAAGAGGGATTACCTGAACTAACAGTTGATGTTTTTCTTTTAATGTTGTAAAAAGTGTGGGGTGGGGGCTAGAATTGGGTAATTTTAACCCCCTTTTACTTTAAACATAGGAGGGATACTATTGATTTTGTTTGGTAAATGTTTTTATCATAAGGAAGTCCACTCCATTAAATGGTGATGGAGTTCCAATGCATGTGAAGTTAGTTACCCTAGGGAGATATTTTGGGGTCTCTTGGGTACTTCTTCAACTAGAATGTCAACCATGGTTAGGACTCAGGTCATCTTCATTTCTCTGTAATTTGATATTATTATTATTATATATAATATGTTTGGATTGTAGTAAACTAGCAAGTAGATTCATTCTCCATCATGGATGATAGAGAATGGATTCATTACTACTTAAGCAACTTACTCTTTTTATTTTTCAATTATGTCAGACACAACTTTCTTTTAATGCATCCATTGTTTATGAATTGATAGACTAATGTTTCTTAAATTCTCATTTTGTTGACTGCTATGTAATCTTCCCCTACCTCTCCACCTTATTTTTAATTTACACATTATTTCATTCAATATCAAAGGCCACAAACCCCTCCCTCCAACAAAAAGAAAAAGAAACTCAGAAATCATCACTTTACTTGATTAATGACTTTTTTTTTATACAAGGAAGTTTTGTAAACCTCCAATTTCCTATTTCTTGTTTCATATGGTTGAGATCTCAATTTTCAGAATTAGGTTATAGTGTATTAATTTTTTAACAACTATCTTCAAATTGTGTAGACCTGAAATGACTATGCATAGATCACATCTATTTGTGTGGTTCGTTCTAGTGACAGTATTCTCACATTTATTTATTATCTACTAAGGTTATTGAATTTTATTCTATCTCAATAAAATCACTCAAGTTAGATTTTTGTATCAATAAAATCACCCAAGTTAGATTTTTGTATCAATAAAATCACTCAATTAAATTTATTATTAAAAAAAAATTAGAAATAACAATTTTTTTTATGTCATGAAAATATAAATCCCACAAGTAAATAAAATCAAATATATATATTGAAATTTCAAACAAAAAATTCTCGATTTTTATGTCCGATCACTAATCAATACCCACATGTGAATTATAGTGTTTATTTTGGGCTGTATAGATTAATGTTTGGTTCGTAATTGGGATGTACAGTAAAATCTCATTAAATTAATATAGGTGAGATCATGAAATATTATTATTTAGTAGAAGTATTATTTAATCGATAAATTAAAATTATTAATTTAAAGAATGTTTCGATACCGCAAAATTCATTCGGGGATAAAATCTTAGAGAATTTGATTGACCCACTAGTGAAAATGTCATTCATAAACTTGAAAGTCATGATTAATGATCTCGGAATAAAATGGACATTTATAATATGTTGGATCCGTGAAAATGATACATGTTCAGAGGTTCAGAGCTTATGACAAATTGTGATGAATTTGCTTTTGGTATTACATTGTGAGAGTGGATTTGTGAATGTAGCCAAAACAACAGCTTTACTGCTATAATAACATAGAATTTCATTTCATCCAAAATGCACATTTACATCAGAAATTTACAGCAACAACAACATTAAAATATTACTAGGCCGAACACTAAAGGTAAATACTACTAGACCTCAAGAACACTGGAAATTAGGATTCAATGTCCATATTCCAAACATCACCAAACCCAGTAGCAATGACACCAACAAAAATATATTTCTTGCTCGATTTATTTTTTCATCTGAAACCTTGACTTTCTTCAACAAACCCCACATCATCCTGTTTGCTTGAGGAGGGTGTCAATCTTCATGCCAATGAAAATAGTCATAGCCACCCATTTTCTATAAAATCAATCAAAAAAAAATTAGATGCCAACAATTAATCATCTAATAGACTTATAGAAAATAAAGAAAGAATTTTACCTTGAAAATTCTACAAGTAAAAAATTTATGCCCTGAATTTAATTGGATCCACGAAGTCTTTAATAATGCTTCATTACCAAATCTACAATATCAACCTTCATCCATAGATACCATGAAAAAATTGGAGAAGCTCGACATGAAAGAATTAAAGAAAGGATGGATGAAGAAGAGAGAAATTGGAGAAGAAGGGAGAAATTTTGTTCTTACTTGAGGTACAATTGAAGAAGAAAGGTTATAAATAAATGAAATGGAGTAATATTACCGTTAAAAGCCTAGTTGGACGCCACATCAGATGAAAAAAAATATGTTTACACACCTTGGATGAGTGAAAAGCAAACGGATGCCAGCTGTGCAAAAAGTGTTAAAATGATCCAGCGGGACCTTACATTAGGTGTTTAAAATGAACAACGCTCATTTAAGGTGTCTAAGTGAAATATAGTACCAACTTTAAGGGGTTATCGATGAATTAGACTTTTTTTACGGGCCAAACCCATCGGTAACCCCCTAAAATTGGGACCAAGTTTCACTTAGACACATTAACTGAACAATATTCATTTCAGACACCTCATATAGGGTTTTACTATGTCATTTCAATATTTTTTTATGACATGTCAAAGTGAGTATGATACACTCAACAATGGCGCATGAAAGTTTAGATTTAGCCTTTTTTTTAATTATTATTTTCTCTTCTTCTTCATTTCTCAAGTCACCATCTCCCACCACTTTTCAAGCTTAAACTCCTTCAATGGAGGTTTGACTTTTTTATTCAAATTCATTAGAAATTTAGGAACAGACCCATTTCAAAATTTAAATATTGAAAAATTTGATAATTTTAATTTTAGATAAAATACGATTTAGTAGAATAAAAGGAAGGAGAGATAAAGAGAATAGTGGCGATGGTGGATCTCCATTTTTCTTGTGAACAAAGGGGTGAAAATATTTTTCAGATCTGAAGAAATAAAGTAAATGGTGATTGAAAATCATATTTAACTCACAAATTATTGTTAAGTAAAGAATTTAAAAAATAAAAAATAAACCAAAAAAAAGAGAGCAGAGAACTGACTGTCCTCTTCCAAATCGTTAACACTTTTTGGGAGATGACGATCAAGCAGGGGTGGCGTGGTGGGGTGGTGGGGTGGGCTGCTTCTGCATTTTTTTCAATTAGTCAAACCTCTTTTTTTGAAAATTATTTGGGAAAAATGCCACTATGTCATTGACTCAATGGTCATTTTTTATCTTTATTCAAAATTCTTAATAATTATTTTGAATACGAATAACAAATGTCGTCATTTAATTCGTTACTTTACATGTCATTCACGAGTATAACACATCCATTATATATTTTGGCTGATTGTTAAAAAGTGTCAAAATAACACAACGAAACCCTACATGAGGTGTCTAAAATGAACATCACTTAATTAAGGTGTCTAAGTGAAATTTGGTGCCAACTTTAAAGGGCCACCGATGATCTGACCTTTTTTTACGCTTTGATAAGTCTTATAGCTCATGTATTTAAGAATTTTTTGATAAATTTATCCTCCGAAAATTGTTTTCGCAAAGAAAAGTCTCATCGACACTGAGTTTCCTTCTATAATTCTATGTTACCCCAAGCCATAGTGTCCTTTACCATTGAAGTTTGTGCATTTTATGGGCTTAATAATTTATTATTACTTCATTGTAAGTTTCTCTGGATCTCTCCCCATCTTACTTGCTTTAGGAAATCCACTAGAAATAGCTAATCCATTGTATTTTGTTCCTTTGGTGAACTAAGAGAAAGAAGAAATTAAAAGAGAAGCAACACATGGAATAATAGAAAGACGGTAAACACCACTATTTGAGATAATTATTTTTACTGAATTTTCTCAGTGATGCGTTACTATCAAGTTCAATTTTATGATTCTCATGGTTTTGTCTTGGGGCTTCTTAAATTCTTTCTTCCAGAAAATAAAAATGATTTGTTTGACATGCTAAAGTCGAACTTCTTCATTACTGATGGTTGAAAGTATGTGAAATAGACAATGCTAGAGAATTAATCTTCGAGATCCAAAAACTTGCTTAAAGTTGAATCTTATAAAGGTGAATTATCGTGGAGATTCTCCCTACAAGAGAATTTATCCTAGAGAAACTTTATTAAAAGGCTTACTATACTTATTTTCACATTAGGTAGGTTATAGTAAAATATGTTGCTTTGTAAAATGCTTGAGCAAAAAGATTATGGCCTTATGTGGAGTTTTCAATGTTATGTGTCTCTTTTCTTGATTTGTTGAATCTTTAAAGCTTCATATTATTAAGATGGATTTACCAAATGTATGTTACGAGGAAATATGAAGATGGTCAACTATAGAGCTTTAGTGATCTCGGATTGATAGTGTCTATCTAGGGAGAAAATGTCATAAATAGTCCTTTAACTATAGGAGTAGGTCTAAAATAACCCCTTAACTATTCTTTTGTCGGATTCAATCCTTCAACTATTCAAAAACTTATCAGATTTGGTCCCTTAACTATACATTTATCGGTTTTAGTTCCTTAAATATACATTATCATTTTTAGTCCTTTAAGTATTTAAAAACCTATCAGGTTTGGTCTCTATCCAATTTTATACAAATAACTTAAGTTTATATTAATGGAATCCATGTCTCGAGAAATTAAATCTCTTAGCAATTTTTTCAGTTGTTTCACTCTCCCCGCTACTTTTACTTCAAATTACCCTTATACAAAGAACCTTAACTCAACGATTCAAATAAAATTCATGAGGAAAATATATAAGTCATAATTTATTTAATGGACGATAAAATGAGGCATATTATTGCTACTAATGACTTCAATATGCTAAACTTAGTTATAAAAAGAAAAAAATTATTACATGTTGAATTCAAAAATTGTACTCCAATGACTTTATTGAAGGGAATTTGTTTAATTTTTCAGAAGTTGAAATTTATAAAAGGATTTTTTACATAAATAATATTTTTTATTTGATTAATTACGCTTTTGAGTATTACTTTATTTTTTTTATTACCATATACGACATAACTTTAGCTTAAATAACCATTTGATATAAATTTGTATTAAAATTGTATATTAGGTGAAGTTCTAAATAATTTTATTGAAGTTGTATCAAAATTGTATTAAATATAAACAATCGGTGGTCTAGTGGTGGTGACTTACCGAAAAAGAAGAAGTGAATCTTTGAAAAGTTGTATTAAAATTGTATTAAATATAATGATTGTTATAATACAATTCGAATTTGATATGACACATTATTATGAATTAGATATTCCAGAACAAATATAATATATTTTCAACAATATAAACTAATTTAAATAGTACCAAAATGTTTAAATTCACATATAATACTTATAATACATTTGTATTAAACATGTTTTAGTTATATATTCACCATATGTATTGAAACATGCGTATAATATGTATAAAATATTAAGTTAAATGTATTATAATTGTTGTATATTTTTTTCTTTTGTTAATGGTGCTAAAATATATTATTTTATTAAAAATATTTTAGATATGTTCACCATGTGCATTGAAATAAGTTTATAATATGTATAATATATTGAATTCAAAATGTATTAAAATTATCATTTATATCATTTTCTTTTATTAAAAATATTTTAGATATGTTCACCATGTGCATTGAAATAAGTTTATAATATGTATAATATATTGAATTCAAAATGTATTAAATTATCATTTATATCATTTTCTTTTATTAATAATGTCAAAATATATTATACCTGAATTTCAAACATTCAACCACTAAATTAGTTTATATGTCAATGTATTAGAATTGTGTTAGAAATGCATTCTATATGCATCTGTTTTTAAAAAATCTTCTAATTTAAAGAATAGTAATACGTAATACCCAATCTAAAATTAAGTTTTAAATTAGGATAATTAATTAATTTTTTTAAAAAAAGAGAGAAAGATTGACAAGAAAAAAAAAGAGAAAAAGGGGAGAGAGAAAAAGAGAAAGACGGACAAAAAAGAAATGAGAAGAAGGAAAGAGAGAGAGGAAAGACAAATTGTAAAAGAAGAAGAAGAAGTAATGTTATAGATGGTAAATTACATTCTATTACTATAAATGCTAATTATGAAGCTAATATATATTACTTATGTAAAATGACCTTTATAAAATGGTAGATATACAACCATTTTTTATTTTTATTTTCAAATGGATTGATTTTATTATTCTATTCATTTTATTTTACGTAGCACAATCATATCATATATTTATATATATATATATATATAAGAGAACTCTAGGTCCGCCTATGTGGCACCATCACAAACCAGAATTCCCTTTTAATTTATTTATTTACAAAATTAGTATTCCTTTTTCATGAAAAGTTGCGACTTTTATGAAAAGTTGGGACTTTTATGAAGAGTTGTGACTTTCATGAAAAGTTGTGACTTTTATAAAAGGTCATGCCCTTTTCGAATGGTTGTAACTTTTTCAAAGAGTTGTGACATTTCTGATAAGGCACAATAAATATTTGTTCACACTACCCTTTGTTGTCTATAGATAGAGGGATTTCCTCTCATTTTAAAACAACGAAATTTCTGAACTTCTTATTCTTCTTCACAATTAAACATTCGTATACTTTGCTCATGTTGAGTGACTCACTGACACCATTGTTTATGTTACATATCTTGGTATTTTTTTTAACAGTCATAAATTCATGCTTATGTTATTAAGGATAAATGATAAGATGTTATAATTTTTATTTTTCTTTACATTATTAATGTTCGCTACTACGTAATCTTGTATGTAAAATAATATAGTGTTTTAGTTTTAATGATGGATATGTTTTAAGTATTATTTTATAAATTCCGTGATATTAAATTTCGCGTGAAGCGCGGATAATTTTACTAGTTTGAATAATAAGATCAAATCTCTTATTATTTTTTTGTATGAAAAATAAAATTAAAAAAATTTGCGCTGATTATGAACTGTTAACCGCCAAAGAAGGGATCACAACTATTCAAGCCATTAGCAACAATTTTATACTTCATTTTATCCTCCATTGAATAAAATTAGGACTTATAGCTTCTTTCCTCATTAATTTTATTTTGAATTGTTGAGGTTATTGTTCTTTTCATAAGAACAATTTGAAGAAAAAGTAGTGGTAATTGTATAGTTAAGGGACCAAAGCTGATAAAATGGGTTAAAGATTTAAGTTCACCAAAAGTTTCGTTAGTATAAACCTGAGCTATTTGTATTAAAAATGGACAAAGACCAAACATGATAAGTTTTTGAATACTTAAAGGACTAAATCGGTAATTGTATAGTTAATAGACCAAAACTGATAAATTTTTGAATACTAAAGAACTAAAACTGGTAAGTGTAGAGTTAGGAACCAAAACTGATAAGTTTTTGAGTAGTTAAAGGACTAAAATCGACAAAAGTATAATTAAGAGACCATTTTAGACCTACTCCTATAGTTAAGAGACTATTTATGACATTTTCTCTCTATCCGGGTATATAATGAACAGTTTTATTCGTAACTTGTTTGTGTTATTTTGTATTCGTTGTTTTTCTATTGATATTTGGAATGCCTATTCTATCTAAAAAGGTGTTCTTTAATGTACTTAAAACTAGGGGTGTACAAAAATCGAATCAAATTGCAAATTGAGTCAAATCGGAAAAAAAAAAATCCGACTAGTGGTTTGGTATTGAAAAAGAAAATCGACTATAATTGGGTTGGTTTGGTTTGAACTAAAAAAAACCAACCCGACATTATATATATAATTTTAAAATTTTATTTTATACATAAAAATATTTACTTTCATATGATTTTTAAATATTTCTTATACTTTTTCATAGTTCTTATCTTTTAATATTTTATTTCAAGTTTGAAACTTAGAATTTTGAATGGTTTAATAAAAATTATAGTCCACAGATGATGATAATTATAATAAAACTTAAATCAAAATCAAATTAATACTAATGCAAAAAGAAAATCAATTCAACACTAAAAATCTCAATAATATTGAATATTTGTTCTTTAGTTTTACATTAGCTTAGACAATTAAAATACATAATCTAATTTTAATTTCCTTTAATATTTAGTCATGTAACTAATACTTATTAAACTTATTTTAACATGATTTAGTACTTTTAAATTATGATCATTTTCATTATGACTTGTTAATTTGCAATATTTGTTTTACGCGATTTCATTATTATGAATTTTTTGTTGGATATTTTTGTGTCATTAATCATATCATATTTTGTGTTATTTTCTTAAGAAACGCCATAAATAGTTGTATTTTGGTAGGACTAAAGAAATATTTGAAGTACAAGTAAATTGTATGTTTGTATGAATACTTTACCGAAAAAATCCGAAAATCCGAAAAACCTGAAAAAATCCAAAAAAACCCCAAGTTTTATTGATTTGATTTGGTTTATAAATTTAAAAATCCAACACAAATGATTTGGTTTGATATTTGAAAAACCTGAATCAACCCGACCATGTACACCCCTACTTAAAACTAAAGTATTCTATTATAACATATTTGTTAGACATCAAACATTTTTCATATATAGCTAGCATTTATTAGTATTAACCATATTAGGATATAAACTATGCAATTTTAACTTTATGTTTCTCCATGTGTTTTCCTTCTTCCATTTTGTTTTCACAACTATCCTTCATCAAAATATAACTATGCCTAACATCTTAAAATTAATTGCAAGTCGAGAATAAAAATGTTGGGCTCGTGTTCAACATAGGCCATGCCCATCTTGTAAGCTAATAAAAAACAAGCAAGAGAGTTCATATGCAATGGAACAGCCTACCCACTGCAACTATTTAGGGGGTGTCATATAACCTCTCTAGAGTAATTTAGCATTGGAGAAAGCCTTTGGTAGTTGGTAAAGGCATTTGCAACAAGTGTAATCCAGCATCAACTATGTAGTTCAGAGCTCTTTCGAAAGATCGACCTGAAAAGACGAAGTGTGTCGCCAAATATATCACAAGGAGGTCCTCATCATCGTAAGTTCGAGAAGGACATTGTTTGAGCCCTCGAATCATGGAGATTCTTAGAGGAGAGAATCAAGGAAATATGTAGAATTATGCATCCAAATATTCACCAATAAAATCTTGTTTGTCATTGCAGTTTATTTTGGATACGTTGAAAATTTGTTGCAAACACACCCTGGAAAACTTCATCCAGAAACCATAAATTATCAATGTCCCCTTCGTAAAGATACAAACGGTTTCCATGTGATCATCACTTATAGACATACCAGTTCAGCAAAGATACAAAAAGGTAGAAAGACACTACAGACCATCATTTCTTTCTCTTTTCCTTTTCTCATATATTATTTCCGCTTATGTTTTCCAGCTTACACACTTCACATTAATATGAACTCAATACAAATTAAATTACATTAGAAAGACACTTCTTTGGGTGAGCACGACGAGATATGAACATGCTTGAGACAATACTTACAAGTATTAGAAGCTACGTGTAAGTAAAAACATCAAACTCAGCATCCTGCTGCTTTCAAGAACTTATCGTAGGGGCTTGAAGGTGGCAGCCTAAAGGACTGTTGTCCATACTCCCGAGAACAAGAGAGAGAGTTTTGTGTATGAGTTGATTCAACTGTTGTTAATTGTAGATCCTGGTGAAGCACCATATCCTGCACAAAAGGGAACAGCTTATAATTCTCGTTAACATTTCAGGACCATGCTCTCCATATGCAGGATCTTGAGGAAAACATTTATAACACAACAGAAATAAATAAAGTGATATCCCTATTTTAACAGACCATTCTCTTTTTTTTTCCACATCAGAAGCAGTGTCACCTGTAGAATTTTCTCATCAAAGTTAAGCGATGTACTGGAAACCATTACAGGGGCATTGATCATCATTTTCCATGTAGCTAATACATACATTTACATGGCCACTGATGTGCAACGGAATGCCTTAGATAGTTTTAGGAAAATTGGCTAATCTGGATTCTGCGAGAGCAAGGCTATTCCAGTTTTTGTACTTCTATAGTTCAGCTAAATGAAAATTCTAGATTAGTAGGATCGAAATGATCCAACTTTCAGCCAAAGCGGATTTAGATTCAACCAGAGAGACGTCAAGTAGATTTGCATGATCTCAAAGTAAACCTTTTATGCAGTGAGTGGTAGTATTAGGCTAATTATAAACTTGAGATAAAAATATATATTCTGTAAAGAAATAATGTACAGCATAAAAGGTTCCCTATAAAATACCTATAGGCTAGATAAAGTCCTAATATTATGATCTATTGAAATGCTAACTCACAGTTTTAGCAAAAGAAAAATTGATCAAAAGCTAGATAGAAGCAAGTCCACATAGTTCATAGCTAGAACAAGAAAATTAGACCAAATGGATGGAATCAGTTTTCTTATTTTTGAAGTCCTAAATACTTGAATTTCTAGCAATACTTTTTTTTGGAACTGGTAACTTCGTATTCCTTTGCATTAAGGGCATGTTCGCCACCTCCAGAAAATTTACACTTAGTAGAAACTAATTACAGTAATCCTACGAAGTCTACTAACTGAACTTCCCCTTCTAATACATTATTCTTTACGCCAAAAACATAAAGAAGGGATGACCTTCCACTTGATCTTCTGTATGAGCTCTCCTTGCTTCAAAAATCCTTTCATTTCTTTCCTTCCAACTGTTCCACCAAATACAGGCAAGTACTGTTTTCCACCAAATACAGGAAGGAACGGTTTTCCTCTAAATCTTCTGGCTCTTGCTACCACCCTCCTAATCCAACCAACAACTTAAAAGATCAGCGGTATGCACTGGCATAGACCAGTTCACCTTAGCCAAATTAATGAATTAAAACCCACACTTGTTGTGCAACTCTACAATGTAGGAAAAGGTGGTTGTTTGTTTCTAAAGCCTCCTACATAATGAGCATCTTGAAGCAATGTAGATTCCCCTTTTTTGTAGGGCTTCATGAGTCAAACAAGCTGTACTGTCAACTAGCTAGATGAAGCAATTCACCTTAGTTGGTGCTACACTCTTCCATACAGACGTCCATGGTCCTGTCGACTTCCTGACTTCAGACAGCCCTCTATTGTACACCCTATTTACTGAGAATAGTCCATCCTGATGGTGTTTCCATATCATGTTGAATTTACAGAAATATTCTACTCTAAATCGGTCAGTGCCTTAAAATCTCTTAAAATATTGAGAAGATAAGAGGGTCATTTGGCTATTGAAAAATCATTATAGACTATACACCTCTTTCATAATTTCACTATCCAAAATAAAACTTAGTGATTCTTGACATAAATTATCAGTGAAGTCAAACTTTGGTGCCTTTCTTCAGAAAAGGATAGGCAAAGTAGCCCAACAAACTTTAGTCAAATGATCCGTCATTTAGTGTAGTCTGGTAACCCCAAATCTTTTTTCCAAAAATCTTTCTATCTGCCATTGCAAAACAATTACAATTATTTTTTTTAAGAAACGCAACACGCTGTCACTGTTAAAATAGTACAAGATTTATTATTAATTGGTTGATTTGATTTGATTTCGTAATTAGACACTTACCAAATTGTATTCACTTGTAATTATTATATATTCTCTCTAATTCTACATGGAATCAGAGCCATCAGCCATAGAAAATTGTATACCCTTTTCCTCCATTTCATTTTCTCCTACTATTACCACACTGAACTTGAAGGGTAAGTAGCAAGTACATATCATGGTCTGCTTCAATTGAATTAAGATTTATGGGTCAGATACATGATGGATGAATTGATGCGGTCCATTCAAGATGAGGTGCCTTGGTGTATGTTATTTACTATGACATAGGTGTGGAGACAAATTCTAGAGTCTAAAGGGTTCATGTTAAGCAGGACCAAAATAGAGTATTTGAAGCGCAAATTTAGTGATTCAATGCAAGAGGCAGGTGTGGAAGTGAGGCCTGACACACAGGCTATCCCCAAGAGACATAGTTTCAAGTATCTTGGGTCTATAATCCATGAAAGTAGGGATAACGATAATGATATGACACATCATATTAGTGCGGTGTGGATGAAGTAGAGGCTTGCATCCAGAGCCTTGTGTGATAAAAAATACCACCGAAACTTAAAGGTAAGTTTTATAAAGTGGTGTTTAGACCGACTTTGTTGTATGTGGCAGAGTGTTGGCCAATCAAGGATTCCCATGTTTAGAAGACATGTCATGGAAATAGGGATGTTAAGGTAGATGTGTGGGTACAAGGAGCAATAAGATTAGGAACGAGGATATTTTAGATAAAGTGGGAGTGGCCTCGGTGGTGCACAAGATGAGGGAAGCAAGATTGAGATGGTTTGAACATTAAGAGGAGATGCATAGACGCCCTAGTGAGGAAGTGCAAAAAGTTGGTTATAGTAGGTACGAGGAGAGGTAGAGATGGGCTGAAGAAAGAAAAGTTGTCTTATAGTCTTGATGATGACATTGAAGTGCTCATTAAGCGAGGCGAAGCGCTCAACGTGTTTTGAACCTCACTTTAGGGCTTACGCGTTCCTTTGACAACATTGTTTCCAAGAAGGTGGAAAGCATCCATAGGCATTAGATCACACAGGATTCTTTTTAGATAGGTCTTAAAAGTTAAAAGTAGACGGAACAATTCTTATTAAGACTATAACTTATAGGAAAGAAGATCAATTTATGGATGGACTCAAATATGTTATATTTACCGACAAAAGTATCCGGTTATTGGGGGAAAATCTATATATTTCTATTTCCTTCCAATAGAGAATGAAAAAAGTCATTGTTTATTAACTTGCACATTCATTCAATCATTCAACCATCTCATCTTGTATGACTTTTGCAGTAGCTTTGTGTCGAATCCCAACTTAGTAACCATTTCGTAAGAAACTACGTTGGTACAACTTCCAAAATCAACAATGAGCATACAAACTCTTCTTTTATACGTGTATGGAAGATATTTTCTACAACCATGCTTACCCCTTGGTTTATCTATATGAAGAACATGTTGAATCATAAGGTATTCTCCCTCATCTCTATATTCTAATTCTTTCAACTTATCAGCATGTTTGCTCTTCATAATCATCTTATTCCTTGGTTGCTCCTTCAAGGTTGGAGAACACATTTTTGTAGGACAATCAGCTAGTATATGCCTAAAATCCTCCACATTTATGGCATTCTCTTTTTAAGAATAGCTCCTGAAGTCATGGGCTTCCCTTCAACTTTCTAGACTTGGTTTTGCATTAGATTATTGTGGCTTTGTCGAGCTAGAACTACATCTCACCTAGTTTAAAGTGTTTGGCAATTAAATGGTAGTTAATGAAGAAAATGCTTTGGCTTGCCTTTGTTGTGTCTGTACAATCTTGGCTAGTTTGACAACTCCAAAGATTTTTTGGGGATGCAATTGGATCACATTTGCAATAGGCTAATTTAATCCAGTCAAATATCGAGCAATTATGCAGGATGGTTGTCCTTTAAAAACACTTTTGAGCCTCAGATCTTCAAATTCTCTAGTGTACTCATCCATGAATAATGAGTTCCTTATCAAAAAAATGAATGAAATTCAATTAAGAATCCTCTTAGTATGTCTCTTGCAAGAACTGTTGGTGCGATTCCCATTTAATCCTCTCCCCAGTGTGAATCCATGCTTTTCCATCAAATTCTCGATCCCTTTTGAGGTTTTCCCACCATACTGATCCGTATAACCTCTGAGCTTGAGAGCAACAAGCTTGACCTTCTTATCAGAAAATTCTTTATAATAAACAATCTCAAAATATTTCCCTTTCTTGGGGTAATTGAATCCATAAAGCTCCGAGGCACTAGTTTTGAGGTAATGCACTACAGCTAGTTTTGAATTAGTTGGAGCTACTCCGGTGGTCCTTCTGATCACCGCAAAACACTTTTCTTCATTTCTTAGTTCCGGTGACGCCTCTCATAGGCTCAACCTCAACGCAGTATGGGCGAGAATCTGGAAGTCATGATAGGGATCAAATATTTTGTTATTACAGATGTTAGTGAGGGTTTTTATAGATGGTTTCTCCTCTCTGAAAGGAGCAATCTATTTACCAGCAAGATTAAGATAGACGAGAACAATTTGTGGCGGGTTTGTGAGAATTTACAGCAGGTGTCGATGGGAGCAGGTAACTTATACAAAAGATGGGGAAGGAAGCAACAAAATTTATTACATAGGGTCTACCAAAATTACAATGCTTACGGGTGATTCATTCATTTGTCTAATGGAATGGTGAAAGGAAATCCGCTATCATAATCTCGGAGGAGTACAACTTGGGCTGGAGAGAAGTAGCGGCTAAGATCCTCAGAATCATGGGGAATAATAATCCAGCTTCTCATAGATTTGTCTCACCATATAAGACCTACATCCAAGCAGCAAATACGGAGCAATGGCAGGCAGGCCTGCGAATACGAGTTCTCAACTTCTGACCTGCTGTCTAGTGGGTTATTTTGATAATCCCTTTTGCTTCAAGTCTTTAACCCATCTTTAGAGTCTATTCAAAAATGGTTCACTTCTCGTTGGTCATTAACAGCAGCAGGGGTGAAGGTGTCGACTATGGGTCACAACTTCTTCTTGTTTGAACTACCATCGAGACAGTAGGCAGAGAGTGCAATTTGGCGTCTGGTACTAGAATTGGAGACATCTCTTTCTTGAATGGTGGTCTCCGGCGACTTGTTTCAATCAGAAAGAACAGGATCAGGAACTAGATGGATTAGGGATTTTGGGATACTGTTGCATGAATAGTAGGAAAGAAGTCTCAGATTTATCGGAGATAACTGTGGGGGATTCATAGATTCAAATGAGGACACAATGAGAAGAAACAGCTTCCTTTGGGCTTGTATATTGATTAGAGATTCAGATCTCATTTTCCCACGGAAAATAGAACTGGTCTCTGGTAACTGGGTGTTATTCTCAATTGCTACTAATCCAGACACTACTGTAGCTCAGAACTGGGAAGGAAATGTGTGGTGCTCAACCCTATGAAGGAACCCCAATGACTGGGATATAGAAGATATGATGGCTATGCTTGGCACTTACAACAGTGCTATCAACCATCAGTGCAATGACAGGCTAAGATGGGGAAACAACAGTGAGGACATTTATTCCGTTAAAGTAACTATCAGCTCCTTAGCTCTAACAAAGCTCAGATTGATCAATGGCCCTGGAAGCTTATCTGGAAAATCAGATTACCCCCTAAAGTCGTGCTTTCTGCTGGCTAGCCCTTAAAAATGCATGCTCAACCCAGGACAACCTTAGCAAAAGACGATTCCAACTTGCAAATAGATGTTATCTATGCAATTGCAGCTCAGAAACAGCTAACCACATGTTCATCCACTGTTTAGTTGCTACAGATCTGTGGTTTATGTTCTTATCACTTTTTGGTCTACAGTGGGTTAAGCCAAGCAACATCAGAGAAGTTTTTGTTAGTTGGATTCTTGGCAAGTTGAGAAACCTATTACGAAGATCCGGTCTATGGTTCCTGCTACTATTTTGTGGTGTTTATGGTTTGAAAGGAATCAAAGATGTTTTGATGGTACATCAACTGCAAGCTTTAGACTTAAGGCCAAATGTTTAGTTTTACTGTTTTGTTGGCTTAATCTTACACCTGTGTATAACCCTGATCTCCTTTTGGAATTTGGCAGCTCCCTTGTTCTATGGTAGGTTCCTTTTTGTCCTTCCTAGGAGCTGCCTATTCAACTTTTGTAATTCTTGCATCCCCACGATGCTTTGTTATTAACAACTCTTACTTCATCAAAAAAAAAAAAAAACAAAAAAAATGATCTCAATAATTATAAGTCAATCAATGAATTCATCATCTTGATATTTGCCATCGCAATCGAAATTTCATGCTTAATATCATCACGTTGATACATCTCCTGATTGTTGTGTGGCCTTCTTTGGGGTTTCTTCTATCACATTGATATTGAGCTTCATCAGTTTCATCCTCCTTACAGCCTTGATTATCTGAATATTCTGAGTGTGAAATTTTCTCATATTGAGCATGGCGTCTCGGTACTCTCATAACTTGGTCAGCATCAAGCTCTTCAGCTTGCTGTAGATGCTTGCTCGTGGTTGAAGTGTTGGATTTTGAAGTGGGGGATGTTGCAGCAGTATATTGTACTGTTGGGGGTGGCAGTGATGAACGTTGTAGGAGATATAGCAAATTTGGTGGCTGACTCTAAAGCACCAAATATTCAACCAGTTCTGATGTTCCATTGATTCCATCAAACCATCAAATTGCACTTTTATTTCTTTATTTTCACATTCAAGGGCTATTGATCCTTAATTTCTCAATCTGAAATTGATCATCGATTGAAGAGGGTCCCAAACCTACTACTTGCTTCTCCATCGATATGATGACCAAGATAGCAAATCAAGACTCTAAAATTGGGCTCTAATACCAAAACTGATGTACTTTCGAGGTCTTTTTTTTTTTTTGAGAAGGTAACAGTCATGTACTTTCGAGGTTTTGCACCTCTCAAGCACAAAGAAAGTAGAAACAAAAGCACTCCCACTAATGTTTTTTCACAAAACTAGCATAAGCGTTCTTCAAACTCACATAAGAAGAATATATAATGAAGAAGAACCTTATATTCACACGTTCCTCCATCCCGCAAGACTGTGAGAAGCTTCAAATAAAGGAAGAAGAAGGACAAGAATGTTTAACCATGTTTCTGAAGCAGCCACTTAAAACACTGATCACCAATGTTATTTTCAGCAGAATGAGCACTTAAATAGGCCTTACAATGAGTAAAATTGATGAGGTTAAGGAAACCCTATCCTAGCTAAACTAGGAACAAGGATTCTCGTAGGAACGGAATACTATCTCACAATCCTAGTTTGAATGACATACTTTTTTTGAGAATGAGTTTGAATGACATACTACTGGTTAAAGAAATGGACCTTGGGCTTAACTCAACCATCCCAAAGCTAGCTCATGCGGGGAGGATTGTCCAAGACAATATAAGGAGACCACCCATACCTTTTTTATCTGATGTGGGACTTCTGAACACACCACCTTACGCCTAGGACTAGACATCTGGAGCATGGGAAATTAAATATGGGGCCCCAACACTGGTAAACAAGAATTGGGGTGGGTCCTGCTCTGACATTCTGTTAAAGAAATGGTCCTTGTGCCTAACTCAACCCCAAAAGCTAGCTCATGAGAGGAAAATTGCCCAAGACCATATAAGGAGATCACTCATCCCTTTTTCACCTGATGTGGGACTCTTCAACACTACTAACAAACCAAGTTTGACTAGAACTACAAATATAATCCTACTAAACATGAACCGCACAACTAAGGAACAAGAAACAAGAAATCCTAATATTTCAGAAAGCAATAATTCCTAATCTTGAGTGGATTATTGGACTTCTTGAGGTTCTTGGGACATGATACCCTCTTGTTTATGGTGGACTATTTGGAGAGAAAGAAACAAGAGGGGTCTTGAAAATACTGCAGAATCAGTGCAACAGATCAAATGGCATTGTATGAAGACTTTCTTGTTTTGGTGTAAAGAGGAGGGTATAGAGGATGCTGGACAGATTTTAAACTTTTTTTCTTCTTTATAAGTTTAGTAGCAGCTCTCTTGAGTTGGTTTTTTTTGGGTCACTGATGTAAATCTTTTTGGTGGTTGCCAGCATACCCTCAGGAATACAACTTTACCTTTATCAAAAAAAAAATTGTATTAGACCTTGGTGCTTGTTAAGCACCACGTTTATCTCGTCTATTCATCACATAATATGGGACAGAGGTAGCAAATCTGAACACCTCAAATTCTCAGTTATGTCAAGGCCCTACAATCAATATCTATAAGTAGACTGGACGTTCATGGTACGAATCCTATGAAGTTGGATACTTGGAGCCAAACGACATTGAAAAGTTTCACATATTCAGATATTTATTCTCACATTCTAAAGTTTCGGGAAACCACTAAAAAAGATTGAATATGTTAGAGGATCTGAATGAACTCTGCTCATTCCACATATGGAGCTCTCTACTTCAATCTCATTTGAGAAAGAAGAGCTCTTCAACTTCCCTATAGTTTGGTGTGATCAAAGTTATATGCTGGCAGGTAAGTTTAATGGAATGCTATAAATCCTCTGACATTTTGTACTGTAACTTTTTTGTTGGGAAGACTAGTCACCAATAAAGCTGCATCCCAGGATATTGCAGCACTTAAAGCTCTATTTATCAATTAACAGCTATTTAGCTATCCAGTTTATAAGAAAATACATTATGATAAGCAAATATATCATTCAAGCACAAAAAAGCTTGGATAGACCAACTGATAGAGGGACAAACAGAGTGATTCTCACCATCTTTGGTAAAGAAGGGTTCTTCCTGTCATTTTCATTGTAGGATATTAATGCCTTGGTTTCCTGTTGCATCTTGAAACTCTGAAGGGATGACATCTTGTGTTGTTTACCAGTAACAAGGGCCTCACACTGATTTTTTACTTGGTCATAGGGTATCGGTGTAGAGGAAGTTGGGTAGCTTGCAACTTGTCGGGCAGTTTCCAGAACCTACATGTGCAAGAGATAGTGTTATACAGGAACATGCTACTGATCTTATAGTTCACAGTCCCACAGCCAATTTGAAAATGTTAAACAAAAAGAATTACCAAGTAACTATGCATGTGGAATGACATGTAACATGAGCTGTTCAATTTCTTTAACTTAGAGATCATCAGAAGTGAAATTCTCCCAAGTCATAGTTGTTTACAGGAACTTATTTTTCTACAGCATTATCCCAGCTCCTCCTTTTCTTAATTTTTAGTTTCTTATTTTTGATGAAGTAATAAAGTTTTACTGAATGTCTGGGCAAAAGCACTGAAATCCAAGAAGTATATCAGAAGGTACAAAACCAAAAAAAAAAAAGATATGTTTTTTGCGAATGACACCCCATCTTCTATACACAAAGGAACCTCTGAGGTATATGGAAAGGCAATCCCTCCCAGGTTAAGAACTTCTCAAAATATGACTTGGGAAAAAACTCCTATTTCTCTTAAGGAGCCAAACTGAGATATATGGAAAGGCAATCCCTACCAGGTTAAGAAGAGCTTCTCATAATACAACTTCAGAAAAAACTCCTTTGTCCCCCCACCGCCACCTGCTCCAGACATCAGGAGATCATGTGGTGTGTTTTGTTTGTGAAGAAATTCAATCAGGCATTGGAATTCTATCCTTTCCTAGCCTTAAAAGTTCCTTATTTCTTAGGTAATGCTCTTGTAAAGCATAGACACTTTTAAAGGTGACACCATGACTCTCACGTATCTTGACATCAGTTGCCTCCTTTAAATGTTTCCTTTGTTACTTGACATCGATAACATGAGGGATCAACAAAAGGATGTGCACTAGACAAAACGTTTTACATGTTCTAAATTCCTATGACCAAGTCTTTCTAGCCCCTGTGAGTATCTTTTATAAAAGTACAGAGAGCCTCTCTAATCGGTAGAAAGTGGTGGGTGTCCACTAACGGCCATTCTTGGCTAGCTTCTGATAATGCAATTCCGGAAGGAGTCAGTAGTTGAGCATTGTATCCCTTCTCGTCCCGAGCTTTTGATACAACCCATCTAAGGCTTTCCCTTGAGCTTTACAAATAGCCTTCTTAACTTCCCTTCTTAGCTCTCGTATATTCTTCAAAGGCTTCTCAGCCTTCTACTTTTAGTAACTTTATATACCACTCTTTTTTGGCTCAAATAACTCTTTGCACCTCGTGATTCACCACCACCAGAATTCTAGTGATCGAGGTATTAAACCTCTAGACACACCTAACACTTCACTTGTTGCTTTTTAATGCAACTTGATATTTTCTACCACGAGATGTCTTTCTTGCCTTCTATGGCCCATTTTAACTCCTTTCCGTAGCGCTTCTTCAACGCTGTCTTTTAGTGCCTACCACAGAATTCTTGATAGCTTGCTAGGTCTTTTTAACACTATACTCTTACGCTGTGCATCAAGACAACCACCCTCATTGGGCGGTCATAGCTTCTCCGGGTATGACCCTACAGTTCGTACATTTGGTTTTATCATATCTTCTTCTAAGGATAAATCCATTTGAATATGGTTCACTCACTAAATCATAAGCTAAAACAACATCAACATACCCCGTGTAAATCATAAGCTAAAACAAACTCTAGAATAGCCTTTCCTTCATCATTCCTAGGACCATAATCATATATATATATATATATATATATATATATATATAAAAGAGAACCATAGGTCCACCTATGTGGCGCCACCACAAACCAAGATTCCCTTTTAATTTATTTATTTCCAAAACTAGCCTTCCTCTTTCATGAAAAATTATGACTTTTATGAAGAGTTGCGACTTTTATGAAAGTTGTGACTTTTATGAAAGTTGTGACTTTTATGAAAGGTTTGTAACTTTTCCGAAGAGTTGTAACCTTTCCAATAAGGAACAATAAGCATTTGTTCACACTACCCTTTGTTGTCTATAAATAGGGGGATGTCCTCTCATTTTAAACAACCAAAATTCTAAACTACTTCTTCTTCTGCACAATTAAATATTCGTGTACTTTGCTCCTGTTGAGTGACTCACTAACACCATTATTTTTGAATCAATACAGTTGAATTGAATCGTTCTATCCTGAGAGGATCTATTCTTTTAAACCTCGAGTACTAGAGGGGAATAATTTTCTTAAAGAGACACTGTGCATTTAGTGGACTCGATTTTTTCCTTTTTGTTTCATTCTATTGTTACAGATCCTGGTATGTTTTTTTATAGTCATTAATTTAGGCTTATGTTATTAATTGTTGTTTTTGAGTACATGTTTTAAACTTTGTTGTTTATGTTTCTGTAAAATTATTGTTTTAAGTATTTGTTAGTACAGAGTAAATAACACATGTTAATTGAGTATTCACACAAGTTTTCTCTACTGAAATTGTTGAAGGTACAATAAAAAAATTCCTTAAAGATCTATACTACTATTTCTTGAAGACAAAATTCCATTTTGGTATGTCATTGTAAGGACATAAAGACCTTAAAAACTTTATCGCACCTTGATGTGCGAAGTGAACCAGGAAAAGAAGACAAGAATTAATAAACTTTCTACATGGGTTCAAGGATGATATATGTAATTCAAAAGGTAGGGCTGAACTTTCTACACGTTAGAATTAGAACATGTGATAACTTTTTTTCAACCTTTTAAAATTTATTTATCCCTTTACCAACGATTATTTATTTATTAGAAAATTTAATATCTCATGTTGATATTCATTTGATTCCCCAAAAATATCAAATAGTAGCACTTCCGCAAGCAAAGGATAAATTATAAAATCAAATTAAAGATGATTGATTGAAGGATAAATGATAAGATGTTATAATTACCATTTTCCTTTACATTATTAATGTTCGTTACTACGTAATCTTGTGTGTAAGATAATATAGTGTTTTAGTTTTAGTCACTGATAGGTTTTAAGTATTATTTTATAAATTTTGTGATATTAAATTCCCGTGCAAGGCGTGGGTAATTTTACTAGTTATATATATACTTATAACCTGTTTGGCATTGCTGTTGGGAGGCAAAAAGTGTTTTTTTAAGAAAAAAACTGTTTTTTTTTTTGAGAAATCTTTAAAAACTGTTTTTAAATGGAAGCGGAAGCAGATTTTCTGCGGTTGGGAAGAAGCTAAACATTTCTGCTTCTTAAAAAAAGCAGAAGCAGAAGTAGAAAATTATTTTTTTGAAGACTAAAATACCTCTTCCATATATACATATTCACCAATATATCCCTTATTAATTAATTACAATATCTCACAAATTTGGTTAAGTATCATTCAAGAATTTTATTTTTTATTTTTATATATTATTTTTTTTATTTTATATATTATTTTACGTATTATTTTACAAAATAGAAATAAAGGTAACAACAACATTTTTGCACGAGTAATTTTTTCTATGTAGAATGGTTTTTAAGAAAATAATATTATATTTTGTATGTAGTGATTTAATTTGTGGAATGGTTTTTAAATTTATTTTTCTTGATATTTGTAATTATATTCAAATCATCAAGTTATTATTATATTAATATTTAATTTAATTTATTTATTTATCTATGTATAATATTGATTGAAAATTTGAATATGTACATTTTAATTTAATTAATATAAAATTTAATTAAAATTTTGTAATAGATATTTAAAATATTTCTCTCTATAAAATAATCTTAATATTAAATATACATTGATACTTGCCCTTTTTCGTAATTTGACTCTCAAAAGCACCTTTTAAAAAAGATTTGCCAAACACAATTTGTTTATCCAAAGCACTTTTCAAATGAATTAGACAAACACAAATTTATTTTTTTCAAAAGCACTTTTCTGTAAAGCTATTTTTAAAAAGTGCTTCTAAAAATAAGTAGTTTTTAGCAGCAATGGAAAACAAACTCTTAGTCAAAATCATCATAAAATTTACCTTCAAGAGCATTTAGATCTCACCTAATAAAGATTTGTTGGTTACTCGTAATCCCTTGAACTAAGGTGTAACATCTTACCCCCCTCGTTTTGAGTATTTATACCATCATATTTTGAAACTTCTCATAGGTTCATATGTTTCTTTTGGTACTTGTTAGTATGGCTCAAAGTGGGACCCAAGGGGCTCCGGTGAGTTTTAGACAAGAAAAACGTGATTTGAACATTGCAGATTTTTTTTTTCTAGTTTCTCATGAACACGAGGGTTCCCCAGCAAAGGCTGCCCACTAAGCTACCAAGTCTCGCGAATGCGAGGTCTAGCCCCGGGAACACGAAGACTCAGTCATGTATCCTGATCGGCACCACTGTCATGCCTGAACACAGATACAATGGGGCGTTGGAGATCATTCAATTTCGTCCTGTTTGGCAACTATGCCTCACCAATGGGAAGACAAGAGATAGGCTGAACCATAGATGTCCCCGTAAAGACGAGTATACAAACATGTTTCTCTAATCTTTCCCCCTTTGTAGTCTCGTTGAAATGATGCAAGGACCAAGTGGATTTTCAAAGTTTAAATGTCAAAATATGTAAGTAAGCCGAACCATTGACTAATCTAGAACATAAACAACTCCACAAATATTCCTGAACATGTTCTTCAAAGCAGTTACTCACCGATTCCAAAAGTTGGTTAACACTTAGAATGTCAAGGGAATTGATAGACATAGATGTCTTTCGACCTGATTGGCTTCCATTAGCATCTGAAATTGTTTCTTCATCTATGAGGGAAGGTGGTGCCATGACCTGATAGAGTAAAGAAACACAATTACCTCTCTTAGAAAGCATATTTGAAAGTCATGTCATTGGGGTGGGAGAAAGTTCAAGACATCACAAAAAGAAAAAATAGTAACCAACTAGACATAAATAAATCATAAATGTATATCTCAAATACACAAAATGGTTCCTCTACAACCTCATCAAAAGTCTCGAACTCAATCTGAGCAAGTGGAGAGCAGGGGTGAGGCGTTTCCATATACAGAGGAATCCCAAGTGGATATGCATCGTCTGGTTCAAACCTTTCCAGGAGTTGTTTTCTTATGCTTGGTAACTCATCCTGGAAAACAGTAGCCAAGATTAAACGTCCTGTTCTAGAAGAAGATGAGAACAAATCCTGTACTAAGAAACTCATTTATTTAATAGTTTAAGATCCATAAGAGGGATTTTTTTGGTATAACCATCTGGTATCAAGAACCCACTAGCCCGACTAATCCAGATTCACGCAAACTAGTGCCCATTAAAGAAGCGCTCCCTACCAATAGTTTCTCCATTCCCAGAGACTTTTTACAGAAAAGGAAAACATGAGAATATATTGACAGTGGATCCATTTTCCTATGAATTCGCATAAACAGTGGCACACATGTTTGTAACTAGAGCAGATTATGCTCCAATAAAATACTCTCATCGTTCAGTAGCAGAAAACTAATGGAAGCAGTTTAGCGAGTCTGAGAGAAGGAGACTCTCCAATAGTTCGCTTTGGACACTAAAAAGATTTAATAACCAGTTTTGATGATAACTATTCAGAATAATGCCTAAGTATGTGGACAATGAATATTAATTTCATAGAATTCAGGAAACATTTTGAATCATCTTATATTGACACAATGTTATTATATCAGTCGACAAAGGAGCGATTTAGAACCAAACAAGAAGTTAGAGAAGTTGATAAACTTCACTCTTACAACATCAAGTCAGTGTCATAAAAGAATGTACAAGTAGTGTCTATGACTCAACCCGAGTCAACCACAATCTTCCATCAAACTTACCAAACTACCTATAAAAGGTGGATTCCTTGCCAAAAGTACAAATGTAAGGAGAAAGATTCATTAGTGCTGCCTACATCATTCTTTCTATTTTGAAACAATCTTCCCTATCTATCATAATTGTATTGACCAAGCAAATCAAACTAGCTGTTAATGACACAAAAAGATAGCATTAGCGTGTATAAATCTGTCTTGCAAGCAAACAAAGATTCCCCACCACTTATGAGGTTGCGAACCTGCATCATACATCAAAAGTTTGAGAAAGCTAAGAAAGTTAATACCTCTGACAATATTCCGCATTTAGATGTGAAGTGCAACATAATGATTTCTTTAAATTTTTCATCGTTTAACTCTACTGCTGACAGGGATTGCAAAGCTGCAATTTCATCTTCCTGTGAGCCATAACCATATGTTTCACTACCAGATGCCGTTTGCAGCCTCACATCTTCTCCCAACTTAAGATAAGGATCAACCTATTTAACCAAACATTTATGACATGATTAGAATTTAAACAAACTATATATATTAGAAAACATGGAGAGCTGATCAGATTAGGCCTAACAGCAAGATTGGAAGAAATCAACTACTTATCCAACAAACAGAACATAAACACAAAGAGTTTTGGGAGATTAACCATTTCATCTGTCAGTGATGATTTAACCACACGACTTAGTTCAGGGAGATTGCCCGCCCTTGCTGAACAGATGAGCATATATGATGCCAAAGTAAATAGAGACCTCCTTCGAGATGGTTGTAAACCTCCTTCAGTAATCAGTGAGTAAAACGATAGTCAGTATTTGCACCAAAGACATTAATGCTGGTAAAACCAGAAATTTCACTGTAAGATACAGTATTGATCATCGACAACCCAGTCAGGAACTTCTGAAGTGATTGAAGTTTTTATTAGGTCGTATTACTGATGTCAAAACTTATGTCTGACCCCAACTAAATAACTGTAAGCTTGCGCTCCCCAAGTTCGTAAGATGGTGGAACTGGATAGTGAACCCAACTCACCTTCTTTATCCATCGAAATAGTCCTTAGAGAGAAGGCTAACTGGAAAGACCGAACAAGCGCCATATGACTAGAATTCTGCAATTAGCAAGACCAACTATCATGTGGTTGATGAAACAGTTGCAGAACGACATAGAAGATGGAGATCAAGCAATACAAGACTTATAACAGTTTGGAGTAGCCTTTAAAATAGCTTTGTCAAAGATTTATTTGGAGAAAATAATTTGTGCAAAAGAAAAAAGAAAAGAAAACATTTCTATGGTCAATGATTTGCCACTAGATACTGAAAACTGGAACAGAGAAATGTTTGTATACAACAAAAAAGATGGGATCTAACCTTTGATCGAATGAAAAGTAAAACAATTTTGTACGTATGGGCCATCGCATCAAAATTGGAAGGTGTGTTATCAGTCAGTGTTGCCTGAACCCAGATAGATGAAAGCAGAAGACTCACTTGGTGACTACTCAACCGAAGCGAAATGAGCTCCTGAAGTATTTCAGACGATTAGACATTTAAATACCTTAAAAGGAAAACAAATTCATGGGCAACTCTTGCAAATAAAAGAAGAGAGATCAGTTCTTCCATACAGATTTCCTGTCAGGTAGGGCATCCTTGAAGCCACAGGATTGACTTTGAGATCGAGAGTCACCAGATTGATGTGAATGGCAACTGACATCTTCATTTTCTTCTCCCACTTCTCCATCTCTAGAACCATTTCCATCTGTATTTCTATCTTGAACGGAGAAACTCTTAGTTCTAACCTTAGCCAACTTCCTTGGTGATTGGACTAGAATACTCTGGGAAGAAGTTCTACTATGTAGAGATGACAAGGGACTGACAGGTGGCATAAGCACAGTGGAGAATATATGGTGTGCTACAGCTCGTGTTTCATGGTCAGTGTGTGCCATTGCCAAGAGCAAGTGGAGAAAGAGAGCATCTGGAAAAGCCTGAGGGTGATTGAGAGCAGATTATACCATTTGGACTACATAAAAGTTACAAAACCATGAATCAGGAGCACAACAACAGATTCTAGTTACCTTCCTGTAATATGACACATTTGGAATGCAAGAAACAATTTGTGCTGTGCGATACACAGCTGCAATCGTTGATCTAGCAGCGACGGTGCTAGCTGGAATGTTCTCTAGCACCATGCCCATCATATCAAGTATAGGGCCCACATCAGCAACCTGCTAATGACAGATGTCATAATAAAAACACTACCTTTACCTAAAACATAAAATCACAGGGTATGCTTGTGTATATAAGCAAATGAAGATCTAAACTTAATAACTTATAAGAGACAATAAAAATACAGCATTCATCATGTAATGGCACTTGGTTCCTGCACTCTACCAGAGGCAAATAGGATGTTGATGCTTGCAATCAATTGTACTTGGTAATAACAAGGTATGCGCACACTCTACCCTCCCCAAAGCCCACTTAGTGGGATTTCACTGGGTATGTTGTTGTTGTTGTTGTTCTTGTAATAGCAAGCAGCTTTAGCAAAAAACTAAGAAAATAAATTGAGCAGACAAACATTAAACCCAGAGAAAGAACTTACTCCCAGAAATTATAATCAAATTTGAACAACTCATTATCATCACAGTTTTGACTGAAAACATCAACATCTATTGACCTTCAAATAGTGCCAGTTGCATCAAATCTTACACTGAGTCCAAGTAGAGCTTTAAAACTACTTACTGGTATAGATTCTAGGAAATGCAAAAGATCACTATTTCTATTAAAGGCCTCATTATGGGGATAGAGTGAATAAGTAGGCCAAACAAACTGCAAAGAAAAGGCTGCTGGGTACAGAATGTTTATCTTTTATTCACTTGTAGTTATTAAAACTAGCACTCTCCTTGGGTACAGTACACACTGAAAATTATTAAATCAGGATCAGCTTACACTTGATAAAGAAAAATGTCAAATTGTGAAACTCATAGGTCTAATAAGCATGTATTTCTGGTCCAAACAATTTTTAATCAGCACTGGAAGCTAAAAGCAAAAAGGCACAACTTCAACTGTCAATATGCAAAGTGAGTTGCTTCCTCAAACACACATTAAAAAAAAACATTGAGAACATATGGAACAGAATAAAGGATAGTGGATTGCAAGTAACCTTAGATGAAGACAATTTACTTCATTGTCAACTTCGTGCTGGATTTAGGTACATATGTAAAAGAAAAGAAAACTTCAGAGTACAATGCATGCGTGCAGCCAATTGAAACCAAATTATCAAAGACAAACCTTCTTTGAGAGCTGTAATATGCACTTCTCTAGGGCAGACTGAAGATTGGAGTTAGAAGTATTTAATCCATCTTTTGGACTAGATGCTTCAGTTGAATACTGCATGCACTTCCGTAAATGTTTAATCAGGTCATTAATGACACCAACTATAGTTGCGGAAGCCTTCTCTTTTGCACTTTCTACCAAGTGTGTGACCACATTAACTATACTGATCTGTATGTCAGGCTGCTTGATAATGTTCTTGTGATCCAAATGCTTGACCAAGATGGATAGCAACAAATGAGAATTTTCACCTGGGATCAAAATTCGTATTAAGCTAAAATTGAAAGAGCAACATGACTAAACCAATCACAAATATTAATCTCAGCTGAAGAAACGGAACAAGGAGCCCATGAATCACCTGATTCCTCTAGCAGGCACTGCAAATGCATGAGCACTGAGCAGGCGAGTCCTTTCTCTGACGCCCAATAGTTTTCAGTGTCAAAACTATGAAAAAGAGGTTCAAGAACCCGCCGTACACTAGTTGCTTCTTTTGTCAGTAAGGCCATGTTACGTAAGCAAACTCTGGCCCAATAAGAGGGGCTTTTGGCTGTCTCTCTGATTGAAGTACGACAATAATATAAAGTAAGATAATCCATTATACTGTCAGCCAGAGGAAAAGAACTTTGCCATTTTAGGCGTATAATCTTACATTGAGGATGTCAATTTTATATTTGCATTCATGCTATTTGGCGAGGAGGAAACCTTCTTGCTCATATCAGGGAAAGATGAGCTGTGATCATCACTATTCAACACTCCTTGAACCCACTGTTCTGAAGGTTCAGACTGTTTACTGTCTTGTCCATTTTCTAGGTTCACTGTGAAGTCAATGTAATTCTCCAAAGTTGCAGTAATAATCTGCATTGTTTTCATCCAACATTAGAAACAACAATTGGCAGTTGGAGTATCTCTTGATCTGAAAATTGAATAACTGAGTAATATTGAAATTATCTTACATGATCAAAGTCAATGGAGATATGAGACTGCTCCCCCATAAACCACACCTAAAAGAAAAAGTGGGAAAAGAAAAGCAAATGAAACACATGTGGAGAAAGGTCAAAAGAGGAAAAGAATAGACTCCACAGTGTAGCCTAAAGAGAAATTAGAGAAATACAAGGAATCAAAAATATATTTGAACTTCCAAGAAAATTGATAAACACGAAAACAATAATGTGTAGCTATGATGAGAAATGGCCCATAAGCTTCATAGCATATAAGTTGTTTACTATTTTAACCTTATTAGCAAATACTGAACCTCATGCTAGATTTAATTACTATCCATTATCTGTTCGCTTCACAAACTTTGAATCATCTCTGGATGCACTACATTCAAGTGAATTAATTAAAAAAATGGAAAGGGTAATCTCTAAGTTGCTCCTTGAGAAACTAATGTTTAGACATCATGGAAGAAGCTTCTCATCTCAGTTATAGAAGCTGCAGTAGAAGTACTGAAACAAAATGGCACCTTCTCTCAATTACCGCGCTATGTTAAGCTACTGTTGTATACACTTGAAACTTCCCAATTTTATTGGATATCCCCGAAGGATGAGTTTTATACACTTGAAATTTTTCCAGTTACTTGATAATTCTCTGATGTAAACTGGAAAAATTAGCTGCCAAAACACGACATATAAGTATAACTCCAACACACAAAAATACAGTGACACATGTACCTCAAGTCCTTAACAATATAAGACTAGTTATCAGGAAGTGCTAATTAGGGATTCACATTACAAGCTTTTATCACCAGACATGGGCCCTTCCTGGTTCTAACTGGTCCAAGACATGTCCAGTATTGAGACAAAGCCACCATATGAAAAGGTAAAGAGTAATTAGCTTGTTCATTCCTCCTACAGTCGTGGGAATGTTCTGTGTGATGACAACTAAAGTACATAACATCCTAGTATCTGATTCAGGAGCTGCAAGAATAAGCTACATTTGAGATTAAGTGGTAAGATATTGACCTTAGTGAAACAACAAATGCAGATAAATCCTTCAAAGAAGGTACTATCATTAGTCTATGTCACCAAGATCTAGTAATTCCGAATATCAGAAAACACCCCAAACACCTGAAGTGGTTCCAAGTTCTGGGTACTTAAGAATTTTGCAAGTATAATTAAATAAATACTAAGCAACAGAAAGAGAGAGAGACTGAGTTTTTACCAAGACAGCCAAAGTTTGCATTCCTGCAGAACGCAAGCGCAAGGCTCTGTCATCATCTCCAACTTCTCGAGCTAGTTGGCACAGTTTAGGTATAAGGCCTTCTAAGTTGAACATGTAAGTACCATCCATCTGCTTAACAAGGAGAAGCAAGAGAACTTGAATCCACTTTTTAGCATAAACCCAAAATATTTTCCAAGTTCTTCTAAATCCATTTATCAAAACCACACTCCATTTCCTTCTCTCAAACCACCAAAAATAAAATCCCAAAACTGCCCCTTGCTTCTTTTAGAGTTAAGCCTCTTATAGAAGCCAATAGAGACTAAAAACATTCAAAATCCAGGATAGAATATGCAATACCATAACTTCTTTGACCTTTTTGGGGGGAGTAGGTGCAATACTAATATTGTTCTTCATTCATCAAAAGTAACATCCTCCTCGTGGAATTACAATGTACTTGCAACACTATTAAAATAGACCGCGGGCCTAATTCAACCCCAAAAGCTAGCTCAAGAAGTGAAAATTGCCCAAGCCATATTAAGGAGACCACCCATCTCTTAAAGGGACGATGTGAGACTCTTCACACAAACACCTTCATGCCCAGGGCTAGACATCTGGTGTGTGGACCATTAATATGGGGGCCAACATCGGGAATGAGAATTGGGATGGAGCTTTTTCTGATATCGTGTTAAAGAAATGGACCTTGGGCCTAACTCAATTCCTAAAGCTAAAGCTAGTTGAAAAGGTGAAGAACTGAGGATTGCCCAAGACCATATAAGGAGAAAAATTTTGCCTCCCACCCACCAATGTGGGACTTAACACTCCCCCTCATGCCCAGATTAGACATCTGAAGCGTGGATAATATATGATGGGGGGACCATATTGTGTGAAACAAGACTTGGGTGGGCCTGGCTCTAATACCATGTTAATGAAATGGACCTCAGGTCTAACTCAACCCCAAAAGCTAGCTCAAGAGGTAAGAATTGCCCAAGACATATTAAAGAGACCACTCATCCCTTAAAAGGTCGAAGTAGGACTCTTCAAAATCCTAACAGACATCAGTACTTGCTAGCCACTCCAAAATTATGACAGATCAGTAAGAGACACAATGATTCATGATCAAATTATACAGTGGCAGCTATATTACCCAAGTCCATCTTCAGAAATTACGCTCTTGGTTCAAATTATATGAGCAGAGTACAACTACTTCAAAATAGTCTTTCCTAGGAATGATATCCGTGTTTATTAACCATCTATTTTCCTTAGGCATACAAACCTGGCAATTGATGAAGTCGACTAGAGTGTTGCAACCTAAAATCTGCATTTCATCATGCTGTGTTTGTTCAAAAAGAGTGCGGATAATCCCCAATAGACTAGCAGCATATAGTGGCCTGCAGTTGTAAATTTAAACAATTACATTTTGTTCTAACTGCATCAAAGTCAAAAGTAACTTGAGTAAATATTGTATGCAGAACTTCGTTTGTATCAGTGCAATAATGCAAAACTGCATATCACATGCATAGATACTGATGTTAACTAAGAAGAAACATTTCCATCTAAAATTACTTAGTCAACTAGAACATCGTAGATACCCTATAGCCTATTTTCAAGTCAGAAATTTCCGAGGAAACAACTAAGCATTATTACTTGAATAGTGTCTAGACATATCTGAGGTGGCATCTACAGAGTTGCAAATCGTTTTTCAGTATTATAATTCATTGCCTAGTTTCAAGATAACCTACTAGATCTCTGGTAACATCAGTGCTCAAAACAAAGGCAACAGGAAGCAAGAATACAAGTCACCAAGGAAAGTGGGAAAGGATAGGTGCTCTCTACAACACCTTGGCCCCTTTCAACAGCCTAACTGGGGAAGAAGATACTGCTATATGGAAGATAGGCAACAAAGGAGTTTTCCCTGTGAACTCAGCATACAAGAACCTCACCGCTTCAAACAACAGGATCGAACAGTGGCCTTGGAAGATGAAATGGGGGACAAAAATTCAATACAAGGTATTGTTTCACATGGCTGCTGACCAGAGAAGTAGTACTGACACATGAAAACATGAAGAAGAGGAAATACCAATTGTGTTCCAGGTGTTACTTATGTGAAGAATAAACAGAGACAATCAACCATCTTTTTTTACACTCATCTTCTTTTACACTGTTAATGGGAAGACCAGCTATAGAGAATATTTATTTGTCTGAGGAAAATCACTTGGGTGAAACCAAGGAACATTGAAGGAGTATCGAAGTTCTGGATGAGAGTTGGCAATACTACAACAAAGGAGGAGAGATGGAAGATTGTCCCAGCTTGTATATGGTGGACAGTGTGGAAGGAAAGAAATCAAAGATGCTTTAAGGGAAAGCAAAACAATCTGCCGAATTTTAAGATGAACTGCCTGGCTTTGTACTATTTTTGGTGTGAACAAAAAGTGTTGGGACAGACTGAAATATTATTGATGTTTTAGACAATTTGTAACAAAAAGTACAAATAGTTTTCCTAGGTTGTAATAATTTTGGAAGGGGGACTACACTTTGATGTAGTATACATGTGGATATATAGACTAAAAAGTTACCTTTCTCAAAAAAAAGGAAAGCGGGAAAAGATCTAAAACAATCTCATACATGTGGCCTACCTATAGGTCACATGAAGACAGCTTAACCGCTGCTCCAAGGCTCCCCTTCAACTCCAAACTCTTTTAATGCTCTCAGACAAGGACAGGAACACTATCAAAACGGGTAGATCTAATGTGGATTTTCTTCAGGCACATAACTCTTGATAACCAGTTGAGGTTTATCAACAGCCCCGGAACAAAGGGAGATGAATTTACTGCTGGGGTTTCCGTTCTTTAAGTTCTAAGTTCTTGTGTAATGGAACTTTATAGAACTACACCATGGGGCTGCAAAACCAGCACTGTACATTAACGTATGCATATGAGAAATGAAGAGCCTTTGTAGTTCCTTTGCAGTTGAGGACAACAAAAAAAGCTCTTCCGTCTACTTTCTTCACTGTTGCCAAAGACTAACCAAGCAATCTAGTGATGATCCTTCTCTACATATAGATTTTAGAGAACAAAAATATAGAAGATCCATATTTCTCCATATTGTTCTCCAGAATTCATTCCCTTTTTTCTGTTTCCTTTTTTCATTTTTTCCTTTTCTGGATAAGCAAGATCCATTTCCTTTTTTATCACCTGTTCATGTTCAACTTCATCTGCCACAAATAGTTGTAGCCATGCACCTAGAAAGGCATAAGATCTGGCTTAATCTTCCCATCTAAGCTTAGCACTGAGAAGAGCCTTAGTAAACTTATGGTTTGTTCCTATCCTTTCCTTGTCTAGTAAATGCAGATAAATCTATAGTAGGACATTCAAACTGATTTTAGTTTTGAGCTATAGGTACACAAATACTTCTATTAATTGTTCAAACTTACATCTGCTCCTTACATGAAGATAGCAGCTTCCTGTAGATCATTGTAACAACTTTTACTGACCCAAGGTGCTCATTTCGCAAATCTTTGTAACACCTTTGCTCCAGGTATTCGGTAATCTGAATCACGTTGATCAGTCATTAGTATACACATATTAAGGAGACTCAAGACACCAAGAAAGCTTTCCAAACATGGAAATTAATGAAACTTCATAACTCCCAATACTACAATATGAATATTCTGATTAATAGGTAGAAATTCATGGCAACAATTTATCTATATATCAGGATGAATATGAATGACACATGGAGTTCGGATATTTTTTCACTTCAATGATTTAACGGAGGGAGTGAGCTCACCTTTCTTACAGAGTAATCCCTCTCATGCCTTAAGTGAGGGAATGAAACATAAAAAGACCTCTGTAGTAAAATTAAACTATGGAAGAGACTTCATGACCTGATTTTGAACTCTTATTTTAGAACATTACTGCAAAAAAAAAAAAAAAAATTTGGACGCTGAATTCCTAGAAACTACTTGCAATTTGAGATAATAAAATCCTCTCAAGTATGTACCTTGAACATAACATCCAAGGTATAATAGCATAACAAAACGCATTTCCCCTTTAAAAAAAATCACTAAGATGACTTAATTGTCCCCTGTGAATGGAGAAGTACAATGTTGCCCACAGGACAAACATGCTTAAAATCTACGTTGCCAACAGGTGTGTGAAGGATGCCCTAAAAGTAGTGCATTTTTGGAGAATCCAATATGGGTGCAGCAACATTTTTGGAGAGTCCTTGCAACATAGCTTAAAATACAAGAAGAGCACTAAAGGGAAAAATTGAAGTTCTCATGAATCAGTTTTTCAACAAATTCTTAAAAGCAAAATACAATACTCTGTCCCAACTTCAAATTTTAGTGGGTCTTCTTCGGTATTTGGGAAGTTGAATAGCAGCAAAATTACAAAAAGTTAAATTTGATGAAGTAGTGAATTATAAGTGAAGAAAAAACTTATTTTTACCTTTGGTATTCTCAATGGGTTTCTTGAAGCATACTCACAAAGTTTTGCAATCTTTCTATCATTTGGCTCAGCATCCTGCAATAAGAGATAGTGAATATAGCAAAAGAGTGAAGATGATATCATGAGTAAAAAAAAGAAGAAATAGACCTGTGATTTGGGGAAAATCTCTCCAAGGAGCTTCTTGTAGCGTTTAACAGGCTGTCTTGACCTTGCTCGCAATGATGGACAAAAGAAGCAGAGACTACCACATGCAGGCACTACTTTCCTTGACATTACCCCCATATTTATACAATTTCAAGCCCAAATCCCTATACACCACCACTTTCACTTGAATCAATCATCCAATCGAAACAATACAAATTCTAATATGATTATGCATTTTGAGGGTCCGTAAATAAGAAAAAACATCATGAAATCAACAAAATGCGAAAGGAGCAAAAAATTCAACAATAAAAAAACAATACCTACCAATTGAAAATCCAAAATTCAACTCTCGATCTAGATCCACGCCAATGAGCAATTCTCTTTGAACGAAATTATCAAAACTATAATTGTTGTTTAAAACATAAAAAAAGTTACTACATATTATAATATCTGGAATTGTTAAGTCAAAGGGGGAGGGAAGAGGCTTGAAATTTACAAATCTCCTCCCCTTTTGAGGTTTTTCAATCCTACTAATTATTATTACACCAAAAAAGATAACTAATTATTACAGAGATTAGAGAAAAGTAATTTGGCGTGGAAAAAAAAACAGTATCTAAAAAAGGAATCTTTATAAATAGTGGCTCTCACTAACTTACAAGTGTAACGGGCAGGTCCAACCTAACGATTGTTTGTGTTGGAAAGTAATATATTTATGATAGAACACATATAATCGTTTATATTAAAACACATAAATTTAATTCAAAATTATTTATGAGAAGATGAATCCACAAGTTAGACGATAATAAACTCTCTCAATACTTGAGTGACAAACATCATATAAAAATTCTTTTTCTAGGTTAGATGAACCCCTAAGGAGAGCAAAAACATGTCGTGCTTTACTTGAACAAGAAAAACACACGCTATATATATCATAATAGTTATATCAGGATTAAGAATATAAGTACATTTAACAGTTTAAAGAATATGCTTTTGTTAGTAAATCTAAAATAACTATATCTACTCGGACACGTTCAAAACATACAAAATGCACTAACATAAGAAGTTGGAACTATATTGTTCCCATAATCAAGATAAATTATATATAGTCTTGTATTACAATCGTACTGATAACATATCCAATTTCCATCTTAGATTGTGAATCAAAAATATTTTATACTTATAAGAACCGATGATTTAATTCTCTGTGTATAAGTTAAAACTCTATACACTAAATCATCTACTATATGAGTAAATAGACATCATAAACGAATATATGATTTATTAAAACTGAATAAATAATTATTCTATGATAAATATTATATCTAAACATATGGTTAAATAGTTATTATTTATATATATATCCCACAGTTTGTCGGTATGCATATTTTATAAGTAATGACTATATTATAATGAAGTGTAGTTTTTTTATATATACAAAAGTTACTTATTTGTAGAAACACTTTTTAGAATAAATTATTAGAAAAATGTTTTTAAATATGATAATTTGTGTTTAGTTAATTTATTTGAAAAATATTTTTGATAAATAAATTATATTTGGCTAATTTTTTTTAAAAGTACTTTAAAGAGTCAATTACAAAAAAATAAAAAAAAAGTATCAATGTACTTTTAATATAAAGACTAATTTATGTGTATTATACGTTTTTGTAAAGTATAGAAACAGGCCAAATTCCAAAAATGTATTCCCTATTTCCTTTATTTTATTTGTCCTACTTTTATTATTAGTCAATTTTAAAAATGAATTGTCTTTATTGTGAAACTAATATATGTACACGACTATATTATGTGATATAGTCAAATATAAGGATCTTAATAGTTTACATAAATATTAGTTTTATCCTTAATCATGTTTAGTTATATAGTGTAAATACGAATTTTTATTGTATAATTCAGAAAATTCTCAATTTAAATTTAGGTGGTATTTTTTGAATTTTGAGGTTTTAGCTTTGTTTCTGAGTACAAACATATAGCTCTTATGTATTTGAAATCTAAGTTATAAGTATTATAAATTACAACAATTAACAACTTAAATTTGTTGAGTTATACCAAAATTACTTTTAGTATCTAAATGATTTCGTTCATTACCAATAATTAACAATTTAAAAAAATATTTTTTAAAATTTATAATAATATATTTCAACTTCATGTTTATATCCACGTTATATAAACATGAAGTTGTTTTCATGATGTTGAATATGTTTTATTATGCTAATGGCATGGATATAAACATGAAGTTGTATTATCATGAGAATTTCAATTTATATTTTTATTCCCTATAGGTACTAAGTAATTCGTATATGTCTAAGTGTATGAAAGTATAATATAGTTTGTTCTTAAAAATAATGATATGAAATAAGAATACAAGAGTGTATCAATGTACTTTTAATATAAAGACTAATCTATGTGTATTATACGCTTTTGTAATGTATAGAAACAGGCCGAATTCCAAAAATGTATTCCCTATTTCCTTTATTTTATTTGTCCTACTTTTATTATTAGTCAATTTTAAAAATGAATTGTCTTTATTGTGAAACTAATATATGTACACGACTATATTATGTGATATAGTCAAATATAAGGATCTTAATAGTTTACATAAATATTAGATTTATCCTTAATCATGTTTAGTTATATAGTGTAAATAAGAATTTTTATTGTATAATTCAGAAAATTCTCAATTTAAATTTAGGTGGTATTTTTTGAATTTTGAGGTTTTAGCTTTGTTTCTTAGTACAAACATATAACTCTTATGTATTTGAAATCTAAGTTATAAGTATTATAAATTACAACAATTAACAACTTAAATTTGTTGAGTTATACCAAAATTACTTTTAGTATCTAAATGATTTCGTTCATTACCAATAATTAACAATTTTAAAAATATTTTTAAAAATTATAATAATATATTTCATACAAATAAATTTTAATTGACTTAAAAAGATTAAATTGTGTCATATAAGTTATGATGAAGAGTATATAAAGTTGTCTAAACAAACTCTGTTAAGATGACCAAAAATAAAAAAACAACTCAATCAATCATCAAAAGAGACCCACAATAGGCCCAAAACCAATTAAGACACTATCCAAATAACATTAGTAAAATAGATTGTCAATTAGGAAACTCTCTAGAAATCTCTTTAACATCTCTACCTGTCAAACATCTTCATGGTTCAATTTATCGGTCATCTATTGTGGTATCTTACGTGACTCTTTCGATCCTTCTTTGGTTGTTGTTGACATTCACCGATGATAAAATTGAACATTTTATTTTTTTGTAAGTATTTTATAGAATGATATATAAGGAATATGAGAATTTAGATATTTTGTGGAGCTATTCATTTTTATGTTCATTTATAAAAGATTATACATTGATTTTTTAGTGTAACTTTTTTCATCATATTTTTTTACTAATTAATGGTTTGTAATAATTATAATTTTATATATTGGGAGGCCGAGGCCGATATGATGTCTCGATATCCTCATCTCTTTCCTTCTACCCCTAGTCTAGCTTGAGGGAATGAGTTCCTCATGGTTTACTCTTTTGGTGTCATGTGTCTTAGATATTCCCATGATTTTCTCATTTATGCATGTTCATGAAAAGCTTAAGTTTTGAGAAAATGAGTCACCTTGATTGATTTCTACATGTTTACGTGCATTTTAGTATGAGTTGCATATAGACTTCATGTTATGATGTTTCGAACATGCTTTAGCTTGGAGTTGATGTTTCCTCCTCGGTTATGTGCATTTATATGATTGCATTCATGATTGGGATGTTAAGTTTAAGTTCCTACCCTCATTATGATGTCTTGAATCTCATTCGAGGATGAATGATCCCAAGAGGGAGATAATGTAACACCTCGGATTCAGACAAGGTAAAAATATTCATTTCACAATCAATTCGGCGAAGTAACTCGAGGACGTCGAATGACTCGGCGATCTACCGAGTAGAACTTCTCGCCTTTTTGAATTGATATTTTGCATCCAGTGTTCTAAAACTTTAGGCGAGCTGGATCGAGCTCACCGTTCCATTAGGCGAGTCGCCAAGGTGAATTTTCCATCGCCTAATTAGCTTAGTCCAGGAGCCGACTCACTGGAACTTTCGGCAAGCTAAAGGCTCACTCGGCGAGTCACCGAGTGGCTTTTGGCGAGCTCCAGCGTTTCTTGTTTCCAGTTTTTAAGTTAGGGACTTCTGGGTCTTTTCAGATTATTTTAATTCAATACCATGTCGTTTTACACTTCACCTAAAGACCTATATAAGAGTTTTACCCCAAATTTCCCCAATTTAAGAGGATTCTCTCAAATTCCTAAAAGAAGAACAAGTCTCTCTTTAGAAGTTGAAGAAGAAAGCTAGGGTTTTCAAGACAAGTCTCAAATTCCACCATTGAAGTCAAGCTTTTGGCATTGAGGTATGATAGTTTTCATTCATGAATTCCTTCCATTCATGGAGTTCTCAAATTCTCTTATTTTCAAAGTTAGAATTCCCCAATTGAGCTAGGGAATTCTTCTATGATATGAGTTCCTTTAATTATTGATCTAATTGATTGATTTATGATCTATCGTGAATGAATTGAGTAAATCTCATGATTTTATGATGTTTCCCCATGAACCCATGTAATCCCCATATTTTTCAAATTATGATGATATGATGTGGATCTTGGATTATGAAAGAAGATTATATGAAATCAAGTATAAATTGATAGAATTACATGAAATTATGATGAATTTCTATGAACCTATGTCTAACCCATGTTTTCTAGATGTTGATGATTGGAAGTGGGTTTTGAACCTTGAAAGGGTGAATTATGGAATTATGCATGTTCTTATGAAATTTATGTAAATGTTTTAAGGATGCTTTGAGAGTGAAGTATCAATGATGATGATGTTGTTGTGTTGTTGAAAGGATTTCTCATATACACATGAAAGCATGATTGAGAAAGGTTTACTCACATAATAAGTATTCTAAGGTTGAAAGGTCTTCTCACCTTTGGCTGAGCAAGTGACTAACACGGAGTTTAGGGCTGCTTTTCAAGTATTGGCTCACGCTATGATGGCCCAAGCCAATAGGGAGGTTGCGGTTCCCGTGAACCCAAATGTGGGTACAACGACATCTAGAGTGAGGGACTTCATTAAGATGAATCCTCCGGAGTTTCATGGTTATAAGGTTGAGAAAGATCCTCAAGAGTTCATTGATGAGGTTTACAAGGTGTTGATGATCATGGGAGTGACTCAGGTGGAAAAGAAGGAGTTGACCGCTTATCAACTTAAGGGTGTTGTTCAAATTTGGTTCAATCAATGGAAAGAAGGGAGACCAAAAGATGTGGGTCCTCTCGATTGAGAGAAGTTTAAGGTTGCTTTCCTTGATAGGTTCTTTCCCCTTGAGATGAGGGAGGCAAAAGTGCTTGAGTTCATCAACCTTTGTCAAGG
This sequence comes from Solanum verrucosum, assembly GCF_900185275.1. Classification (NCBI taxonomy): domain Eukaryota; kingdom Viridiplantae; phylum Streptophyta; class Magnoliopsida; order Solanales; family Solanaceae; genus Solanum; species Solanum verrucosum. The sequence continues at coordinate 1,820,498 of NW_026020412.1, forward strand.
TAGGATGAGTGTGAAAGAATATGTTTTGAAGTTCACACAATTGTCTAAATATGCTCCTACAATGGTTGTCGATCCTAGGGCAAGAATGAGTAAGTTCGTTTTGGGTGTGTCTGAAAAAGTGGTTAAAGAATGTCGAACCTCCATGCTTGTTAATGACATGGACATTTCTCATCTCATGGTTCATGCTCAATAGATTGAAGAAAGAAACTTAAGGAAAGGTCTAGGGAGGCAATTATTCGGCATCTCGAATCTCCACATCAAGTTAGTATTTTTTTGCTATTCTATTTTTTTTATTATGTGCTTGAATTTTTATTTTTATTTGTTCATAATAATAATTTTATTTTTTACTATCTACTTCTTACAATAAAATAATTTAGAATTCATTTAATTGATTAAAATTGTCCGCAGTCCTCTATTATTTGATCATCAATTACTAATTGTGCAGATCAAATCATATTAGTCTAAATTTTTAATGGAAAGGTATTATTCTAAAAAAAATTACAAATATTCAAAGCCAATTATAACGACTCAAACTTCAACTGACTTGGAAGAACAAGCTAATGAGTCAAAAGAATATCGGCAAAGTGAAGGAATTGATTTAAATTCATTGTCAATTGATCCTGGGGAAAGATTACCTATTCGAAAATATCATCCAAATGATCATGACGCAATAAGGAGGGCATATCTTCAACAAGGTCCATTCCAATCTCGAAGTCATATGTTTCCTACCAGATTTATGTATTGTAAATTTCATCGCTTTAATGTTGATGGGTTGATCAATATGATTGGTTGGAATATAGTATAAAAAAGGATGCTGCTTTTTGCTTCTATTGTTATTTGTTTGAAGATGAAGATATTAATCAAGGGGGAGGACATGCATTTTCAAATATAGGATTTACAAGTTGGAATAAAAAAAGAAGTTTGAATGATCATATTGGTGTACCAAACAGTAATCAGTCAATTTTTTTTTTTGAAGATTTGATGAGACAAAATCAATCCATTCAAAGTGTGCTTGCTAAACAATCTGATCAACATAAGTTAGAATATCGAACTTATTTAGAAGCTGCCATCGATGTCATAAGATATCTTTTGAATCAAGAATTATCTTTTCAGGGACATCATGAAGATGAGTCACCTCTTAATAAAGGTAATTACATTGAACTTCTTGAATGGTACACTAAACGATGTGATAATATTGCTGATGCATTTAAAAAGGCACCAAAAAATAATCAGTTGACTTATCCATACATTCACCAAGATATTATTACTGCATGTAAGATGGAAACAATTAAGTATATCATCAAAGATTTAAATGATGATTACTTTTCAATATTAGTTGATGAATCTCGTGAAGTGTCATGCAAAGAGCAAATGACTATTGTTTTAAGGTACGTTGATAGAAAAGGAAGGGTAATGGAGAGATTTATTGATATCATTCATATTCGTGATACTAGTGCATTGTCTCTAAAAAAGGGAATTATTGATTTGCTAGCTAAATATTATTTAAGTTCATCTTATGTACGAGGACAATGTTATGATGGAGCAAGTAATATGCAAGGAGATTTAAATGGGCTCAAGAAATTAATTCAAAAAGAAAGTAGAGGTGCACATTTTATTCATTGTTTTGCTCATCAACTCCAATTAACTCTTGTTGCAATTTCTAGAAGATGTGATGAAGTGCAAGAACTTTTATCATTGACTTCCGATATATTAAATATGGTTGGAGGTTCTTTCAAGTGTAGAGATGAAATCGTTAATCACAAGCCAAAGAAATTGAAGAAGCACTGTAGAAAGGTGAGCTTGAAACTAGCAAGGGTTTGAATCAAGAATTAGGTCTTGCTAGGGCCGGTGATACTAGATGGGGTTGTCACTATAAATCCTTTAAGAGTTTCATTCTTATGTTTGGCCCTATTATTGATGTACTTGATGGTATTGTTGTTAACACATGTTTTGAAGAAAAGTGTAGAGCAAAGGGATATTTAAAAGCATGTTTAATATTTGAGGTTGTCTTCATGTTGCATTTCATGTGCACTATTTTAGCAATCACAAATGAGCTTAATACAACTTTTCAAAGGAAGGAACAAGACATTGCAAATGCCATGATACTTGTTGGAGTATCAAAAAATTGATTGCAAGTATTGAGGGATAACGGTTGGAATTCTCTTATTGATGAAGTGTCAAATTTTTGTACCAAATATGATATATTGACACCTAATTTTGATGAGCTTCATGTTATTCTTGGAAGATCACGCCGGAGAATTGCAGAATACACTATTTTACATCACTATCATGTTGAAGTATTTTATAAAATTATTGATTGACAACTTCAAGAACTTAATAATCGCTTTGATGAGGTGACTATCGATTTGTTTCTTGGAATCACTTGTTTATATCTAGTTGAATCATTTTCAAGCTTTGAGATCGAAAAGATATTGAAATTGGCTGAGTTATATCCTAATGATTTTGATAAACATTCTATGGTTGATCTTCGTTCTCAGCTTGAGAATTATATAATTAATGTTCGGGATCATGATAAAAGGTTTTCCAATCTTAAGGGACTCAGTTATTTTTCCGAGAAACTAGTTGAGGCAAAAAAGCATAGAACTTATCCTCTTTTATTTCGACTAGTGAAATTTGTTTTACTATTGCCAGTTGCCACTGCTACAGTTGAAAGAACCTTCTCTGCGATGAAATTGATTAAGTCTGACTTACGAAATCGAATGGACAATGAGTTTTTGAGTGGTTGTTTGGTGCCTTATATAGAAAAGGAAGTATTTAGTCGTGTTTCTAATGAGGATATTATGTATACCTTTCAAAATATGAAATTTCATAGGGGAGAACTTTAGTTATGTACTTGAATTGAGTTTTATTATTATGATTTGAGTCATTTTTCCTAATATAATATTATTGCAATGATTTTTTCATTTTTATTAATTATTGACAAAGGTTATCCAACAAAAATAATGGTCTAAAACCAATTTAAATATAAGGCCCTGTAACTTCTTTTCCTTTTTTCTTCTTCATTTTTTTAAAGATATTAATCATTTATTTGCAATGCAATCTCATGCTGAATAATGTTGTATGAAACTTTATTTAATAATATGAAGATGTGAATGGTTTAATTTAAAATTTTAAAATACTATCTAATTAAAAGAGGCCTCAAATTTTTGGAGGCCTAAAACAAAATTTTCATTGATTTTCTTCTTGAGTCATTTTTGTCCCTTTAATGGTGACACCACTTAGAAATAATCTTACGTATGCCACTGGCCTTACCAATACTTGAGTGATAGCTGTTATTATATGCAAATTCAATTAAAGGCAAGTGATTATTCCAATTACCCTTGAAGTAATTACATATGCCCTCAACATATCTTCCAAAGTTTGGATAGTACGCTCCGCTTGCCCGTCGGTTTGCGGATGAAAGACTGTACTAAGCTTAACACGAGTACTAAGCCCTTATTGGAAATATTTCCAAAATAGAGAAGTGAATTGGGTACCACGATTGAAGATAATGGACAAGGGAACTCCATGCAACCTAACCATTTCTCTCTAGTACAACTTAGCATAGTCCTTTGCCGAATAATAAACCTTGACGGGGATGAAATGAGCCGATTTTTTCATACAATCTACTATAACCCAAATCGAGTCATGTTGCCACCGGGTGCGGGGTAAACCAACAATCAAGTTCATATTCAAGTCTTCCCACTTCCAAGTATGTATACAAATGTCTTGGGACAAACCTCCCAATTTGTGATGCTCAACTTTCACTTGTTGACAATTAGGACACTTAGCCACAAATTTTGCAATATCTTTCTTCATCCCATTCCACCAATATACCTTTCGCAAGTCATGGTATATCTTGGTGGCTCCTGGGTGAATGGAATATCGAGAACTATGGTCTTCTGAGAAGATCTGCTCTCTCAAGTCATCTACATTGGGAACACACAAATGACCTTGATAATGAAACACACCATCTCCCCCTTGGGAGAAAGCCTCAACAGACTTTTTAAGCACCACATCATTCAATTCTACTAAAGTTGGATCAAGACCTTCTTTGGCTTTCACATTCACCACAAAAGACGATTTTGAACCATTGTGAACCATAACACCACCTTTGGTGGAGTCAAAAAATCGAACCCCAATCGGGCCAATCTATGAACATCTCGAACCAACTCTTTCTTATCTTCCTCAACATGAGCAACACTACCTATTGATAACCGACTAAGAGCATCCGTCACCACATTTTCTTTGACGGGGAGATATAGAACACTCATATAATAATCTTTTAGTAACTCAAGCCATCTTCTTTGGTGAAGATTTAGATCCTTCTATTTAAACACATATTGCAAACTTTTGTGGTCGGTAAAGACATCAACATGAACACCATATAAGTAATGCCTCCAAATCTTAAAGGCAAAAAGAATTGCCGCCAACTCTAAATCATGGGTAGGATAGTTCTTTTAGTTCACCTTAAGTTGCCTGGAGACATAGGCAATGACTTTCCCATTTTGCATAAGGACGTATCCTAACCCAATTCTTGAAGCATCATAATAAACAACAAACTCATCGGTTCCTTCTAGTAAAGTCAACATCGGAGCGGAAGTAAGTCTATCTTTCAACTCTTAGAAACTTTTCTTGCATGCTTTTGACTAGGGCTGCGTATCGATCGGTTCAGTTCGGTTCGGTTTTGGAATTCATCGGTTTTACTTATAGGTTATCGGTTTGTAATCATGCTAAATCGTTATGGAACCGTTAAGATATTGGTTTATCAGTTATCAGTTTATTGATTAGTGATCGTTATCGGTTTGATTATCGAGTTAACCGTTAACAGTTTGCACAAGTTTCATTGAGAATTACTAATGGACTAATCACTAATTAATAGTACGCAATAGCCAGTAGTCACTGATGAAATTTTCCATGTTAGTCCATTACTACATAAAACACCTAATAAAACTCCATATTAACGAAAGATGTCAATATTACCCAAATTAACGAAAGATGTCAATACTCTAAAGGAATCCTCGTAACAACAAAGTCAATTTCGATATAAACTATAAAGAGAGACCATTACAGCACTACTAACGAAAATCATTAATGATCATGAGACTATTACTAATACAAACTTTTTCATTGCAGATTGTAGTATTTCAATAATGCAGGCATATCTCACTGACTTACTCACTGTAATGAGAAGATAAAAACAAAGACTTAAAATAAGGGAACCAACCATTTGAACCTCAATTTAGACACTTAGAGAATGATATTCAATATAACTCACCGGTGTGGGAGCAGTGACAGTGAATCAATGAGTGATGTCGCAACTTTGGAATATTATTGTGAAATTTGAGTGTCAACTATTAAGTCAATGTAAAGAGTCTGAAGACTGAATTGTAAACCCTAAAGGCTAAAAGTGCCTAAGGCCTTAAGTGTTATAAATGTAATTAATTAAACTTCTTATTGGGTTATCGGGGCACCCTATTAGATATATGGCCACACCGAGACCCGAACTGAGAAGCCGATAAGAAGTTTATAGTAAATCGAGACCCGAACCGTCTAACCATTAACCCAAACCATTGACCCAATAACCAAATTATTGGTTCGGATTATCAGTTTTGGTTGGGTTTTGAACAGCCCTACTTTTGACCATATGAACTTAACCTTCTTTTGGGTCAATGTCGTCAATGGAGAGGCAATCAAAGAAAACCCTTCAACAAACCTTTTATAGTAACCAACCAAACCTAAGAAACTTCTAATATCCATAGGGGATAGAGGTCTAGGCCAACTTTTAACTGCATCCATCTTCTTAGGATCTACTACAATACCCTTATCGGAAATAATGTGACCAAGAAAAGCCGCAGACCTTAATCAAAACTCACATTTACTAAACTTAGCAAAACGTTATTGGTCCTTGAGAACTTGCAACACAATCCTCAAATGGTTGGTATGCTTGTGTTCACTCCTTGAATAGATCAATATATCATCAAATGACACAATCACAAATATGTCGAGGTATTGCCTAAACACCCTATTCATCAAATCTATAAATGCGGCCAAAGCATTGGTCAAGCCAAAGTACATCACCAAAAACTCATAATGACCATAGCGAGTTCGAACAACCATTTTCAAAATATCACCCTCTTTCACCCTGGATTGGTGATAACCCGACTGGAGGTCAATCCTAGAGAAGTAACTTGCTCTTTGTAGTTGATCAAACAAGTCATATATCCTTGGAAAAGAATAGTTATTCTTAATGGTAACCTTGTTCAATTAAGTGTAATCGATACACATACAAAGCGATCCATCTTTCTTTTGAACAATCAAAACTTGAGCACCCCCTGGAGAGATACTTGGTTGGATGAAACCCTTATCCAAAAAAATCTTTCAATTGCTCTTTTAATTCCTTAAGTTCTGCCGGAGCCATACGATAAAGAGGAATAGAGATAGGTTGTGTATCTGGGAGAAGGTTAATACCGAAGTCTATTTCCCTTTTGGGATGATTACTGGGTAGGTCATCATGGAACACTTCGAGAAACTCATTTACAATGGGGATCGACTCAAGAGTACGGGTTTCGGAATCCATATCCCTTACTTTTACTAGATGATATATGCAACCCTTAGAAATCATCTTTCTAGCTGGAAGACAAGAAACAAACCGATCTTTCAGCATAGAATTTCCTCATTCCCATTCTAGGATAGGCTCATTTGGAAACTGAAACTTGACCACTCGGGTTCTACAATCAATAGAAGCATAATAAGAATGCAACCAATATATTCCAATAATAACATCAAAATCTTGCATATCAAGCTCTACAAGATCAACATGAGTGACTATATGGGATAAGGAGACGGGACAATTGCTATAGACTTTCTTAGCCACAATAGATTCACTGATAGGAGTAGAGAAAGAAAAATGGTCTAACAACACATTCAGAAGAATATCAAACCTCATTGCCACATATGGAATCACAAAAGACAAGGTAGCACTGGGATCAAGTAATGCATAAACATCTAAATAAAAGACTTTCAATATACAGGTAACCACATCGGGAGAACCCTCTTGCTCATAGCGAGTCTTAAGAGCATAGAATTAGTTTTTCTTTGGAGCACTTGAACTCGAACCACTAGGAGAAGCTTGCCTACCTTCTCTTCCCTTAGCCGTAAGCGATGGACAATCCCTTATTTTATGACCACTCTTACCACAACAGACGCAACCATCCATGTCGGCTAAACACTTACCCTCATGCTTCCTTTCACACCTAGCACAAGTAGACAATGAAGATCCACCACCATTTCGTCCTTGAGGATTAGGGTTAGATACCTTATCTTTGTTGAACTTAGGAGGATCATTGGAGGAACCTTGACCGAAAAACCTTTGTCGGAATTCAGAACGACCATGTGCATCGGACCTTGAATGTGAGAAGTTACCATCACCGGTCCTTGCCTTCTTTGTCTCCCAATATCTTTCCCTAAAGTTCTCCTCTTATATTTGTTGAGCATGAACCATAAGACGAGAAATATCCATATCATTGATAAGCATGGTGGTATGACATTTCTTGATCATCATCTCGAACACGCCCGAAACAAACTTACTCATCCTTTCCCTAGGGTCGACAATCATAGTAGGAGCATACTTAGACAATTGTGTGAACTTTAAAACATATTCTTTCACACTCATGTTTCCTTGACGGAGGTTGATGAATTCAAGTATATTTTCGTCCCTCATCTCAAAGGGAAATAACCTATCAAGGAAAACAACCTTAAGCTTTTCCCAATCGAGAGGACCCGTATCAACCGCCCTCTCTTCTTTCCATTGGTTGAACCAAACTTGAGCAACACCTTTACGTTGGTAATCGGCCAATTCTGCCTTATCTACCGGCATCACTCCCATGATCATCAACACCCTATACACTTCATCAATGAAATCTTTAGGATCTTCCTCAAACTTAGAACCATGAAACTTCAGGGGATTCATTCTAGTGAAGTCCCTCACTCTAGATGTCGTCGTATCCACATTTAGGTTCACGGGAACCACAACATCCCTATTGGCTTGAGCCAACACTTGAAAATCAGCCCTAAACTCTACATTAGTCACTTGCTCGACCAAAGATGGGTTGGAACTTGAGGAGCTTGAGGAGGATCTTCTTGTTCCACATTCTCATTTACAGTCCTCATAACGTATGCTCTTTGAGGGGCCATTTCCTAAAAGCATCGGATTGGAATTATGAGAAAGGACATATAGAGTTAACTCTATCACACGACTTAGAGTAATAAAAGACGAGGAATTTCCTAATCATCTTATAGCTTCTTATTCATAAATGTGGGTTGCTTCACACTCATGAACAAGACTCTACTCGACGTGGCTTATAAGACATCCTAGGACCTCTCTAAACCTTGTGCTCTGAATACTAAGTTTTTCATGACCCAAGGTACCCCCCTAGACGTGACATGGCGTATAGGACCTCGAGAGTCCCTACACAAGTCACTTAGAATACATCATACAAGATAATATAGTTTAAGAGTTTAAAAGACAATTTATATCATAAAGAATTTGTTGAAAAATGAAGCGGAAGTCTAAACAGTCTCAAAGCCATCGATTACAACAAGAGTGATTGGGATGTAATCCATGCATCACATACAATATCTGTAAAGTAAAGACGGTAAGAAATAAAAGGTTAGGTCTTCAGAACATGAGGACTCACCACTTCTCAAAACTACTAAAGTGATCTCTAGCCACGAGGATGTGGAATCGAAACGTCGAATCCTATATTTGAAAGAATGTAGGCAATAGTAGCGTTAGTACAAATAATGTACCAAGTATGATAACAATGCATAGAAGATATGAAATCATGCTAAAAAGGACTTTATATGACATGCAATGACCAAGCTAAATCATGAGAAAAGGGGTTAAAAAACATAAATCATAAGGCATGATCAATGCAAGCTAAACATCTTTAAAACACGTTTTGAGATACTTCTAGAAGTAACCTTAGTTCATTACGGTGGGAGATTTAGCTTTAACCGACATAGAGACCACGTGAGCTATAACATGGAATCCAGTGTCTACCCCACATCAAAAAGAGGTGTCCTACTTGCCAAGGTAAGGATCATGAACTTCTGCTTACGTGGATCCACTAGCTAATATCTAAGATAATCATCCTATGAGGGCATATAGGTATGGGATAATGAGATTGCTACTAGAAACTCAGCCTCAATCTACAGGAGAGTTTCCATCTCAACATTCTCTCAGTGCTAAGCATAAATTCCACAAAATAATCATTATCTTAACTTGTCTTATCATTAAGAGGCATGGGTATTCACCGCTTGCCTTATCGTCCATGGAAGGCACATCAATTTGCCAATCCAAGCTAGATTTTATTAGAATAACTCCTAAATCTTGATTCAAAGTTAAGTTTAGAAAACCTTTCAACTCTAAGAATCCTTTAAGTGAGAAATCCTTTCACAACAACAACAACATGGATGTGTTAATCTCAAATCAACTTAAATCATTTTTCATAAATTTCATAAAGAACATGCATATCTTTATAAATTCACCCTTCATAGTTCAAAAAGCTTCTCCATATGATCATAGTATAGAAATCATAGATTTCACTTGGGTTTATGAGAATTCAACTTAGAAACATGCAATTACTTAAATTCATTCATAAAAAGACATAAAACCATCAATTAGATCATAATTGAAAAGAACCCATGAAATTGAGTAAAAACCCTAACTTCCATTAGAGATTCTACCTTGCAAAATTAGAGAATTTAGGAACCTTATAGAGGAAAGAGATCCATAGGTGAAGACTATCATACCTTGATGCCAAGAGCTTTCAATCAATGGTGAAATTGGAGACTTGACTTGTAGCCCTAGCCTTTTTCTTCAAGCTTTAGAGAGAGAAATATTTTAGGAAGAACTTTGATCAACTTTGAGAATTTTAGAAGAATGAATTGAATTAAGTGTTTTTGGGGGGTAAAACCGTGTATATAGGGCCTAGGGTAGAAGGTAAAACGACATAGTATTAAGTTAAAACAATAGCGAAAAGACTGAAATGACTATGACTTTAAACTGCTGAAATGCCTCTCTAGAAAAGCTTCACGGGCCGTCTAGAGCACCACGGCCCGTCTAGCAGGTCGTGAAGATGCTTTGTCCGACTGGTCTTTACTATTTAAGTCATAACCTTTTACTCCAAGCTTGGAATTAGGAAAAATTGGTGGCGTTGGAAAGATGACTCAAAGATCTTTAATTTGATATGTCATGGTTTTGAGCTGAAAAATATGATTATTTGAAGTTGACCCTAAACTCTAAGTCTGACAAGTTTTCTTTGCAGACGACTTCACGATCTGTGTAAAGTTTCACAGACCGTTTAGACATACATGGTCCTTTACAGTGAACTTATATAACACCCTACTAACTAGGTGACTTGTATGACCCATTTGACGGGTCGTTAAGATCACCACGGGCCTTCTAGGGAACCGTCAAGGTGACCCCTTCCTGAGGTAGGTTCTGGAGATGTTTGCGAGCCCCTTAACAGACTGTGATCCCTTACACAACCTGTCTTGGGCTCTGTGGAGGGTTCCATGGTCCATTTTTGGGTTCTTGACTTGCCCGCTTAACCCCTTTCTAGACTTTCTCTAATCCGAGGTGTTATATATCTAGACTTTAAAAATATTTGAGCTTCTACTTATTAGATAACAAAATATCACTAATGTCACACCTTAATTCCTATCCCTAAAGGCCCGAGAGAACCCATATAGAACCTGTTCTTACTATGCATCTATAACTATGACTATTTAGAGTTGTGACAAGTTCATATAGGATGCAGTGATAAAAACCAACATAGGTTAACCAAAAACTTATATACAAGGCTTGGCTATTGAGGCCACAACTGTAAAGAGACAAGACACAATTGAACTAAATACATTAGTCTACAAAGCCTCTAAAAGATAGAAAACCTTAGTTTAGATTGGGACAAGGCCCCACCTTACCCTTAACTATGATACCGTAACAAAATAGGTGCCAAAGACTTGGTAAGCCCTAAATCAACCTGGAGTTTCACCAATAGCAGCGGAGAGCCTGTGCTCCTACTAGCTGGAGAACATATGCCTGCAACATGAAATAAAGTATCCTCGTAAGAGACGTCATTACAAAAAAAATGTACTGGATATGTAAGGCAATACCATATGTAAAACAAGGTAACAAATGAAATCAAGTACCAATATATAAGTGCATAGATCAGAATAGAAGACCACTTTTGTTTAGTTTTGTGGGATCATGTATGTTATATTCTCTTCTTTACTTTTCTATGCGTTATAATCTTTGTAAGTCATGTGATACAAATGACCAGTTGATTAATGGTAGATGAGGATGGCCCATTCTAAGCATTTTAACCCCTGGGATGCTGTCCTCATAATTACACAAATTGGGATCGGCCCATTCTAGACTTTCACCCCCGAGCTGCCACCCTTCTATACCAATTGGGATCGACCCATGCTAGGCATTTTCCCCTGGGCCGCCACCCTTAAATATACAAATTGCTTCACTTAGTTTCTATAATCTTTGAGATTGTTGTTTTGGTGGTCATAATAATTTTTGAGATTTGGAACTACGGACCAGTAGTAGAAGACATGAGAATAATAACTAAAAGGAAGTAACCATGACATAAGGAGCTATGTAACATCAATGAATTACTTATGAGCTTAAATGACACAATTGACTTCAATTGAGTAAGAGCAGAGTTCACAAAGCTTGCTATTGTGAATACCATTTCTATACTAGCACATAGAAGGATAATTATACAAGTGTAGAGTAGTGAACATATAATGAAGTAATTCTACACACAAGGGAGAGGGGGAAAATATTGTTAGCTATTTAGTGATTGTACACTGCCACTATGTTTCCTTTACTAGGAATAAAACTTTGGAAATTAACTTTGTTGATATTAATAAAAAATATCAGATTTCATGCCATGGAATATGGAATCAAATTGCCTTACATACCTTATTCTCTGACCAATACAACTATCACGATTCAACCTCCCCTTTTAGGTGTTAATCTAAAGTATAAGTCATGATAAACTAAAATCAACAACTATCACACTGTGGGACTAAAAATAGCTAACTTTGACGGACAATGAGCCCATACAACCCTTAAACAAATGTGTTTCACCATGCCCTCCTTCTCTATCCAATACATACCTTATATATTCTTTCCCAAATTACCCAAGCTGCCCCCACAGCAATACACATAAAACAACCCCAAATATTCTTTATCATAACAACCAAATATTGAACTCACTATTCCTTGAGTTCTTAATAACAACATACCCATAATTCTTTACTCGAACTCATGCATAAGGAGGACAAAAATAGAGCAGTCGTCTTACCTCATTTTCCGCAACTACTCGTTTCAACTTGAACTCTTCAAGAACTTCAACTTCCCTTCACACTTAAAAAAAGAAGAAGAGAAAATTCTCTTAATAACCAAGAAAACTGAGTAGTAACTTATGGAAGCATTTTGCCTTGTACTTATACTTGAGCATAAATAATATGTTTTCCTAGTCTTCCATGGGAGAATTAAGCTAAATCTATGTGATTTCACTTACCTTTTCTTGCAAAGATGAGGGTTTCATCAAGAACCCTAGAAGGAATTTTATGGCCGCTGTTTAAGACTTGGAAGATAAAGGAGAGAGAGAGCTGGAGTTAATTCTGAATTTTGTGGGTTAAAATGAGTGGAAATATCAGCCAATATTTATCTTATATTGAGCTTTCTTGACCCTTAAAATAATCCTCTAGAACCTCTATTTTTAGCTTCATTTTCAGCCACTAATTGGTCAAGTAGGTGATGCACCTGCTTATGGACAACAAGCTGCTCAAAGGGTCAAACTAGGTGATGTACCTACTTGCCTTTTCTTAGTTGGGTTTACGTACATTGGGCCTTGGCAGATTAGGCTGTTAGGTTTTCTTTGATTTTTATTTTTCTTACTTAGTTTGGGCCTCAAGTGGATCCATAATTATAGGCCTAAATCTGATCCATTAACCTTAGGCCCTTTAACGAGATCCATATAGCTCAAGTAAGTGATGCACCTAGTAGCATAATTAAGCCAAGCAAGAAGCTCACCATTTTATTCCATTATATAAATATTAATCCCTTTAGCCTTAACTTAGCACTTAAATTTGAGCTATAAACTCAATTACCACCTTACTATCTCGAGTTTAATACTTCCGTCGGGGTTAACTTGGAGTACACATGTTGAAATGTGCAAGACAACACATCACCTTCCAAGCTAGTTTAAACCAACACTAATCATATAAGAGACATGGTCCCACACCTATACGATAAGGCTATGTCCAGTATCATATGAATAGAACTAGCATATGCGTAATACGGGGTGTAACAACTAATCCTTTTCAATTCTGATCTTTTTATGAATTTTTTTTGTTGCTAAATAACATAAATTTTTTATTTAGTTAATAACCAAAGGTTTAATCATACAAAAGTGGAACTAGTCTATGGGATATAGTTCCAGTCGCATGTCTTTCTAGTGCATTGATTACAAGTGAAGGAGATGCTATAAAATTAGGGTTCGATTTCCGATCATACTAAGATCATTCATTTATCTTCTATATTTACTAGTAAGTCTGCTACTGCATTAGGCTCCCTCAAAATGTGTTTCAGGGATGATCCTTCCAACTGAAGGAGTAGCGATTTGCAATCAGCAAAAATATGTGAGTATAGGTTATTACTATACAAGGTGTTAAGTAATACCTGGGAATCATTTTCCACTAGTAGATGCTTTAAGTTTTTAATTTTTGCTAGCTTCAGGCCATGTAGCAAAGCTAGCACTTCTGCATGTAGGACATTTCTTGGTTTGATTTTGCATGTGAATCCCACAATCCACATTACTAGATGATCTCTAATTACTCCTCTAGTTCTACCATTAGAAGAATTTGGTTCATAGGAACCATCAATATTTAATTTGTACTTTCCGTCAGGTGGTTTGTGCCAAGAAACTTGAACCATATATGTAGGGAGTTTGTTTGGGGTGGTGGTGGTTTGGTTTAGGTGAAAATATTCCATGGCTTGGGGGGAAATATTATTAAGTATACTAGTAGTCCTGCTAATATTTAAATTTTGTAGAGTTTGCTATTTCTATTTTTCCAAATATTCCAAAGAATGATTGGAGTTAGAATAGCGTTAGGCACCAAGTGGTGATTGTTTATGTTTACAAAGCTTTTTGAGGTACATAGTTGGTGTATAAAATTATGGAGGTCGTGGGAGGTGATATTTATATTATAGTTTTGTAATACCCCGGAAACTAGTAGACTAAACTAAATCCTTAAGCTAGGGTTCTAGAGTTTGATATTGAGGGTTAGAGTCGTAAATAAGACTTCTCGTGCTTAGAATAATGGGTTTAGTGGTTAAACGTAAAGGTACGTGTTAGACCCCGTAGTTAGAAGACCATCTAAGGTTTGATTGAGGGTTGCTAGGGTAAGGGCCAAGGCAAAAGGGGTAAAGCCTAAGCCAAAGGCCAAGGCTGCCCCAACCTTGGCCAAGCACTGCCCAAAGACCACGACCACCTTCATGACTAGTGATCTTGACAACGGATCGTAAAGGGGCTCATGAAGTCCCCTTAGACTTGTGAGAGGCAAGGCCTTGAGGCCAAGCTACTGCCTAAGGGCCACGAGCCACTTCACGACCAGTAGTCTTGACCACAACTCGTGGGATGACCCGTGGTCATGACTTAGGATTGTGTAAGGCAAGGCTCAAAAGCCTAGCTACTGGTCCAATACCACAAGAAGGACCATGGTCAGTGGTGAGGACCACAAACCGTGGTGCCTCTCGTGAAGCTTGGGTAGTAGGCTGCCAATTGAGGGAGATTTTAGGTAATTCCAAACGTGGGAGTTATTGGGTGGGGTCGTTTTACCTAGTCTTAAAACCCCTATATAAGATATTTTAAGCTTTTAAACACCCAATTAAGTCACTTTATCACAAGACCCAAATCAAAACCCCCAAAACACTCTCCTCTAAAATATTTCTCTCATTAGAAAACCCAAGACCTGAAGAAGAAGATAGAGCTTGAAGCTTGGGTCAAGAACAACCTCCATTGTTGAGAGCTTGTGCTAGGGCTTTGATTAAGGTATGTTTAGCATATTCATCTATGGGTTCTTCCACCCATAGAGTCCCCTAGTTCTTCCCCAATTTGTGAAGAAAAACCCCAATCTAAGCTAGGGTTTCTTCCAATGTGTGGGTTTAGTTGGGTATGATTCCAATTGGTTGGATAATACTTGGTTATGGTTAATTTAGTGTTGATTCATGATATTATTATAAGTTTATGTGATTTCCATGGTTACTCTAGTCTAAATTGATGAATTAGAATCATGTGGGTCATTGTCATGAAAGGTGAAATTGAAGGTTCATACGTGATCTTCTAGAACTAATGCTTTGAGTAGTAATTGTATAAGGTTAGAAACCTATATACATGAATTGATTTAGAATAATGTAAATATGACGGGTCTTGACTTGTAAGGGTAGAGATTGATCTTACATGATGAATTATGATTAAAAGTCACCTAATAATAAAGAGTGTGATTGAATGTCTTGTGACCTAGATATGAATAATGATAGAATGAAGTAAGGCTTTGATAGTAAGGCTTGTTGTAGTCATGAATGTTGAATAACTAGAACTTTGAGAGTAAAGTAAATGTGATAAATAGAAGTCTAATAGGTAGAATTTTGATGAAAGGTCTATACTCACCTAAACTACCTTATAAATATTTGAGTGTATAAAGTGATGAGATCACTTGAACATGGATTAGTTGTCAAGGACATCCTTCCATGAGACATGAGTACTAAGCAATGATTAATAGAATAAACATTGGGGTGTGTTCTAAGCCCCAAGTGGATATTGACAATGAGAATAGAGGGTCACACAAGGTAGGGTCCGAGCTCCAAGTTGAAAGGAGAACCACACCTAGTTGATGTGAGGACTATCCAAGAAAAGGGGAAACTCTTACATAGTAGAGTGTGGGTTTTCCCAAAGTTAGGTCTCATGAGATGGAAACCTTCACATAGTTGAGTTAAGGGTTCTAGTAGCAATCTCCATATCCAATGAACTAAAACATACTTAAAGAAGTATCTCCAAGTGTTCCAAATCATTAAATGGAATTAGATGTGCTTAAAGAAGTATCTCGTAGGGTCCATCTTAATAATGAACTTAGAAATGCTTAAAGTAGTATCTCATAGGGTTCAACCTAGTAATGGACTAATATGTGCTTAAAGGAGTACCTCATAGTGTCTAAGGTTTAAAGAGAATGATTAGTTTCCAACCAAGAAGTAAGGGTATAAGAACCTAAAGGTTGTACTTAGTATGATTGGTAGTATGGGATGCCACTCATGCCTTGCACAAGTATGACTTAGGGTTAATTAAGAAAGTGTTTCTTAGAAGTTGTATGTTGAGATATGATTGTGCCATAGTTTCCTTCCTTGTTAGTATTGACTAGAGGTGAGAGTTTCCCTTGGTCATGAGAGTTAAGCTAAATAACAAGATCCTAAGGTGATTAGTATGATGGCCAAAAGTAGTGCTTAGTGTGGGTAGTAGTATGGGATGCTACTCATGCATTGCACAAAGTATGACTTGAAGCTACTTATGAAAACCTAAGACTTGTTTATGACATGAAACCCTAAGTCTTGACTATGAATATGGACTATGCCCAAGAATGACCAAAAATAAGTACTTAGCTTGGATGGTATTATGGGATGCTATTCTTGCCTTGCACAATTATGCTTTAAGGTGGCTTGTGAAGTATAAAAATATGAAAGTCTAATAAAGACTATGCCATGATCATGATGTATCTCCTATGCTCATTTACTATGTCTTAGGTTGACTTATGATTATATGATGC
The DNA here is from genome assembly GCF_900185275.1 of Solanum verrucosum. Taxonomy (NCBI): domain Eukaryota; kingdom Viridiplantae; phylum Streptophyta; class Magnoliopsida; order Solanales; family Solanaceae; genus Solanum; species Solanum verrucosum. The sequence goes on from NW_026020412.1 coordinate 1,837,403, forward strand.
TTATGTTGGAGATTATTCTATGATTATGTTATTATCTCTTATGCTTATGTCTTATGTTGACTAACCATTTTGAGATGCTCTTATGATGTTGTGCTAGCTATCATACTTGGTACATTTTGTACTAATGCATACTTTGCCTACATTCTAATCAAATGTAGGGTTTCGGAGATTGAGTTCCTTTGGAGGCTAGGTTTCTAAGGAGCCAAAAGAGTTGAAGATTTGGTGAGTCCTCATAGCTTCGAGGACAAACCCATTATTTTCTTATGTCATTTCTTTATGTTTTAGACTTTTATATGGGCTGCGTCCCAAGAGTTTTATTCAAGAGTTTTAAATAAATGCTTTGAGACAAAAGTGTAGTAAAGACTTCCGCTTGCATTTTACAAAAAGTTTTTGACTTTATGGATAAAAGTTTTTAAATTTTCCGTACTTTTCTATTATCTTATTTTATGATATGCTAAGGGCTTGTATGAAACCCCTTCGGGGTCAAGTACGCCACGTTACACCTAGGGTATACCCTTGGGTTGTGACAAGTTTTCCCAGATGTGTTTAGCAATATGGCGTGTATCTTCCTCCATGTTAAGGCAGGAAATACAATTGTTGGACCTTGTTATATTCCTATTGTATAGGGCTACAGAAGTCGGTAATTTATGAGTTAGGAGTAGCCACATGAAAAAAATTATTTTATTGATAGCATTTATTTCCAAACACAAACATATTTGTAATTAGTATTTATAGTAGTTTCATAATTAGCTCTGAGATACGTCAAATAGGTACTTTTGGTGTTTAAGTATCCATCACTGCTCTTGTTTTAGTAGAAGGTGTCAAGATTAGGGTTTGAAGGTTTGTAAGTAAGTGTTTACTATGAGCATTTTGATGTTACTAGGGATTTCAAAAGATAAACATGAGAAGTCCCAATTATTATTCTTGAGGCAATTCTTTAGGATTATCTTGGTTTCAATTTATGTGGTTGGCCTTTGGAGTACCTGTGGAAGAGAGTAAGTTGCATCTATCCAGTTGTCTTCCCAGATGCAATTTTTTCTCCATTTACCATGTTCCAAGAGATGTATTTTTGGAATAGAGGGTAAGATCTTACAAGAATTTTTCATATGTAAGAGTCGTGGGGATAACATTTCAAGTTGGTCATTTGGCTTCTATTCGAGTATTTTTTTTTTAGTACTTTAGCCCATAGGTGATTTTAATTTTTTAGGAATCTCCATATTAGATTTTCTGACGGGGGAAAATGTTTTCCATTAGGATTTTGAATTCCTAAACCTCCATACTCAATAGGGGACGTTACTAGTTCCAGTTTCTTTTATTCTTGTGTTGATCCCCAAAGAAAGTTTCTTTGAATGCAGTCGATGTGTCTTTGAGTTGCTTGAGGGATTAAGTTACACTGCATTGCATAGGTATGAATAGAGGCTAGGACTGATATAACTAGAGTTTTTCTACCTTCTAAGGTTGGGAAATGAGTTTTCCTGCCTCTTAACTTATTGTTCATATTGTCACTCCCCGAGGCTACTCACTGGACGTGGACATGGGACCTAGGATCACGAATGACCCCAAGCTAACCCTGTTGGCATATCATAAGCATACTTAAAGATTTACTGAATTAGAAATACTGTGCGGAATCTTAAATCATCATTGAAATGAAATAATGGGGAATACCCATTTCTATCTGAATAAAATAAACTGACTTTAATGACAATTGACACAAAACTCAAAAGCTAAAACTAAATCTAACTATGTTTTAAATAAAGCCTCTAACTCACTAGAATTACTGGGACATGCCCTAGCTAGATCTAGCAAAATTGAAAGTAGAAAAATAGACATGTCAATTGTCCTCAATCGTACCACTGATACTGTTGTACTGAAGATCGGGAACCAATCTATGTGTGATCTGAATGCTGAGGACCTGAACCTACATTACGAGAGAGATGTAGCGCAGAGAATGCTTCAGTACTGGAAAGGTACTAAACATGCAAGATAGAATATAGCTGAACAAAATACATAACTGAACAAAGCAATAAAGCAATGATATAATCTAAACATGATAGATTTACTGAAGATACCGAATATGAACTAAACTGAATGTAATGACCAAGTTTATAACATACTAAATTGAATGCTGGACTGTGATTGATAACATGGTCAATGCAATAGAATCTGACTGTGGGAGCTACTAATAACCGACACAAAACCACATGAGCTAAATATGGAGTCCGATGTATATGCCCCATCGAGAGGACCCAATATACCTTGCCAGAGGTATAGAGGCATGACTGGCGTGATCACTAAAATGTAATGCCCACAGAGTGGACTTATAAACCTATAAGGGCACGTAGTTCTAGGACTATGAGGGTTACTGACCCTAGTCCAACTCGGTATTAAGTCTACTCCCAACTGATTATGTAAATTACACATTATGACTGAATTTTTTGCAATACTGGATAGCTCAAAATACTGACATGCTAATTAGAAGTACAATATTAATGTACTAATGATGAAACATTTGTAATTGGAGCATGTATAACTGAATAAACTGACCTAGCATGTGTAATTTATGAACTAAACGAATCTACACAACTAGGGTTCTGAATTTCATGCAAGAACTTGAGCAACAACATGATAATCTAATTTGGATCATTCTAATAGCTAAAACCCAACAATTTCTAGCATTCAAGAAACCCTAGGTCTAGATAATATCAAGGGAATCAAGTTTCTGACTGAAATCTAGGGACCTAATGGGCGAAAAGAACCCACTAGTGAAATCTCACATACCTGGTGACGAATTCCACAAAGAAATCTTTCGATTTTGGGGCTGGAACTGATGAAAACTCACTGCGTTCTTGAACTAGGGCTGCTCGACTTTCTCCTCTATTTTGCTTTAAGTTTGGCTTGATTTTGGTGAATAATTGATTAGGTTAGGTTCTAATTAGTTCACTAGGCTAAAACTGACCAAATCCACGTAGTTTAAGGATTAAACGATGTAGTTTAAGGCTCCAATGCAATAGAGTCTAACTGAACTGTAGGAGCTACTAATAACCGACATAAAACCACATGAGCCAAATGTGGAGTCCGATGTATACGCCCCATCGAGAGGACCCAATATACCCTGCCAGAGGTATAAAGGCATGCTGGCGTGATCACTAAACTGATGTTGCCCACAGAGGGGACTTACACCTACGTGGCTCGTAGTTCTGGGACTATATGGGTACGCTGAAACCCTAGTCTAACTCGGTATTATGCTACTCCCAATGAATTAAGTGGTTAACACATTATGACTGAGTTTTCTGTAAATACTGGATAGCTCGAAACTGAACATGCAAACTGAGAATGCAACAATTAATCTGATAATGATGCATTCATAAACTGAGGCATGTAAAACTGAATACTGAAATATCTGACCTAGCATGTGTAATTCAAGAACTAAAGAAATACATAGCTAGGGTTCTGAAATTCATGCGATAAACTGAGCAATAACATGATAATCTGATTTGAAACATTTAAATAACTAATTCATGATAATCTGTTCTAATTCTAGAAACCCTAGGTCTGTTCATAATCATGGAATCAAGAATCTGACTGAATTCTAGGGACCTAATGGGCGAAAGGAACCCACTAGTGAAATCCCACATACCTGGTGACGAATTCCACGGAGAAATCTTTCGATTTCGGGGCTGGAACTGATGGAACCTTGCTGCGTTCTTGAACTAGGGTTCTTGACCTTTTTCTCCCTTCTTGCTTATAATTTTCTAAGTTTTGATTAATGAATTTGACTTAGGTAAGTTCTAGTTATGTTTCTAGGTTTAAACTAATTAAAACCTCATGATTTAGGGTCTAAACGACGTATCTTAGGGGTTAAACGAAATAGGAAAAGACCAAAAGACCCCTGAATTAACTGCTGTCGGAGTGATCTACGGAATGGACCTACGGGCCGTAGGTCAATCTACGGTCCGTAGATTGGGTCCGTAGTTCGAGTCTGCCCGACAGGTCTTCACTAAAACGAGCATAACTTTTTACTCGGAGGTCGGAATTTAGCAAACTCAGTGGCGTTGGAAAGGTAATTCAATTATCTATCTAACCATAGGTCATAGGACACATAATTCATTTTGTGCTAAAAGTTATGACCATCTGAAGTTGACCCATCAGAATTTTCAGCTAACTGGCTGCTATCCTTCGATCTACGGTCAGACCTACGGACCGTGCATTGAATGAAGGTCCGTGCTGGTCAACCGTAGTTCATGTCAGAGGCTGGGTAAAGGAGGTCTTGATCCACGGACACAGACCACGGACCGTGGTCTGATCTACGGACCGTGGGTCTGTCCGTGAGTCGAGACTTAACCAATTTTCTGAGCTGGCTGGGGAGGGGTTGCAGTGGCGAACCACGGACCACCAGCACGGGCCGTGGTCTGACCTACGGTCCGTGGATAGTGACCGTAAGTTGCACCTGCAACTTCTCAAAATCTGCATTTTTTTGTCTATTTTGAATACGGGGTGTTACAGGCTGACCCTTAGTTGATTTTCTAGGGGGTTCTGGGACTAAAAGCTGGGGGCTGACCCACGTCCCTGGACCACGGACCGTGGCCTGACCTACGATACATAGGTCCTGGAGTGGGTGGACCCTTAGTAGGATTTCTGGACTGCTTCTGGGGAGGGTTGCAGGTGGTGAACAACGGACCAACAGGACGGACCGTGGGTTACCCTACGGTCCGTGAATGGTGCCCGTTGGTGACACCTGCAATTTCTGAAACCTGTATTTTGGTAGTTCTAGCATACGGGGTGTTACACATATGATCGATGATGTATTGATAGTTGGTACTCTTAGGATGGAAAGTTTTTATAGGGAGTCCAAGGTATTAAATTATTTTATCTTTTGATGGATGTTCATAGCAGTAGAAAGATGGTTTTTCTCTTCAAGGCTAACATTGGGTTAGAAAACAATAGGGTCAAAGCGAGCGAGTTGGTTTATGAGGGTATATGTGTGCAGGCATGTTATTCATGAAAGTCTTACCTATAGAGTAAGTAGGGTCGGACTTTGTGTAACATCTCATATTCGACAAAGACTTGGAAGGGGTCAAGAGAGCAAGTCACAAGCCTAAAACTGGACCATGGGACCCTCCACGGAAAACTAGACGGGCCGTGAAGGGGACCAAGACCCATTTTGGTGCTCGTGAAGATGTTCCAAAACTTTCCCAAAAAGGTTCCCCTCCCACGAACCGTTAGACGGCCCACGGTGAAGATGACGGGCTGTACAAGTGGTCGTGAACGGGCCGGTCAAGTAACTAACGGTTCTCCCCCTAGCTACTGGTCAAGGGCCACGAGTGTCAAAACGGCCCATGAAGCTCCACACAGACCTAAAAGTCGTCCGTGAAGGATTTTCATTAGGCTTAGAGTTTAGGGTCAACTTCAAATGATCATATCTTTTAGAACAAAATGAATTAAGTGGCTCATGACCTATCAAATTAAATATCTGTGAGTCTTCTTTCCAACGCCTTCGAGTTTACCCAATTCCAAGCTCAGAGTAAGAAGTTATACCCGAAATAGTAAAGCACTATCAGGCAAAATTTCTTCACGACCCGTTTGACGGGCCGTGATAGTGTATGCCAACCCATTTTGGCCTCCTTGATGCCAATTTGGCAGTTTCTTGGGTCTTTTCCCCCAATTGTTTTAAATCAATACTATGTCATTTTTACTTCTACCCAAAGCCCTATATAATGATTCTAAACCCCCAAATCACCCACACTAAATTCATTCTCTCAAATTCTCAAAAGAAGATCAAGCTCTTCCTCTTAAATATTTATCTCTCTATTTTTTGAAGAAAGCTGGGTTTGAAGATCAAGTCTCCTAATCCTCCATTGCTTCCAAGATTTTGGCATCAAGGTATGATAGTTTTCATCCATGGAGCCCTTTCCACCATGGAGTTCCCAAATTCTCCAATTTACAAAGTTAGAATCCCCCAATTGAGTTAGGATTTTCTTCCATGTCATGGGTTCCTTTTAATGTCGATTTATTTGATTGATCTATGAACTTTTATGCATGAATTGAAGTAATTGCATATTTTTAAGTTGATTTCCCATGAACCCATGCATAACCCATGTTTTCAAAGCTATGTTGATATAATGTGGGTATTGAACTATGAAAGATAAATTTATGAAGATATGCATGTCCTCTCTTTATGAAATTGATGTGAATGAATTTGAAGATTCTTTGACTTTGAAAATATGATGAAGCTTATGAATTATTGAAAAGAATTCATGTTCATGAAAGTATGTTTATGACTCAAGAAAGCTTATAGATGAGATTTTCTATATGTTCTATGAAGCTTAGAAACATGACATGAATGACATCTAGTTTTGCCTTCAATGCATTTCGGGCTATTTTCCTAAATTAGGTCGTAATTAGTATGGTATTCGGATATGCCATCAATGATTATAGGCCATGATTTTAAAACTATTTCCATTAGTATTAGTTTCTCTTTATCCCATACCTATGTGCCCCCATAGGATGATTGTCTTAGATAGACATTCGCTAGTGGATCCACATAAGCTAGAAGTTTATGGTCTTACCTTAGAAAATAGGACACCCCTTTTCGGTGTGGGGTAGACACCAGATTCCGTGTTGATAGCTCACATGGTTTTATATGTCGGTTAAAGGTAAATCTCCCATAATAATGAACAAAGGTTACTTCAAGAAGTATCTCACAAGTGATTTAAGATGATGTCTATTTGCATTGACCATGTTTTATGACTGATGTCTTCTAGCCTTTTTATATCATGTTTTAGCTTGGTCTTTTCATACCATGAAAACATCCCCTTTAAAGCATGTTTTATGCATGACTATTATACTTGGTACATATTTTGTATTAACGCATACTCTTGCCTACATTTTACCCAAATGTAGGGACCGACCTTACAAATTCGCACTTCCGTAGGTAGGGATCTTATATAAAATATTAAAGATTAGTGAGTCCTCGACCGATATTAATTTCTTTTTTTTCCTTTACTTTCAGTTTTGGAACTAAATTTACGAGCTACACCCGGATCAATCTTATGTACTAGATGGCTTTGAGACGATATGTACACTTCCACTTTTCTCTATAAAACTTTTATATATTGAGACTGTATTTTAATCTCTTATATTCTATTATCTTATATGATGAATGCTAAGTGGTGTCACGACCCGAGCCTACACCTCGGATGTGACACGATGTACAAGACTCTAAAAAAGCCTCATACAAGCCTCATAGCATTCATAACATAAGACATAAGAGAATGGTACGGAATTTAAAACATTTATCCACATAATCGAAGTCTTTATTTAAAAACAAACAACGGAAGTCTAACTTGTCTCACATGGCCATCTAATACAACTTGAATCAAAGATAAGGTCACAACCCTTCAACATAGTTCGAAACGTAAAATGACAGAAAATAAACTAGGGAAGAACAACTCTCGTCTTTGAACCATGAGGACTCACCACTAGCTTTGGAGAGAATCAATCCAAGATTTGAACACTAGAAGTCACCTTAAGATCCGGAACCTACACTTTGTAAAAATGTAGAAGAAATATGGGTTAGTACATTTTTGTACTAAGTATGATAGCCATGCAAAAATCATGCTAAAAAGGACGTTTTGGTTGAAAACCATGAATTCTGTCAACTTTAAGAATCATCAAGAGACTTGAGTATAAAAACATAGGATACAAGCATATTCAACATGTATATCATTATAACATAATAGAACCATCATCTTAGGCAACCCTAAGTTATACTTGTGCAATGTATGAATGGCATCCCATAATACAATTCATATTAAGTACCACTTTGAGGCCACCATAACATACTTACCATTCTTCATTCTCTCCTTTAGTCAATAATAATAGACAAGGAACATTCATATTTAATAAGTCATGACAAGGAAAGCAACTCATAATAACATTTCCAAGTTAAGCATTCATCATTACATTCAGTGTCGCCCCTCGAGGCTACCCCCACGACGCGGACATGGGACCTGGGATCACAAGTGACCCCAACTTAACCCTGTTGGCATGACATGAGCATACTAAGAATAATAATAATAACTGATGCGAAAGCTAATCATGACGGAAATTTGAAATGATGGGGAATACCCATATACTAAAAACTGAATATATCAAATCTGAGAGTTTGATACAAAAGAAATATCAAACTCAAAATACTAAGCTGAATCTAACTAAGTCTGAAAATAAGCCTCTAAACGGACTAGAAGTGCTGGGGCATGCCCCAGCTAAGTCTAGCAAAACTTACATTAAAAAACTGAAAAACTAAAATGATAAGATGATGATTGTCCCCAAAGAATGAGGACTCACCACTGATGCTGCTGAACTGGAGATCGAGAACCGATCTAAGCGTGATTTGGAAGCTGAGAACCTAAACCTACATCACGAGAAGATGTAGCGCAGAGTATGTGTCAGTAATTGAAAGGTATAAGCATGCATGATAGAGTAAAAATGAAACAAATATATAACTGAACAAGCAATAAAGCAAGGATATAATCTGAACATAATATAGATACTGAATACTGAGCTATCTGGATGCAATGACCAGATTCATAACATGCTAAGACTAAATACTGACTATACTAAAATGTGGTCAACGCAATGGAGTTTGACTGAACTATGAGAGCTACTAATAACCGATAATAAAACCACATGAGTTAAATGTGGAGTCTGATGTATACGCCCCATCGAGAGAACCCAATATACCCTGCCACAGGTATAGAGGCATGACTGGCGTGATCACTAAATGATGCCCATAAAGGGGACTTACAACCTACGTGGCTCGTAGTTCTGGGACTATATGGGTGATTGACCCTAATCCAACTCGGTATTATGCTACTCCTAATAGATTAAATGATTAACACATTATGATTGAATTACTGTATTATATTAGATAGCTCAAACTGGCATGCGAACTGAGAATGCACATTAATATACTGATAATGACATTCAAAACTGAGGCATATATTTTCGAAATAGCTGAAATATCTGACCTAGCATGTATAATTCAACAACTAAAGAACTACACAGCTAGGGTTCTGAAATTTATGCTAGAAACCAAGTAATCACATGATAATCTGATTTGGAATATTAAATTAACTGATTCATGATAATCTGCTGAAACTCTAGAAACCCTAGGTCTAGTTAATAATAGGGAATCAAGAATCTGATTGAATTTTAGGGACCTAATGGGCGAAAGGAACCCACTAGTGAAATCCCACATACCTGGTGATGAATTCCATGGAGAAATCTTTCAATTTCGGGGCTGGAACTGATGGAATCATATTGCGTTCTTGAACAAGGGTTATGGACTCCTTTCTCCTTTTAGCGTTCTAATTTTTCTAAGTTCTAAAGAATGATTTTACTTAGGTAAGTTCTAGTTATGTTTCTAGGCTAAAACTAACCAAAACCACATAGTTTAGGATTAAAACGACGTAGTTTAGGGGTCCAACGAAATAGGAAATAACCAAAAGACCCCCGACTTAACTACTGTCGGAGTGACCGATAGACGACACTGATAGGTCATTGATGGACTAACGGTCTATGCTGGTGAACCGTCACTCACGACTGGGGCTGGGTTCCTGGGGGCCTGATGCACGGACCGACACCACGGACCGTGGCCTGGCCTACGGACCGTAGGTCTGGCAGTGGGTCATCACTTAGCCTATTTTTTTTTAGGGTTCTGGGGAGAGGCTACTGGTTTTCTGGGTCTGATCCACAGACCAGGACCACGGACCGTGTCCTGGACTATCGGCCGTAGGTCCGGCTATGGGTCGACCCTTAGAGGAATTTTTGGGGGTTTCTGAGGAGAGGGTCATAGTTGCGAACCACGGACCACTAGCACGGGTTGTGGGTCACCCTACTGTCTGTGGGTGGCAACCGTGGGTGGCAACCGTGGGTTGCACCTGCAACTTCTGTCAATCTGTACTAAGGTCTATTTTCGGATACGAGGTGTTACATTATCTCTTCCTTGGGAATATTTGTCCTCAAATGAAGACTAACTCGCTGAAAATGGAGGGAAAGAGCTGTAAACCCTGCCACTAAACACTAAGATTGATTTCCGACTGAACTGAGTTAAAAAAACATTCAAATACGCTGAAAATGCAAGTACAACTAAAGGAAAATGATACTAAGACTGAATCTGCGCATGAATGACTGAAAAACTGAAGAGGAACTATTACCTCAAGCTGGAGTGGATTCTGAAGGAAATAGGTGAGGATACTTGGCCTTCATGGCTGCTTCTGCTTCCCAAGTAGCTCCCTCTACGGACTGAATCCTCCACAAAACATTAACTGAAGAGACTCATTTGTTTCTCAATCTTCTAACCTTACTATCGAGAATCTCAACTGGTACATCCTCATAAGTGAGACTATCCTTCACAGCCACACTCTCTAATGGTACTACGAATGCTGGATCACCCACACACTTCTTCAATAGTGAAATGTGAAAGATCGGATGCACTGCTGCTAGTTCTGCTTGCAACTCTAACTCATAAGCCTCTTTACCAATCCTTTTCAGAATCTTGTAAGGGCCTACATATCTAGGACTGAGCTTCCCTTTCTTGCCAAATCTCATCATCCCTTTCATAGGTAACACTTTCAGGAAAACCCACTCATCAACTTGAAACTCTAGTTCCCTTGTCCTTACATCTGCATAAGACTTCTGGCGACTCTGGGCTGTCTTAAGTCTATCTCTAATGAGTTGCACTCTCTCCATAGCATCATGAACTGAATTTGGTCCTATCAAGGCCGCTTCACCTACTTCAAACCAACTAACTAGAGATCTACATCTACGCCCATACAATGCCTCATAAGGGGAAAACCTCAACTCTCTGTTGATGGACTGCACCCTTGAGTTCAAGCAATATTGGATCATTGTCTTGCTTTTCCTTAACCTCCCCTACCAACGAAGATTCTGATCCATTCTGAACTGTTACCCCACCATCTGATATGCTCATAAGGCGGACTCCTAAACGAGCAAGCCTGTGAACATCATTCTCTAGTTCCTTTCTTCCTTCCTTAACATGTATTACACTACCCATAGATAGCCTACTAAGGGCATCAACTACTACATCGGCCTTACCAGGTAATGCACACTCATATCATAATCCTTGAGGAATTCACCCCATCTCCTCTGGCGAAGATTCAAATCTTTCTGGGTGAACTCATACAGAAGGCTCTTATGGTCTGTGAACACATCTACGTGAACACCATACAAGTAGTGTCTCCAAATCTTAAGTGCAAATACCACTGCTGCAAACTCGAGGTCATGAGTCGGATAGTTCTTCTCATGCACCTTAAGCTGTCTAGAAACATAAGCTATAACCTTACCTTGCTACATCAACACACAATAGATAATATAACCGTTTGAACCCTCTTGTAGATTCAAAATAGGAGTTGTAGTCAACTTAGTTTTCAGTTCTACGAAGCTTTGCTCACAATTATCTGACCAGTGAAATTTGACCTTTTTCTAAGTCAACTTAGTCAATGGAGAGGCTATGGATGAGAATCCTTCCACAAACCTTCTATAGCAACCCGCTAGACCCAAGAAACTTTTGATATCTATAGGAGAGGTAGGTCTGGGCCATTGTTTCATTGCAGTGAAATGAGTAGAGATTGGAAAGAACACCAACGACAAAAGCACTCTGTTGGGCCGACACTGACACTAAGAGACGAAAGCTAGCTTTTATTTTCTCAGAATCCACTCAGATCCCTTCACTGGATACTATATGCCCAAGGAAAGCAACTAATTGTAACCAAAACTCGCACTTGCTAAATTTAGTGAATAACTGGCGATCTTTGAGAGTTTGCAGGACAACCTTCAAATGACTCGCATGTTCTTCCTCATTCCTAGAGTAAATGAGGATATCATCAATAAAGACGATAACGAACAAGTCCAAGTGCTACTTGAACACCTTGTTCATCAAATCCATAAAAGTTGCAGGGGCATTGGTTAGTTCAAATGACATAACTACAAATTCATAATGGCCATACCGAGTTCTGAAGGATGTTTTCGGAATGTCACTATCTCTGACTCTGAGTTGATGATAACTGAATGTGAGGTCTATCTTTGAAAAATGACTAGCACCCTAAAGTTGGTCAAACAAGTCATCAATCCTGGGGATGGGATACTTATTCTTGATTGTGACTTTGTTCAACTGCCGATAGTCAATGCACATTCTGAGGGAGCCATCTTTCTTCTTCACGAACAATACTGGTGCGCCCCATGGAGAAATACTAGGTTTGATGAAGCCCTTATCTAGAAGGTCTTTCAACTGCTCTTTCAATTCCTTAAGCTCAGTTGGAGCCATTTTGTAAGGAGGAATAGAAATAGGCTGGGTATCTGGAAGGAGATCAATTCCAAAGTCGATTTCCCTTTCGGGAGGAACTCTGGGAAGATCTTCTGGGAACTCATTATATACTAGGACTGACTCAAGAATTAGGGTTTCGGAGCTTGAATCCTTAACCCGAACAAGATGATAGATACAACTTTTAAAGATCATTTTTCTGGCCTTATGGTAAGAAATGAATTGACCCAAATCCACTAAGCTACTACCCTTTCATTCAAAGGTTGGTTCGTCTGGAAACTGAAAACGAACAATCCTAGTTCTACAATCGAGTGAGGCATAACATGAATGTAATCAATCCATGACTAGAATGACATCGAAGTCTACCATTTCTACCTCTACAAGATCTGCTGAAGTGACTTTCTGGGAGACTATGACAGGGTTATTTTTGTATACCCATCTAGCTATAACTGGGTCACCGACTGGAGTAGAGACTGAGAAGAGTTTTGAGAGAGTTTCTAGACTAACATCAAACTTAACTCCTATATAAGGAGTTACAAATGAAAGAGTAGCCCCTAGGTCTAACAAAGCATAAACATCGAGATTAAAGACTCGTAACATACCAGTGACTACATCAGGAGAATCTTCCTGATCCTGGCGAGCCTGAAGAGCATATAGCCTATTTTGGCACTGACCGCCACCTATACTAGATGAGTTACCCTGTTGAGTCGGGCGACCTGTTGGTGCTGCTGAAGTTGTAGACTGAGTTCTACTAGCACTGCCTCATTGACCCTGCTTAGAAGGACAATCCTTCAACCTGTGACCAGACTGACCACACCCAAAGCATCCTTCCTTTCCTGCAAGACATTCGCCATGATGTTCTTACCATATTTAGGGTAAGTTGGGTAGGTTTTGGTGCTTGAAACACTTCCCTAAGACTTAGAGCCTGATGCCCTACCTTTCCGATCATTTCGGAACTTGGAGGATGGAATACTAGTTGATGAAGGTTCTAGAGTTGAAATTTTCTGCTGACCCTGCGAGGGCTTTCCACCACCCAATTTCTATTGAGAATAATCATACTTCCCAGTTCTAGCCTTCTTGTTCTCCTTAGCCTGTTCCCTAATCTTATCTCCCCCAACCTGTTGAGCATGAGTCATGAGCATAGAGATGTTCATATCTCCTAGCAACATAGCATTTCTGCACTCTGTTTTCACCAAGTCTGACACTCCATATATAAACTTATTCATCTGAGCCCTGGAATCAGCAACCATGTGAGGAACTTACCTGGAGAGTTGGGTGAACTTGAGTCCATACTCTTAGACTATCATGCTACCTTGCCTTAAGTTCATAAGCTCATGAGCTTTTGCCTCCTTTAGCTCTCGTGGTAAAAACCTGTCCAGAAAGGTCTCAGTAAAGCAATCCCAAGTGATAGGAGCTGCATTTGTACCCCTGTTCCCTTTCCACTGAGTATACCAGATATGAGCCACATCCTTAAGTTGGTACGATGCTAACTCAACCCGATCATTCCCAGTTGCCTGGATCACTTCAAAGATCTTCTTGACCTCATCAATGAAGTTTTAGGGATCCTCACCAATCTGCGATCCTAAGAACTCTGGCGGATTCATCTAACAAAATCTCGCACTCTAGTTGCAGTTGACCCAACATTAGCATCTGTCTGACCTGGAACCCACTGATTGTTCTAGTTGGCCACACTCTGAGCCAATATCTAAATGTCGTTGCGGAACTTTGCATTCGAAACTTCCTAATCTGGGAATGGAGGAGTTGCGTTTGCATTCCTGGCGTTAGCTCTACGAGGAGGCAAGATCTAAAACGTAGAATGTTGGGTTAGAAATGAGGAATTAGATCATACCTTACGTACGATAAGAGTAACAAGAAATGAAGATTTTTCCTAAAACACTCTATAGCCTCTCTTTCATTTGATGTGGTGCGCACTACATACCCATGAAAATGACTCTACCTAGTGCGGCTTTTCAGACATCTTAGGACACTTAAACCTAGTGCTCTCATACCAAGCTTGTCACACCCCGAGGCTACCCCCATTGACGCGGACACGGGACCTAGGATCACAAGTGACCCCAAGCTAACCCTGCTGGCATGACATGAGCATACTGAGAATAATAATAACTGATGCGAAAGCTAATCATGAAGGAAATCGGAAATGATGGGGAATACCCATATACTAAAAAAAGAATATATCAAATATGAGAGTTTAGTACAACAGAAATATTAAACTCGAAATACTAAGTTGAATCTAACTATGTCTGAAAATAAGCCTCTAAACTTACTAGTAGTGTTGGGACATGCCCCAGCTAAATCTAGCAAAACTGAAACTAAAAGACTGAAAAACTGAAATGATAACATGTTGATTGTCCTCGAAGAATGAGGACTCACCACTAATGTTGCTGAACTAGAGATCGGGAATCGATATAAGCGTGATTTGAAAGATGAGAACCTGAACCTACATCACTAGAAGATGTAGCACAGAGTATGTGTCCGTACTTGAAAGGTACTGAGCATCCATGATAGAGTAAAACTGAAATAAACATATAACTGAACAAGCAATAAAGCAAGGATATAATCTGAACATAATATAGATATTGAATACCTAATTGGATGCAATGACCAAATTTATAACATGCTCAGACTAAATACTGACTGTACTGAAATGTGGTCAATGTAATGGAGTCTGACTGAACTATGGGAGCTACTAATAACCGATAATAAAACTAAATGAGCTAAATGAGGAGTCTGATGTATGCGCCCCATCGAGAGGACCCAATATACCCTGCCACAGGTATAGAGGCATGAATGGCATGATCACTAAATGATGCCCACAGAGGGGACTTACAACCTACGTGGCTCGTAGTAATGGGAATATATGGGTGACTAACCCTAGTCCAACTCGGTATTATGCTACTCCCAAAAGATTAAATGATTAACACATTATAACTGAATTACTGTAATATACTGGATAGCTAAAACTGACATGCGAACTAAGAATACACATTAATATACTGATAATGACACATTCAAAACTGAGGCATATATTTCCAAAATAACTGAAATATCTGACCTAGCATGTATAATTCAACAACTAAAGAACTACATAGCTAGGGTTCTGAAATTTATGCTAGAAACCAAGTAATCACATGATAATCTGTTGAAGTTCTAGAAATCCTAGGTCTAGTTAATAATAGGGAATCAAGAATCTGACTGAATTTTAGGGACCTAATGGGCGAAAGGAACCCACTAGTGAAATTCCACATACTTGGTGACGAATTCCACGGAAAAATCTTTCAATTTTGGGAATCTTGCTGGGTTCTTGATCTAGGGTTCTTGACTCCTTTCTCCTCTTAGCGTTCTATTTTTTCTAAGTTCTGAAGAATGATTTGACTTAGGTAAGTTCTAGTTATGTTTCTAGGCTAAAACTAACCAAAACCACGTAGTTTAGGGTTAAAACGACGTAGTTTAGGGGTCTAACAAAATAGGAAAAGACCAAAACACCCTCAACTTAATTGCTGTCGGAGTGACCGACGGACCGCCGATGGACTGACGATCCGTACTGGTGAACCGTCAGTCACGACTGGGGCTGGGTTCCTGGGGCCTGGTCCATGGACCAAGACCATAGCATGTGGGCTGGCCTACGGACTGTAGTTCTGGCTGTGGGTCAGAACTAAGCCGATTTTTTTCTGAGGGTTCTAGGGAGAGGCTATCGGTTTCCTGGGGTCTGATACACGGACCAGGAAAACGGACCGTGGTGTGGCCTACGGACCGTAGGTCCGGCCATGGGTTGACCTTTAGAAGAATTTCTGGGGGTTTTTGAGGAGAGGGTCACAGTTGCGAACCACGGGCCATGGGTCACCCTATGGTCCGTGAGTTGCAACTGCAACTTCTAGCAATCTGCACTAAGGTCTGTTTTCGGATACGGGGTGTTACATTAAGCCTTTAAGTCAACATTCTCATTAGCATCATTATAAGCACATTCATTTCATTAGACATTATGACATTAGATAAACACATCATTGCCCTCTCAAAGCCTACATGCGCAATGCATGAATGGCATCCCATACTACCACCCACACTTCATAGAACCTCTTGAGAAACCATAGCACGTAACTCACATGATGGGAATAAGAACTAACCGACATAGACCATGTGAGCAAATCATGGAATCCGGTGTCTATCCCATACCTTAAAGGGTTGGTCTATTTGCCTAAGGTAGGACTGGTAACATTTTAGGTTAGGTGGATCCACTAGCTAATATCCTATATGGGCACATAGTTATGTGATAAGAAAGATGTTCATTGAAACCCGGCCTAACATGGGGAGAGCTTCCATCTTACCATATCCACTCGGTGTTAAGCTTTAAATTCCCATAGAGTAGTTCATCCTCATTAACAATATTATACTTAAGAGGGCTACCACCATTAGGTCTACCGGCCCAAAGTACATTACACACATGAAAGCACCACCAACCATTAGGTCTACCAATTCAAGGTACATTATTTTATTAGGATAGCTCATTGAATCCTCAAGAAAGGGTCACCACCATTAGGTCTACTAATTCAAGGTTCATCACTATAAACATGAAAACGCTACCACAATTAGGTCTACTGATTAAAGATTTATCATTACATTAGTTCATAGACTCATCATGAAGGGCTACCACCAATAGGTCTACCGATTCAAGATAAAGCCTTAGAATACTTCTTTAATCATTTATGAAAGGGATACCACCATTAGGTCTACCGATTCAAAGTTCATTATTCATTACATAAAAGGGCTACCACCATTAGGTCCACCGATTCAATGTTAATTAAGTCAAGATACATTAGTCACACAAGAAGATGATGCCCTAAGCCTACCAATTCAAGGTACATCAATCAAGCTCACTTTCAATAACACAAAAAGAGGATGTCCTAAGCCTACCAATTCAAGGTATAACATTACATTTAAGAAACCTTTCACAATATATCATCATCATTCACAAGTGTATAAATTAGAATAACCATTCAATAATATCACAATTGCATTGTAGTCATGATCACATTACTTTAATTGAAACCACAAAGCATATACATAAGCATCATGATTATACCTCAATCTTCATACTTTGCCCTTCAAGGCCATGAATCACTATTCACCAACACACCTAGAATTACTACAATTTAGGCATGAATAATGACATAATTCAAGTAACTAAAGCATTCCAAGATTGATTGCATAACATTCATCTTACTACAATTCACCCACACCAAATAGTCATAAATTAGGGTTATGGGGAAGTCATGTTTTCATGGGGGATATTATCTTGAAACCACCATAAAATAGCTATTCAATCTTAATGTAATAATTAAACCATTGAAAATATTTTGAGAAAGGATCCATGACCTAAATGAAAACCCTTAGTTTTGGAGAATTTCCAACTTTGAAATTGAAGGTTTGAGGACTTCATGGATGGAAAGATAACCATGAATAAAAACTACCATACCTTAATTGAAGATTCCTCATGAAATTGAGTGGAAAAGATGAGTCCTTGAGACCTAGACCTTGACCTTGTTCTTCTTCTTCAGTGGAGTTTCTAGAGAGAGAATATTTGGAGAGAAGGTGGTTACTATTTGGGTTTGGGAATTATGAATTGTAAAGGGGTGTTTATTGACTTAAAAGGTCTTAAATAAGTCTAATAAATCAATATAGAATGACCCCTAACTTAACTAACCACCCTAGGAATTTACCAAGCTGTCCCTCCCTTAGTCGAACCTAAGCAGAAACTCAGGTGCCATCCACGACCTAGGACACACGGACCGTGAGTGGGGTCACGCACCGTCCTGCAGGTCCATGGATGGTGGACTGGGGCTCCTAAAATAGGCCATTAACTCACAAAACCTCCCTACGAGGCATGGAGGGACCTGCCCCGTAAGTCCCATCTGTGGGTCATGTAAAATTTACAGATTTTGGTTCTTGGGGTTAGACTTTAGGGTCCCCCTCAAGGACACTTGGTTGATCCATGGGGGGTCGTACCTTGACCTTTAACCCCTCAACCTAAGCTCGCTAAATCACTTTACAACATAAAACTCCACAGCAAACTCAATAACTCACACGTAAGGCTCTAGGTTCACCTACTTGTTTTCCCGGTGTTACATTATATCCCCGTTAGGAACATTCGTCCTCAAATGACACTTTAAACACTTCACGGAATTAAAGACTCAAGACTAGTAGCCCATCATGCATAAAACATCATAACAATGCACACAAAAAAAGGAGAAAACATCAACTCCATCTCAATATACTCAATGCAACACAAGGAAGTAGGAACTACATCTACAAACCTATTATGTATGAAAACTTCAACATTTCTCATACCATTGGAGAAATTACCTTCTCCAACTCAAATCATATTCATCATAACATCATGAAGCAATTATGCAATTATTCTCAAAAGCACATTTAAGCATGTTCAAAATTTTATCTCATGAATCATATTGGCAACTCATACTAAATTCACATCAACATGAGGAACTTACATCATAAACTCATTTTCTCATTAAACATGAATTCATCAGAACATGCATAACATAAGGAGTCCATGGAAACACATAATCACACATGACTCCAAAACATGAAACAAGTCACAAGGAACTCTTTGTCTAAAGCTTGAATAGGAATAGAAGAAAGAGATAAGCATATCGGAACTCTCAACAACCTTGATTTCTAAACATACCATCTCCCCCTTCGGAGTAAACCTATACTAAGGCTAACATGGGAATAGAATAGGGACCTCAATAAAACTTTGACAACTATAAGGAACTATCAACATACTGGTGCCCTCATCCGGAAGGGCTCATTTGTCCTCTCTAGATCGAAGTGCATAGAAACGACCATGCTTTGGAGCATAAGGATTCGGGACACTAGGAGAAGCTTGCTTGGCCTCTCTCCTCTTTGCTGTAAGAGTAGGGAAACCTTTCACTTGATGATCACTCTTTCCACAACCATAACACGCATTTGTACCGGCTAGGCACTTCTTATAGTGTTTCTTTCCACAATTGGTGCAAATAGGTTTAGGAAATGGAGGTCCACTATCTTTCTCTTGGTTAACCCTAGGAGTGCTTGAAAAATCTTGGTTGGAAGATCTCTTTTTGAACCTTGGTTGACCTTGCTCATCGGACCTAGCTCTCTTCATCTCCCTATTCTTTTTCTTGATTTTAGACTCCTCAATTTGTTGAGCATACACCATAAGCCTAGAGATATTCATATCATCATGGAGCTTTGATGTACGACATTCTTTCTCAACTAAGTCAGACACACCCGTCACAAATCTATTCATCTCATCCTTCGAATTCGACACCAAAGATGGAGCATACTTAGACAATAGGGTAAATTTAAAAGAATACTCTTGAACACTCATCTTACCTTGCCTAAGGTTGATAAATTCTTCCACCTTAACTTCTGTATTCTCATGGGGAAAGAACCTATCAATGAAGGCTTTCTTAAACACCTCCCAATCAATAGGACCCGCTCCTACCGGCCTATTACTCTTCCATTGAATAAACCAAACTTGAGCAACATCCTTCAATTGATAAGCGGCTAGTTCCACTTTTTCTACCGAAGTCACCCCCATAGCATCAACTACCTTATACACCTCATCCACAAATTCTTGGGGATCCTCTCCCACTTTAGAACCAAGAAACACCGGAGGGTTCATCCTCACAAAGTCCCTCAACCGAGAAATCATAGTGCTCACATTAGGGTTCATATGAGTCCTACTATCTCTATTGGCTTGGGCCGTCATAGCTTGGGATTGAGTAGTTACGGCTTGAGCTATCATTAGAAAAGTCGACCTAACTTCCTCATCCGCCATGGCCGGGGGGGGGGAGTTAATAGGAGCTTGATTCCCTTGAGGAGCTTGGTTTACTTGAGGTGCTTGATTACCTTTAGGAACTCCTTGATTCACATTCACCTCTTCCACCCTTCTAGCATTCGCCCTTTGTGTATTCATTTCCTGAAGGCAGAAGAAAAGGGTTAGGAAAGGGACTTTTATAGAGCTAAACTCTATGGCACGACTTAAAAAGTAATGAAAGATGTGTAGTTTCCTAACATCATATAGCCTCTTATTCATAAGTGTGGCGCCCTTCACACTATGAACAAGACTCTACTAGACGTGGTTTGTGAGACATTATCCTAAAACCATCCCAATATCTTGAGCTTTGATACCATGTTTGTCACGACCCGAGCCTACACCCCGGATGTGACACGGCGTACAAGACTTCGAAAAGCCTCATAAAATTCATAACATAAGACATAAGAAAATGGTACAGAATTTAAAACATTTATCCATACAATCGAAGTCTTTATTTAAAAACAAACAACGGAAGTCTAACTTGTCTCACAAGGCCATCTAATACAACTTGAAAAGAAGATAGGGTGACAACCCTTCAATATAGTCTGAAACGTAAAATGACATAAAAGAAACTAGGGAAGAACAACTCTCGACCTCGAACCATGATGACCCACCACAAGCTTTGGAGAGAATCAATCCAAACTTTGAACACTAGAAGTCACCTTAAGATCCGGAACCTACACTTTGTAAAAATGTAGAAGAAATATGGGCTAGCACAAAAATGTACTAAGTATGATAGCCATGCAAAAATCATGCTAAAAAGGACGTTTTGGTTGAAAACCATGCATTTTGTCAACTTTAAGAATCATCATGAGACTTGAGTATAAAAACATAGGATACAAGCATATTCAACATGTATATCATTATAACATAATAGAACCATCATCTTAGGCAACCCTAAGTTATATTTGTGCAATGTATGAATGACATCCCATAATACCATTCATACTAAGTATCACTTTGAGGCCACCATAACATACTTACCATTCTTCATTCTCTCCTTTATTCAATAATCATACACAAGGAACATTCACATTTAATAAGTCATGACAAGGAAAACAACTCATAATAAAATTTCCAAGTTAAGCATTCATCATAACATTAAGCCTTTAAGTCAACATTCTCATTAGCATCATTATAAGCACATTCATTTCATTAGACATTATGACATTAGAGAAACACACCATAGCCTTCTCAAATCCTACTCGTGCAATCCATGAATGGCCCTATACTACCACCCACACTTCATAGAACCTCTTGAGAAACCATAGCACATAACTCACATGATGGGATAAGCACTAACCGACATAGATCATGTGAGAAAATCATGGAATCCGGTGTCTATCCCACACCGTAAAGGGTTGGTCTACTTGCCTAAGGTAAGACCGGTTAACATTTTAGCTTAGGTGGATCCACTACCTAATATCCTATGTGGGCACATAGTTATGGGATAAGAAAGATGTTCATTGAAACCCGCCCTAACATGAAGAGAGCTTCCACCTTACCATATCCACTCAGTGCTAACCTTTAAATTCTTATAGAGTAGTTCATCATCATTAACATTATTATACTTGAGAGGGCTACCACCATTAGGTCTACCGGCCCAAAGTACATTACATACATGACAGGGCCACCACCATTAAGTCTACTAATTCAAGGTACATTATTAGGATAGCTCATTGAATATTAAAGAAAGGGCCACCACCATTAGGTCTACTGATTCACGGTTCATCATTATACACATGAAAGGGCTACCACCATTAGGTCTACCGATTCAAGGCTTATCATTACATTAGTTCATAGACTCATTATGAAGGGCTACCACCATTAGGCTTACCGATTCAAGATAAAGCCTTAGAATACTTCATTAATCATTTATATAAGGGATACCACCATTAGGTCTACCGATTCAAGGTTCATTATTCATTACATGAAAGGGGTACCACCATTAGGTCCACCGATTCAATGTTCATTAAGTCAAGATACATTAGTTACACAAGAAGAGGATTACCTAAGCCTACCAATTCAAGGTACATCAATCAAGATCACTTTCAATTACACAATAAAATGATGTCCTAAGCCTACCAATTCAAGGTATAACATTACGTTTAAGAAACCTTTCACAATATATCATCATCATTCAGAAGTGTATAATTGAGAATAACCTTTCAATAATATCACAATTTCATTGTAGTCATGATCACATTACTTTCGTTGAAATCATAAAGCATATACATAAGCATCATGATTATACATCAATCTTCATAATTTTTCCTTCAAGTCCATGAATCACAATTCATCAACACGCCTAGAATTACTAATATTTAGGCATGAATAATGACATAATTCAAGTATCTAAAGCATTACAAGATCGATTGCATAACATTCATCTTACTACAATTCACCCACATCACATAGTCATAACTTAGGGTCATGGGGAAATCATGTATTCATGGCGGATTTAATCTTAAAACCACCATAAAGTAGCCATTCAATCTTAATATATGTTAATTAAACCATTGAAACATTTTGAGAAATAATCCATGACCTAGAATGAAAACCCTTAGTTTTAGAGAATTTCCAACTTTGAAATTGAAGGTTTGAGGACTTAATGGATGGAAAGTTAACCATGAATCAAAACTACCATACCTTAGTTGAAGATTCCTCACGAAATTGAGTGGAAAAGAAGAGTCCTTGAGCCCTAGACCTTGACCTTGTTGTTGTTCTTCAATGGAGTTTCTAGAGAGAGAATATTTGGAGATTAGGTGATTACTATTTGGGTTTGGGAATTATGAATTGTAAAGGGGTGGTTAATGACTTAAAAGGTCTTAAATAAGTCTAATAAATCAATATAAAATGACCCCTAACTTAACTAACCACCCTAGAAATTTACCAAGTTTCCCCTCCTTTTGTCGAACCTAGGTAGAAACTCAGGTGCCATCCACGACCCAGGACTCATGGACCGTGAGTGGGGTCACGCCCCATCCTGCAGGACCTTGGATGGTGGACTGGGGCTCCTAAAATAGGCCCTTCACTCACGAAGCCTCCCAACGAGGCGTGGAGGGACCTACTCCCTGTAGATCCCATCTGTGGGTCATACAAAATTGGCAGATTTTGGTTCTTGGGGCAGCCTTGGGGTTTGACTTTAGGGTCCCCCTCAAGGACCCTTGGTTGGTTCGTACCTTGACATTTAACCCCTCAACCTAAGCTCGGGAAATCACTTTACAACATAAAATCCCACATCAAACTCAACAACTCACACGTAAGGCTCTAGTTTCACCTACTAGTTTTCCGGGTGTTACATTATTTACCCCTAGGAAACATTCATCCTCGAATGACACTTTAAACACTTTACGGAATTAAAGACTCAAGACTAGCAACCCATCATGTATGAAACATCATAACAATGCACAAAACAAGGAGGAAACATCAACTCCATTTCAATATACTCAATGCAACACAAGGAAGTAGGAACTACATCTATTAACCCATTATGTATGAAAACTTCAACATTTCTCGTACCATTGGAGGAATTACTTTCTTCAACTAAAATCATGATCAGCATAACATCATGAAGAAATTATGCAATTATTCTCAAAAACACATTTAAGCATGTTCAACATTTCATCTCATGAAGCATATAAGCAACTCATATTGAATGCATATCAACATGAGGAACATAAATCATGAAAACCCATTTTCTCATTAAACATGAATTCATCAAGAACATGCATAAGATAAGGAGACCATGGAAACACATAATCACACATGACTCCAAAATATGAAACAAGTCACAAGGAACTCTTTGTCTCAAGCTTGAATAAAATAGAAGAAAGAGATAAGGATATCGAAACTTTTAACAACCTTGCTTTCTAACCATACCATCTCCCACTTGGGAATAAACCCATACTAAGGCTAACATGAAAATAGCATAGGGACCTTAATAAAACATTTACAACTATAAGGAACTATCATCATACTGGTGCCTTCATCCAAAAGGGCTTATTTGTCCTCTCTAGACCGAAGTGCATAGAAACGACCATGCTTTGGAGCATAAGGATCCGGGACACTAGGAGAAACTTGCTTGGCCTCTCTCCCTTTTGCCGTAAGAGTAGGGAAATCTTTCACTTGATGATCACTCTTTCCACAACCATAACACCCATTTGTACCAGCTAGGCACTTCCCATAGTGTTTCTTTCCACAATTGGTGCAAATAGGTTTAGGAAATGGAGGTCCGCTACCTTTCTCTTGGTTAACCCTAGGAGTGCTTGAAGAATCTTGGTTGGAAGATCTCTTTTTGAACCTTGGTTGACCTTGCTCATCGGACCTAACTCTTTTCATCTCCTTATTCTTTTACTTTATTTTACACTCCTCAATTTGTTGAGCATACACCCTAAGCCTAGAGATATTCATATCATCATGGAGCATTGTCGTACGACATTCTTCCTCAACTAAGTCGGACACACCCGTTACAAATCTATTCATCTCATCCATTGAATTCAACACCAAAGATGGAGCATACTTAGACAATAGGGTAAATTTAAAAGAATACTCTTGAACACTCATATTACCTTGCCTAAGGTTGATAAATTCTTCCACCTTAACTTCTCTCTTCTCATGGGGAAAGAACCTATCAAGGAAGGCTTTCTTAAACACCTCCCAATCAATAGGACCCGCTCCTACCGTCCTATTACTCTTACATTGAGTAAACCAAACTTGAGCAACATCCTTCAATTGATAAGTGGCTAGTTCCACTTTTTCTACCGAAGTCACCCCCATAGCATCAACTACCTTATAATCCTCATCCACAAATTCTTGGGGATTCTCTCTCACCTTGGAACCAAGAAACACCGGAGGGTTCATCCTCACAAAGTCCCTCAACCTAGAAGCCATTGTGCTCACATTAGGGTTCACATGAGTCCCACCATCTCTAGTGGCTTGGGACGTCATAGCTTGGGATTGAGTAGTTACGGCTTGAGCCATCATTAGAAGAGCCGACCTAACTTCCTCATCTATCATGGCCGAGGGGTTAATTGGAGCTTGATTCCCTTGAGGAGCTTGGTTCACTTGAGGAGCTTGATTACCTTGAGGAACTCCTTGATTCACATTCTCCTCTTCCACCCTTCTAGCATTCGCCCTTCATGTCTTCATTTCCTGAATACATAAGAGAATGGTCACGAAAAGGACTTTTCTAGAGCTAAACTTTATGGCACGACTTAAAGAGTAATGAAAGAAGTGTAGTTTCTTAACATCTTATAGGCTCTCATTCATAAATATGGCGCGCTTCACACTATGAACATGACTCTACTAGACGTGGCTTGTGAGACATCATCCTAAAAACCATCCCAACATCTTGTGCTCTAATACCATATTTGTCACGACCCGAGCCTACACCCCGGACGTGACACGACGTACAAGACTCCAAAAAGCCTCATACAAGCCTCATAGCATTCATAACATAAGACATAAGAAAATGGTACGAAATTTAAAACATTTATCCATACAATCGAAGTATTTATTTAAAAACAAACATCGGAAGTCTAACTTGTCTCACATGGCCATCTAATACAACTTGAATCAAAGATAGGGTCACAGCCCTTCAACATAGTCTGAAACTTAAAATGACATAAAAGAAACTAGGGAAGAACAACTCTCGTCCTCGAACCATGATGACTCATCACTAGCTTTGGAGAGAATCAATCCAAGCTTTGAACACTAGATGTCACCTTAAGATCCGGAACCTACACTTTGTAAAAAATGTAAAAGAAATATGGGTTAGCACAAAAATGTACTAAGTATGATAGTCATGCAAAAAGCATGCTAAAAAGGACGTTTTGGTTGAAAACCATGCATTTTGTCAACTTTAAGAATCATCATGAGACTTGAGTATAAAAACATAGGATGCAAACATATTCAACATGTATATCATTATAACATAATAGACCCATCATCTTAGGCAACCCTAAGTTATATTTGTGCAATGTATGAATGGCATCCCATAATACCATTCATACTAAGTACCACTTTAAGGCCACCATAACATACTTACCATTCTTCATTCTCTCCTTTAGTCAATAATCATAGACAAGGAACATTCACATTAAATAGGTTATGACAAGGAAAGCAACTCATAATAACATTTCCAAGTTAAACATTCATCATTACATTAAGCCTTTAAGTCAACATTCTCATTAGCATCATTATAAGCACATTCATTTCATTAGACATTATGACATTAGAGAAACACACCATAGCCCTCTCAAAGCCTACTCGTGCATTGCATGAATGGCATCCCATACTACCACCCACACTTCATAGAACCTCTTGAGAAACCATAGCACGTAACTCACATGATAGGAATAAGCACTAACCGACATAGATCATGTGAGAAAATCATGGAATCCGGTGTCTATCCCACACCGTAAAGGGTTGGTCTACTTGCCTAAGGTAGGACCGGTAATATTTTAGCTTAGGTGGATCCACTACCTAATATCCTATGTGGGCACATAGTTATGGGATAAGAAAGATGTTCATTGAAACCCGGCCTAACATGGGGAGAGCTTCCATCTTACCATATCCACTCGGTGCTAAGCTTTAAATTCCCATAGAGTAGTTCATCCTTATTAACATTATTATACTTAAGAGGACTACCACCATTAGGTCTACCAGCCTAAAGTACATTACACACATGAAAAGGACACCACCATTAGGTTTACCGATTCAAGGTACATTATTAGGATAGCTCATTGAATCCTCAAGAAAGGGCCACCACCATTTGGTCTACCGATTCAAGGTTAATCATTATACACATGAAAGGGCTACCACCATTAGGTCTACCGATTCAAGACAAAGCCTTAGAATACTTCATTAATCATTTATGACAGGGATACCACCATTAGGTCTGTCGATTCAAGGTTCATTATTCATTACATGAAAGGGGTACCACCATTAGGTCCATCGATTCAATGTTCATTAAGTCAAGATACATTAGTTACACAAGAAGAGGATTACCTAAGCCTACCAATTCAAGGTACATCAATCAAGATCACTTTCAATTACACAATAAAATGATGTCCTAAGCCTACCAATTCAAGGTATAACATTACATTTAAGAAACCTTCACAATATATCATCATCATTCACAAGTGTATAATTGAGAATAACCTTTCAATAATATCACAATTGCATTGTAGTCATGGTCACATTACTTTCATTGTAATCACAAATCATATACATAAGCATTATGATTATACATCAATCTTCATAATTTTTCCTTCAAGGCCATGAATCACAATTCACCAATACACCTAGAATTACTACAATTTAGGCATAAATAATGACATAATTTAAGTAACTAAAGCATTACAAGATCGATTGCATAACATTCATCTTATTACAATTCACCCACATCATATAGTCATAAACTAGGGTTATGGGGAAATCATGGATTCATGGGGTATTTTATCTTAAAATTACCATAAAACATCAATTCAATCTTAATATATGTTAATTAAACCATTGAAAACATTTTGAGAAAGGATCCATGACCTAGAATGAAAACCCTTAGTTTTGGAGAATTTCCAACTTTGAAATTGAAGGTTTGAGGACTTCATGGATGGAAAGATAACCATGAATCAAAAATACCATACCTTAGTTGAAGATTCCTCACGAAATTGAGTGGAAAAGAAGAGTCCTTGAGCCCTAGACCTTGACCTTGTTGTTGTTCTTCAATGGAGTTTCTAGAGAAAGAATATTTGGAGAGGAGGTGGTTACTATTTGGGTTTGGGAATTATGAATTGTAAAGGGGTGGTTAATGACTTAAAAGGTCTTAAATAAGTCTAATAAATCAATATAAAATGACACCTAACTTAACTAACCACCCTAGGAATTTACCAAGTTGCCCCTCCCTAGACCGAACCTAGGCAGAAACTCAGGTGCCATCCATGACCCAGGACTCACGGACCCTGAGTGGGGTCACGCCCCGTCCTGCAGGTCTGTGGATGGTGGACTTGGGCTCCTAAAATAGGCCCTTCACTCACGAAGTCTCCCCACAAGGCGTGGAGGAACCTACGCCCCGTAGGTCCCATACGTGGGTCATGCAAAATTGGCAATTTTTTGTTGTTGGGGCAGCCTTGGGGTTAGAGTTTAGGGTCCCCCTCAAGGACCCTTGTGTAACACCCCTCAAAAAATAATGAAATAGGATAATTAGAGCTTCACATGTGTGTTAGCAGTTGATATACTTGTATAAAGGGTTGGTAAATTCCCCCCCTTGGCAAATTAAATGTTTGGGCATTTATTTTAAGTTGTTTTTATTAATTTAGGTATATTAGATCATTTAATTGAGGGTTATAACTTTATTCTTTAAATTAGAATTTCCAAAATCATCCTCTCTCTCTAAAAAAACACTCTCTAGTTCAAGGAAGAAGAAGAGTGAAGAACTAGGGTTTCAAATTGGAGGCTTCTTTCATCGATTTTCGTGGGCTTTCTCAATATTAAGGTATGGGGACTCTTTATCTTTGATTTCGTTTTTAATCAAAGAGCCAATTCAAAGTATTTTCAAAGTTCTTCAAAAAAACCTTAAATTCCTAATTTCGATTCTAGCATGGGTTCTTGCATAAAAAGGTTTTAAATGATGATTTATATTGTTATTAATAATTATTAATGGTTTTTAGAAAGAAATCTCCATGAACCCATGTTTTCTGAAATTCTCTAAATTTCACCATAACGTGGGTGTATTGATTTTGAGTAGATGATTATAGAATTGTGTTTAGTATGGTATGGGCTGTTCATATATGGTATTATATATGTTGAATTGTGAAGAATTGATGTTGAATTGAAGGATATGAGATTTGAGCCTTGCATGGGCAAATAGTGAATCGGTCTTTATGTTGATTATTAGATTATGTTTAGCTTGTATTGTATAGCTAAATTCTACTATTATCTATGCTATTCTATTGTGATATTATGGAAAATTAAGGATGGTGATTGTGGCTTGGAAAGGATGGTAAGTTGACCTACTTTAGAATAATGTTGAATTAGTAGGGAATTGAGTATTTTGGCTTATGGCCTTTGAAAAGGTGGTAAGATGGTTTGATCTCTTAATATTGCTAAAATTGCTTCTTAGGTTGGATCCACCTTTGGTGGAAGTGTTGTTGTTGCTTTGGAATTATGATTGTGGCCATGAAAGGCATTGTATGAGTATTGTTGTATTGTTGTGTTATTATATATAAATGAGGCTATATGTAAAGTCCTATATGAAGCTATATATATAGTTTTATGTGAAGCTATATGTGAAGGCATGATGTGAAGGAGTTTATGTGATCTTGTGATGATCCTATGTAAAGTGGATAGCATTGTGATTTAAAGTATAATTTCTCATGATGGATATATGAAATGATGTTGGATTATGAAGTATCCTTAGATGATAATGATATGACTTGGTTGGTAGACTAAAGTGTCTCTCTTTGTTACTTAAAGTCTTGAATGCATGAATGTGTGAAGTGGGCTAGAACTAAGAAATGGTGCCCTTTCTATAAATGCTAAAAGAGGAATTCTAGGCCAAGACTTGAATCAACAGAACTAAGAAATGGTGCCCTTTCATAAGTCTAGCTTTCCTAAGTAAATGTATAACCTTGAAGGATGGGCCTTAGGGCGATGTTCCCTTCTTGAGTGAAATGATAGACTTAGAGATGGATGGAGCCGGAACGGCATGAAATCCTTATCTAAGAAAGTTAAATAAGTTATCCTTATGAACCTTGATTGGCTATGACTAAGAAATGGGGCCTTTCTTGGGAAGAGGTACTATGAGTTGGTTGAACTAGAAAAGGAACCCTCTCTAGTACATATGTGAATGAAATACTCTATGGGAAATAAGGCTAGCACCGAGTGGATGTGGTTAGGAAGGTGGCCTAGTTGAGTATGAGATTAGGCACAATGAACTTCCTTGGACATCCCCTAAACCATGTGCCTACATGGGTTGCTTACTAGTTCTACCTTTGGCAAGTAGGACAACCTCCACGAAGTAGGATAGACTCCGGATTCCATGCCTAGCTAGTATGGTCTATGTCGGTTATGCCTATTCCCATCATGTGGGATGTGCACTCTAGTTATTAGATAGGTTTTACAACGTGTAGGTAGTAGTATGAGATGCTATCTACACATGGCACAAGTAGGCTTTGAAGATACTAAAGTGAGTTCCCTAAGTCTAACGACTATTATGTGAAAGTCCCCTTATGTGCTTGAATGTCTCCTAAATGGTTTCTTAAAGAATGTTGGTCTATTGATGTTATGTTATAAAGGAAATGTCCTTATCTAAGGTAATCTTGAGGAACACTTAAGTGTGCTTGAAGAGGTTGTATAGGCGATCACTTCTTGTCTCACTCAAGTGTGTCTTAAGGTTATATTAGGTAGAGGTCCTACGGTAATGAAATGGCGTGTGTTCTTTTAAAGTTAAGCATGAGTTGTATATGAATATATGAATATATGTTGAGTATGTATATGGTTGGCTATGGTTTTATATGTGAACATTGACTTGTATTATGTCTCTTATACTTGTGAAGTGAAGGTTTTATCAAAATAATATGAAAACATTTATTCTTTGTAAATGTCCGTTTTGGCATGTTTTTGCATGGTCTCCATACTTAGTACTTAATTGTGCTAACCCCTTTCTTTCCCTTTTTGACTAAAGTGTAGGAATTTGGAGATGGTGACATGTCATGGCTACTTGATTAGGTTTCTAAGGTGTTTGAAGATGAAGACTTGGTGAGTCCTCATAGGTTCGAGGACAATACCCTACATGTTCTTTTTTTTTTTATGTCTTTCTAGTATTTGCTTAAGTTTTGTATGGGCTTAATCCCAATGGTGTATTCAAAGTATTAGATGGTTTGAGACATAAGTGTATAAAGTCTAGAAGTCTTCCGCTTGCTATTTTTTTTAAATGAAATGTCTTCTTTGTAAAGAAAGGTTTTAATCCCTTATGATTTTTAGTGTCTATGCGATGAATGAATGCTAAGAGGCTTGTATTAGACCTCCGAGAGGTCGATTACGACTAGGGGGTGCTCTCGGGTTGTGACACCTTGGTTTGTCCTTGAAGGGTCGTACCTTGACATTTAGCCCCTCAACCTAAGCTCGGGAAGTCACTTTACAACATAAAACCCCATATCAAACCCCACATCAAACTCAACAACTCACACGTAAGGCTCTAGTTTCACCTACTAGTTTTCTGGGAGTTACAAGTGGCTTGTATGGGGCCTCTCGGGTTCCTATACGCCATATACACCTAAGGGCTACCTTGGGTCGTGACATGTTCATTCATAGGAGGATTAGTCTGGGTGCTGGTCACGACAATTGTATCTTGATATTATCGAAATTGATTCTAAAATCATTGAGGAAAACTAAATTATGAGATCAATTTCTGTATCTGAATTTTTTATAAGTTGGTAGGAGGGGAATACTGGGAAAGTCTCAAATAGGGGTGATGGAAAAGGACGACAACGAAGAAGAAATTCCAAAGACTGAAGAGAGAGGGGGCTTTTATTTATTTTTTTCATACTACGAGACCCATAAAGACAATTTTGAGGGAAAAAAAAACGATGTCATAACACATGTATTTACTTGTCAATTGTCATGACTAGTTAAAAAAAATACTTCCACAAGATAATAGAAACTAAGGACTCGTTTGGACATGATTAAAAATTAATAATGTAAAATCAGATTAATTTTAAGTTGAAATTTTATTTAAATATTTAATTTTGAATTATAAACAAAAATGTCGATTTCAAAATAAAATTTGGTCAAACAATATATCTTTTTTTAAACAAAAATTGTGATAGAAAAAGAAGTAATGGGGAAGGAATTGTCAATCAACTAAACTGCTAAGATTTTAGTAAATAATTGATTTGTGTTTACTTATTTATTTGTTTATAAAAAGAAAGAAATAAAAAAATTGAAGGAAAGTTGAAGGAGTAGTAAAATGGAGGTATTTTGTGTAAAATACCTAATCACACCAATTGGGTCGGCCAATGACCCTCTTTTGTTGTTTCTTCTTTCACACAAAGCATCAATCACCCACCATTCACAATCATCAAGACATGACAATTTGCGTTCTTACCTCTATTTTTCTCCCAATTCAAACCGCTACTCACATGCTTTTCCTTCTCATCAAATGTGTTGTTCATCATACTATTTCTTGTTGGCCCTCCAAACCCTTGTGATCCAAGATTCACTTTTTCCTCTAATATATATATACACACACACTTAACCTCATCCCCAATAACTATCTCTTTCTCAGCTACCCAACGTGTTTTGTTTTCTTCAGCTTAGTGCCACTTTGGTAACAACTTAGAATCACCTTTGTTTTTCTTGGCTAAGTATCAAAGCTGATGCCTTTATGAATTGATTAATGTAGCAAAACAAGATTCTTATCATTGACTTTATATATTTTCATTCAAGTTTTTTTCTTTTTTTGGGGGGGCATGTTTGGTGTTAGATTTGAATGGGTATTTGAGGATTTACATATCAGACCCAATGAATTTGGAATTAAGGCTTAATGGTAGCAGTAGGAGTAGCTGTACTGGGTTTTGGTCTCAAAGCAGTGAGCTTTTCTTGTCTGAAACAGAAATGTTTCTTTTCCAGTTATCTAATTTTTAACTAGGTCTGAAACAATTAGTAATTGATTTTAAGTTTGTCCATATATTCTCTGTCTTGTTACTATGTTAAATTAATGATCAAGTGAGAGTTTTTGTACAAAATGATTTTGTCGTTAGCGTGATGTATGTTTGAATCTATTCACGTACTAGCTTAAATTTTGAGGGGAGTAAAGGAGGGTGCGGTGGGCTGTAAAAGTTGTCTAATTAAGGTAAATCCTCTAAATTCCCTAACTAGTTTGGGTTAAGGGCATACATGATTGAAATGTTGCTCGTCAGATTTATTTGTGTTATTAGCCTTGCAATTTAGGCTGTTGTTGATAATTTTTTAACATTATAATTTGACTCTTATCTGTGGTTGTTGTAGGAATGAAAAGAGCAGCGATCTACAGCTGTGTACCCCAAATGCAGGATCATTGGCCTATCAAAAAGGCTCTGACATTGTCTGATGTAGATATCACACATCCATTCCTTACTTTGTCTCGGCAACAAGTGGAGAACCACATTGTGTTGCATATGACAACAGAACAACAGGAGCATTTGAGAGCCCAAGGCCAAGTAGATTTTAATGCCCGAGATGATGATACAGGTGAGATGTATGTGATGAAGTTGAAATGGCGGGGAAGCTATTACAATCTGATTGGTAAGTGGGGCAGAGTTGTACGAGGGAAAGGACTTGATGTAGGGCAAGAGATTAAAATACGTTGGGAAAATGGGTGCTTGCACTTCTCGGTCCCACAGCAGCAGATTGTTGCAGTCCCACCAATTCGGATGGTTGCAGCACCAGTAGTGCAGGACCATTGGCCCATTAAGAAGATCTTGACACTCTCTGATGTGGACACCAATCATCCATTTCTCCCTCTGCCGCGTCGATTAGTTGAGGATCATATCCTTGTGCATTGGACACCTCAGCAACAAGAACAGCTGAGGAAGGAGGAGCATGTGAATGTAAATTCCCGAGATTATGATACTGGCGAAGGTTATAGAATGAAATTTAAGTGGAGGGGGAATTACTATAACCTTATTGGGAAATGGGGAGCAATAATTCGGCAGAAGGGACTTGGTGTTGGGAAAGAGATCAGATTGCGCTGGGCAAATGAATGCTTGTTCTTCTCAGTTCCCCAGGAGCGGTATGTTGCCACAGCCTCGGCGATGGATAACTGGCCTATTAAGAAGGCACTTACATTGTCTGATGTGGATACCAATCATCCATTTCTTACTTTGCCCGGTAAGGCTGTTGAAGATCATATTCTTTTTTACTGGTCACAGCAAGCCAGAGAACAACTGAGAAATGAACATCAGATGAATATTAATGCTCGAGATGATGACACTGGTGATACCTATTTGATGAAGTTGAGATGGCGGGGGAGTTACTATAATCTCATTGGAAAATGGGGAAAAATCATTAGAGGGAAGAAACTTCAGGTTGGAATGGAGATCAGACTACACTGGGATAATGGATGCTTATTCTTCTCAGTTCCTCAGTTATAGCATTGGCCAACTTGTAAATGTAGGTGAACCACCATAATGGCTTTTCCCATTTCAACATGGAATGTGCATTGTAAATTAAACTATTTCAGGCGAAAGGCTTGGCAGAGCTGGATTTAAATCTATCGAGGCAGCAAGTGACTGACCTAGCTCAAAATTTATCAGGTGATGCAAAGCAATGCAACAGTTTTACTTCTTATACTACTTCTGTGAGGTCTAACAAGTGGCACCTTTCCTCCTGGGATAGTTCCACCCCTGCCTTACCTTTTGTGTATAGTTTGGATTGGCAAGTTGATGTTATAGGATTGCTTTTATGATTCATTTGATCTTTGCTATTCGCCATCATTTTATCCCAAAAATTCTAGTTTGTGGCTATGGATCCCTTATTTCTTTTTCAAATTTGATGCTTCACCAATTGGAAAGGCATTACTTAAATGCAACTTCTTTACATCAATAAAGTCTATCATTACTTGTAAAAAATAAAATAAAATGAAAGGCAACTTCTTGCCATGTTCATACGATGTTTCCCTGCTTTTTATTTTCCCTGCTTTTTTCTGATCAGTAAGGTAAGTTCTATTTATTTCAAAAGGACTAAGTGTGCCAACTTTTCCTCAATCTTGTTTCTTTCTCTATTTTTTTTTATCAGGTAAACGGTTTCATTTCATAAATCAAAGGCCAAAAATCGGCAGTATACAGGAAGTATACCTAAAATTAAAGAAACTATAAAAAGATATGGTTCTCTACAAAAACATTCAATCCTTTAAACAATCCAGAACTACATAGGCGCACCAAAAATAAATAAGGGATCAGAGACTACTCCTTAACTGCCCAAAACTCAATTCTACCCCTTCAAAAGCCCACTTATCTCTCTCTCTCTCAAAATGATCCACGTCAAAGCCAGAGGAACAACATTCCATGCCTGTTCTTCCTCCTGCTTCTTCCAGCTTTCCAGCAAAACAGCAAATCCTTCACTAACTTTGGCATCGCCACAGACATATTAATTAACTGAACATATTCCACAAGTCTCGTGACCAGACTGCCTCCTTGCATAAGTAACACCAGCTGATAGAAACAACTTTCCTTTTCCTAATGTTTTCCGCCATCAAAATCACCCCTATAGCAGCTTATCGTGTGAAAAAGCACACCTTCCTTGGCACCTTAGGAATCCAAATTGGCTTTACAGGAAAACCTCCTCTGCTCTCACCAAAAGCTTTTCATATAAGGACTTGACTGAAAAAGCACATTGTTTCCCCAACTTCCATCTTATGGTGTCAGATCTTTCGACTGGCTCACAATGCTCTCAAGTCCCTGTTCCTTCATTTGTCGTTTTGACATTTTAGCAGCTCAGATACATGACTCATGTTCTGTAACATTCATAATTGCATTTGACTCTACTGATTCGGTGACTTATCCAGTTTAATCATTTCCTTCCAATTTCCCATTTCAAAGAATTGTTTGAGCAGAAAAACCCAACTTACATAGTCATGTTTTTCTAGTGTCGAGTTTGCACGTTATACCTGCTTCCCCCCCCCCCCCCCCCCTCCTCATCTGTCTAACCATTTGCTATGAACACTGCATCTATAATTTGTTTCCTTTTAATAAATGCCATCAACCTGTTCGGAAACAACTTTTTTTTATCATTCGGTGGGGAGCTTTGCAAATATCTTATAGAAACTATCAACATGAGTGATAGGTCTAAAATCCAAAGATCAGTATGGTCGGTGTTTTGAATTCCTGCAACTCCCATCTTTTTGTGGTTTTGATTGAGAGTGCCTTCCAACGATGATGAACATGTGCACAAGCACACACAAAATCTTACTCCTTTGTCCCATTTTATATGACATACTTTCCTTTTTAGTTTGTCCTCAAAAAATGACACCTTTCTATATTAGAAGTAATTTAACTTTAATGTTTCATTTATTTTACTCTTAATGAAATGATTTTATAGCCATAGAAATCTCGTTTTAAAACAAGTTTCGAAAGTCTTTATTTCTTTCTTAACACCTTGTACCCAATCAAATACCTCCACAGAAAATGGGATGGAGAGTAATATTTCCTTTGAAGTTGGGTGGGAGTATCAATGCGGAGAAAATTCGTTCGCAGTCCCAAACAGTGTGTTTCCAATCTGTCACTTCTCCACGGGACCAAAGCAAATGCATATGTAGGCCGAATAGGGTTTGGCTTAGTGTGTTATTGTTTTGAGAAATTTGCTCAGTCCCCAGACATTGCATTTTCTAACCTGCCACTTGTCTAGCAGACCAGTTGAAGACAAATGTGGGATGAAGCAGTACTTTCTGCAAGAAGACAGTTTGGTCTTTTGACTTGTCTTCTTAGAAAATTTCTTATTTTAATTACTCACTTGAACTAAATTATTTTGGTCCCGTTTCCTGTTTGTTGATTAATACTTATATAGTGGCTTTCTTTTATTTTGTTTAAGATATTTGCAAATATTCTATAATTTATGAATTAGGTCAGGGAATGCATAATATATCTATTATATATCATCAATTAGGGAGGTTATATTCTAGTAATCTGTGCATTATTTTCTATTTTGGAACATGCGTACTCACTGTTTAACCCCTAATAGCTTCAGAGAGGAATCAAGTTGTGCATTCTCAATATGTCTCCCTCTCTCCGTCTTACTCTCAAATTCTGAAGGACAACACTAAATCTCAGGCTTTTGATTGTTTTGAAACTAACTGCTGTGTCCAACTTTTTCAGGCTCTAAAGATTTCAAAGACAAAATACCCATGCTGTAAGAGAAATCTGGTCAAACGGATTTTGTCTGGACCAGCAGATTGTCTCTGCTGAGCCTTCTGCTGCACATTGCATGCATATATCTTCTGTTCAGCAATAATAACTAGAAGATTCCAGCTACTTGGAAGTCTTCAAGCCAGTCATAATCCTTAATGAGCTGTTACAACTGCAGTCAATCCTCGACCTTTGCTTTTACAGAGAAAAGGCAGTTGCTTTCGACCAGATGTTTATAAATTGATTCTTTCGTACAGCCAATTGGATATTCTTGAGTTGTGGGAATTCCTTTTTACCAAGAATTATGAGGAACCTCAGAGGTTTTGGGCCCTCAAAGGAGGAATTGGGGAAGTCCTCAGGGATTTCGTCTATTGGTAAGAGCACAATGCATGATGTGTGGATTAGGTGCACATCACAAGTTCGAACTTTGCCGCAGGCAAAATCCTAGTATGTAAGTGAAGAAGGATTAAGGTACAGGTCCTTATCCACCGAACTTCAGACTCTGCACCAGTTGGCTCTCAAAATATTTCAGTTGTCAACGAAAATAGAAGAAATTTTGGGAGCATATACCTTGTGAAAAGGAAGGGTACATAATTTGTGCAGTCAGGAACTGGTGAAGCTGGGGTATCAGAAAGTGACTGCATCATAGGAGTTATTTGCTGTCATTAGTCTGCTGAAGCTGAAAGCATTAGACCCGAACATAGCACTTGATCAAATTGCTTCTCTAGCTGCATGGGTTTTTTGCATCTGCTGTTGTTGTATCCAAGTAAGCAACAAGCTTCATTAAAGTGATTGTTAGGCTGCCGGCAGCTGTTGTTCGATTCTCTGTGTTCCCTTAAGTAGTGATTTTTTCTTAATCATGATTAGTTAGGGAGGTTGTATTCTAGTAATCTGTGCATTATTTTCTATTTTGGAGCATGCGTACACACCCCCTAGTAGCTTCAAAGAGAAATCAAGTTGTGCATTCTCAATGTGTCTCCCTCTCTTCGTCTTACTATAGAATTCTGAAGGACAACACTAAATCCTTGGCTTTTGGTTATTTTGAGACTTAACTGCTATGTCATACTTTTTCAGGATTTCAAAGACAAAATACCCATGCTACAGGTGAAATCTGGTCAAATGGATTTTGTCTGAACCAACAGATTGTCTCTGCTGAGCCTTCTGCAGCACATTGCATGCATATATCTTCTGTTCAGCAATAATAACTAGATGACTCCAGCTACTTGGAAGTCTTCAAGCCAGTCATAATCCTTAATGAGCTGTTACAACTGCAGTCAATATGACCTCGACCTTTGCTTTTGCAGAGAAAGGACAGTTGCTTACCAGATGTTTATAAATTGGTTCTTTCGTACAACCAATTGGATATTCTTGTGTTGTGTGAATTCCTTTTTACCAAAAGTTATGAGGAACCTCAGAGGTTTTGGGCCCTCAAGGAGGAATTCGAGATGCCCTCAGGGATTTCATCTATTGGTAAGAGCACAACGCATGATGTGTGGATTAGGTGCACGTCACAAGTTTGAACTCTGCCGCAGGCAGAATCCTGGTATTTAAGTGGAGAAGGGTTAAGGTACAGGTCCATTATCCACCGAACTTCAGACTCTGCACCAGTTGGCTCTCAAAAAATTTCAGTTGTCAACGAAAATAGAAGAGATTTTGGGAGGATATACCTTGTGAAAAGGAAGGGTACATAATTTGTGCAGTCGGGAACTGGTAAAGCTGGCCGCTGTGGTATCAGAAAGTGACTGCATCATAGGAGTTATTTGTTGTCATTAGTCTGCTGAAGCTGAATGCATTAGACCCGAACACAGGACTTGATCAAATTGCTTCTCTAGCTGCATGAGTTTCTTGCATCTGCTGTTGTATCCAAGTAAGCAACAAGCTTCATTTAAGTGACTGTTAGGCGGCCAACAGCTGTTGTTCGACTGTTTGTGTTCCCTTAAGTAGTGATTTTTTCTTGATCATGACTAGTTAGGAGATCTTTCGTTTTCCATATATCAGAGACCAAAGCTGTACCATGAATAATAAGGTTCAGAATGCTGTTTGTCTTTATTATTTATGGTTTTGTTAGGAGAAGATTGAGAAGAGCATACATCTAAACAGGAAGTATGCTAATTGCCTAATGAATATTTCGCCTTGCAGGATTGAACAAGAGAGCTCAAGAGCCAAAAATGTCTAGTGGCGTGCACGAATCATCCTTTATCTCTTGGTCTTCAAGACCAGAAAATTTACTGGGTTTGGCAATTTGTTTTGTTAAATTGTGAAATTAGAGTAGGAGTCTAGGAGACTGTATATCTTGTGACTCGTACAATGTGATATCATGTATGCTTGAACATAACTTGTGATGGAAACTAGTTCTCCTAGTTCATAAACAATTTGGTCCTGCATAAACAATGCCTTCTAACTTCTAAATGACCTGCTGTGTTCCTATCTGATTCTCTTCTATTGATGCCAAATTCTCTTTTCTCCTTGCTCGTGACTAGGTAAGATTTAAGAAGCAGATGTGTTAAAACTGTGGTGAAAGTAATTTTTCATTTTCTCTATTTTGGGAACCTAACATACCGACTTTTTTGCCCATTTTGATAAAAACTTAAGTGTACTTCTCCAAGCTTGAAATGGGGAAGGGAAGCGGCTAAAAACATACGATATCTTCGCAAATTGTCCGCACTTGAATGACCACATTGAACTTGAAACTAATCCTTTTTCCTATTTGAGATTCTTGTAAAAGTTAGATAATTTATGTTATCGATGACCCTTCAAAGTTGTCCACATATTTCACTTGAACACTTTAATTAGGATTTGTACCTTTTGAATATATCTATCATTCAACATTTGAGCCACTTAAGCACTTTTTATTGACATGACACTGTCTTGATTCATGTAAAATGATTTTGTGAATGCGTTTTATTTAACTTCCCCTAATGATTGCATTCTCTTCAAGTCTATAAATCATATGTCCTCAATTTCTGTCATTGTTGATCATCTTCTTTCTCTTTTTTTCTTCTTCTTCTTCTTCTTCTTCTTATATCTCTCTTCTTTCATATTACTACTCTATTTCCATTCATCTTCTTTTCTTAGATATGTCACAAAATTCAAAGAATATCGAGAAAGTCGATATGTGTAATTGTGGTGATTATTGTCGTCTAAGAATTTGAGGACTCTACTGAACTTAGGTCGTAGATTGTTTGGATGCAAAGCTTCAAAGATGTCACGATCCGAGACTAACCCCCTAATCGTAACATGGTGCTTAGAGTCACCAGTCACCCCAAGCTAAACCCTTGATAGCATAGTCATGAGCAGCTAAATATGAATATGTAAAAGAACTAAAATGATTGAGCGGAAACATAATTATGGAATACTAGTTCAATATATTTCTGAACAAAGTTTTATATACAACAACTATAATATGAAAAGAATCTGGAATATAATAGATTGAATACAACAATTCTAACTGACATTCTATGAAGTCTCTACTAATACTGATTAAAGTTAGTCGGGATATGACTCATGCTCCCCTTAATCAATACATGCGAATAGAAATAACATAC
This sequence comes from Solanum verrucosum, assembly GCF_900185275.1. NCBI lineage: Eukaryota > Viridiplantae > Streptophyta > Magnoliopsida > Solanales > Solanaceae > Solanum > Solanum verrucosum. The sequence goes on from NW_026020412.1 coordinate 1,878,071, forward strand.
TAGAACTACAAACTAACTTGAGTGCTCGAAATAAGAAAAGCTAGATGGAAGCTGCGATCTAACTGACTAGGATCCCAAATCTACATCACATTGTAAATGTAGGCAAATGAGGTATGTGATCAGTACTTTGAATGTACTGAATATGTGAGATATGACTAATAATCTGTAAAGCTGGACATGATGAAGTTGACATGCTAAACTGAATATGGAATTGAAATACAAAAATTGATGCAATGACCAAGTAGTAAAGCATGCAATTGATAGATATTGAAACTGAAATAATTGAATACAAGGTCAAAGCACTAATTTGAAAACTGGACTTTGGGACATATTAAAACCGATATAAACCATGTAAGCTATGTTGTTTCTAATTGCACACGCAAGTGTATGTGATCGCGCAAGTAATATAGTGGCTCTTAAAAGAACCGGATTATCGAACCCAAATGACTTATCAATTAACTATTTACTAAATTATAATAGTCTAATTATTTATTTAAGAGTGCCAAAAGAATTTGATTTTTATTTGTAAAGGAAAGAATGCAGGAATGAAATAATATAATTACTTACCGTGATTGGGACAATTCCAGGGCCGCGGCATGCATAGGGTTTCATGTATCACATCTCATGCATGAATTAACTATAATTATCAAATTACTGATTTACAGGGTTGATTTTATGATCATGGTCTCCCGACCTCTAATTGCCTACTCCAATTAGCTGTCTAACTACATCATTGAGCGGAGATAGTGGGGATAGACAGTTAAGAACAATATTATAATTTTTTTTTAGAAAATAATTTTGTTTTAATTTTTGTCAAAGTAAAATATTTTTTATCCATATGGAATGTCACGCGGCAAGGTTTTTCAAATAAAAAAACTCAAAAAAGAGATAGTTTAGCTATATTTTCAAGCTTTATTTGTTTTTAAAAAAATTAAGAATTTGAAATTTGAAATCAATGTGAATAGTGATACGAAATGAGCGTTAAACCAAATTAAAAATTAGGATCTGATACAGTGTTTGAAAGGCGGGGCGTGAAGTGGAGCGTTTTACTTAGCATAGGGGGAGGCGTAAGCCTCGAGACGTGGGGCGTAAGCCCTATGAATCTTTAAATTTTTTATTTACAATATATAATATAATAATAACACAAAAATAAAAATACATCAATAGTTTGAAATAATTACAAACATGACCAAGGAACTCATAGAAAATAAAATTTCTAACATGATTATACAAGTATAAATAATCATTTTTTCTAAACATATATTATTATCATACTATACAATTTACCTCCTAAAAGAAAATAATCAAGAAATCTTACTAGTATTATAATGAAAACATCACTCCATCATGAATAAAAATAAAGTTACTTTCAAATAGCTAAATAAAATATGATATTTTTGAGGCATATTACAAAAAAACATGAAGACCAATGATAAGTGAAAAAGTAAAATTCCGCTATATATTTTTAATAGAAATGTTACGTAATATATGATCACCCTCACAATGTTACCAAATTGTAATTAAATGATACTACAACTTGTTATTTGAGTTACTCTCGATCTTCTTATTTCTATAGATTAAAAAACAATAAGTATCATTCATTCATTTATTCAAGAATTATAAGGGTCAACAATGTTAACTAAAGATCTGTTAAGTGAGCCTTGAACATTGGGCGTGCTTAGGGCGTACAATGGAGAGTTGGTTGTAAAATTTGATAATTACCATATTTCTGATTTAATTTAATTAAGAGACCAAATAAATGTTCCGTTCCTGTGAAGTAGAAAGTAGAAACTCATTTGCAGCATTCCCATGGCCTTATCCTCACTATCCCCTCCACTAACTCATGTTGCTTCAACCAAACTTTATCTCTCTTATTCCACTTCTTTCTCTTTCCCTTCTATCCAAAATACTTATCCTCATAATAATACTAACATTTCTCCTCTCACTAAAAAATGGCAGAACAATGTTTCATTCTTCCCTGCTTTCTTCAACAAGACCAAAGACCCTACACCCATTAAACAAGAGCTTCTTCAAGCTATTGCACCTCTTGATCGTGGCGCTGACGCCACTCCTCAAGACCAGCAGATAATTGATCAGGTTTGCTTTATTAATTAATGAGCTCATTGCAATTATCATGTTTAGATATTCAATGTCTATAAAGTTAGGTTAGCAAGAGTTCCTACCAAAGATAATCCATATAATTGCTCCTTATATTAGTTTTCTCACTGATTGTGTGCGCATTATGTTTCTTTTAGTTTCTCAACACAATGTTATTTGATTAGATTGCTTGCAGACTTGAAGCTTGCAATCCAACAAAGGAGCCCCTCAACTCAAGTCTTCTCAATGGAAAATGGGAACTTATATACACTACATCAAAGTCAATTTTACAGATTCAGGTGAAAACTATAACCATCATTAAATGTTTTACTGAATGTCATGCCTCTAGGTCCTTTAATGGAACTGTAGACATTGTTGAAATTCAAACCAGCTAGGTAGATTGTTGAGTTTGTGAATGTCGCGATTCAACTGTATATAGGCATTTTACGAGCTAGATAAGACAATCTGAGATGAGTTTGTGAGAATCTAAACAATGCTTCGAAAGGAAAAGGAAATCTGTACAGGAGATGGGGAAGGAAATTCAATACATATATCTATAGAGTCTATCAAAATTATAACTACTTTGTCCGCTTTGTAAGAATTGAAACATGGCTAGGTCACCAGAAAAATGCAATCAGTGTTCCAGAAGCAGTACAAACAAAGGATGCAGCGACATTGCCATCAAAATTCTTCGATTTCTGGGAAATCACAGCAATCTTAGATTTAATCTCTCTTCCCCATCAAAATCACATGTTGAGTCAGCTAGGCTTCCACAATGGCCATCTTCTACCAAGGTTTCCCCCAATGAAACTCGAAATGGTAATGTAGCAGATCTGGATATGGAAAGCCATCAAGTTATAGTCAAAAGTTTGATCGGATGCTTCAACAACTCCTTTCATCATAGCCCCAATCGAAAAGCTATACAAAAATGGTTCATTAGTAGATGGAAAATATGCTCCACCTTGAAGATGATACTGGTGAACCATAATCAATTCCTTTTTGAGCTTCCATCGAGGAAGGAGGCGGTTAGCTGGTGATTGGTTTTGGAATGGGAGATGGTTGACTCTTCAATGGTGGTCTTCAATCGCTGGATCAGAACTCACAGCCAAGAAAGAAGAACATCGCATGATTAAAGCTGTTGGGATCCCAACATATGCATGGTCATTAAAAATGTTTAATGCCATTGGTAATTTATGTGGGGGCTTTGTGGGAATTGATAAGGACACAAAGAATATGATCCAGTAAACTTGGGCCAAAATATGCATAAAGAAGCCTCCCATAGAGTGTTGCCGATAGACATCAATTCATATTGACGAAGGAGGATGGAGATTTGAAATCTCAATCATACCGGATATCCATATAAAAACAAGGACAATTGGAAGAGTTGAAAACACATTTGGAAAAGAAAGTGGCCCGATGATTTATATTAGGGCGATAAAGGACATGTATGATGGAGTCAAGACTCGGGTTAGAACAGTGGGAGGAGACTCAGAGTACTTCCAAGTTGACATGCAACTGCATTAGGGATTAGTTCTTAGCCCTTTCCTATTTTCCTTGATGATGGATGAGTTGATGCGATTCAGGAGGAAGTTCCATGGTGTATGTTATTTGCGGAACTGATTGGTGTGATACGAAACTGAGTTAATGCTAGGTTGGATGTTTAGAGACAAGTTGTTGAGTCTAAAGGGTTCAGGTTGAGCATGATCAAAATGAAGTATTTGTAGTGCAAATTCAGTGTTATTTTGGATGAAGCAAACATGGAAGTAACGCTTGCCGCACAGACCATTACCAAGAGAGAAAGTTTTAAGTATCTTGGGTCCGTAATACAGGGTAGTGGGGACATTAATGTTGATGTCACACATCGCATTGGGGCGGCATGGATGAAATACAGGCTTGCCTCTGAAGTTTTGTATGATAAGAGTTACCATCTAAATTTAAAGATAAGTCTTACAGAGTGGTGGTTAGACCGTCTTTGTTGTAAGGGGTGGAGTGCTGATTAATCAAGAACTCACATGTTTAGAACATGCATGTTGTGGAGAGGAAAATTTTGAGATAGACGTGTGGACATACTAGGAGCGATAAGATTAGGAATGAGATTATCTAGGAGAAGGTAGGAGTGGCCTCTGTGACGAACAAGATGAGGGAAGCGAGACTGAGATAGTTTGGGCTTGTGAAGAGGAGGTGTGCTGCCCTAGTGAAGAGGTGCGAAAGGCTGGTTGTTGGGGGTATGCGGAGGGGTAGAGGTAGATCAAAAAGTATTGGGGAGAGGTGATTAAATAGGACATGACACAACTTCATATTTCCGAGGGCATGAGTCTAGATAGGAAGGAGTAGAGGTCACATATTGAGGTAGAAGGTTGGTAAGGGTTAAGTTGTGTCTTGCCTTGCAAAGGTTAAGGCTTATTAGTGCATGTCGTAGTTCTAGTCGTACCCTTGTAGTTCTTGCCATATGCTGTTATTATTTTTTTCTTGTAGACTTTACACTGCTTTTCTTATTAACTGCTATGCTTTCTTCATTTTTTTCTATTTCCTTTACTAAGGTTTGATGCACTTGAGTCGAGGGTCTTTCTGAAACAGCCTCTACCTCCACGAGGAAGTGGTAAGGTCTGCGCGTATACTCTACCCTCCCCAGGCCCCACTTAGTGGAATTTCATTGGGTATGTTGTTGTTATCCCAACATCTAATCAAATCCTTGTCTAAAATCACCTCAAAATGAGCTTCCAATATCCAAAAATGGTGGTACAATGAAAGATATCCAGAAAATCTGACTTTTATACTCGAGTGAACCTTCATCACGATCGCCACGTGCCCACATGATTGCCTACAGCTTGATTGGGACCCAGCACTATCATTACCATGATTTCGGAAAGGCCAAAAAGCCTAGACCTTGACCCCCTATTTACTCTATGCGATTGCAGCAAGGCGGGGGGGGGGGGGGTACACAATTGTGATGCACATCATTTTCCCTAACTGTGATCGCGATAACATTGCCTGTACCAGGAATCAGCATCAGCTGAAATGGAAAATTTTATCCGAAACCCCTCGGATCTCAACCTAAACTGTACCAAAAAGTCCGAAAATATTAAACCAACAAATAGGAAGTTCCAAAACATAAAATGGAACGTAAATACTCCAAACTAGGGGTTGGGTTATCACATAAAATACTTGTTTGAGGCCCATTCTTGATCACTTGCATTATTCACATGTAATGAACTGTCATCTTTATGAAGAGAACATAAAGATCCTTCAGATCATTCTGAATTGGACCCTATTTGGTCTAAGTAGTCACCAGACCAACTTGCCATTGTTACCAATTAATGGCACATGCAGTTTACAATAGAATATTATGGTTGTAGGATCATTATTCACCTATGACTAGTCATGCTATGTTCATTCCAAGTATGCCAGTTTATATTCATATCTATTACAGAAACTTAATAGTCCTTCTGTTAGCTGAATCAATTATACTTGTAACGGAAATTCCAATTTTGTAATTGATGACGAGAAGGAGTTGCTCGGATGGTAAGCACCCCTCACTTCCAACTTCGAGTCACCAAGGGAGCAAAAGGGGTGGGAGCTCCTAGGGGAGGGTAAAAAAAAAAAAAATTTTTTTTTGTAATTGATGACCGGAATTAGTTGTCTCTTCTATTTTACTGTACAAGGCAGTATTTACTAAAGACAAGATTAGTAATTGGTATGTGATTGCGTGCTCAATTGCTTAGAAAGGTCAGGTAAAGGAAGAGGGTGAAATACCGAGTGCAGAGCACTTTCTAGTTCCCTATCTCAGCTACTGTATGATCAAGTAGCCAGTATTGTGTTGATGTTAATCTTCTTGTTATTTCGAACAGTTATACAAATGAAGGTACTTATAGCTTAATATTTTGGACAGAGACCCAAGATTTTGCGATCTAGATTGAACTACCAAGCAATAAATGTCGATACACTTCGGGCTCAGAATATGGAAGGAGGGCCCTTCTTCAACCAGGTATTTGATTTGGAATCAATTTTTTTGTTTTAGACATACCCAACAATGTTATATTGAAATTTATTGAGAAGTTAACTCCATTATTTACTCGTACTAGTAATCGTGGAAATACTCTCTATTTATGAGCCTGCAAAACCTATAAATTGATTTTAGTATCCTTCCCCTTTATTGGATTCTTGTTTCTACGAAATGTTCTATTAACTGACCAAAGGCCAGGAACTTGCAGTTTCTTTTTTCCTTAACTTTCGTCTTTCAGATTAACCTGAAACTAGAATTCATGGTTGAATTATGGGGGAAAACAGGAAAGAATTGTTTAGATTTCCTTTTGTAATTCAGATAATGGTACTTTAAATTTGATTTTCCTATTTCTGATATTTTCAGAGTTCTAATTAAATTGTCCCTGATCTTTATGAACTAGAGGATGGAACTTCTACGGAAAGAAGTCTCTAGAGAAAAAAAGGGTTTAAGATTTAATATTATATGAATGTAATTATGGTATTAAAACATAGCGAAAAGCATAAAGAAGATGAGGAGAAAAATATTCTAGAAATCCCATATACTATTCCTTCAAACAACCTACACTTTTCTCATGTTTTAAGAGACTAGGAAAGCTTCAAACCACTAATTTTACCATAAAACCAAATTGTACAGCTAATTTATTGTAGATTGAAATGCACAAGTTTTAAATCAATAATGTGTAGTTCTGTTGAATATACTTAGCTAATTTGTTGTTTCCAGTTAGTTTCCTTTAATGCCAAATTCCCACACACACTTCGGATTACATTTTCCTTCAGCTGTGTTACTTATGACAGGTGTTAGGTGGAACTGCTAAGTTTTCACTATGTCTTACCCTATATCTTGTTTCTCTTAACTTACCTAATTCGTAGATTGGTTTAGTTTATAAAATAGGAAGAGGAACACAATACACCAACTTTAATCTAATATGTTGTTTCCCTTTGTAGGAGTTTGATCATTCAATGATATGCTTTAGAAAACATTAACCAGAATAATAGCCTTTTGTTAAATTACTGGGACATCACAAACCTTATCTGTAGTTGTCATAACTGTGGTACTGAGTGCAAGTTCTGCCCAAGTATGACAGTTTTATTTTATGATTAGGTTTGATCTGTTATGGTGAGCTTAGAATTAGTATACGTCGTTTTGTTTCACTACTGTTGAATTTCTTCAATATATCTTCTTCACATTATCACCTCTAGAATTATCTTTGTTAAATTTTTGTTAAGCAGAATATTCTGATTGAATTTTCAGGATGGTGCAAGTTCTTTTTTATGAACTTTACTGAATAATATAATTTCAATTCCTAACACAATAAAATGGTAACAGAAGTAACTAAAGGCTTAGTTATGCCAACTCCATTTTTATCAGGATTACATTTGCGTAGAGAAAAATTTAAAAATAATCCCTTATCTTTGGGTTTAGACTCAAAATCATCCTTCTTCTTTTACATGGAAAATATTGGTGCACCTTTAATCTCATTCCTAAAGTCTGTTTGCTCTTTAATGTTTTGATCCTCGGCATTCACTTACTAGTCTCCTCCCACATATTTTCTGACACAATTTAAATTGCTTCTTGGATTTATCTCTGCAACTCAGATGAAGAGTCTTGATTTGTACTATTTTTTCTTCTTTTCTCTCCACCTTAACTAGTTCTTCAGTGTGCACATTTTAGATTTTGTTGATTCTTTGGTTTCTCTTTTGTTTTCCATAACCAATTCAGCACAAGTTTTTGGACTTTATCTGTATATCTATCTGGAGCAAACCACAGAACTGAAGAGAAACATGACAAATAAGAAAAAGAAGAATATATGCAAGGCTTCTAGAGATTTTCTCTGAAATCATGTTGGGTTTCATTCTCTATGTCACAAGCATTAAGCTTATAATTTCGATTTATAGACCTCAGTCCATGAGTTATGGGATGTGTTTCACTGACCTCAATAAACAGCCACAAGTTTGTGACTTCTGGTTATCATCATAAGAGTTGTGTGCATAGTGTACTCTTTTACTCCTAACTGGTAGATTATCAACATCGGTTTTGAGTTTAATGTCATACAATCTGGAGGATATAGTGAAAGTTCGTGTGTGTGGCCATTGTTGGAGCTCTTTGCTAATTATAAATATATCTCAAGGTTGTGACTATTGCATTAATATTTAGAGCTAATTTTTCGTGACCTTCCCTCAGGTTTCGTTTCATCACTTTGACCTGCCTTATGGTTTTCAATATTACACTTACTTTTCTTATTTTGATTTTCTTGTAACTATTATTTAAACCTTTTTATCATAATATAAATAAAATATTAATTGACAAATATGCCCTTCCTTACTTTTATTAGTTTTTCTCTATTATTTATTCGATTAACTTTTATTGCTTAAACAAAAAGGAAATAATAGGTGTACAGGTAGGAGTACTTCATCTTCTTTGTTATCAGTCCCCCCACCCCCACCCCCCACTCCAATCTGCATCAAACATCAGATGACATTCACTAAAGGGAGATAAATAATGGATGTTGCTCTTATTACAAGTGAATGTGTTGTCTCAAGAATGAGAGGAAATGACCCTAGGGTAATGTGCAAGCTGGACATTGGAAGTACATATGATCATGTTAACTAAAGTTTTGAAGTTTATGTTGTCCACTGAAAAACAAATGGGCTTTGGAGATACAGTAAAACCTCTCTAAATTAATATTGTTGGGACTATGAAATATAATTAATTTGTGGAGGTATTATTTAATTGATAAAATAATATGTATTAATTTAAAGAGTGTTTTCGAGATTTAATGAAAAGGTTAACTTTGATTACATCGTTCGGGAAATGAAACCCCAAGGAATTTAAATGAACCCTTTTGTGAAAATGGCATTCATTAATTTGAGGTCAGGATTAATAATCTTAGTTACCGTTATAAAATGAATGTCAATATATAACCTATTAGATTATCCGGGTGAAAACAATACATGTCCAGAGGTCCATAGCTTAAAAGAAATTGTGGATACCATCGGAGAAAAAATGTTGATGATGAAGTTGAACACAATAGAATACCTTTGGAACAAGTTATGCATAAGGAAGCACTAATCGCGTCTAGAACTTTTCTCAATTTTTTGGTGCAGTTTGAGAAAACATCAAAACTTTTGGATGCAATAAAAAAATTTATAGATGAACTTCACATATATTTAAATTGTAACAAAAAATAAAAAACACTAGAATCATATTTCACTAAATTGTTTTAGAAAATATATTATCTTATCAAAATTGGTGATTTTTTCCACTGGTCCAAGTAGGGACCACAGAAAAATATTATCTTAGAGAGTTTATTAGTTTACCAAGTATTAATTTAGAGAGGTTCTACTGTAGATGGGTGGGTTGATCAAATTCTGCATCAAAACTATCAAGATTTATGAACTTGTGAATGATGAATCAGTGGGCTTTTTCCCATGAAAGGAGAATTATATAGGTTGATCTTCTATCATCCTTATGTTTATCCTTACAATGGAAGGTTTTGATAGTTGATGAGGATAGCCATACAAAAAAGCCAGAATAAAGACTTCCAGATTAATGGAAACAATGGTGAATTTAAGAAATTTGTCATTTACTATATGCAGATGACACAATCATCGTCTGTGAACCCAAGGAAGAAAATATAAGATTCATCATAACAATCTTACTATTTTTTGAAGCTGTCATAGGTCTAAAAGTGAATTGGGGGAAAAACAATTTGTTCCCTATTAAGGAGGTGGACAATATTCAGTGTCTGGCAGATATCTGGGTTGCAAAGTAGATAATATGCCCACAGTTTATTTGGGCATGCCTTTGGGTAATAAACACAAGGATGTGGATATATGAGTTGCTAGAGGCTCTTCCAACTTATGTTATGTCACTATTCTTATTACTTTCAAAGGTGTTGAAAATATTGGACAAGCTTAGAAGAGATTTTCTTTGGCATGTATGCAAAAAGATTAAAGGCTACAACTAGTTGTTTGGAGAGATGCTTAAACATCTGCTAGTTGTATGAGAAGATGTTTAAACATTTGCCAGTTGTTTGAAGGTGGTGGTGGAGATGGAGGAAGTGGAAGAGAGACGACTGTGGAGGAGGGGGAAGAGGAGTAGGGGATTTCTGTAAATAGGTAAACTTGTGGATTTTTAAGATATGCATCATTAACACTAATTAAAAAATGTCCCTTCTACCTAATTTTTATGATTTGGATCTTCGATACTAAATTAAAGTTTCAAAAGTCCCTAATAAGTCAAAGGACAAACTGCTAATTCTTGTAGATTTTGATTGTACTGTTCCAAACTGTTAGCATATCGTATTCTATTAAGATGAATCTGAAGTTCGGTAGAAAGTTAGCCTTCTGTGGTAATCATCCTCAACTACATAAGGTTTAAGAGAACCCTTCATATCACAGTGACTTAACCTTTGTCCAATCGAAAACGATAACACAATGCATAGGTCACTGTAAGTTCTAATAAGTGGATAAAAATGGCATGTTTCCTTGCACATTTGCTCTATAGAAGAGAGAAAGCATATTAATTAACTAGAAAGCAAATGCGAAAGTTAAATCATTGTTGGCCAAGCAAAATATGTACATATATCTTGTCATTTATTTCTTTCTTTAGTAGCATCTTTCCAAATTTTATCATTTACGTCTTCAATCATGTCCTGAAGGTTACTGCAGATTTGACCCCTCTGAATACACAAAAGGTGGCAGTAAAGTTTGATTATTTCAAAATTGCTGGACTAGTAAGTTCCACATTCTTTACTCATAACTTTACTACAAAGGGTTATTTTGTTTGTAATGCATTCTATACACTTCACTGTTCCAAATACAAAAAATAAAATAAAAAATAGAATGAGCTGTTAATGTAACTTCATGACAGTTTGTGGAGGGTGTACATAACATGAGAGCACAAATATGGATCAGTATTTTTTTATTCTTTTTTCAAACCTTTTGTGTTCTCTCAATGTATCATAACGTACTTCGGTTTCGTCGTTGTTGGCTGACAGATACCTATTAAAGCTCCTGGAAGGGCTAGAGGTGAGCTTGAAATTACTTACTTGGATGAAGAATTGAGGTGAGTTTATGTATTATGTTGTAATTCATGTATTCTTGAGTCTTTAGAAGCCGACGCTTAATTCTGTTAACATGGTATGTCTACTTCATACTAGTTTATCGGTTGCATGTGTATGCTGCGTCATATAGTACACAGTTTTGTAAAATAAAATCAATATTATAAAGCAAAATTTCTGAGTAAATATTTCAAGACATGAAACATTAGCAGTCATAGCTTACATTGCTCAAATTAATAGTTAAATTAGGACCTTTCGGAAACAACCTCTCTATCTCAAAGAGGTAGTGGTTAGAACTGCTTACACTCTACCCTCCCTAGACCCCACTTTGTGGGGTTTCATTGAGTATGTTATTGTTGTTGGCTTATAAAAAGAAGTTGTATTTCAAGTAGAATACTTCATATATAATAAGAACTGTATAATTGAAGTCGTTCAAATATTAATTTTTAAAAATTTTAATAGCATTTTTTCAGTATGAATGTACTTCGCAGTGATTTCATTTCCCTTTTTTCTCTATCTTTTTCTTGTTCTACATTTCCTTCTCTTTTTTCTATAACTCGCAGCTACTTCCGCTTTACAGATTAGAAGCCATGGCTTCTTCCACCTTCTCTCTCCCTTTTTTCTTCATTTTTTTCTTTTTTTCTTATTCAATTTATTCCCTTTTCCATTTCTTTCTTTCAAAAATCAAACTAGCAGAAACCTTCCTGAAGACTGTTATATGGAGTAATAAAATTTTTCCGCAGTAATTAGAAATAAAGAAATCAAGAGAATTGAACATTCTTTCCTCTATAATTTTTAAAAATATCAATTCATGGAGTTAAATGGCTTGGTATATGGAGAAATATTTTGTATATATTTATGTTAAAAAATGTATATATATATATATTTTTAAGATTAGCCCTTTCTTGTTATGAGTTAGATTATAAACTCAAGAATGGTAAAGAGAAGCTCTTTGTTGATCACTAAAGAGAAATTTACTCTACAACAACATACCTGGTGTAATCCCCTATTAAGAGAAATTTATTCATGCGAGTAAAAATTAATTGGGTATTGTTACATAATACAAAGAAAGACAGAAATCTCAATTAATGGAACAAAAGATACTGAAACGGCAAATATTAGTGCAAGTAGCAAGCCTAAACACTTATTCAAATTCCAGAAAAAAAATGTCACATTATTTCATGCATAGAACCAACTTATATATCAGTTAATAAAATCTCAATACAAGTATACATAATCTTTAAATTCATGTCATTTTTAATCATAACATGCATACAACATAAAATACACATACAACATAAAGTACGAAGTATATTTTCTGAGATTTTCTATCCTAATATGTATAAAATTTAATTACATAAATTTTAAAAAAGGTAGATAACCAAACAGTAACTAGTAGAGTAAAGTTAGCAGAACCCATAAAATCTTTGCAATATGTGATGGCTAGTTCAAAAATTGCTTTCAAACTTTTTAGAACCAATTGACTTCACACTATTTGAAGCACAATGGTATCAATTATATTTATAAAAAGGGACGTTCCATATTATGATCATTGGCGGCAACTGGATCATTTCAAAACTATATTGGAGAGAGTAACATCGATTGTCCCTGTTAAGTTTTATCCATAATAGTTCTTGTTGTCTAGTTGATCCGGTATGCTGTAAATTATAAACCTTTACATTCCTAGTGATTTGTATTAAGTTGTTTTGTATTTTTAGTGCTTACTTGACTGACTAGATTTGTTGAATAAGTTAGCTACAATCAAGTGCATTGTAGAGGGGGGAAATGTGCTATGGTAGTTACCCCAAATTTAGTGGTAATTCACTAATTTACAAGAGAGGGAGATTGGGGTTTCCGACTCCCGGGAGTTGAGTTTTCCACATAAAATCCTTGTGTGGATTTACTTTATTTCACACTTCTTGTGTAGTTGCTGAAGGATACTTTGCACGACCTAGTAATTTACTAACATAACTTTTTGCCTAAGTGTGAGACAGGTTGCCTAACGTGTTCCAAAAAAAGCATTAAGAACAGTAAGTAAAAACACTATTTTATGTGGAAAACACCTAACTCAAAAGGTGTAAAAAACCACGACATGTACCCCTGTAGGATTTAACTCCAGCGTCACTAAATCACTGAGCCTCCACAGGAAATAGATTACAAACTTTGCAACCTACGAAAATAACTCTAATTCCTTAACTTCAAGTTATGGATTTAGGTTACAACTCTTTCAATCCTAGGAACTAACTCTAATTTCCAACCTTCAACACAAACCTCCCAAGATATGTGTTCCCAACTCTTCGAGTTATCACAACCTGAAGACAACACTCTTAATTCAGTTTATAACTCACTAAACTAAGATTACATCAAGATTCAATCACAAAGAAGATGCGTTTGCGAAGCCAATTTTTCAATTGCTCTTTTTGCTCGGTAAGTGCACAAGTATTTTGGATGACTACACCTCTATTTAAGCACAATTCTTCGTAGAGTTATTGTTCACTTCAAACTCCTCATTGACTTGAACTTTCTTGACTTCGAGTTCTACTTCAAGTGAGACTCCTCCTTCAATTCAAACTCGTTGCTTCTTTAGACTCCTTCAAATCAAATTCATTGATTCTTGTGTTATAGTCGAGCTCCAAGTCTTCAATTCAACAGTAACTTAAAGAGCTCTATTTCAAGTGAGACTCCTTTAATTAAAACTCCTTGCCTCCTTAGACTCCTTCTTCGAATATAACTCATTGATTCTTTCTTTTCAATTTATCTGATGTGTATTTCCTTGGGTTTTTATCACGAAATTAGCATTATCCATTCCTTAATTTCTGCACTCTTATTTTAATTTATTTTAAAAACTTTTCCAAATTGTACTACTTGTGGCAGTGTACCTTTGGATCATGTTGACGTGTTTCATCTTTCTTTGTCAATCATCAAACTACATAAATCCCAACACGGAAGGATTAGATTCTTTAGTACATTGATGACAACACAAAGTAACACTTCATGTACTAGTGATAGTACCTTGTTTTTAGGAATTTGAGCTTCTGAACGAAGGGCAATTAAGCCAATTTAGTCACTCTGTAATCAACTATGCTTTATGGTGTAGCAAGAGATGAATTTGATACTGCAGTTCAAGGTTATCTTGAACTAACTCCATTCTGCATAGCACGTTTACTGAATGAATTTGTATGATCAGAAATTGATTACTACCTTCAAATATTAATACTATTTCTTAGGGGTGTGACAAATGGACAATTTGGACTAAAGTTGGGCAGATCAAGATGAGCAAAATTGATAATTGAGTCATGGCCCAATTCTATTCAAAATTTACTTAGGCTAAGATAAGTTAAATAACGAGTAATAGCTCAACCCGTCTCAACTTTTATTCTTTCTTTATATTAATGAACATTCTCAATCAAATGTTTCCAATTAGGTGTTCATATATATGACATAAATTCATACAAACAAGTCCTTTGCGTCTAGATAGTTGGGTTTGCCCAAATTTAGTCCATCAACTATGTATTTTATGTTCAACTCATTAAATTCTAAACGGATTGTACGGATCAAATGAGTTTAGGCTGATTATGTCACTTCATTCTTGCACCATTCTAATTCTTTATCCTACTTTTGACAGGGTATCAAGAGGTGATCTTGGCAACTTGTTCATTTTGAAAATGGTTGACCCTTCTTACAAGGTCCCTACTTGAGATGCTACTATCTACTTTGCAGAGTTACTAATTAGTATCACATCATATATTAGCATTATACTAAGTTTTTCTCTCTCCAATTTAACTCTGCAAAATTGCATTCAAAAAGTGAGTAATTTCAAACTTGTGTATATGCAAATTTATCACAATTTCTTGTCATAATCAACACGAGCTAATATTGTGTACAAAAAATGCACATTTTTCTTCTCTTCATCTACTTAATGTTTTTTTATGAGAGCACTTGTATTTCTTCTTCACTATGTTTTTTTCTTCTTACTAATGACTAAAGAATTATTTTAAATACGGAAAAGGGTCTAAAATACTCTTGAACTATTAGAATTGGTACAAATATACCCGGTCAACAGGCTCTATAATACCCTTGACGTCAATCTTTACTGCCCTATAATATCCTTTTCACAAACAACCCCATTAACACATATGAATTAGTGTTTTCATTTAATACGTGGCATCCTGCTATTCGTTAAAGATTTAATTAATCTAAACAAATTAAATTCAACCTAAATCCGGATCCACCCATTATTTCTACCCGCCCCAACTAGAAAACCCATCATCTAAAGAGGTAAAACCTATAAACCAGGTTCATTTTCTCTTTCCTTCTGCTATGGAATTCTTCATGAACATAGCTAAGATTTTTCGAATTCCCAATTCTTTTTTGAAAAAGATGTGTTACTCGATTGCAGGAATCCTAACGATTCGAGGATCGAAAGATTGTCCAAGAGAGAACTCGAGGATTCAATCAATGGAGATGAATAGAAGAAGAGAGAAATAGAGAGAAGAGAGAAAGTGAATCTGTATATTTCCTATCTTGTACAATGAGTTGATTACAAGTTATATAGTGATTGAATTGAACTAAGCTAAAAACAGAATCTGTTACTAACTAACTGCTTAACTAACTTTCACTGAAGTTAACTAACACGTGGAATTGTAACTAATCATGTATCAGTACTCCCCTCCAATACAAGATCCTTGTCCTCAAGGATCAAATAAAGGAAATCTTGTCTTCAAAGTGGTGGCAAACTCCCAAGTAGCAGCATCTGCCGGTAACCCATGCCATTTAACCAAAAGTTGTGCCACAGCTCTATTACCCTTCTTAACCATTCTCCTCTGCAGTACTAATTCAGGATTAGGGCAGTGTGGATTAGCTAAATCAACTACAGGGGGATACGATATCTGAGCTGGAATTTCATAACACTTCTTCAATAGGGAAACATGGACTGTGGAATTGATCTTCACTGAACTAGGCAATAAGAGAGTGTAAGCAACTGGACCTACCCTCTTAAGAATCTGGAATGGTCCATAGTACTTAGCAGCTAACTTATGGAATGAATGACCTGCAATAGTCGCTTGCTTGTAAGGCTGAACTTTGAAGTAGACCCAATCACCAACTTCAAAATGTCTGTCACTTCTATGAGAGTCAGCCTGTTGTTTCATTCTGAGTTGAGCCCTCCTCAAGTGATGTTTCAGAAGTTGAAGTTTAAACTCTCGATTCACCAATGTACCATCAACTTCAGCAGAAGCTGATTCACCTGGTAGATAAGGGATGTGCAATGGAGGAGGTCTACCATATAGAGCTTCATAAGGAGTTGTCTGAATTGCTGAATGATGACATGTATTATACCAATACTCAGCCATTGGTAAGCAAGAAAACCAGTTAGAAACATCATCATTACAATAACACCTCAAGTAGGTCTCCAGGCATCTGTTGAGTACCTCAGTTTGGCCATCGGACTGAGGATGATATGCTGAAGAAGTATGCAAAAGAACCCCTTGCAATGTAAAAAGTTCCTGCCAAAAGGAACTCAAGAAGACAGCATCTCTGTCACTAGTAATAGCATCAGGTAATCCATGCAGCCTAACAATTGTGTCTAAAAACACCTTAGCAACAGATTGAGTTGTATAAGGGTGTTTGAGTGGAAGGAAATGGCCATATTTGCTGAGTCGATCCACTACCACCAAGATTACTTCATAACCATATGACTTAGGGAGGCCATCAATAAAATCCATACTAATTTGAGACCAAACTACATCAGGAATAGACAATGGTTGTAGGAGACCAGGGTAAGCAGCCAAGTCAGATTTGTTTCTCTGGCACACATCACACTTCTGTATAAAGTCCTTCATCTCATTTCGCATATTCTTCCAATAAAACAATGTCAATAGTCTTTTGAGAGTAACTTCAACACCTGAATGGCCCCCATGTGGACTAGCATGCCATAAAGTCATAATGTCAGTCCGTAAACTCTGCACTTTTCCAATGACCAGTTTTCCCTTTCTTCTCAATTGACCTTGCATCCAAGTGAACTGCTTATGAGTATCGGGGTTTACTTGTAATTCCTCAATGAGTTGTTTGAGCTCTTGATCTGAAGTCCAGCTATCCTCAATAGCCTGAAAGAGATCAGTATTGGTTGGGGAAATGACTAGAGCCAATAACTCAGCTCCAATGACTCGTGAAAGGGCATCTGCCACCTTGTTCTCAATTCCTTTTTTGTACTCAATAGTGTAATCAAAAGGTATAAGTTTGGTAAGCCACAACAACTGAGAATTAGTATGCAACTTTTGTTCCATCAAGAACTTTAATGCCTTCTGATCAGTTCTAATTACAAATTTCTGCCCGAGTAAATACTGTGACCATTTAGTGATAGCATGTACAATAGCCAGCAACTCTCTATCATAGACCGACAAGGCCCTGTGCCTGGGAGATAGAGCCTTGCTAATAAAAGCAATGGGGTGGCCCTCCTGCATAAGAACTGCTCCAATACCACTCCCACTCGCATCAGTCTCGACAATAAATGTCTTAGTTGCATCAGGTAGTGCTAACACTGGAGCCTTAGTCAACTTGTCCTTAAGTTGTGTTAAAGCCACATCTGCCTCTGTAGACCATTTAAAACTATCTTTCCTCAAGAGATCAGTTAATGGTTTGCAAATGATACCAAAACCTTGAATAAACCTTCTATAATAACCAGCGAGTCCCAAAAACCCTCTCAACTGTTTAAGAGTAGTGGGGGTAGGCCAGTTTTGAACAGCCTCAACCTTCTGAGGATCCGTAGATACACCCTGTTCAGTAATGAAGTGTCCTAAGTACTCTATCTTTAACACCCCAAAGAAACATTTACTTGCCTTAGCATACAATTGATGTTGCTGCATTACTTCAAAAACAACACTGAGGTTCTTCAAATGATCGTCCATACACTTGCTGTAAATGAGAATATCATCAAAGAAAACCAACACAAACTTCCTTAAAAGATAACGAAAAACAGAGTTCATAAGCCCTTGAAATGTGGCAGGAGCATTTGATAACCCAAAGGGCATCACCAGGTATTCAAAATGACCTGAATGTGTCCTAAAAGCGGTCTTAGGTATGTCGTCTACTGCCATTCTCAATTGGAGCTAACCTGATCGCAGGTCAATTTTAGAAAAAATTCTAGATCCTCCATAGGATCATCGAAGTCAGTACCAAATCTGTTAACCATGGCTATCACATACTCGGTCCAAGTAGCAGGTTGTAAGTATTGCCTATATCTCATAAACGAGAGATGCCATTGAATAGCTTCTCCTTCCAATTGCAAGGCTGCAACTGATACCTTTTCTTCATCAGTAACACTTTCCATCGAAAAAAACTGCTCGATCTTGAACAACCAAGATCTCAAATCTTCTTCAGAAAATCTCAAAAATTCCATTCTCGACCACCTTGAGAAATTGGAATTATGAGTGTTATAACGGTTAGGGCTCCTGGGTCTGTGGCTTCTCCCTTCAGACTGATGAGTAGCCGAAGGACCATCTTGTTCCATAGGAGTTTTCTCCCTCTCAGATTCTCGATTGCTGACCAGATGCTCCTTCAATTCCATGACTACTTGATCCAATCTCTTCAGATTTGTAACTTCCCCTGCCAAAGTCCCCATTTTCTCTGCCAAATTCTGCATCATTTCTTTCAATTCCCCCATTTCTGATGGAGAATTATCAGCTGACCTTGTTCCTTTTGCCATTAAAATCCAAGGATAGAACTGCTTTGATACCAATGTTACTCGATTGCAGGAATCCTAACGATTCGAGGATCGAAAGATTGTCCAAGAGAGAACTCGAGGATTCAATCAATGGAGATGAATAGAAGAAGAGAGAAACAAAGAGAAGAGAGAAAGTGAATCTGTATATTTCCTATCTTGTACAATGAGTTGATTACAAGTTATATAGTGATTGGATTGAACTAAGCTAAAAACAGAATCTGTTACTAACTAACTGCTTAACTAACTTTCACTGAAGTTAACTAACACGTGGAATTGTAACTAATCATGCATCAAGATGTTTCATCAAAAGACTGTCTCCTTGTTCTTGGTGGCATGTTAGATTTTTGAGAATCAATTTGAGGGTGCTTCCCTTTGCAGACAAAGTTTTTTTTGGTACCTGCAAGATATGCTTTAATTTTTTCAAACTTCTCACCATTGTGTACTTTATTTTCATGAGAAACCTCTTTCTTAATGTCCATTCCACCAAATTAAAATCAACATCGGTAAAGTATCTTAGTTCAGAATCAATTCTCGACTTATGAATAATTTGAGTCTTGAATTTCATATCCATTATTGTATAGTTGCTGAATTGAAGTGTCAATACCCATTCATGTCCAGATCAATCTAATCAATTCCACACTATGCATACTTAAGGGATTTCTTGGAGTCCCACGATCGAGAGTTTATGTATGAGGTATAAGACAGGTTCTTCATAATTGTTATAAAAAAATGATTCATCTATCACAAATTTGGACCTTTTGATTCATCCATCACAATTTTTTGACCTTGAATCAATGTTTCTTTTACGGACAGAAACGTAAGGGAAATTGGGGCTTCTAGATGGGGTGGGTGATTAATAGGTGGATCCAAGTTTGGGTTGGGATTTAATTTGTTTAGATTAATTAAATTTTCAACGAATCACAGGATGCCACATAATAAATGAAAACTCTAATTATATTTGCTAATGAGGTCGTTTGTAATAAGGGTATTATAGGGCCGTAAAGATTGACATCAAGGGTATTATAGATCCAATAGGTTAATGGAGGGTATTTTTATACCAATTTCAATAGTTCTGTAACACCCCAGAAATTTTTTGAGCTAAGACCCGAACCGTTCTTCGTAGTGAGTGAGATTTTTGCAAGGAATTTAAAATTTCTTGAGTATTAAGGTCAGTAGATGTAGCACCTTGAGTTCCAAGAAGAACTGAAGAGAAAAACATTCAAGTCATTCCTAGCTTTACTTAAGTTTTTGGTCAAATTCAAACGACCATAACTACTAGTACATGATGAGTTAGGTGAGCTACAAGATATAAAATTAAAGCCCTTCGAGTCCTCTTTCCAACGCCATTGAGTTTGCTAAATTCCGAGCTCTAAGTAAAAAGTTATGACTGATTTACTAATGACGCACAAACCTGGTGAAAAATTATTCCGACTCCCACCTCGTTTTTATTATTTTTTTAGGGGTATTTTAATCCTAAAAACCCTTAGGAGGTCATCTAAATTACCCTAAATGTGTAGAAAATTAGTTTTCTTAAATCTAAACCCTCTCATCCACTCCAAAGATTCTACGCTCAAGAAATTCAAGAAAAGCTAAGGCTAGGGTTCATCTTTCAAGATTTTCCTTCAAGTTCTTCAAGAAGATGGTTCTTTCAGGTATGTAAGCTTCCATAGTGTTGGGTTTGTTCACCCACACGCCAATCATGTAAATTTCAGCGTTAAGTTTGTTCTAGAAAGTTAAAAATCTGATGTTATTGATATGTGTTCTTGAATTTAATTTCATTCTTGAATTGGGCTGAGATTTAGGAGTTCTTGAGATTATTGTTTCGATTTATAAAGTAGTTTTGAGTTAGATTCTTGTGTACATGTGATGGTTATCTGAATCTAAAGAAAAGTTGAGCAAAAGAATCGAATTTAGGCGATTTGGGGTTAGAAAACGAAGAAGAGAAAAGTCGGACAAATCTGACACTTGACTCCGCGTCGCGGACCTGCCTCCCATTTCATAAAGTTGTATTCGCGTCACGGAGAGGTCACGGACCTCTTTGCCTCAAAAGTTATTTCGCGACCAATTATTTTAATGTGTCTCCGCGTCGCGGACTAGCTTCCAAGCAGTGAATTTTTTTTTATCTTTTCTCATGTTTAGCTATCTAAAATCAATCCTAAACATCATGAGATCTTTCCTATCACAAATCACAACCTTGAATCCATAATTCAAGTTCAAGGTAGAGTTAAGAGTTAAGTTTTTGAAAATTCTTTCAAACATTCTAAGAAAGTCCTTTAAGTCCTTTTGAAGAGTCTTCTACAATTTCTAATAACTTGTTTCAAGACTCGAGCAAGTGAGTATGAGGATGAAGAGAATGTATTCATGAGTCTACTTTATCATTACAAGATCCTTCATATCATGAACCATAACTCTTGAATTCATAATTCACATTCAAGAGAGAGTTAATAGTAGAGTACAAGAAAGTCTTTGAGTTCAATTGTGAATCCTTTGAGATCAACTATTGCTTTGAACTAAGTTTTGAGAAGTAAGTATGAGAATGAGAAGAGTCGAATACCTGAGTTCCTTATTGATATTTTAACCCTTGAGTCAAGTCGTTCATGCCCATAACTTCCGCATGAACTCCATCAGTTTAGTATCTTTGAAAAGAGTAGTATCTTCAAGTTCTAAGTCTTGAGTATCGAGTTCCTAACCCTTCCGAGATTATAATCCTAATCATGAGATTATTACCTATTACCCATGAAGTCCATGAGTTGAGTTGTTCATGCCCATAATTCCGCATGAACATGATATGTCGAACAGTCTTGAGATGAGAAGTATGTTTGAGTCCTTGAGTTGAGTAGTTCATGCTCATAATTCTGTATGAACCCTCTGAGTGGAGCATTCTTGAAATGAGTAATATCCTCGATTTTCTTGAGTTCCAAGTATTGAGTTCTATCTATGGTTATTGAAAACCTTGCATTGAGTCGTTCATGTCCATAATTCGGCATGAACCATATTTTAAGAAGTCTTTTACAAATGTTTAAACTTTGTTTTAAGACTTAATCTTTGAAGTTGAGGAAATAGTAAAGTAAAGTTCATTTTCTTTAAAATGATATATGGGAACTAAGTATTCCCAAGAGTAAATGTTTTCACATTTAAATAAGAACGGAAAACTGAGATTTTCAAAAGAGCCTTTGAGCTAGTTTTTCAGTAAAGAACCTTTGGGCTTGTTTTCAGGTAAAGAGTAAATGCTTTCACAATAAAGCAAGAGAGGAAACCTTGATTTCCAAGATAGCCTTTGAGCTAAGTTTTTTAGCACTAATCTCAAATCACAGAAAGGAGTATGTTTTTAAAACATAAAGAGCTAATATATTTTGAGAGTAGTATTGAGCACCGATATGGGGGAGAGTTCAGACAACTCACAGCCCCCATAAACCATGTAGCCATCATGGGTAGGAAAGGGTCATACTTTTTAGATGAATTCTTTTCGCATAGACTAGTGGATCCACTTAGTAGTTCAGGTCCTATACTTGTGGCAAGGTATAGGATGCGCTGACAGCGTGAGGAAGATCGTTGTATCATCACAATAGCTCTTATGTGATGGTTGTCGGTTAGAGAAACTCCCACAACAGTATTTTGTATTTTTATATACATCAGATTATTTGTATTTTTACATACATTTCAGGGTTATATGTATCTTTGCATACATACAGAGTTGGCATCATGTTTTAAACAACTTTTCTTTATATTGCACTTGTTTTAAAACTGTTTTATATTAAAATGAGATCAGTTATGTTGAGTTGAGTTGAGCCAGGTAAGTTCTTCAGTTTCCTTTCAGATTCTTTTCAAGCTTATGTTTATGCTTTAGAATTCCTCTTACTTGCTCGTACATTCCACGTACTGAGCCATTTGTCCTGCATCTTTTCATGATGCAGACACAGGTATTTAGGATTATCAACAGGAGATTCGTTGATACATTCGAGAGTTCGAGTTAGCTATGGTGAGCCTCTTTGTTTCTGGAGGATTTTATTTACTTTTCAGTTTAGTCAGGATGTCGTGGGTCTTGTCCCGACTTCCATCTTTATCAGTTAGAGGCTTCATAGATAGTCAGTCGTTGAGAAGTTTGTATTATTTATTTATTTTATTAAATATTTTAAAGACTTAAGTTGCCTATTTTATGGTGAGTTGAATAATTTATTTTATTCAGAGTTTTCTTTTGAGTTAAAGCTTTGTATTTAGGTTTCCTGAATTTTTATTCATTTTAAGCTTTTGCATACTTAAGTTGGTCTTCCGCTTGTAGTCAGTTAGGATGAGGGTTCGCTTGGGGACCATCAATGGTTCTTAAGTGCCGACCACGTCCAGGGTGTAGACTCGGGCCGTGACAAGTTCAAGGATATTTTAAGCTCTTTTCTGCTTTAAATATGTTAAATTTCTTGGAATTCTTATGATATTTAAATATACAAAGGCATGGAATAAAACATCAAGAAGAGTGTATGAACCTCAAAAGAAAAAAATAAAAATAAATAAATCATTCACGTGTTTATTAGTATTGAACCTTTCTTTAAGAGCATAAACCAAAATTATCAAGAAATTAAAGATTAAATTCCTTAAATCCATGTTGTAGAAATTGCCTAGTCGTATCACTTTTGTTTCTTTTAAGATTATAATATCACTCAACTATTTATATACGCTATAATAATATCAATTCTCTCTCATAATGGAATGTCATGTCACATTATTCTTTCTTTTTTTTTTAACAAAGAAAAAGAAACAAAAGTGTGGATGGTTCGATGTCATGATGCAAAAATTCAAGTTATTATGACACCTAGGAACTCCCACCAGTAGGTAAATCAACCCTTAGCTTGGAACCCAAAGATTATGGGCCTAGAGTAGCGCTGTTCAAAACCAAACATAAATCGATACTCGAAACTGATTTTTTTTTATAGGTTTATCAATTATGGATTATTGATTTAGCGATTTTAGTAACAATTTTGATTCTTTTTAATTATTGGGTTATCGCTTCTTAACAATTTGAGATTTTTTCTTAATGAGTTGACCAATAATCTGATAGTAAATTAATAAATCATATTTATACCATCCGATAGATAAAGTCCTTGATTTAGGGTTTAATTTCATATTTTTATTTCTGGCTGTCTCAACTCTCGGTTATTCTACAATGTGTCATTGTTTGCTTTTGAGTAAGATACAATCTGTCAAATCACGTGCATGGTTCATTTGGTTTGTCATCTTGTTTCTAAGCGACCTTCAATAATTTTTGAGTTAAATCTTAATGATTAGACCGATAGCGATCAATAATTGATAAAATCGATAATTGACAAATCAATAATCTTAATGGTTCTATAATATTTTAACATATCGACAAATCGATAACCAATAAATCAAACTAATAAACTTTAACATCGCACTGAACATATTGATATGCAACCCTAGCTTAGGGAGTAGAAGAAATCTACAAGAGCATCATATAGCAGATTTAAGGGAAAGTAGTGAAAATAAGACCATAATATAAACAACCCTCGAACGAGGACAAACATATAAAGATCCATTCCAAAACCTGGTGAATGTTGGTACAAAGCTACTACAAAAGATCGAGTACACGACTAGACATATACAAAATATACATACTATCTCAAAATACAAAAGACTAGTCATAAATGTACATAGGGAAATGAGTCAACCACGAACACCAAAACCTGTTGAATGCTGGTACGAAGTTACTACAAAAGACCGAGTACAAGACTAGACATATACAGACTATACATACTATCTCAAAATACAAAAGACTAGTCATAAATGTACATAAGGAAATGAGTCAACTACGAACACCAAGAAGCTCATCCTCAATCTGTGGAACACCAGCTACAGTAGCACAAGAATCAACGTGGTCAACTAGAACTCAAATATGCATCAGAGAAAAAGATGCAAAGTGTAGTATGAGTACCAAAATGACAGGTACTTAGTAGGCATCATATGGCAACCGAGCTCGCAATTGCAATAACATAATAATAAGCGAGTAAATAACAGGGTAATGATGCAATAGTAAAGGCTTAGCTAGACATGGATCACAATAGGGATACTAAGATAAATAACGAAACAACTAAATCTATCTAAAACCTAAATAGACACCCATAAGCCTAGAAACACAAACAAAAGTATATTAGTAATAATGATGCAAATAAGAACCTGATCAAACCCTCATAAGCCCGACAGGTACACACAGGATCTACACTACAAGACACAGCTCAGTAAAGAACACATATGTCTTCCCAAAATCTTACATCGGATCGTTCCCACTAGAACCAAGCTTCTACAAAAATCGTACGTTGGAATAGCCACACAATATCTAGTATATTCCGACATCTTACATCAGAACAACTATATGGAACCTAGAATCCCCCGAAATCTTACATCGGAGAAGCCAATCAATCCCAAAATCTTACATCAGAATGACCATAAGAAAGTAGGCATCTTTTTGAATCTTACATTGGAATAGTCGCAAAATAGGTTTATCATTCTTCAAAATCTTACATCGGAGTAGATACAAAAACCAAGTCTGTCACAGAATCTTACATTGCAATGACTACATGGAAAACTAGAAACTCTCAAAATCTTACATTAGATCAGCTGTATAATACCCTAGCATATCTTCGAATCTTACATTGAAATAACAACACCATGATCTAGCCCCTCCAAAAATCTCACATCGGGTTAGATGTGGCACGAAAAGGAGTAGGATCCTAAATGAGACTAGGTATTCATCTCACCACAGCCAAATAATTGCACATACTAATAGGGCTACCCAAAGGTCATAACCTAGCATCGTATTTAACCCTAATTATTCATTCTCCAAAAGATGGCCCACAATCACCAAAGTCAGCATCTAAGGCATGCATTAGCCAAACCTAGGCTAAGGCTCAACAACATTAATATTGTGGTCATCCTACCCTATTCACAACTCACGGGAACAACCACATCAACTCACTAATCATGATCAGCCTAAAACATTACCCGAAATAATCAAAATAAGGCTAAATCAATTCAATAACAATAACTACAAGGAAAGCATGCCAAACTATTAGTCCAACACTTAGAAAATCATCATGCTAGAACAATAAACACGCAATGTCCAATAGTACTAAGTTGTATCCTACATCGAAGACAAACGCACTTGCTCCAAATCTCTAAATCATGACTTTTTCTTTTCTAAGAATCCTCCAAACAATGCCACATATCACAATAATGATCCCGATGCCAATACAATCATTTTGACACCTATAAAGAAGTAATTAAATTTTAATTGAAAATTAGGTGTAAAATGACATTGTGGACCCGCGCAAGAAAGCACAAAATTGACTACGTCAATAGATTTCAACTAGCTCAAGAAATTTGTGTCCTAAAAATGGGCAAAATCTGAGCTCTATCAAAGTTAACATAACTCAACATTTAAAATAGCTGAAGAAACCCATTTTTAGCTAAAATTAACAAATTTAACGGGAATTTACATGTTTTTAGGAGCGATAATATCGACCCTTATAATGTCCCCAAGCTACTCCCAGCTCCAACACTTTAATTCCCCAAGAAATCCCCTAAAAATCAGTCTCTCAAATCACCTATTCGTTAATGAGAGATGAAGAGATATAATATGTCAGTGGCGTCTCACTGGAAGACCAAGAATCGAAGGTGCGGCGTTGCACCAGTGGACCAAGGCTCGTAGGAATGACGGTCCCCCGGAACAGTCAACCCCATAGGCACAGACCCGTCTCGACAAGAGTGATGGCCCCCCAGACCAGTCAACCCCGCAGACGAAGACCTGACTCTGCAAGAGTGAGGTCTGCTGACATAACGAGCCTCCATAGGAGCGGCTCTGCCAAAGCGAGACTTGCTCCGCATGAGCGGTTTTACCGGCAACTGGTGCATAAGCTACTTAGGAATAAAATCTCAAGTCTTGAACAGACCTTCGGAATTTGATTGGGGTCCTACCAACACAAACTGAATATGCTACCTAATCAAAAAAACATTCTGAATGGTCAAAATTCTCAAGGGAGTTTGTTTTGACAAAAAGTGGTCCCACACCATATTGTCCCATTTTGCCAAATTTCACAAGGTACATAACCCGAAGTGAGTTTGGAAGCTTCAGGATACGTACCAAAGTTCCTTCTAAACCAAAGTTGATGTTTTGAAGCTAACAGAACCATTATAATTGCATTTTGAGGTCGTTTAGAGGAAGATTTGACCGCAGTCAGCCGTTCAGATTTCAAAATAGGAAAACTTGCATCAAAATCAAATGAATGGTCCCGTGACCAAACTATCAGTTTCATCTAGTCATAAATGACTTGCGACTGCTATAGAAAACTCTAATCACTAAAATTACAAGGAAACAGAGAAAATGACCCAATGATTCATTACATTCGATCAATCAATCAACTTAATACTAGCTAATAGTCAAGCAAGGGGAGGCTCCTAAAAAGATCCCGATCAATATACAAGTTAAGTGGGAACTTCCTAATAGAGGAACCTACAAACTTGACATTGATGGTACAATGAAGAGTAAACCTAGATCTGGGGACTTCGGGGGGTATTTAGAGACCACACTACAATATGTGTTAGATTTCACAGAAAACGTGTCTCGCACCAACCCCATTATGGTTGAACTGCAGGCTCTAAGAAGAGGACTACTTCTAGGAGTATTATTCAATCTAACCCATCTAGAAATCAATAATGACTCAGCGCACATCATTAGCATGATCCATCATGACCACTTACTCCATACTAACATAATTGTTGAGTGCATGTCCTTCATGCAGAGGCAGGATGCTCCAAGATGTCCCACATCTTCAGAGAACATAATAGAATGGTGGATGTGATGAGTAAGGAAGGGGCAAGAAATGAAGTTTTTGATGTATCAAATATTTTGTTAGTCCTTCCAATGTATGTCTACTGGATTTTGGCAGTAAACACTATAGAATCTACCTTTATTAGAATAGTTATTTTTTATGCAAACATTATCTAGGGCCGAGATGTGGCCCAAACAATTATTAATTGACATTTCCCACAAACTAATTAATCTTCTATAATTCACATATATATAATACTATCCATTTGGCCAAAAAAAAAGTAGAATATACAAAAGTGATATTACTAAATAATTTCTTAAACATGAGTGACTATTCAGGAAATTTATTCGAAATCGAAACAACAAAACCTCATAGCTGCCATAACACAAAGCAAAAAATAAAAAAAATACCTTCATAATAACAACAACAACAACAATAAAATAAAATAAAATAAAATAATGGCGTACTATAAAAATATTCTTCCTCCTAATAATGACTCAAGCATATTTTGATGCCTTTGAATCTTTTTTAAAATTCTCATAATGTGTTAACACATAAAAACTTAAAAGGGAAGTTATATTTGAAGGGGGTAATCAACAAAATTGAGTAAGAAATGAAAAAAAGAAAAAAGGGGAAGTATTTAGCTTTTATTATTAAACTAATGGTGTTTGGCCGCACTGAGAACAAACTTAATGTTCTATATATATCTCAGTTGCTATTACTTTTAATTCTTTGGCAAAACCCTTCCTATAAACACTAGAAAATTCTAACTATATGTATTACAAAGTTAAAATTGATATTTAGAGAAAACAAATATTATTTTCTTATACAATCATGCCATTAGAAATGTAGTAGAAAAACAATTAAGTTTTTAGTTAAATATAATAGAATTGTTTTCTAATATTCTAGAACGTTGAATCAAACTAATGAAACTTATCATCTATCAATAAGATTTTTGAGAACAAGAATCAAGGTATTGTATTGCAACAAATGATTAGCATTTTATTAATTTGTAAGAACATTTTCAAAGTTATATAATCAAATCTGATTCTTTGCATGTAGAACAAATACATAACTCAATACCTATTTTTTCTTCTTATGGTCGCCATTTTCGTCTTATGTTCTTGTTTCAAATGGTGTACGCAGGATTTTTTGTAAAATATTATAACATCATATTAAGAAATTTTTGAAAAAATTTCTTATTAATGAACTTTTAAAAGTATTTTTATGTGTCTAGCAGTATAAATTTTAAAAATATTAACTAAAAAATCAACAACATCCTCTCTAAAGGAGTCATTGACTTCAAACCAAAAATGAAAAATCTTAACCTGAGCTGCACCACCATTGTGTAAGAAGCCTTTTTTTTTGGATTTTCATTTCAATTATATATACATATTTGATTAATCTTTTTTGATAAAGTAGTGTGACGTGACACTCATCCGCCACTGGTTGTTCCCGTTTGTTCAATGTGATTTTTTTTGTTTTTCTCAACTTGTGTATCTCATTACCTTCTTTTCTTCTTCTTTCAATTTTCTCACCGTAGACCTAAATTACTCCTGAACTATTGAAAATGATATAAATTACCCCATCCCATATTAGGCCTCAAATACCCTCGGTGTCTACCTTTAGGCCCATATTGACCCTTATTTTTAACCGACCCCAAATTAAATCTAATTAATAAATTCATTAATGATGTGTCGATTATCTATTGTTCAATTTTTAAATAACCTAAATTAATTAATTCATTAATGAGGTGTTGATAAAGAGTTAGTTTTATTAGTGATCGGATCACAGTGTTTTCAACTCCAGTTATAAATGGTTTTATGACATTAAATGATACTTTTTTTAGAGGTAAACAAAAAATTGGTTTTATAAATATTCGAGCGAAATGCTTTATGTTTCAGTTATAAATGATTTTATGGCATCAAATAATAGTTTTTGTGAGGTAAACAAAGAGTTGATATTACAAGATATTGGAGCCCAATGCTCCAATTGTAAGAAGTCTTCATCTATAAAGAGGACCATCATACAAATTCTATACATACTTCTTGCTTTCTTGTGCACTAGGCGAAAAAAACATATGCTTTATCTAAATGTATATTTTTGTGAAAAATGAAAACTTTTTTTAAATGTCAATTTGAAAGAAATGGTTACTTATGATTTGGGTAACTAAATCATTTTGAGTAAATATTTATATTTTGAGTATATATTTACTTGCATAAGCATATTATTTATAAATCACATAAATTAAGATCGAGAGAATATTAACCAGGTAGGTACAATATTGTGTGGGAATGAGAAATGGCACCAAGAATGAGGTAACCAAATTTTCATCTTAAGCTAGCTACAGTACTGACATTGTTAGCCTGTATTTTGTAAATAATTTATACACTAATTAACACACAAATAAAAAAAAATCCCTCGTCATAATAATTAAGGATCACTGAAATATATATTGTGTCTCTCAATTTATACGATTTACTTTTCCTTTTTAAGTTAATTTTTACAAAAGGATATACTTATATATTTAATAATAATTTAATTTTAAAATATTCATTTTATTGCTAATAAAATAATTTATAAGACCCAAATATTTATCACTTTAAACTATAAACTTCAAATGAAAATCTTTCTTTTTTAAACTTCATGCTAAGTTAAACTACATCGAAATATGAAATAAATAAAGAATACTCATAATTAAAAGGTAGTATAAAAACAATAACCCCACGACTTTCCTAACAATGACTGCTGCTCACAAGTGATTTTCGTAGTCTACCTATATAAGAAGAAAACAATTTCGAATTTGTTAAGTTAGCTAGCTATGAAAAATACTAGGTTCAATTAATAATAATAACAACATAGATGGTGAAGAAGCACCATATGAATTTAAGAATCTACTTTTTGAAATGTTTACATCATTCCCTAATCAAAATTTCAGCACTTCCAATTCATTAGAAATTTCCAAAATTGCATTTTTTTGTTCATCTCCTTCTTCAACTTGTACTAATTCGTCATTCCATCAATTTGTATAGAAAAAGACAAAAGTGTAGTTCTTGGGTAAGAAAAGAGATAAGACAAAGGATGAACATAATATAGGAAATTAGGAATGAGGAATTTGGCATGAAAGCCATCTGTAACAATGAGATGGCAATCAAAACCACGTGGAATAATATCGAGAATAGGACTATTAGTTGCAATGACAAAACTGCTCTCAATAAAATGATTTTATGACCTAAAGCACACATGTTAATACCCAATATTTGACTCACTCTTCTAATATAGTAGAATATATGTAGTAAAATGCAATACAAATTTGATATGGCGAAGTAAAAGAATTGTTTTTGAAACTCACTCTTTGTCATAATATATTGTCTTGTTTCATATAGATTTTTAAAAATCTTTTTGTAATGACCCGGTCGGTCATTTTTGGAAAGTTTTATGAATTTACCGTTATGCCCTCCCGATTTTGACCATGAATCTTCTATGAGTAAGTTTTAAAGTTGAGAATTGGTGAGTTTTGAGTTTGAAAGATTAAGTTGTTAAGAAAGAGATTTTCGATGGTTTTCGGTGTCCTTTGGAGTTTCGAATGTTGGAATAGAATTTTGTTGATTTCATCAGTCCCACAATGCAAAATATGATCTGTACGAGTTGTCGATTTCATATTTCAAGTCTTTTTGAGGATTTGAGTTCCTAAGATGTGAAATTGTGGAACTTTGGTCTTTGGGTTGACTTTGATAAACATTCGCGGTTCGCATGCTCATATTAGAATTCTGAGAGTTCCATTGGAGTCGGGGGATGATTTTAGGCCTAGTTGATTTTTGAGAGATTCTGAGCTTGTTTTAGCCATTTTAGGTGTGAGTTAGTTTTTCGTGGTTTTCACAGATGTCGGGTTAAGGATACCTCATATTCATGTTTTGACGGTTTCATTGAGTCTCGAACGTCAAATATAATTGAATTGCATATGTGGTTTGTGTGCACGAGATTCCAAACGAATTCCGAGGGTCCATTGATGCTTGGAAAGTTGGTTATGTATTCTGGTGCTGCAGGCCTTGCTTTTGCGAAGGACATGTCACTTAAGCGACCTCAGCTTAAGCAAAGGAGACTTCGTTTTTGCGAAGACCACATTGCAGGGTTCGCTTAAGCAAACCCCTAGTCGTTTTTGCGATACTTGGAGGGTTTTTGGCCTGCAAATTTTTAGGGTTTAAGCCTCATTTCACCATTTTTGAGTTTTGGGAGCTATGAGGTGATGATTTCGACCAGATTTTAGAGGAAAATCTTTTGGGTAATGATTCTTAACTCTAAATCTTCAATTGCCCATTATTATTTATGTGTTCAAATCAAACTTTTGAAATGAGAAATTTGGGGTTATCTTCAAGAACCCAAGAAATTAGTAAAATTATGATTTTGAAGTGATTTTTAGTTCTTTTTTCAAAATAATTTTACCTAGTGAGTTCCTAAAGCCTTGAGTAATGTTTTCAAGTATTAAATTTTGGATCCAAACCTTTTTTCGGAATTGGATTTTGTGTTGATTGTAGATGTTGTTGTTTCCAGAAATTTATTGTGAATACTTGCTTGTGCATAGATTGTGTGGCTTTGGAAGTGATTTGGAAGGGGAAGACTCTACTTTTGGACTGACAATTTATTGATTTAAGTCAAGTGACTTCCTAGATTTTGTATTCTAGTAGAACTCGTGTGCTTCCTTTGTTGCTTGTGTGTTGGGAGTAATGGGTATGAGGTGAAGGGTTTAAATTATCCACTTGATACATCTAAATGGATAAAAAAGGAATTGAAATGAAAATGGCTATGTGATGAGCATGATGCTATGAATTGTCTTATTATGACCCTTGTTGATTGATTGATTGATGAAATGCTTGAAAGTATGAATGTGGACTTGAATTGTGTGAATTGTTGTCTCTTTTGTGTGGTGCGATATTGCTTGTATGCATTGATTGTGCACATCGTGATGAGACATGTGATTATTTATGATGTCTAGGTCTTTGCCTGCGAGTGTTATGATGTCAAGGTCTTTGTCGGTGAATGTTCTAATGCCGAGGTCATATTTGGCAAGTGGTAATTAAAGTTGATGAGAAATGGTTTCGACTAGTGATTTGATATAAAGCCGATGGGAAATGGTTTCGGCTAGTGATGTGATATAATTCAATGGGAAATGATTCCGGCTAGTCATATAAAGGTGATGAGAGATGATTTCGGCAAGAGATTGATCAATGTGACTTGATGCATTTGATGCTTATGTGTGACTTACTTGTTAATTGTGATTGATGTACTTATTACGTGTAACTGAACTACTTGACATTGAGATTGAGTTATTTGATTTGTTAATTGTTGAATTGTGAAGATTAAACTGTGTATATTGGGCTTTATGAGTTGTATATTATAGAATTGCTAGATTGAGCTGAATTTTGTGTGAGTTGTAGTTTGAGGAGGTTCGATTGGAGTGTAAGGGGTATTCAATCTCTAGCTAGTTGCTTGTTTAGTAGGTTGTTTGATGTGTATCGTGTAGTTGGTACTCACCCCTTGCTTCTACACTTGTGTAGGTTCCGAGCCTAGACCTGTGTGATCTTCTTCTTCTCCTAAAAATTGAGGTTCGTTGAGAGATCTGAGAGGTAGCTGATTATCATCTTGGCGGGCCCTCTTTTCCTTTTTTTTAAAGCTTTGTTCTACTCTACTTGAGAAACAAAGACTGAGACTTGTATTTATCATTCGAATTCTGTAATTTCATTAGTGGATTGTAACGTGACAATCAGATTTTGGGGTATTATATAGAATGAATAAGTTTTCCGCCTTTGTCTTGTTTTTACTTTACTATTTTCTACTTTTTTTCTTTCTTTTCGTTAGGTTAAGGCTGACTTGTCTTGGTGGAAATATACAAGTGTCATCACGTCCGTCTCCGGGTTATGACAAAATGGTATAAGAGCCCAGGTTCATAGATCTCACGTGTGTACATGCCAAGTTTAAGTAGAGTCTTAAGGATTGTACGAAGATGGTTGTACTTATCTTCAAGAGGGTATAAAGATTGTTAGAAAACTTCCTTTTATTCATCATTTTTTATTGTGTGTGGTTACATTAGCTAGTGTTGATTTGTTGGGTCCACGTCCAGGCCATTCCATGGACCTGCACAATTATTCTAACAGTTAACACTTAGAAGATCCCACAATAAGGATGTGCCACAAAGCTGGCTAGCCGAGTAAAAATTCATCAAAAAGTGTCGGGTTTTAATCCACTTTTCCTGAAATTACCCGACTCAACCTTTTAAAACATCCAAATCATAATCTCCCCCACCCCTCCCGTTCTTTCTCCACATCACTCTTCTTCTCTCCAATTCTCACAAAACTAACATCCTCTCTCCCACAAACCGCGTGGCACTCTCTTGCTCGAACACCCCAAACTCTTTGGTGATTTCTCCTTGCAACTTCACTAAGGTTTGTTTTCTAATTCTCTTTCTTTGTTCTTGGGAAAGT
This sequence comes from Solanum verrucosum, assembly GCF_900185275.1. Lineage (NCBI taxonomy): Eukaryota > Viridiplantae > Streptophyta > Magnoliopsida > Solanales > Solanaceae > Solanum > Solanum verrucosum. The sequence continues at coordinate 1,912,266 of NW_026020412.1, forward strand.
TGCAAAGGTTGGAAAATTATGGGTATAGAGAGGAATCCGAAAATTCCTCTCTAAGAACTCATACATGTTTGAAAATTTTTTCATGGAGAAAGTGATTAAGTTATTGATCTTAACAATGGTTACTGTGAAATTGTAGTAGAACAATAAGTGAGTGTTTGGTTGTTTTAAATGTTTTTCTTGCAAATTTGTTGTTTAATTCACCTTTGAAAAACAATTGCTTGTAGTGGGAAATTTTTGTTGTTTGAATTCTTGAGTAAAACAAACAGGAAAGAAAAGGATGAATTAACATGAAATTATGCATTGCTTGGAATTGTATAAATAAGATATTGTGTTGAAACATGAATAGCCTATTGATTGAATTCTTGAGTAGAATCAAAAGTCAAGGCATGAGTAAAACAAACTCAAATTATCATCTTATTTGAAATATGATATTAGAGAATTGGGTTGAGCTTGTGATTGAATAATTCTAAATAGGGGAAGTTTGACGACCCTAAAGATTCATGTTCATGAATGGGCTAGCAACTAAGTAAAGGGTGCCTATGATGGCGTTTATAAGTACATGTCATTTAGCATTGCATAATTCTAACACTCACTACTAAAAAATTGTCAAAAAATGACGGTCAAAAGTGACGGACTGCGTCGCTTTTTTGGTCAAAATCGACGGAAAAGCGACGCAGTCACCTCCGTCACTTTTTAACCCAACGTTTTTCAAAAAGCGACGGACAACGTCGTTTTTCAAAAAGCGACGGACAACGTCGTTTTTCAAAAAGTGACGGACAACGTCGTTTTTCAAAAACTGATGGACTACGTCACTAAAAAGCGACGGATAACGTTGCTTTTTTACTACTTTTTTTTGAATTTTTTTTAACAAAAGCGACGGATTGATGAAAGTCATTCTGCATATTAAATATAAAAATTGACATCAATATATATACATATCATAAATATATTCACTATTAATATATATTATTCATATTAAATAACTTACAAAAGTTCGTTCGGCCCTTTCCTCCACCCACACATCCGGATCCGACTCATTTTCTTTCTTCCTGACATGAGTCTTCTTGAAAACCTCTAGTTCAATGGGAGGCGTCCCAATTCTTTTTCGTATAAATAAAAACTGAAATTTATAACGATATATATGAATCAACTATTTATTTATTTAAAAGTTTGAATTAGAACTTACCATCTCTCGTGCAATTGTTCCAACCGTCTTTGCACCTCCGGTGTGCAACGAGCCACCTTTAAGACTGCCTTTAGCCTTTTTGGCTTGATCTGATATTGCCTTAAACTTGTTTGTGTTCCAATACTGACCCAATTCATCAAAAACATGAGGCAACATCCAACCGGGACGTTCACCACTAACCCGAACTTTCTTTAGCTAGCTAGACAGTCTGGCGGATGCCTTCCTCTCAAATATGGTCCCAATGACCAAATTGTACCTCGACTCCCGCACTTTCTTTAGCCAGCTAGTAGTAGTCCTAAAACTAGTTTAGTATTGACTTAACCACATTATTTATTTTAACTTATTTAAACAACTTAACAACTTTAACTAGTTTAGTTTCGACTTAATACAACAACTAAATCCACCAACTAAACCACATTACTTAGTTTAACTTATTTAAACAACTTAACAACTTTTTAACTTGAACTAGTTTAGTTTTGACTTAATTCCAACAACTAAATCCATCAACAAAACCACATTATTTATTTTAACTTATTTAAACAACTTTAACTAGTTTAGTTTCGACTTAATACAACAACTAAATCCACCAACTAAACCACATTATTTAGTTTAACTTATATAAACAACTTAACAACTTTTTAACTTGAACTAGTTTAGTTTTGACTTAATTCCAACAACTAAATCCATCAACAAAACCACATTATTTAATTTAATTTATTTAAACAACTTAACAATTTTATAACTTTAACTAGTTTAATATTGACTTAATTCAAAGAACTAAATCCACCAATTAACTAAATCACATTATTTATTTTAACTTATTTAAACAACATAACAACTTTAACTAAATCCACCAATTAACTAAATCAATAGGATCAACTAGTGTTGGTACTTATACTTAACAAATATATTATTTCTAAATTTAAAGCTAAGTGTCAACACTAAATGGACACAAATCGATCTTGCAAGAAAATCAGTTTTGTCATCAATAGGATCAACTAGTGTTGGTACTTATGCTTAACAAATATATTATTTCTAAATTTAAAGCTAAGTGTAAACACTAGATGGACACAAATCGATCTTGCAAGAAAATCAATTTTGTCATCAATACGATCAACTAGTGTTGGTACTTATGCTTAACAAATATATTATTTCTAAATTTAAAGCTAAGTGTCAACACTAGATGGACACAAATCGATCTTGCAAGAAAATCAATTTTGTCATCAATAGGATCAACTAGTGTTGGTACTTATGCTTAACAAACACATTATTCCTAAATTAAAGCTTAATATCAACACTAGATGGACACAAATCGATCTTGCAAGAAAATCAGTTTTGTCATCAATAGGATCAACTAGTGTTGGTACTTATGCTTAACAAATATATTATTTCTAAATTTAAAGCTAAGTGTCAACACTAGATGGACACAAATCGATCTTGCAAGAAAATCAATTTTGTCATCAATAGGATCAACTAGTGTTGGTACTTATGCTTAACAAACACTCGATGGACACAAAAAAATTATCACAAAATTAAAGTTAAGTATCAATACTAGATGGACACAAAAACATTATTGAAAACAATTGTACTTGAACTTTAGAAATTTAGAAGCACCAACCTTATCTCGTACTTTGATGAAAGAAGCAATATAGTCTTGTATCAACTTTTTTAGATGTTGAGCTTCCTCAGTTGCCTAGCACAAAAAGTTCTAAAATTAGTTAAATATAAACTTCAAATCCAAGAATATTAGTTATATATATATATATATATATATATATATTCAAGTTTTAATAAGTTCAAGTTTTCAATTCAAGTTCATATCTAATTTCTAAACTTAATTAGTTATATATTCAAGCTAATTAGTTTCAAGTTCAAATTCTAATTTCAAGTTCAAATTCTACATTCAAGTTCTAATATCAGGTTCAAGTTCTAAGTTTAAGTTCAAATTCTAAGTTCAAGTTCAAGTTCTAAGTTCAAGTTTAAGTTATAATTTCAAGTTCAAGTTCTAAGTTCAAGTTCAAATTCTAAGTTCAAGTTCAAGTTCTAAGTTCAAGTTCAAGTTCTAATTTCAAGTTCAAGTTCAAATTCTAAGTTCAAGTTCAAGTTTTAAGTTAAGTTCAAGTTCTAAGTTCAAGTTCAAATTCTAAGTTCAAGTTCAAGTTCAAGTTCTAAGTTCAAGTTCTAATTTCAAGTTCAAGTTCTAAGTTTAACTTCAAATTCTAAGTTCAAGTTCAAGTTCAAGTTCAAGTTCAAATTCTAATTTCAAGTTCAAGTTCTAAGTTTACGTTCAAATTCTAAGTTCACGTTCAAATTCTAAGTTCAACTTCAAGTTCTAAATTCAAGTTGAAGTTCTAATTTCAATTTCAAGTTCTAAGTTCTAGTTCAAGTTCAAGTTCTAAATTCAAGTTCTAAGTTCATGACATTCAAACATTCATCATCTAAATTCATGACATTCAAACATTCATCATCTACTCATAACACTTCAATTACTAATTTCCAACTTCATATTATTAACACTTTACTAACTAGTCCTAAAATCAAATCCAAAAAAATCCCAATTCAACCTCAAATTACATATTCTCAAGTTTAAACTAGTCATAAAATACAAAAATGCTAATTCTTCACTAACTAACAATGCCCAATTTAAAAATGCCCAATTTTTTTTTAAAAAAAACCCTAAAATAAAAATCTTCAATTATCTACACCTAACTAACAATAATCAAATCAATTTAACAATTGAATAACACAACCCAACAAACAAAAACAATAATATACTAACAAACAATCAATTATAATCACTAGAATTGAAAAAAACACTAAAATTTAACCCTACCTTAACAAAAAGAGGCAGCAGCACTGCAGCGACGGTGACCAGCGAAGGCGGCAAGCGACGGGGAAGGACAGTACTGGGAGAGGACGAAGACCGGCAATGGCGACGGGGAAGGGCGGCGACGGAGACGGGGAGGGAGATCGATATATATAGAGAGCAGGGAGAGAATAGGAGTGAAGAGAGAGAGGAAAATAAGAAAATGACAATGTATTTTTGATATTTAATAAAAAGTGACGGACAGCGTTTCTAAGTTCGTCGCTTTTTTTAAATATAGTTGACCAACATTTTGACCAAAAAGCGTCGGACTAAAATACACTGTCCGTCACTTTTTAAAAATAGTTGACCATATATTTTAACCAACAAGAGATGGACGTAAAGATGTCGTCCGTCGCTATAATAAAAAATTATTAATAAAATAAAATAAATTAAAAGCGACGGACAGCGTCGTTAATTTTTAATTTATATATAATTATTTTTAATAAAAGTGACGGATGGCGTTGCCATATATATTAAATAAATAATTATTAATTATTTATATATTTTTGCGCAAAACTCCGCAAAAAAAAAGTGACGGACTAAGAGATGTCGTCCATCGTTTTTGGTAAAATAATTTAAAAAATAATTATTTTTATTAAAAAGCGACAGACAGTATTGCAAAAGGCGTCGCTTTTTTGGAGTGACGCCGTCTGTCGCTTTTCTATCCGTCGTTTTTCAGCATTTTTTTAGTAGTGACTAATTCTAGTGTTGTTGTGTTAATTTGATAGGTAATCATGTCTGATAGGAAAAGAAAAAAAAATGGCATGGGCACCTCCGACACCAATAAAAGGGTGTAAATGTTGTTAGAGTTCCACGGTGACCTGCAGTGCATAGAGTCCAATCAAGGATATTTGGCATCAAAGAAGTTACAGCGGAAGGCAAGATATGGTATAAAGCTCACACCGAGTCTAAGTAATTATCTGAAGTGAGTATTGATAGTGACATCCTCGAAAGGGAGTTCCCCCATATTATGAGGAGAATAAGGGAACTAAATATGAAGTTCATCTTCAATGAACCGAATGAATGCAACCTTAACATGGTTAGAGATTTCAATGTAAATTAGGAACCCTAGAAGTACATTCGCGAGGTCCTCATTCGAGGAAAAAGAATATTTTTTTATTCATTCTTATTAAATGGTCATTTGGGGACTCAAAATTCTTCCATTATGCCTTGAATGATGTTAACATCATACCTCTGTAAGTTTTAATTCATTATATGCTTACTGAGAGGTAATTGTCAAACGGTCTTTTCTCACGCCACGAGACTACTCCCTAAATGTGACACAATGCTTAGAGCCAAAAGTGACCCCAAGTTAATCTCATTGCATGACATGGCACTATGATTTGCATAAACAAAACAACATTGGAAAGTACACGCGGAGATGATTTCACATATCAGGACACTTCTTCCAATTCTAAGTGCTAACAATCGTTAGTCAGTAATATAACCCAACTAAGTGAGTTAAGGTTGAATCCGATAGGGTGGTACGTGCTTAAGATTCAAGAGCCAAGCATAAATACGTTCAAGTCAATCATAGGTAAAGACATTTACGAATAAAAGCATAGTTCAAATTAAGGGTGACACAAGTGTCAAATATTGGGGTTTTGGTTTTAATTATCAACTATAATAGCAGCAAATAACACAAATTAACAAGTCAAGAGACGGGTTCTTGGAATGTGATTGGATTATAGGCTAAGGTAGATAAATGGGTGAATGCAACTGATAGTAAATAGTTGTAAATTAGTGAATAAGCTAGACTTTAGTGGAGGTAAACTTTCTCTCGAACAATTTATCTCGAATCAAATTGGTTTCTCTCGAACACCAATAAGAAAAAATTAAGAACAACCTACGCTTTAGTCCATTCACTCTCTCGAGCTGAATGTGTGGAAAAGGGTTTAGGATTCACTCCCTCGAGATGAACCCATGACAACCCAATACCTACACATTATCAAATCAATAACCTTGGTTTTTAAACCTTTCTCTCAAGCAAGCCAAAAACACGAAGGTAAAGTTGTATTTGCAACTACAACCCTTTAAATTAAACCACAATTATTGATTGAAATCACTTTTAAACAACATTTAAACTATCACTTAACAATACTCAATAGTTAAATCAACCCATAATCATATATTCACACCCCAAGAATTGGGGTTTTAGCTAGACATCATAAAAGGATAAAAATTGTTACCAAATTGTGTTTTCATCAATTGGGTAAAATTAATTTCGTGTTTACAAAGTTCAATGTTGAAGAATCTCAAAGACCCACTTCCAATTTCTCAAAAATGGAAAACTTCAATTCTTCAAAGCTAAGGAAAATATTGTCTCAATACTCTCTATTCAAAACTCAAAAATTACTCTAATGAATGTTCAGAATAAAATTTGGATCCCAAACATAATGTTTTAAAATGTATTTATAGTCGCCAAAAATATGTTGCAATGGACCATTCGGCGCAGTAAGTCGGGATCGCCGAACCACTCAGTGATCCGCCCTTTGGTCAATTCCATCACCTTTTTACTTTGGCCTTTAGCATCCTCAAGTTTTGTAACTTAGGGCGATCTTAACACCACATCGCGGAATCGTTCGACGACACGCCGACTGCTCCATTCCATCGCTGACTTGATTTTCTCCTTCAGGGCTTGGCACACTAGAACTTAGGCGAGATCATAGCCATTCGGCGACTCACCCAATGGGTTAGGCGATCACCATGCCTTCTTTTCTTCGTTCTTTCAGCTGCCTTGTTCCTTTTTGCTCATTAGTGTCCATGCTTTGTTCCTCAATCCAAATACCTGGAAATCAAGGATTTACATCAGTTATTTGCACAAAAAAAGCATTTGAGGACACTAAATCTATTAAAATAAATCCCTAAATGAGTCCCAATCGTGGACTCATCAACACCCCCAACTTAAACTTTTGTTTGTCCTCAAGTAAAACTCAAGTTCAGCAGTTCAAAAAATGATGTCTCAAACAGTGCTACACAAGACTCAATCATGTATGCACACAAAAAGACTCAACTTACTCATGCAAGGATCAATTGTGCACTTAAAGATTCAAGTTGTGACTCACCATTATCAAAGACTCTCAAGTTCATAATACTTGCTGCAAATGCAAGTTCAAGCTCAACAAAGGTACTTAAATTCCCTCACACAAAGAATGATTCCATATTCACACACAATGGTTCAACAATTTATAGCTCCGGAATCACAATAAACACTCACACTCAAAAAGATAAACACAATGCATGACTTCACTCATAGGTTTGCCTGTATTTTCCAATCAACATTTGTTTCAGCTCACTCAAGATCAAAAGGTTTTTTTAAGGTTTGCAACGAGGCTGAGTGTAAAGGTATGACATTTAGGCTCAGTGACTTCTATCCTCATGAAATATGGTGTGAACAACACCTTCTTTCTTTTTCTTCATCATTCTCGTTCGTGCTCACAAGTCACCCCATTATTCTCTTTCCATGGACTGTTGGAAACCCCATTTCTTTTTGCATTTTCACAACTTTATTCCACAACTTTTTTTTTTTTCTTCTTTTTTTTTTTTTTTTTGTATAGAGTGGTTCCATCTTTCTCAAAACCATGGGTCAAAGGGGACTTCTTTGAACTTCTTGATTTACCTTCTCTTTTCACCACACCCCCAACTTAGGCTTTTGGCCTAAGTTGGCTATTCAAACAAACCACATCTCATGAGGATTGAGTGTGAAGGGATAAAGAAAGGTCACAATTTCATCAAGTTTCTTCCAAGGAAAGCATAAGGCTCAAAAAGTGTTCAAGCGAGGTTCACACACTCACAAGGTAGGCCACAAAAAGAGGTATAATGTCAAATTGTTTCATACTCTTCAAAGTTGCCTAAAATCATTTCAAGAGATTGCATCACTTAGTCAACCGGACCAACGGGGCAAATTTTAGGTGTCATCACACATGGTTCATGGTAAGCTCATCACACAAGGCATTGACACCAATGTCAAACAAGACTCCACATTTTTGTCAGTGTGCAATGTTCATCACAAGAGACTCAATTTGATAATTGGCTAGTCACAATGAGATGCAAAAAGTTCATATATTGTCTATGTAACTTCATTTGGCCTCATCGTAGCCGCACATTCATTTTTATTCGATTATGAGCACTATTCAAGTCATCAGTATTGGTCAAGACCGATACTCAAATTTGCAAGAGAACAACCACATTCAAACACAAACAAGAGGTGGCACAAATTTTTTTGGAAGGGTCCAAAAGGTCCAAAAATCATTTCAATTAAAAACAAGGAGCCACAAGCTCAATCATCCACAAAAACAGAGCCAAAACACAATATATACCACAAAACCCAAATATACGAACAAAACAATAATCACAAAAGATGGGCCTCACCCCACCACAAACAAAATCTATTTATCCTCAAATGCAAGAAATAAAATATCCAAGAGTCAAAAAGTAAGATAGAGAGGGAGGTAAAAAGGAATCATGTCTAAACAAACGCTCCATCTGTCGGGAAATCAGTGCTCGGTAGGGGCAGATCTACGTAGAGCGTGCCGGGTGCTTGAGCACCCATTGACCTTGACAATTTTTTTGTATATTTATATAGAAAATCTGCAAAAATAAATATATAATAGATATCAGCACCCATGAAAATTTTGAACAAAAGCACTGATGGGTGTTTTGGTTCAAGGCCCGATCTTAAAAGTCATGTGTGCTGGGCTGTAGGTCGAGGGATCGATTCTCCCCAGCAGCAGCCCATTTTTTTCTCCATAAATTATACATTTTTCATAATTAGATCTCAACCTTTTACAATATTCATAAATGTTCTTCCATAGTCTTTTTTAGCTGGATTTGACCACACTACATAATTTAGGTTGGAAGTTAGATCTCATTCTTGAAAATTAATTAACAAAGCCTTAGTAATCTTTAGAAACATATCTCTCATTTCCATCATGTATTTTCTTGTACATAAAATAAATTATTATTTATAATATCATATTAAAATGCATTTCAAATTGATTCATGAGAAATTATATTTGAATGTTTTGAAAAAGACATTTGTAATTTCTCATTAATCAATTTGAATTGCATTATATTAGCCCAAAGTTAAAATGGGATGAAATAAACCGATCAAATGAGTCCAAATAATAAAATAAGCGGCTTATTAACTTATCCAAACATAAATGAATTAGACGAATCATGAATATTTGGACTGATTTTGCCCACCCCTACCAAGGACAGATTTGCCTGACTCGTGAGTTAACAGTAGGTGATCAATATCTGATATAACATTTAAAATTTTATTTGCAAATTATGTATCAATATGTATAGATACAAAAACAAAAATAACCTTTAGCGACAATTAATTAACGATAATAGCTTAATTACTGTTAAATGTGTATTTTTAGCGGCAATTAGCACTTCTTGATGTTACATTTTCATTAATGGTAGATACTTTCCAAGAAACTCCAAGCGTAAATCTCTTGATGTTATATGTTCTCATCATTTGCGTGTTGATATTTGTTATGTCTTTATTAATTTACATCTTCAAGAGCTTAATAATTGTTTATATGCTGTGAGTAGTGACTTACTTCTTGGTATGACTAGCTTGAATTCAGTTAGTTCATTTGGTGGTTTTAATAAGAACATGATAATGATATTGACTGAGTATTATAAAAATGAGTTTGAGTTTGATAGATTAAGCTTCGAGATCTCAGTTGTTAGCTTGATAATTTTATAGTTTATGCACGTAATTTTGATAAGAGGTTCTTCAACTTGAAGAGAATTAGTGACTTTGCTAAAGTATTGGTGAAGTCAAATCTGCATCAAACTTGGCTACTTGTTTATTTACTTATCAATTTGACTCTCATTCTTCGTGTTGCTACTGTTTATGTAGAACGAGCTTTTTCATCCATGAAGTACATCAAAAATAAATTTCGTAATAGTATAGGTGATGATTTTTTTAATGGTTGTGTAGTGCTCATTTCCCTAACATAAAAACAAATGAGGAAATCTTGCAAGAGTAAATTATTAGTTATAATTGGTAAGAGAGGCTAGAAAAATTTGGACTTCATTTCTTAATTTTTCTAAGAAATGAAGAATTTTTAACTATAAAGTTTAAATAGTTGTACACTTATACAGTTATACAATGCATTTATAGTAACTTTATAAAAAGAGAAGTGAGCACCCACAAGCCTAAGATCCTGGATCCGCCACTGGTGCTCGGTGTAGTGATCAGAACCTGGGGATCAGTGCCCGGAGTCACCTCAAAAGTACCAACTCCACTGGACCGACCCATGGTGGTGTCTCTCAAAGAGGTCTGGCGTGCCGTCTTAAACATAGCATCCTCCAGGTGATCATCACAAACCTCAGCATCATGCACCTCTATCTGCTCCTCGTCGGTCTTTGTCACCAACTCATCAGCTATTGTGCCATCCCTATGTACATCTCTGGTGGTAGCCAGAGGAATCTCTGAAGTCTCGGGGGCGTCCACATCATCCACAACCTCCAGTAGTGAAGTAAAGTCAGTAGACTTTAGATAGTTTACATCATTCTTCAGATCTTCTACTTCGGCTTTCAAAGTTATAACCTCGGAGGTCTCCCCCTGTCTGCTCTTACAAGCCTGAACTCTCGTAGTGAGAGTGTCAATAGAAGTCCGGAGGGGGATCAATGCACCAAGAAGGGCGCTCTCGATCATCCACGGGACAACAACCTTCAATCTAGTAGCCCACACATTAGACGATTGGGCTAAGTACCCCATCTTCAGGATTATAGCCTAAGTAATCTTGGCAGGCTGGGAGGAGGTGGAAGCACCTGGAGCCTGTGAAAAAAAAGAAATCGAAGCAGATGTACCTGAAGGCCTGGGGGCCGGAGTATGCAAAGATGCCTCTGTAGGTATTGAATCAATATCCACCTTCGGGGATGTATCCAACAGAGTTGTTCTCCTTATGTCGGCCTCCTCTCGTGTGTACTCAGCCATAATACGCCGAATGTCAGTGGAGGAAGAAGGGTAATCTCAATATCTCTCGTATCATCTTGAGACACTCCAGCATGCCGGCACAACTCAGTGATCAGGAACCGGGAATGGCAAGGAGGTTTGTATCTGCTTGTCCGTCATGGACATCTCTTGCTCTATGAGGAGTCCCAAGTTGAGGCTTCTCCAGGATATGATCGACCCAAGGCATGCCGCATTAGGGTGGTGCGATGGACTCGTTCTGGGATGGAATTATGGTGCTGCTAATAAAGCCAAACCAGAATCGAGTAACAATACTCATGTCTCTCTTCTCTATGAGGACCCCTGCCTCGATCCACCTCGGGGTGGTATCGGAAATTAATGGAGCCAGCTAGCCCTTCAAGTCATCCAAGGACTGAGTAACCGGCAAACCCTCATATGCCATTGTAGCTCCAAGACCCATGTCAAGTACAATATTAATGTACTCACTATTGCATTCAACTTCATTACCCCGGACCATGACCGACTTAACTGGTCTGAACTCGCTGGCCTTCTTCATACTCTTCGGAACCAAGTCACCATACGCTGTATAGAACGCTTGAACCCATGAAGGAATATATGGGCCTCGGGGCCAGGTGAACTGCTCAAACTGGTGGAAGTGAAGGGTGTCCCTCACCCCGAAATATTTGCCCTCAAGGCCCTCTATAGATAACAACTTCTCGAGGATAGTTCGCAATCAATCACCTTTTAACCTGTTGAGAAGCTTGAGGAGGAACTACTAGTGGCACTGGAGCCATAAAAGGTGCCGGAGCTGGCACTGAACCTGTTGGGGTGAAAGCTGAAGGGACTCTAGCTGAGTCAAGGTGAGATCTAGCACGGATCTCAGCCCTCCGAGACAGTAATGGCTGGTCATCCTCAGGCTCAGATAAAGCAGTTCGGGAGTCAGTAACCACTCTTTCATATGTGGGCCTCTTGCCTTTGCTCTGACCTCCCGTTGGAGGCTTTGTTCTTCCCTTTTTGGGAGGATTTTCTCCCCCTTCATTTATCACAATACCCCGTGCTCTTTTGTGGGGTGGCATGTCGAGGTTTATCCTTGTCATATCTGCAAAACATCAGGACAAGAGTTAGAAATAATTCAAGTAAAAGCACAGAAAAATAGTTATAGATAGACTCGTCGAATCTCTTTGGAGAGCTAGATCAAGCTTGCAGAAAGGATTGGCTCAAAAATCTCAAAAAAATTTGGCATATCGACTATGGGAAGGCCTTTTGGCGAATCACCGAGAGCATTCGACGAGCAAGAACTAGCCAGCCAAAAGTTACAGTGCAATTAAGGGTCAGGGGCACAGACAAAGGGCGATCAAGAAGGAATTTTGGCGAGTGGACAAGTGCATTTGGCAACCTCAGGATTCTCGCCGAAATTTACGAAACCAAACTTCACATTTAGCATGAAATTAAAGGAGATATGGGGAACTTCGATGAACCGCCGAGTGGTTTGGCGAGCTCGACCCAGTTCGCCAAACGACCCAGCGTGCCTACTTTCAACCCAACTTCTCAAATTCAACCCCGCAGCCCCCGAAAACAAAATCAAAACATGCACCCATAAAGTTAAACCAAGACACATTACTTCCATGCCCCCGGAATACTCAGACTTCTCTCGATTTGGCCAAATTTGGCCATTTGATGACTGTTGCCCTGAAGAATGACGTCAACCGCTCCATTTTTGGGAAAAATATGTCATTTGGCACAAATATCGGCTACTTAGACTTCACCTGACTAGACTCAACAACATGCAAGCACAACCCCATAATTTTTAACCATATAAAACTCGAAAATCTAACATTAAAGGCATTTAAGGCAATATAAGCAAATTAACAAAGGCACACGCAAATACAATTATGATCAGAGAGGCCCAGCACACATCACTAAGAAAAAATCATTGCAAATGAGTACAAAATTGCTATATTAAGATACAGGGTTCGGAAAACCAACTTTAGATATCGATTAAACAAGTTAAAATGTTGGGCGGCAAAGATATCCACTCCGTACACAAATCCAACGACTAAAATGTAATAGAAATGCAAGAAATATAGAATACTAAAGTGCGGGTGTGAGTTTGGGAAGTTCAAAAGTGAGGGAAAGTGAAAGAGTTGGAAATTTAAACCTTTGGCCTTTAAAATCCGTCCAGTTCTTGCCCATTCGGCGAAATTAGCTTTGCTCGCCGACCCACTCGGCAACACTCCAAGTGGGCACTTACCTAGCCAAGTTTTAAAGGACCTCCAGTTAATGTGGGGATCCAAACGGAGGACTAGGTCGTGATCGCTAACTTGGTCGGCGATTCGCCAAGTTGCTTCTGGGATCGCCGAGTTTTACAGACACCAATTTAAAATTGTCTTGAGTCCAACGGCAGTCCAAGTCAGGCGCGCTGGCCTCTTCGCGATGCGCCGACTAGACTTTTAGCTCGCCAATCTCTACCTTTCTAACACTTTCTACACTTCAACCTACACACACACCATTATTTCTAAAACAAAATAAAGTGTTAGACACTTGGGTTGCCTCCCAAGAAGCGCCTTAGTTAACGTCATGGCACAACACAAGTGCCCACTAAAGTTCCATTAGTGAGGTTTGCCTCATTTTCATAAGGCAGCCCCTCTTCTACCTCTGGGGTGAGACAACACTTGGTCCATTTGGGACCCTAGTAGCTAAATGAGCATGGAATGAGAGGTTGTCATCTGGTTCAGCATCAAGACATTCTCTCTTAACTCCTCCAACACTCTGTCGTGCTTTTTGACTTTGTGTAGAATGAGTAAGAGGACCTCTTCAATTTGCCCACCCTCATGTTTCTTCATCTTTCGACGCTCGTGAGGGGGGATGTATTTGTCCTTCATCTTGGACACTACCTCTAATTCCATGACTTCATTAGCCAAGACATCCAGTTGGGTTAACAATATGGCCAATTCTGTCTTTTTCTTTCTCCTTGTTGGTCTTGGCCATGTTATCAAGGAGTTGAGTTGCTTTAGCATAGGGTAGCTGGATGAGACCACCTGGAGAGATCTGGTCAGCCATTATTCTATTTTCGGGGCCAAGACCCCAGTAGAAGCATTCTAGAAGCATCTTATCTAAATTCAATGAGTTGGGCATTGCTGCAATAGGGCCTTAAATCTTTGCCACAACTCATAAATGGCTTCACCCTCCAATTGCTTGAAATTTAGGATGTTATCCCTAAAAATCATCAATTTCAAATGAGGGTGATCCATTGGGTCACTGTTGCTACCAGATTTACTCCAATTCTCTGCTCAAACAGCAACACATAAACCAAAACTAAAAATAAGCAAGTTCAACTATAATTAATAAGAACAAAATTCAACTTAACTAAAGAATCTTAAACAACACCACTCTCCGACAGCGGCGCCATTTTGATTTCACGTATCATGACATTTCTTCCAATTCTAAGTGACAACGATTGTTAGTCAATAATATAACCCAACTAAGTGAGTTAGGGTCGAATCCCACAGGGAGTGGTACATGCTTAAGATTGAAGAACCAAATATAAATATGTTCAAGTCAATCATAGGTAAAGACATTTACGAATAAAAGCATAATTCAAATTAAGGGTAACACAAGTGTCAAATATGGGGGTTTTGGTTTTAATTATCAACTACAACAGCAGTAAATAACACAAATTAACAAGTCAAGATACGGGTTCTTGGGATGTGATTGGATTATAGGCTAACGTAGACAAATGGGTGATTGCAACTGATAGTAAATAGCTGTAAATTAGTGAATAAGATAGACTTTAGTGGGGGTAAACTTTCTCTCGAAAAAATTTTCCCGAATCAAATTGGTTTCTCTCGAACACCAATAAGCAACAATTAAGAACAACCTACGCTTTAGCCCATTCACATTCTCGAGTTGAATGTGTGGAAAAGGGTTTAGGATTTACTCTCTCGAGTTGAACCCATGACAACCCAATACCCATAGACCATCAAATTAGTAACCTTGGTTTTAAAATCTCTCTCTCGAGCAAGCCAAAAACACGAAGGTAGAGTTGCATTTGCAACTACAACCCTTTAAATTAAATCACAATTACTGATTGAAATCACTTTTAAACAACATTTAAACTATCACTTAACAATACCCAACAGCTAAATCAACCCATAATCACATAATCACACCCAAGAATTGGGATTTTAGCTAGACATTATAAAAAGATAAAAATCGTTACCAAATTGTGTTTAAATCAACTAGGTAAGATTAATTTTGTCTTTACAAAGGTCAATGTTGAAGAATCTCAAAGACCCATTTCCAATTTCTCAAAAATGAAAAACTCCAATTCTTCAAAGCTAAGGAAAATATTGTCTCAATACTCTCTATTCAAACTCAAAAATTACTCTAATGAATGTTCAGAATAAAATTTGGATCCCAAACATAATGTTTTAAAATGTATTTATAGTCGCCAAAAATATGTTGCAAAGGACCATTCGGCGCAGTAAGTCGGGATCGCCGAACCACTCGGTGATCTGCCCTTTGGTCAATTCCATCACCTTTTTACTTTGGCCTTTAGCATCCTCAAGTTTTGTAACTTTGGGCGATCTTAGCACTACATCGCGGAACCATTCGGCGACACACTGACTGCTCCATTCCATCGCTGACTTGATTTTCTCCTTCAGGGCTTGGCACACTAGAACTTAGGCGAGATCATAGCCATTCGGTGACTCACCCAATGAGTTAGGCGATCACCAAGCCTTCTTTTCTTCGTTCTTTCAGCTGCCTTGTTCCTTTTTGCTCATTAGTGTCCATGCTTTGTTCCTCAATCCAAATACCTGGAAATCAAAGATTTACATCAGTTATTTGCATAAAATAAGAATTTGAGGATGCTAAATCTATTAAAATAAATCCCTAAATGAGTCCAAATTGTGGAGTCATCAGGAGGATAAATATGAAATTAATGAATAAATCTCATAATACTAAGATAGACTAATATCTGAGAGAAATGCCTAAAAATGAATATGTAACTAAGTGTTTGAAAGATTCTACTAATATGAGTTGCTAAGAGAAATCCCTAGCTAACTCCAATTGTCTGAAATTGAAAGTGAAATATTGAAATCAAAGATAAAAGGGTTGTCCTCGGATAATGAGCACTCACCAAAAGTTGTTGCAACGCTGACCAAATCTATACTAACTGTGGGTTGGATATTGAGTGTCAAGACCTATATTATCAAACAATATAGGCATAAAGTATGTGGTAAGTTGAATATACTGAGTATGAGGAATATGCATAATAAACATGATATTTGATCATACTGAATCTGTAAAACATGTTGTTCCAATGACCAATTAATATAACATGAAACTGAGGTATACTGAATTGAAATACATAAGTACACGGCCATGCAATAACTGAAAATATGATTGTGGGAGATATGAAAACCGACATAAATTATGCGAGCTACAACATAAAGTTTACTGTACTGCCCCCATACCGAAAAGAGGGTCTCCAATACTTGCCATCGTAAGGGACATGATAATTGAGCTAATGTTGATCCATTAAGCTAATGTCTATCTAAACAAATCTTATGGTGGCACATAGTTCTAGGACTTATAGATTGCTACTAAAGGTCCACTGACGCTGACCGAAAACCTTCATCCCTATGGGCACTCGGTGTTAAGTATGCTCTCAATGGAAAGATGCATAATCTAAAAATAGTAATAATATGATAATACTGAATCATAGTGATAATTGATACATACTTAGTAGCTCCTCGATCATGTTAACTTAAATCATACTCTGAGATACTTTATCTAAAAGCATTATATATCATGATAGCTGAAAAAAATCTAGAAGATACTTTATCTTAAAGCATCTTAATCATGAAAATCTGATAATTTAAGACATGCATCTAAAATAGCATAATTCTGAGTCATGGAAATATTTGCATGTTATAGGTTCATCAACTTATCATTGAAAATATGGAATTATAATTGAAATCATGCAATTAGGGACTGATCATGAAGAAAAACTGATTTACAATGAAAACACATGAAGATCATAAAAAAATTCTAGCTTGTAAGGATACCCATTGATCTTCTTAGAAAAGTGGAATCTCACGTACTTAGAACTAGAAAAATTCTAGCTTGTAGGGATACCCATTGATCTTCTTGAGAACTCAATGGGTATCCCTTTAAGAAAATCATAAACTTTAGAAATTGGAATTCTCTTTAGACTCAATGAAGAGATACATATTGATAAAATCCCACATACCTGGAGTAGAAACCTATCTTGATTTTTTGAATGGAGACTTCAAGCTTGGAACCCTAGTTCTTGCTTTGGGAGAAGACTTGAGAGAGAAGAAACTTTGATTTGGGAGAGTTAGAAGAGAATTAGAGGTTAGGGTCACTAGGAATCAATTAATCTCACTTATAATAGTCCAAAATGACGTAGTATAGGGATTAAAAGACTGGAAAAGGATTAAAATAGCCCTGACTAAAAACTGACAACGGCCATCTACGGACGCCTTCTACGATCCGTGGATCATTCCACGACCCATGGAATTGTCCGTATATAGAGAGAAATTTATATTTTTTTGAAGGTCATTATACAGAAGCTTCTACAATATATGGAGTTGTTCATGGGTCGTACAAGTTTTCGTGAAAGATAATTTTTCAGTTCTGGGGTCTGGGTTTACAGGCCAATCCACATTCCGTGAAAGCCTTCACGATTCGTGAACGTGTCCATGAAACTCTTTTCCAAATTTTCCAAGTTCCGAGCTCTAGTTTACAAATCTCATTCCTTTCACGATCCATGAAAGGGTTTGAAAAAGCCCCATAATAACAGATATCAGATCTTCTGACTTTCCAAGGTTTGATTTGCGACTTAGGAACTTTTGGGGTGTTACAGCTTTCCATGGCTACTGGGATATCATCAAACTATCGCCTATGTTTAGATGAACTAGGAAGCTTAAGTGTGGCTTAAAATCACGTGCAAGTGTATTATTTCCAAAGTCCACATGATTGATAAGACCAGAGATATAGTGTGTTCGGTTCAGGCTCTAATGACTCAGACATAGATTTGGGGTTGTGAACCAGTCAACCATGAGAAAGCCTAAGGTGCTTGCGGGTCGTAGATATGGCTTTGGTGGGTTGTTAATGAGGATGTTGAGATAACATTAGGGGTCGGGAGGAAATATTACAAACCACCTCTAGTGATGGTACCATTAGATGTGACCAAAACTAAGAGGTTGGAAAACCCAACAAGAGGATGTGCTTACACTATTTGAGCGACATACTCGGAATGACTGTATTATTGCTAATGTGTATAGCATTAATGCTGAGGCACATAACTGGAGGTAAGCCGTCCTCATGTGATGAGTAGTGTCAAGTTGAGAAGGATTATCCATTGAACCTTTTTTCCATGGCCCTACTATTGAATATTGAAGAGCCCACAAAGGATGATGTCCCACTGATGAGGACAAGTGTCACACCAATTGGAATGACACGAGTCCAATAAAAAGGTAAAGGAAAAAGTTGAGTAACCCCTCGTGATGGTTGAGGCTAAAGATGAGGCCATGGACAATTGATTTGGGAGCTTCTAAGCACCTCACTATTGTTTTAGTTTGTTGATAATATTGTAGCACTGCGACAGTGTTAATGTTTAAGTGTGGGTGGTTGGGTATGGAGTTTCTTTGTAAATAAGTAGTTAGTTTGATTTTGTATTTTTTAATTCGGGTTTCTTGGCTTTTGTTTTCAGTTCTTTTCCCAAGGAAAGTCGCATTCAACCGCCTAAAAAACATTTTCCTCTTAGGGTTTAGTCAATAGTTGTAGTAGTGATATTTCCCTATGATGGATGAATGACGGTCGTCTTAAGAGTGATTTCATCAATATGTTTGTGTTTGTGTTAAGGTGTTCTTGATAGGCTACATGATTGCATGAGGCATGTTTGCAATGTGAAAAGCATGATTGAATGACTATATTTAAGACACATAGGCTCATTTATTTGACTCAAGTTGACTTATGCTTAAATATGTACTCTTACAATTGCTTTGTTAAGAGTTTATAGAGATCCTTCTTGATTTAAGCATGTTCCATGTGTGATAAGCTTTTGTTACATTCCATGTGCATATTCATGTCTAGAACTTGTCCAGCTTGTGTAAAGAGAAATGAAGAATGTGAGTTTAGGAAGTGATATAAGCGTTTTTTTGACAACCTTATTTATACCTTACATTATTTACCTCAATGTATGATCTTAGTTAGCCTCTTTGATACTTTAGCTTGTTCTTTGGCAACCCCATATAAAACTTATTCCCAATTTTCAATAGACCATGAATTTGATCCCAAAAATCCTAAGTGTTTCATATTAAAAATTAAATAAAAACCAGAGCTGGAAGATTGAAAAAAAGGAAGGAGTAAATGTAGAACTGCCAAATTAATAGTTATTGGAGAGAACAATCTTAAGTTGTGATTAGTAGGGAGTTTAAAAACCAAAAAGAGAGAAAATAATTTGGGTAATAAATCAAAGATTTCCTACTATCATGATGTAGGTTAACATAAAGAAAGGGGGTAAACAAAGAGAATCGAAAAAAATAAAATGGTGTGAAATATGTTGTTAAAGAAGTTTCTAAGTGAAAATTGTGACGTATTAAAGCGCTTGGAAACATTAGTCACTATTTTTATCCAAACATAGTACCTACCCGTCCCCTAGCCTACGTTACAACCTGAAAAGTCCTATTTGATCTAGAACTTCATATTCTTACATTAGTGGAGCATTACACTAAGGGCAAGCTTATTGTTCATCTCGTGTGCATAAGAATTCTTTTGGGAGAGTGAGCGAAATTATATTCTTACACCTGTTATTTTGATATATTGCTTACTTATGAGTGATTATGGGTGACTCTTTTGTAGTGAGGGTGCATGTTTAATGAAGGATATATCATTTATAAGATTTATTTAATGAGTAATATGCAGGAGTTTACTAAAAGTTGTAGAGTCGATTCTTGAGGCTAGGAGGTCTTGATAAAGTCACATGTTTGTTGATAATGATATTGTGATGTGCTTGGTGTGAAATATGCTAGCCATGTTAGTCGTTGTAGTCCATGCTTAAATTCCTTGTGCAAAGTCATTGACAGAGTCGTCTTTGGTGAGAATGCAAAGATTTGTTCGAGGACGAACAAGGCTTTAAGTGTGGGTGATGATCATGGAAAAATTTTAATATGGTTGAGGCACAACCAACAATAGTTGTGTGAGGCTCCATTCAATTTTTGACACTTGGATTTGTGGGCCCATTTTAATACCACACACTCTCTCACCTTATTTTTCGCCAAATCCCCCCCCCCCCTTTTCCCTCCAAAGTATTTTAGCTCTTCTCTGTTCAATATTCCTCTCTTTTTCACAGTTTTTTTTAAATTCTTTGTGTTCTTTATTAATTAGTAACTTGATTAGCTCTTTCTTTTCCATTAATCATTTATGTTCCTCAACTAAATCAATTTAAAAAATTGCCACCTCTCAAAAAAAATATTCCTTTAAAAAATTAAAAAATTATTCCTCGTAGCCTTAGAAAAAAAATCTTTAAAAATTTTCATTTTACATCTCAAAAAATTGAATCAAATCCCTAGGATACCTTTAAAAGATAAATTTTGAATGAGAAATTCACACACACTTTATATTTGTATTAAGAAGTATTCACTGAATATCGAAAATCGAACTAAACAAAAATCTAGTCAAATTGAATATTTCTTTTACTTTAATTTATTTTTAAAAAATTTTACATAATCAATTTTGGTTTTAAAGTAAAAATAAATCGAAAAACCACCAATGCATAAAAAAATTGACACAATGCTTAATTTATTTTCAAGAATCAATTTGTTCCATATAATTTTAAATTAACTACTCATTATATTTATATTATTATTATTATTATTATTATAATAATAATAATAATAATATCATTTAACCTTAATATTATTAGAATTCATTTTTAGTGTCTTTACGTACATTCAGTTATAATATATATTTCCCAACGTTTTTCTATTAAGTATTTTTTAAAAATATAACTTAAATTAAGAAAAATAATGGATACTCTCTATTAAAATAATGACTATAAATATATGAATTAAAACAGAATTAAAAAAATATGAAAAACTAAATTTGAATTAATTTGTTTTTATAGGTGCTAGTAATTGAGAAAACACTAAATATTTTTTAGTTAATTTGATATTATTAAAAATATTGAATGATATGAGGATTTTAAATACTCAATCCTAAAAACAATTTTAGATATTGTGATAAAAAAAAATGTTTATTAATTATTTTATTCAATATATCAACATCTTAAGAAAATGAAGTTAAAAAGTATTTATTAGGAGTAAGAAAATAAGAAATGAATGAAAAGAAGGGTGAGTAGGAGAGAGATGGTAAAAAAGTAAAGAAGTAGACACATTATCCATGTGTCAATTAATCAATGGAGGGTCACACAACTATTGTTGGTTGGGCCTCTGCCATTATAAAAAAATTCGTGATCATGGGCATATTTATATGCCCAAATTCCAAATTTGTACTTATATTTTAGCTAAGTTCAAGAATAAAGTCTATGTATTCGCATGTTTATTCGTAATTGTATTCATGAACTAACAAATGTGATTAATGTTGTGTAGGATGGAGTTGCACACGGATTGAGCTTAAATTTAAGACGTAATGCATAGGAATTGAAGCTAAAGCCAATGGATGAATGGGAACTGATGAAAAATCAAGAAAATAGAAGTGAATGCCGCAGACCTAGGATTAGCAAATCACACTCCTTTTCTACTATAAACAAGACACTTATGTGAGATTTTAATTATTCCTGATTTGTGAACAACACACGCACGGTTTGGAGACATGATTTTTAAGATTCGTTTCTACTTTTTTTCATCTCTTTAAAGTATTTTGAAGACTCTAAACTTGTGAATCAAATTATGAGTGGCTAAATCCTATCTCTCTAGGGTTGTGGCTACAAATGATTGTGGAGTTACAATACTTTAGATGAAGTTTGGTTATCATTATGAGTTATTCTTATGTTCTCATTTACTTTATTTTGATGCTTGATCACCATTGAAATACATATATCTCAGGAGAGGGACTGAGAGACAAAATGCAAACTATAAGGAGCGAGATCATTCTTCACTTAAAAAAAATTGTTGATTTGCATCTAGGATAGGGATATACTTAGCTTGCCTCATTTGGCTAAGAAATGGGAAGATAATGTGATGCTTCATAATTGATTCACCTATTCCTGCTCAATGATGTAGTTAGGTATCCAACTTTGGTATACTGTTAGAGGCCCGGGAGAGCATAATCATATTATTAACCTTGTAAGTCAATAACTTAATAACTCGGCAAAATCTAAGGTTGAAAACATTGTGCATGAATTCTCATAAAAGTCATAGCCCTAAAATTTTCCAACCTTGATTACAACCACTGTTTGTACTGAAGTCATCATTACTTAGTTTTATTTATCGGAAAATATAATTGGCAAGACAAATTTTTGACACGAAATGACACGAGCAACAAAAGTCAAAGTATTTTCGTAATTTCGGTGAAAAGTTAAGGGTGTTTGGGTAAATTCATTTATTTCGTGTACCTAAATTACCCTCAAAAGTAAAATCACTTTTAATACTTTTAAAACCACAACTTTTGAAAAATTTTATCATGCATGAGGCACAAATATGATGTGGCAGACAAAAATTGTATGAGGCCCATTTATATTTTGCCAAGTGGATCCATTTCAGAAAAATGGCCAAACATCTTTCTCTCTTTACCTTTTAACGTTTTTTTTTTCTCTTTCTTACTTTTTTTACTTTAGTTTCTTTTCTAACAATTCTTCCAAATTTTATACTTCCACTTAAATAACTTTATTCATGAAAAATATGAAATTCAAAAAATTTTGCCGGACTCATTCTATTTCTAACATTTTGATATTATTTTTTATCTCGATATTGATTATTTATGTTATTAAAAATAGTTATATAAAATTATTTGTTTATTTACAAAGATATAATTAATAATAAAAAAAATTAACCAAATAAATTTGTGAAAGCACAAAATAATAGTAGTATGAATAAATGTTTTTTACACTGAGAGGTAGAACTAAAAAAAAAAAGCTTTAGAAGATGCAAATATAAATAAAAAATGGATTTTTTGCATTGAAAAAATATACAATGAAGAACGAAAAAATTTATTAATATTAAACATTAAAAACATTAAGTGGTTATAGAATAAATAAAAATAAAAAATATATTTAGCAATTAAAAATTGAGTGATTAAAACTGAAATCTCAAAAAATAAATTTTTGACTAAAATTTAAATAATTAAAATAATTGAGTGATTTTTTACTTTATTGGTGAGAGTTCAATTTATTTTTTAAATTTCACTATCTTCAATTTCTTTGAATTCATCCAAGAAAAATTAAAATTTTTCTAACATATCACTTTAATTTTCCCTCAAATAAATGATATTTTTTTTTTATTATTATTATTTTTTATATTATTTTTTTTAAAAAAAATTCTAACATATCACTTTAATTTCATAATTTATTGAGTTTTTTCATTTTTTTGGGTAAGGTTTATTTCTATTTCTATCAAATTTGGGTCTCTATACATTGTCATTTTAAATAGTGTTTTTTTGTTTCCTTTTCATTCATAATTTTAATTTGGAATAATAAATCAACGACAAATCCGAGTTGATTAAACTACCTTTGTTCAAATATATTTGTTTTTTGTCAATTTTTTGCTTCATTCACAAGAACCCTATATTTAAATATATCAATCTTCTATATATTGTAGTTGGCAAGAATGTGCAAGTTTGACCATTTGACTTGAATATAGGCGGTAAATATAGCCGCGAGGGGTTAAAAATAATTGGCGAAATGAAAGTCACTCAAAAACAAAGAGCGATAACAAGGCAATATCGACATAGATTTAAAGATATTTTATCATATTTTTTTCAGTTATTTGATTTAGTGGACTATAATAAACTACCGCGTTATTGCACTATTAAGCATGTTCCTCTTCTTCGCAAGGGGATAGTGCAGAGGATGAAGAAGAAGAGCATTGCTATGGATGTAGCAGTGATGAAGAAATTTGACATCTCCGACATAATTATTACATGTTCAAGATAATTGGAATTGTTACTAGTATTTGTGCATGCGCGTTGCGCAGTTAGTTTATAATGTAATTGTAAACACTAATTTAATGACAATATCAAAATTCGACCTACTATAAAATGATATTGTAAAATTTACATTGGAAATTGTTAGCATTTAACACCTTAACATGTTAAAATAGAATAGTTATGAAAATAAATCAATATATAAGTTTATTTCATTGTCTCAATTTGATGACCATAATTTTTAGTATTATTTAACTTATTATATTCTTGTTAGCATAATAAATATATAAGAAAATTTAATCGTTATATTAAAATAAAATGCAATTAAAAAAGTCCTATTATTATGATAATGTCAAGCATAAAACTAAGAAGTTTTAATCACTTGAATGTCAAATTTTAGACATGCAATTCAAAATATTAATATATCTTTTAATTTTTCTAAAAATTGTATGTCAATTATAGTATCATATTTTACCAAAAAAATTATGTGGACTTTGTTACTCACATTTTAAGCCTTCTAACCACTATCATAGTGATAAATAAGACTGTTCAAATAATCAAGGGTGAAGAATGACAAAGACATGAAATGCAAGTTTTAAAAAAAAAAAAAATCAAAAAATAATAGAAATAATTACCTAAAGTACGAATATATCTCCATTTTTTAACCATCTCAAGTCTTTCACCATCGTTGTCACTATTCATATTGATTTTATTCTTGCAATATGAATAGTGATACATATAAAAAAAATGAAGAATAAATAATAGTATATTTTAGAGAATTAATAAATGTAGCCTTTATCCGCTAGTTTTTCCAGTGCCACATTTAAATATATCTCCTTCTATGTATCTTGTTAATATGTTGCACTCTATGAATATTGTTTTTCATAATACTTTAACCTAATATTCAAAGAAAATAAGAACATTAAAATTATAAGATTAATTTTTTTTTGCTCCAATATTTCGAAAGAAATAAGAAAATGAAAAAGCAAAGCAAATCGTGAATCACTAAAAATAAAACTCAGTAAAAGTAAAATTAGAAAATAATCAAAAGTGTCATACGTATGACAAATACTTGCCTCCGTCTCTTTCATATAAATTATGAAGAATACTTACCTATTGCTTTTATCTCGTTCATCATTTGATTGTATATGTTCTAGAATTTCTTACATAAGAAATGAAGTTGGTTAACGTTAATGATTGACAATGAGGAAAAAGTTATGGGAAGTGGGGTACTTTTTTTGTGGTTTGTAAGTTTTATTCTTTTCTTTCATAATTTTTAAATTGAAAATAAAAAATCGTTTTTGAGTAAATTTAGAAATCTGCAAATGTGGGAGTGAAGTTGATTAGAGTATCCTTTATTATAGGAATTCAAAAGGTAATTGAACCGTGCGTTGTTATTTTTTTTTTTATATTTGTAAATTTTGCACTTTTTTTTTCTTCAGATTTTGAATTAATTTTGATAAATTATATATTCTGTTTTTTGTGGTTTTGTTGTGATCTTTTATGTTTGAAATTTATAATATTAAATTAATTTGGTAATATCAAATTTTATGATTGGTTTTGGTTATTTAATACTTATTTGTTTTTTTTTCTATTTTTCTTTTTCTTTTATGTTTTTCTTTTTTTAAAAAAGTGCTTATCCCATAAATAAATTTTTCATTCGAAATGTATTTAAAGTCTGATATAATGTATTGGGCAGTTTAAATATGTCGATTTAAATTTAAATAGCAATTAGTAAATATATTTATTCTTAAAAGAAAGTACATGACATATTTTAGTTGGTTACTATTTTTTTATATATTGAAAGGAAATATATAAACAATAGAAGTTTCTATAATAAAACCTTACGTAAAGTTTTTTAACACTTAAAGGAAGAACATGACAACATAAAAATTTTAACATTTTTTGTTTATATTATGAAAATGTTTATATTCGTATAATATTTTATTTACAATTCATGTTAATTTAAGGTAAATTCAGATTATTTTTGTATATCACTTAAATAGTGCTTTAAACTTATATAATGTTAATTTCTATTATTATTTTTAAATATGTCACGTTAATTTAAAAAATTGCTTCAAAATTGCAAATTTGATTTTCAAATTGTAATGTATTAATTAAATTAACTACATATAATTAATTTTAATAATTTTAATTGTATAGAAATTCAAAAATTTATGTGGTGCTAATAGATGTCACTTCTTACTACTCCTATTATATACAGATTGAAGATATATATAAAGGGAATTTTCAAAGTAAAGTAAAATCTATAATTATGCATAAGCAAATCTATTTGAATCTTATTTTTTTACACAGATTATTTTTCTTCTAAAATTAGATTTTTAATATTTTAAAATTGGATTTTTTATTATATGATATTTAAAAAATAATTATGATTTTAACATTTGTTAATACTTTTAAAATAATTAAATATGTTTTTTTTTGTTGTATGTTTTCATTTTTTATTTTAATCAGTAGTGATGGCAATTAATATATTTTAATCAGCAGTGATGACAAATTTTTAAAAAGACTACCGATTCCACAATTTTTTAACTGCCATCATACGATTTTTTCTCTTTTTGGAATTTCAAATACAATTTTGATTTTAAATTTTTAAAAAGACTACTGATTCCACAAATTTTTAACTGCCATCATACGGTTTTTTTTTTTGGAATTTCAAATACAATTTTGATTTTTTTTAAAAATATACTGTTTTGTATTTGTTTTTTAAATTGTTATTTATTATTTAATATCTACTAATTTTGTGGTACTGACATGTGGCAGTTTTTCTTCTCTATTATATATAGATAGATTATTGATTTGTCATATATATATTATTGAATGATCTTTTAGCTTGTTTTGCTGTTTTAGCTTCTCCATTAATCATATTCATATTACTAAATCTGACGTTATGGTAACAAAACAGAGAAAAAACTTCTTTCTTTTGATCAAATACCAATGCAATAGAACACCAAGCGTTTGGTAATTTATTAATAGCACACATATAAGCCACAATTAATGAACATGATTGAGTTCATTGCCATGGACCTTCCTTCTAATCTAGGTTAGGTCACAATTTTTTTGTAATTTTTTTAATAACTATTTTTTGTGGCTTTTAGGATGTAAATAATTTTTAATTTCATATTTTATTGGTAAATAAGATTGTAGAAGTTTACATTTGGGCAGTTTTCACAAAACTTGTTGATCTATTTATTTTGCTAATTATATTACTGATTACACCAAATTTAATAGTGATACTAATTAAACAACTGATGTGAAAGAGAGTACATACATTTCGTTTCGTGAATATGAACGAATGTTATTGAAGCACGAATGGTTCAAGCTTACACGTATAGCCAATATGAGTATTATATGAGTAATGCTCCTTCACAAATACATTTCAATTGCATGTGATTATAATTTGGTAATACAATTCGTTATGGTACAAGTCAACCGTTTATCTATTTATTTTGCTAATTATAGTATTGTTTATACCTAAGTTATTGATAACATCTCATTTTAAATTCCCTAGTGATGTGAAAGAGAGTAAATATATTTGCTTTCGGCAATCTGAACGAATGCTATTGCATCGTGAATAGTTAAAGCTTATACGATTAGTTTATATGTCACGAGTTCGAATCTAGGTTAGGTCGTCGCCACGTTTTAGTGTTTTTTTTTTTTAATTTTTTCTTTATAGATGAATTTATTATTTCATATATTAAATGAACAATGATACATTCATGATTTTCCGTTGATAAATGTAGGGTATTTATTACATTCTCTAAGCTATCAACCCCAATTTAACCTTTGAACACATTGATGTTCATTAAAACGTGTCAAAATGTATTTATTATGCATTTATTAATGTCATTCAAAATGCATTTATTTATTCTACCCATAGCTTATTGGAACTCAATGATTATCAATTATTTGAAAATGGATGTTCATTGCATGTTGATTGTGGAGTTGTTACAAACTATACTTATATGTTGATTTTATAATTTGAAAATTAGATTCAAACAACTCTTTATATGATAAATAACATAAAATCTAAAATATACTAATATAATAAACTAAAACTTCACACATAATATTTTGTTCGAACTATATTATTGCAAGTATTTTTTTGTCATTAAATTAGCTTAGAAGATAAATCTTTCATTATAAAAACGGATGAAGTAATGAAAAGAGGAGACGATGAGGCTCCTCTCAAGTAGTAGCTTTTGGAACGAATGCCTAGACAATTACACAATCCGCTTCATTAAATGATTTGATTTTTGGAACAACTTCCAATACACTGTCAGTACCATTCATTTCCATTCATTGTTACACAGTGTAATCTGCCCGCAAAATAGTACATCACTACACGAAACGAAAAGT
This sequence comes from Solanum verrucosum, assembly GCF_900185275.1. NCBI lineage: Eukaryota > Viridiplantae > Streptophyta > Magnoliopsida > Solanales > Solanaceae > Solanum > Solanum verrucosum. Next base: position 1,940,763 of record NW_026020412.1, read on the forward strand.
CACAATTTGTCACTACTTAAAAGGGTTTCAAACTCTTCATTTCACTATTAATGCCAAACACCGATAAGTTCATTTTGAATTTAAACTTTTTTGAATTCGAAAATCTGCCTTTGTGCATATGGTAAGGTTATCGCATATGCTTCAAGACAGTTGAGGAAACATGAGAAGAACTATCCGACCCATGATTTAGAGTTAGCTGCAGTTGTGCATGCATTAAAAATCTGGAGACACTATTTGTATGGTGTTCATGTTGACATCTTCACAGATCATAAAAGCCTTCAATATATATTTAGACAGAAGGATTTAAATCTGCGACAACGTCGATGGCTTGAGTTACTGAAAGACTACGACGTGGATATTTTATATCATCCAGGAAAGGCAAATGTAGTAGCTGATGCCCTCAGTCGAAGATCTATGGGTAGTTTATCCCATTTAGGTGTTGAGAAGCGGGAGCTAGTGCGAGAGCTTCATCAGTTGGCTAGTTTGGGAGTCAGACTATTAGAGGCAGACGATAGTGGGGTCACAATTCAGGATACAGCCGTATCATCTCTAGTTGTAGAAGTAAAATCACGACAACAAGAGGATCCTAGCTTAGAGCAACTTAGAGTTAAGGCTCAGGATCAACAGTCTTTAGCATTTGATATAGCAGAAGATGGAGTCCTCAGATATAGCGGTCGATTGTGTGTTCCGAATGTTGCAGGGCTTCGACATCGAATTATGGAAGAGGCACATCATTCCCGTTATTCTATTCACCCTGGTTTGACGAAGATGTACCATGATATTAAGGAGATCTATTGGTGGCAGGGGATGAAGAAGGACGTTGCTGAGTTTGTGGCGCAGTGTCCTAACTGCCAAGAGGTGAAGGTTGAGCATCAAAAGCCCACTGGGCTAGTTCAGGAGATAGTCATTCCTTTGTGGAAGTGGGAAGCAATTAATATGGATTTTATTACAGGATTACCTCGATCTCATCGCAAGTTTGACTCTATTTGGGTAATTGTTGATAGACTAACAAAATCAGCCCATTTCTTACCAATCAAGGCTACTTTTTCGGCCGAAAACTATGTAGGGCTCTATATTAGAGAGATTGTTAGGATACACGGTGTCCCAGTATCTATTATCTCTGATAGAGGAGCACAATTTACCGCCAATTTCTGGAAGTCCTTCCAGAAAGGATTAGGGACACAAGTTAATCTTAGTACCGCCTTTCACCCTCAGACAGATGGCCAGGCTGAGCGAACAATTTTGACACTCGAAGATATGTTACGGGCGTGCGCGCTAGACTTCAAGGGAAGTTGGGATGACCACTTGCCTCTTATTGAATTTGCATACAATAATAGTTATCATTCTAGGATCGGGATGGCACTTTATGAGGCTTTGTATGGGAGAAAATGTAGATCCCCTATTGGATGGTTTGAGGTAGGTGAGTCAGGGTTGATTGGACCCGATTTAGTCCAGCAGACAGTGGAGAAAGTTAAGCTCATTCGGGAGAGGTTGCTAACAGCTCAAAGCCGACAAAAGTCATACTCAGATGTACGACGAAGGGACTTAGAGTTTTGTGTCGATGATTGGGTATTCTTAAAAGTCTCACCTATGAAGGATGTTATGCGATTTGGCAAAAAGGGAAAGCTTAGTCCAAGATTCATTGGGCCATACCAGATCCTTCGGAGGGTAGGACGTGTGGCTTATGAGTTAGAATTGCCTTCAGGGCTAAAATCTGTTCATCCAGTTTTCCATGTATCAATGTTACGGAAGTGTGTAGGAGACCCTTCTCGGGTTGTCCCAATTGAGGATGTTCAGATCACAGAGGAGTTGTCCTACGAGGAGACTCCAGTTGCTATATTAGATCGGCAGGTCCGTAAATTGAGGACCAAAGAGGTGGCTTCGGTTAAAGTATTATGGAGGAATAAAAATAGAGAAGAAGTGACCTGGGAGGCTGAGGATGGCATGAGGTCCAAATATCCTCACTTGTTTCATACCCCAGGGTGATGTTATATCAGTTTATATTAGGGCAGTAAGGTAAGATACCTATATATATATATATATACTATTGCTTATTATTATTGTGATTGTCGTTGTATGTCTGCTCGCACTGTTGTGGTGTAGCTATAACGCTTAGCTATTTATGTTGTCATGTGAGACGCCTATGTTAGAAATTTTGCATTTCAGGTTCTTGGATAGTGACATTTACAAAGGATAAACTGCCTAAATTCTGGCAAGTCCTAAGGACTGAATAGTGTGCCTCAGATTTTTCATTCGAGGACGAATGTTTCTAAGGGGGAGGAATGTAACACCCCGACTTTTCAAAACGTCTAAATTAACTCGTATATTCATGGAAAGACAAGGAGGGTGAGTAATAAATTAAGAATGATGTGGTATGTCCTATTTTAAGTGTTCAAGTGTTGCATCTCAAGTTAGGTAAGTGGCAAAATTAAATTTGGCGGAAGTTATCGTAATTTCCTTCTTAAAGATTTCTATGAAATTTGGGTCAAATGTCTTGGAGGTTTTCTCCCAATCTATAAAGAGTTATGGTGCCCACAAACTATTGAATCAAAGGTCTACGAGTGTAGTTTCCAACGCATCAAACTGTTCATTCATACGAGTTCATAATAGAGAGATATTCGCATTTTCGTGGGACTGCGCAAGCAGGCACGTGAGGTGGGGCCCTAGGTCGGTGGAAAGTGTATATATCTTCTTCTTCGGGTTTTTTCTTCATTTTAAGCTAAATATACAGAGAAAACATAGAAACCCATTTTTAGGATCAAGTGAAATATAGATTTTCTCGACGTAAGTCCTTGACGAAAGTTGTTCTACGCGTTGGGCTCATCATCGTGGTATAATTTGTTTTATCGATTGCGTAGCATATCACATTTTAGAGTTGGGACAGCAGGGGTTTGAATATATTTGAAGGTTTTGAGGTGAATTACGAACCTAAGATCGAGGTAAGACCCTTCTTTCATCGACTCTAGCTTTTATAAGCAGCAAATAGCAATTTGCGACGGAAATACATATCTTTTATTGTATTGTCATGGTATCTTTTATTTTATGTGTTGATTATGGTCCTACCTTGTTGTAGTATCGAGGGAGTTATGAGTTAAAGTCTTTAGGCCACGTGAATTTAGCGAAAAAGGTATGTTAAGGCTATTCTCTTCCTATGGCATGTTTCCTTAAAGCTTAGGAGCAATGTAATTGAGTTGTTATCGTTGTTATACTTATAGCCATTATTGTTGATTGTTGGCTGCTCGAGTGCGTATAATCCTCTCTTATCGAGATTCTTATTCAGTAGTAACATTCGTATGTTGGACACGACTTAGAGGCTATTTGTATAGGTTGCCTATAACTAAATTGCTCACTTTTAGCTGTTGGATTGTTATTGTTGCCTTTGGGCTATTGTTGTTAGCTGCAGGAATGTGATCTATGCCTAGTAGGGTTATGTTCTGCCTACAGGGCTATATGAATGCCTAAAAGGGCTATGAGTTGCCTACGGGGCTATATTGATGCCTAGAAGGGCTATGAGTTGCCTACAGGGATATATATTGACGCCTAAGAAAGTTATGTGATTCCTATAGGGCCATGTTGTTTCCTAAGAGGGCTATGAGTTGTCTATAAGATATGCTGATGCCTAAGAGGGCTATGTGACTGCCTGCGGGGCTAGGGGACTACCGATAGGGGTATACATGCTGATTGGCACCTTCCGGGCTTATGGGGGCCTGAGTAGGTGGTCTTGTGTGCTGTTTGTACCTACCGAGCTTATGGGGGCTTGATTAGGTTGTTGTTTTATTATTTTTGATAAATTTAGATTTAGAAGCAGGTCAGTACAATTATCTTATCCTTAATTTATTTATCAGATTATTCCAGTATATCAGGATACCTCATCATAGTCTATTGCCTTTCATACTCTGTACATTATTTTGTACTGATGCCCCATTGCCTTGGGGGCGCTGCATTCATGCATGCAGGTCCTGACAGATGACCGAGTAGACCTCCAAATCAGCAGGATTGACTTTTATCCGATTGGTCAGCCCCTTTCCTCCGGAGCTGCCAGAGTTGGGAGGTTTGTTACCTTTTGTTGTATATATTCTCATGGGTAGGCTGGGGCCTTGTCCCACCAATCTTTACTACTCTTAGAGGCTTGCAGACTAGTGTGTGGGGTTTATAACTACGTTATGGCCATGCTGGCCTATGTTGTTGGTTTGCTGAAGCTTGTGAGCTGTTTGATGTATTGTACTGATATTTACCTGTTTTTAGTTTTGGTATAGATATCATGGTGGCCTCGACGGCCCAATCAGGACTTCTGTGCTAGTTGGATATTTCTTTATATGAACTCTTGGAAGTAGCTGGTTCTTTTGTAGATCTGTTGACAGGGGCCTTGCCGGTCGATGGCTTAGTTTTAAGCCGAGATATACTTGTTTATTTTCTTAATTGCATGTGACTGTCATGCGCTAGTAGCAAATGGTTCAGCAGGGTCGGCTCGGACCTGAGTTTTGGCTTTAGGAGTCAGTTGCGCCCCTTGAGTTTGGGGCGTGACACAACTTCACACAAAATATTTGTCATTGAATTAACTTAGAAGATAAATCTTTCAATAAAAGAGTCGGTCAATAAAAATATGAAGAAATATGTCGGTCTATAAAAATATGAAGTAATGAAAATAGAAGAGAGTAGCTTTTTGAAACGAATACCTAGACAACTATTTCTCACAATCCCCTTCATTAAATGATCTGATTTATGGAACAACTTCCGAAGCACTCTCAATACCATTCATCTCAACTGATAAGTCACAACTCTTCAAACTTGAAATTCTTTGAATCCAAAAATCTAACTTGAGTGTTTGTCTTCCCCAAGTTAATAGCTTGTACATAAAGTTTCCACACACTTCCCAAAGACAGCTAGCTACTCCTTCTACAAGAGAGTTGATATTCATTAAGAAGCGTAATTATAGTTCCTTTCGTAATTATAAACGAATGCTATTGCAGTGCGAATGTTTAAAGCAAGATTAAACGTTTAGTCAATTGGTCATGAGTTCGAGTCTAGGTTAGGTCCCCATATTTATGTTATTATTTTTGTGTCGCTTCCCGTTCATTTTATTTTAATTTTCGACTCAAAATTTTTGATTAAATTTATTATCTATAAAATTAATAATTAAAGGTCTGAAATAACTTATATCATAATAAATTTTGATAATGCATTAATTTAATTATATTTTAAATTATTACCTTCCAATAAAATTGATCTTAAAAAAGAAAGGGTGTAAGAAATTCAACTTATCAAATCAAATCTTGTCAAAATTATAGGTGTACTCAAGAACTTATCTTAGACTTGAAAAAATAATAAAACTATTCCGTCGATTCGCCTTTGTTATATTTACTACTACAAATTTTTGATATAAGAATAAGTTTATTTTCAATAATATTAATAACAAAAGGTCTAAAAAAATTTATATCATAGAATATTTTGATGATTAAATTAATTAATTAAATTTTATATTCTTACCTTCTGATAAAAGATCTTAATTAGTGGATTTGCCTTACAAAGGAAGAGTGCAAGAAAATTCAACTAATCAATTCAAATCTTGTCAACTTTCTAGCCTCTAGGTGTACTCAAGTACTTCTTTCAGGGTTGAACAACTAATTCATTCCGTCATTTCACGTTATTTACATTTTGATATAAGAATAAAATTTATTTTTCATGAAATTTGTATTTTAAACGCCTCAAATAATTATTACGTAACATTGAAAATATTAATGATTAAATTAATTAATCGAACTATATTTTCTTATCTTATAAAAATTAGTCATTTATATTGGTATGAAAATGTTACTTTTTTACTTTCTTACCTTCTAAAAAACTTGTTCAATAAATGGATTAAAAAAGAAGAGTGAAAGAAAATTTAACTCATCAAATCATGTCTTTTCAACAAGTTGTAGGCATACTCAAGTAGTTTTAATTAGAGTGAACAGCTACATTAATCTCGTCCATTCACAGATTTTATTTCTTTTTCTTTTATTTTTCGACTAACAATTGTTAGAGACCAATTATCTAGTGACAAATTTACTCGTGTCAAATAATCATTTTTGAACACACGTAACATTTTATATTCTTACCTTCTAAAAAACTTGTTCAATAAATGGATTAAAAAAGAAGAGTGAATAATCCCATCCATTCTCACATTTTGGTTCTTTATTATCTAGTGACAAATTTAATAGTAAATTTTTGGGAGCCAAACACGTCACTTTTGGCTCCAATCTTTTCACTATAAATTGAGACCCCCGGTAAATGTATTCCTCACACCCAGAACCATTCCAAAATATAAATTTATACTTACTTGAAAAAAGATAAGTTCTGAGAACTACGTAACTCCTTATAACAAAAGAAGGGCAATGTCATTCCCAACCTCTCCTGAGGTTGTGGAAAGGTTATATTACATAAAACGGGAGTCATACCAGAAAATAGAGGAGGAAATAGCAGAGTTCCTGAAGCGGCTGATCGAATGGAAGGGTAAGAGGTGGGTCGAAATGATGCTTTTAATGGATGAACCACCCCTCACCCAAACTTTCGAAAATATACGAGAAGGTGATTGCTAAATCACCAAATGGTTTCGTTGTTGGTGCCAACGGAGTTTCTGAAATTACTCCACGAGCTGGAGAGGGAACTTCACTTGATGGTTGGTCCGAGGAAAAGAGGGCTTGCAAAAGGAACCTGGAGTTGTAGGTTTTGCACAAGGACGCTGGATGAGGTCCTTTTTGCTGTATTTTATTCTAGTTTTTTTTTTGTTATGTTTACTCCCATTGCATAATGCATGGGTTAGTATGTACATTTTTTTTGTTTTCTATCTATGATTTTGAAAATAACCATTATCCACTTCTAGTGTTAGATGTGTTTGCTAAATTTACTAATAAAATTTAACATAGATCCATGTGAAAGTAAACAATGACGAACCAATATATCATTAAAAAACTAAGCTACAAAACAGATAAAAAGACATAATTAATTCATAAGTACTGTTAGCCACCATAAAACCATGTAATTTCTTCATCAGCACTACAACCTTTTCTACAATTTCACCAAGCAAACTATTATCAAAGGATGAATAATCTACGTCATTATACCACCGCCTCGACCACTTCTACCAGCCCTTCGACCTACACCCCGTCTCCCACCACCCCTCCGACCTTGACTAGTCTCACCCACTTGATATGCATAATAATATGTTCTATTCCACCTTCCACCACCTCTCCTACATCTATTAGTCGGAGGCCTTCCATGTGTTTGGACTTCCCTCGGGTTCCTAATGAATGTTACATCTTCTTCCGAGTCTGGATCACCAACGCTAGGGACTGCCATTTCGTCATTCCAATTACAATATGCATTGAAACGTCCTTTCAAAACATTTTTGAAATCCGCATATTTAGCGTTGTTATCCAACACAACATCACAATTCCTATCAAACCATTTCTTCAAGGAATTGTACTTCTTGTACTCGTATATCATAGATGGATAGCCTCCTTGAAAGAATCTACCTATGTGTGGTCGAATTACGTCCCTTCTTCACGGGCGTAAAATATATCTGTCATGGAACATTTTAATTCTACAATGAGACATAGTCTTTAAAATGTGGCAACACACAACACCTTCTTCACTTTGAAAATTCTTGCAATTGCAATCCAGATACTGATTCCGTGGCCGATATTCCACAATGTAAACAAATTGATTTTCATGAAAATCATTAGATATGGAATAATCTGTTACACTGTACTTCTCAACTCCTTCCACGACATTTAAGTCATGGTGTCTTTCAATTTCACAGTGGTACAACCGCTTCAAATGCTCTGCTGCAAAGGCATTGTAAATAGGTCGAGTATAATGGGTTTGAAGCTGCAAATCCAAATCAAAACCACTACAAGGCGCTGCATACTTTTTCCGTGAGTCAGCTTCTGCTTGAAGTTCCTTCTCATATTTAAATCGCAAGTCTAACTCATACTGCTCGACGAACTGCTTTAGAGAGCTTCAACCGGATATATAACCATAAAAAAATGCATGCATTGACTCACTTCTTTGGGTGGACATCATGCCAACCCAAAAATAGTGTTTCAGAAAGACAGGGATCCATTTTTCCTTCTTCAAGTATAGATTATGAAACCATAGTCTATGCTGAAGCTCGTATTTTTGAATAAAGCCATCCCTTTTTCCTCAAATTCGTTGATAGTAATGTTGTTATAGATTATTGATTTAAATTCAGACTTGGCAATCTTAAAGTCCTACACACCCTTAAGCTTTGCAGGCAGCTTTGTCATAATATGCCAAATACAGTACCTATGGATGGTGTCTGGAAGTACCTCTGCAATTGCTGCCTTGATACTCTCATATTGATCAGTGAGGATAGTTGTTGGAGGTGCATTGCCCATTGCTGCCAGCCAAGTAGAGAAAACAAATTTGTATGTCTCAATATCCTCACTTGTGAGCAAAGCGCAGCCTAAAAGAATAGATTGTTTGTGTTGATTCACACCAACAAAAGATGCAAACGGCATGCGCCATTGATTCACCAAGTACGTTGAATCAAAACAAACAACATCACTAAACTCCCTATACGCATACTTGCAATGTGTGTGAACCCACACTACGTTGCGAAGTCTACCAACATTATCTGTGTCAATTACATAAAAAAATCCATCGTCCTTCATTTGCATTAAAGCAAAAAATTTATGTATTGCCGCAGCATCGCATGACAATGTCATCATCCTGCATTGTTGAAGAATGTAGTTTCGACAGTCTTTAGGTGTGCATCCCATTCTATCTGGACCACTTGCTTGTACTTCCAAAAGTCTAATGCTTTTGGCAGGTCTAATTCCTGCGATGTCAAGGTTTCGTTTTAATGCCTTACTTATTTTCCTGTGGCATCCAAAAAAACGTGCCAAAGATGGTTGCAACTCATGGTTGTGCTCCGTCATAATTGTTGTTACGCGACATGAACCATCAGGCAGCACAACACAATTAACTTTGCATTTGCAATCAACCCTTTTACTATAATTCTTAGCAGCTGGTTTTCTACTCTTATCACAAGCGAATGAGACATACCTAGCGTATTCACAACCTCTCTTTTTTGAAGTCTTTTTAAGAACTCCAAATCCATTTAAACGACTATGTTCTTTATAAAAAGCAAAAAGAGATTCTACACTACAATAGACCATATCTACAAAAGGGTCTTCCATATATTGTTGGTCTGAAAAATTATCATCATTGGCTGAATCTGTTTGTTCATCACATTCTTTTTCAGCTTCATATTCCTCTCCGTCACTAACACTTATTGATTCCTCTTGCTCCGGTTGATTCATTTCTTCAAAGAGCTTGTTAATAACATCTTTATCATCACTATGCAAATAATGTTCTGGGCCATCGTATGCATTATCGGAATCTTCATGATGTTCATCATTTTGGGACAACAAACTATCATCCTCATCTAACCCCAAAACATTATTCAATACATCGTTTAATTGGCTATTCTGACTAGTCGATTCCATTTTGTTAAAATTATATAAATCCAACAACAAAATAAATTCTTGATCAACAAATTAAAATAAGAAGGGATGAGAGTGAAGAGTGATAGATGTAGGAGAGGTGGTGGAAGGTGATATAAAGAGTAAAGTAAGAGAGAGAGTAAATAATTATTAAAATGTCAAAGGTGATTTTCATTTTTGGAGGGAAATACAAGTGGTTTTGGAGGAAAAGGGGCATTTTCGTCATTTACCCGTGTCTTGTCAATTCATGCCAAAATTTTGTCTTGCCAATTAGCATTACTCTTTATTTATTTGTTAATTGAAATATTTTAGTTAAAACCGGTATCAAACTCTTCTTGCACACTTGCACGTTATAATAGTTAAAAGTCAAATTAGATATTTACTAGTCAAATCAGTGGGACCGACTCTTGGTTTTGATGGAGTTTGCATATAATAATAATTATTGTTCGAGTATTTAGATGGCTCTGTTCGAGGTGTAATATGGCAGAAGGTATTGATCTCTGGTAGGCGGCTTTGATGCTTTTGAGGTTAGGCCTTGAGACACTGATTGTTGCGTGATTCCATGGATAAAGTCCGAGTGATCCAGGAGGGGCTCCGTACTGCTCAGAGTAGGCAAAAGAGCTATCCCGATTGGAGATTGTGGGCTTTAGAGTTTATGGTTGGAGATCATGTGTTTCTGTGAGTGTCGCCCATAAAGGGCATGATGAGGTTCGGGAGGAAAGGCAAGCTTAAACCTAGGTTCATCGGGCCTTTTGAGACTTTAACGCATATTGGAGAGGTGGCTTATGAGTTAGCCTTACCTTAGCTCTTTCAGGTGTTAAACTTTATTCTCCATGTCTCTATATTGAGACAGTATGTTTCGGATAAGTCTCACATGCTTCAGTGGAATATGGTTCAGCTTTATGAGTCATTGGCCTTTGAGAAGGAGCATGTGGCTATTCTAGATAGGCAGGTTTGGAAGTTAAGGTCTAAGAAGATTCCATCAGTTAAAGTTCAATGGAGGCATCATCAGGTTGAAGAGGCTACTTAGGAGGCCGAGCTTAACATGTTGTATCCTCGCCTTTTCGAGCCTTTCGGTACTTCCCTATCCCTTAACTTTCGAGGATGAAAGTCCTTTTAGTAGTGGATGTTGTAATGGCCCTCGTAGTCATTTTCTTACTTTGATGTGTTTTACTCATTTTACCCCTTTGGTTGAGTTTTCCAATTTGGAGTTTTTGTGTTGAAAGGATTGGCTTTGGTAAACATTCTTGATAAATGGACTTGAATAAGATTTACATTAGCACATAAGCCCCAGAGTGTTGAGTTTGGTCTATTAGGATCTTTGGTTCGGATCTTGTAGTTGTTGGGTTGATTTTGGGATGCTTGGTTGTTTGCTTAGTGTAGACTTCTGTCAATATTTCATCGAGACGACTCTATTGGTTGGTTCATCAATTCTGTTGAGTCCGGAATAACATTTCTGGTTGGGCAGCATGCTCGGATTGCATTCACTTGACTCAAAATAAATCTCAGGTGTCTGTTCGAAGACTTAAGATTTTGTCCCAAACTGATGATGCAGCCACTCCCGCCGGCCTTGGCTCACTTTGGCAGAGCCATCCCTGCGGCGAGCAAAGTGCTTCAGCGAAAGCTGGTGACTCAACAGGAAGCCGCAGCTACGGAGCCTTTGGCTTCTCCTGTGAGACCGCTAGTGTGGTGCCTTGCTGCTCCTGCTGTTATTATTTTGGGATCTGAATTCTCTATGAAGCCATTTTGATGATTTTGTTGTTCACAAGTAGTTTAGTGTAGGACAGCTCTGAAGTTGGAGGTATTATTACTACATTGAGTTTTCAATTTGACATATTGTATTTCTTTTGGCTTTGAGGGAATAGGAGCATCTCCTTGTTCTCCCCTGAGCTCTATAGCCTGCATCGGGTTTGTAATCAATCCTGAATAAAAGGAAGCTAGCTCACAGCCAAAGTAACTAACTTGAAATTAAGCTTCAGTGGCTTATCTCACGTTTCATGCAAGAAAGAAGAGAAAAAGTGGGTGGGGAGGACTAGATTTCCAGTAACCCCCACGGTTACGACGAATTATTAATGCAGTTGAGAAACACTACATTATTAGCCTATTAGAATCAATAAATTACATTATGTGGGGCTTTAATCCCCAACCTAGGCCAACACACTGGTAGTTCTAAAGAGATTGATCTATGGCATTTTCATCTCCGCCACTGAAGGTTCTGGATTTGTATTCATATGTTCTGCTCATTAACTTGATGCAGAGAATACATAAACGATCAGATTTACTGATAGCTCTAATGATCATTCGAATGACATCAAGATCCATGAAGGAAAGGAATTTGAGCCAGAGCTGTAGGGAGTGAGATGTCGAGATTATGTACTGCAAGATACGTAGCAATACCGGCAGCATAACCAGCAAAAGCAAACCCACTAACCTGCAGAGATAAGAGTGACAAATATTGAAGCAGAAATGTTCAAAGTGGTGCATCAAAATAGCAGACAGCAGCATATGTACCTTTCTCAGATACCAAAAGAAGTCGATTTTTTCCATTCCCATAAATGCTACTCCAGCTGCTGAACCGATTACTAGCATGGATCCGCCAGTACCGGCACAAAATGCTATTAGCTGCCAGAATTCAGAATCTTGGGGAAAGGAAGATAGGTCATACATTCCCATGGTGGCTGCAACCAGAGGAACATTGTCAATGATTGCTGACACAACCCCGATTGAGCTTGCAATGAGTTCAGTACTTGGTATATGGGCATCAAGGTAATTCGCCAATTCTCGCAGAATACCTGCTGCTTCCAGGCTATAGAAAAGATGTTAATATGCCAGAACGACTAGTCATGTTATGTTATCTAATTCAGGTGGGCATGGATGATGGTTGATAGTACACAATGCATGAGCTAAACAAAGTAATGGATCCTACACCCATCGTACCCGCAAAAGTAAAATAAGAACCACTTCCCATTTCCCTCCAATGATTTCACTCATAGTGGTTACACTGTTAATCAAGACTAAGAAATGATATAATGCCAAATGATCTGGATGGCAAATTTTTTAACAGAGTTATTTCTCAACATCTGGTTTAGAATGATTTTAGAGTTATGATGTATGAATCTATTCTGTCAAGAAAAGAGTTCTGCATGCACTTTTTTATTGTCATACTGATGTAAGTATTATAAAACCCAAAGGATTCTGCAATACCTGCTAACGGACAATAGGATTCCAAGGAAGAAAAGAGCTCCTTGAGTGTCAATGCGTGATAAAGCCTGTGGTACTTTCAACCGCTGTCTTTCAGATTCTCCATAGTGAATCGCATCTGTGATTATCCAAAGAACTCCCAGTCCAAGCAGCATACCCATGTATGGTGGTAGACCAGTCAAGGCCTTGAAAACTGGTACAAACACTAAAGCCCCAAGTCCTACTGCAAAAACTAGCTGTCCTCGAGGAGCCATCTGTTCGGATGCCAGAACCTCAGCGGAATTTTGTCCTTTCCCATTCACTTCACTGAACACAAATAATTTCTAATATAGTTTCATCCCCACTCTAATTTCTTGAAATATTTCCGAAATTCAAGAAGCTCTTCAGGTCTATGCTAGAAATATACCTTGTAAGGGACAGCAGAGCCAAAGGAACAGCTAGAGAAACTACTGATGGTAAAAATAAACCCTGCAAAAAGAAAAAGTGCATTGCACCTGTTACCAGAACTGGGATAGAGACTTCAGTTGGCAACTGAAGTAAAGAGCTCTTAAGTGAAGACTATTATCCAGGTTTAGACATGATCTGGCAGGTACTAATTTACCAAATATAACCAAGTGAAAAATGTTCTTTTAAATGAATATGCACGGTGGATAGAACCAGTGGCGGCACTGAAATAAACCATCCTCCGTAACAGAAAAGTTGCATAATTCTTTCCATCATCCATACTTGATTCCATGATAAGTGCAGCTCGAGAGAATGCAGACTGAGCTGTAAGTTTCTTTCATTCATTTCAGCACTACCTTCATCCATAGTCTCAAATATATATTCATTTAAACTTAAATATGAATTCCTCACTATAGAATGCGGTTATAGTTTCCATCTAAGCCAATGCAAGCATGTTTTCAGGCAGCGTGTACCATTCAAAATGACATTAACAATGCTATGAATATCATTGCATTGTCGACCAATCATCTTTAAATATTGGAAGCTATACCAAATGACAACCGTCCAGCGCTTATTTGATAATAATTCTGTCCCTTCCTCCCTAAAGATTGTTTCCTTCATTATTGTTAGAATAGAATATGTACACACAATCCTACACAGAATAGGAATAGTTTATAGTCTCCTATTTGGTAAGGAATTGTATTGTAGTGTCTATAAATAGGGTTCCCTATGTAATAATTAAAACAACAATTCAATAATATTCTTCTCCAATATTTCTCACATGGTATCAGAGCAATTGTGAGAGAAAAAAAAAAATCGCACAGTTTTTTTCCGGTAACCTAGTGGCTGTCCAGGTAATTAATATTTTCCGTCACTGTTTTTCAAAAATTAACACCACCACTAGCTGAGGAACTTCCCGGCGAGAAAACCCCAATCATCCCCGCCGGAAACCAGTGCTACACGCTCCGTCACGCGCCGCCAGAAGAATTTCTCCGGTGAGTTGGCAGATCCACGCGCCGGCGCGTGAGACCTGTTCTGGCCAGTTTTTCGACAATTGTTTTTTCCTATCTGGGTCGCCTCTTCATTCCAAGGCTGACCATATAATTTTTTCCTGATTCCGACCAATAATTGGCGATCAGATCTACTTTTCCGGCAACAACCTATTTCTTTTCCAGATTCGTTAGAAGAAAAAAAATCCAGTTTTTTGGTTACTCATTACAGTTTATTGTTATTATTATTTTTTTGGCTACATATTCTAATTTCACAACATGTCTTTCGAGATTGATACTTTTGGCTCCAAGAATATAGGAATTGGAAGTTCAAGCCCTATGATCACTCAGAACCGTTAATGGGAAGCTTCAACTTGCAGATATCTTCACCAAGTCCCTCACCGGTCCTCGTATTAATTACATTTGTAACAAGCTAGGTACATATAATTTGTATGCACCAGCTTGAGGGGGAGTGTTAGAATAGAATATGTACACACAATCCTACACAGAATAGGAATAGTTTATAGTCTCCTATTTGGTAAGGAATTGTATTATAGTGTCTATAAATAGGGTTCTCTATGTAATAATTAAAACAACAATTCAATAATATTCTTCTCCAATATTTCTCACAATTATAACACAAGGAAAGACGTACATGTATAAACAAATAGAAACAGTGAGATAGAAAATTTCAAAAACCTTCATCGTCGGTAACGTGGATATTTGGCCATGTATCCAGAGCATTGTAGTTGTAACATCACCTATGGGAGTCCATGCTCCACCAGCATTTGCTGCTATAACAACAACAGCGCCAAGAAGCCTGGGAACAAATAATTAACAGATTATATACTTTAAAATAAATACAACAGAGCCTTCAGAAAAAGGATACCCAGCAAGAAAGGTAGTCTAGGAGCAAGACAAAGTAATTTATTTGTTTTGATGACCATGGTGTCCGGGCCAGCTTTCGCGCACCTCGACAAATTCCACGGGATACGTGCCACCTCCCACCAACATTCACCAAGGCTAGGACAGATAGGAAGAATCACCTAGAGTTTTTGTCTCCGCTGGGATTTGAACCTGAGACCTCATGGCTCTCAACCACTTCACTAGTCACTAAGCCACACCCTTGGGTGCACAAAGTAGTTAGAAATTGTCAATATTTATCTCAAGAGAAGTTTCTCAGGCCTATCCCTAAATTAAGTTTTACAGTATAAAGGGCTGGGAGTCGGGAGATCCACAATCTTCACACTTGGAAGATTGTTAAGGCTGAACAAACAAAAGCTAGAAATGGTTCAGAATTCTGGGAAATTACTCCAAATGAATAATGTAGACTGAGATACAAGAGAGTCTAGTCTATACTTGCACAGAAACACAAACGTGATTTATTTGCTAAAAGAACAAGCGTTAAGTTCTAGAAAACACTTACCGATATAGCTGCGGTGAAGCTACTTATTGCTTTTAAACATAGCATCACCGTACAACCATTCACTGCCTTATTAAATCATAAATATAACTCAAGAATTCTCATAAAAAAATTTCCGACAATTGTAATACAAGAACCTTGAGCTACTTCAAAGTTGCATCCTGAGAGCATCTGGGCTTTTCATTCCTCTTATAGACATCTAACTTTTTTTTTGATAATGTATAGACATCTAACTTGCTTACACATGTACATCCCTAGTTCTTTCCGATCTTCTCTCTAATTCGAATATCAATACCGCTTGAGACTTATGGAAATCAAGATTGATGTTCCAAGATCAAATAAGAACTTTCGACCAAATATGAGAGCAAATCATAATATCTTTGCTCCTACTAGAAGGTTGAACGGATGAGGCTCAAAGCTGCTGACACTTACTTTCGGTATTCTGAAGGTGGTGCCAGTTTCCTCAATAAGGAGACCATCACAATTGTAGAAGTCAGATTGTCAAGGATTGAACTGAGGAAGAAAGTCACAAAACCTACCTGAAATTACCATTACATTAGAAAGTTAATGACAATTGAAGGAAACAAGCAGCAAACAAAAATGTTGAAGCAGTCTTGACTCTCAGGTAAATCATTTTATTTTTTTTGAACGAAAGGCTACTATTGTAAATCATATTATTGACTCATTGTTTTCATGTGTAGCCAACTTCTGTCTATAATTCATCTATGTATGTCATGTCCTTCATCTAGTGGGATAATTATACCTCCCCCATCTGCTGCACATTATACGATCCAACAATATCTAGGAGCAAAATCAAATTATTCGAAATAGTCACAACGTAGACTACTAAGGATCATCAACTAAAAGCAAACCCTCTTCGATATAACTATGCATCTGCATATCTAGTAAAGAATATACAGCTACTTTGAGAAATTGTCAATTCATAAAATAAATGAATGTAAGATGCTTTGTGTCCTAGCATGGACAATTCCTGTCATTGAACATGCTTTCACAAAAACCATTATCATTGAAAGGACATTAGAAGCAAAATATATGTGAAATACGTACAACAAAGACTATTAAGAGCCATCAATTAATAGCAACCCCTCTTAAACAGAACTGTGAATCTCTCCATTGAAGAAAAAATGAGCAGTTCTTACTTTGAGAAATTGTCAATTCCTAAGAGATGACTTTTCCAACAGAAGAAAATGTTAGATGCGTTGCATTCTAGCATGCATTTCACAAAAGAGTACTACAGCTGAATATGTTGGAATGAAACATGGGGCTCAATAGATTGCTAAATCGGTAGGTAAGTGGTCCTTCCATTATTATCCACTCGTATTAGTCCTTACTCTGACATTCTTAGATTTATGAGGACTCTTTTAAATTTATCATATTATTTTGAAGAGTATATATGCATTTTCAATCAAGTAACGTATTTCATGAAAAATCAGACCACTATCTGTTTTTGTTAGACCAAAAGCAAGATATTACAGAATTGTCTATATTCAGATAGAAAAACAAATAACTGCTTAACTAAACAGAATCAAGAGTAATTTGAAACAGGAAAGATTATTGAATCACTAACCACCCAAAGCAGAGTTATTGGCTTGCGAGTAGTGATGTTATCTGTAACCAGCTTAAATCCCTGATGAGCATCAACTATCTCAACGATGGTCATCGCACCAAGCAAAAAGAACACTATTTCACTAACTTCAGCAGTCGCATGTGACAACTGGGAAAGAGCTATGTCATTTGAAGGGGCCTGCCAAGGACATAAAAGACTGTAAAACACCACTTGAATGGAAATTTAAAAGCCCTCTTGGCTCTAAATTCTATTATTCTTAACAAGAAAACCATCCTAGAGCTTGTTTCAATGACCGACCAATATCCAAGTATTATCTTATTTCATGTATGTTCGCAAAATTTGCTTACATGTACAGCTACTTTTCAACTATGGTAATTAAGAGTTCACATAGTTCATGTAGAACCCTTGCACCACATTATAAGGGTGTTTACTAAACACTCATTCAATGCTATCATGTGAATGATCGGAGAAGCAGCTTAGCACAATGATGTTTGCAGTCATATAACTCCTGCCAAAAATGCAACTAACTAAAGAGTATAGCACGAGTACAAGAAATAAGTTCCAATACAATTGCAAGAATATAGAACGACACTCATAGTGTTTTGAGATTTTTGCGTGTTTTCCCTGTTTTACCTGCTTCCCGTAGCTTCTTATGATATTTGCGGTCTGCAGGGATGGGTGGCACGGTTCCCAAGGTGATCGGACGGGGTTTAAATGGATTTTTTATTGTTGAGGTTTGAAAGTTGAAATGTTTGACTAAAGTCAACATTTGAAGAAGATGAGCTCGAATGAAAGTTGGAAATTTTGAAGTTAAGAGTTCACCTCGGTCAACATTTGGTCAAGATGACCTCGGATCGGTGTTTTGATGGTTCCAACAGGCTTGAAATGTTGTTCTCAATCTAGTAGAATATTTGGTTTGTCTTCACGAGATTCAAACGAATCCCTAGGGTCCATTCAGGAATTGTAGACTCAATGCATGGTTGCTGGTTTTCTGATTTTTTGGTGCCAGTAATTCGAAGATGATGATTATCGAGATTGCAATGGAGGGCCGGCGATCCCGAAGAGCATTCTAGTCGGGTCCAAGTGGTTTTTGTTCTTTGTGTCTACGAAGAAAGCATCACAATCGCGGTGGGAGGAACCCGTCGCGTTTGCGAAGAGGAAGTGCACCTGGCCAAATTTAAAAGTCCATTTTCGAATATAAACCCCATAACTCAATATTGGGAGCTTGAAATCACATTTTGGGACGATTCGAAAGGGGATTTTCAAAATTTTGTCGTTGGGTATATTTCTCAGCCATTCTTTATGCTTTTCTCGCTAATTATTTATCGATTTTTTACCTTTAGATCAATGTTTTAGATTGATGGAAAAGGTGATTTTCAAGTTAAAGTCACGAAATCATATTTTGGTGATTTGAAGGTTGATTAGAGCTCAGGTTTTGATGAAATTTGATATCTAAGTTCCTAACAATATGGTTACATGATTTTCAAGGAAAATTTCAGTTTATCCCTTATGGGCTCGCGGTTGACTTTTTTGATGCAAAATAGAAGTAAAGCAATATGGGTGCTACAAACTTGTTTACATATGTAGATTACGTATTTGACCAGATTGAAATTTTTCGGAGGCTTTGAAAAAGGGCAAGCTGCAATATGAACTTTTCTGGGTTCGATTTAAGGCAAGTTGAGGGTTTCTTGGACTCTATATGAAGTGTTAGTGTATTGTTGACTGTGTACATGGGTAATGGGTAATGGGTAATGGGTAATGGTGGTCCTGTATAAATGAGATGACGAGCATTTATGTATGGTGTCATATTATAGGTCTATGTGATTATTTGACTTGTTTGGGTAGATTTCTTGCCTTGGTAGCATGTTTTACATGTTTGGTGACTTGTTTTGACGCATCATGTACTAGTTGATAATTTTACCCTCCTTTAAGGATTTGGAGTCGGATTATGGTAATATATTGTGATGATTGTTGTTCTAGCTGTATCATTGGGTTGAAATGAGATGTTTATATGGGCCGAGGGATTAAAATGGCAACCTTGAAATGATAATGGAATTGAGTTACACTAAGGGATTATTGCCTGTCAATGTGTCTTTGTTGTTTGGGATCAATGTACGCCTGCAGAAAGCATTACATTTTTTATTGGAGCTATGTTTATGGATCGGAGTTGCACACTTGCACACAATATTGTATATGGATCAGAGTAGCCTGCCTGCCCAATATAACAATATATGGACCTCGCGAGTCCCCCATGGATCCCGACTGTCCGACAGAGGAAGCAAGTGTATACATAGCATGTGCATTGCATTGGATTCATTTATTACTGACATAGAAATTTCTATATACAAGCTATCCCATTTTCTTTAATTCCCACCTGGCTTTTGTTTTGATTACATAAATCATTGTATCTTTCCAGAACTTTTCCTTCGATTTTGGTCAAAATATTCAAAATTGGTTGACCAAATCCAGTAGGGATCCCACATCCACACTCACATTGTGTCGACACGGGTGCAACACTGAAAGTGAAGAGTCCGAGCAACTTAAGAAATATCTATGTATGTTGAAACATGAAAACATCTATTATTTGGGTGGGAACACATCAGATGTTGAGTGGTATTGTTGTTGGAAAGGTCAAAACTAGCCCCTTCATCTTTTGAGATGCAGTATACTAAGATTTTTAAGAAAAAAAATTGACTCTTTCAATTTAACTTTGTGATGGCCTAAATAGGATCCGCATTTGAATGAATTAGTAGATGCACTGGACCTTCCAATTTCAAGTGTAAATTTTGCTTTATTTCTTAGAGGAAGAAGGGGGAGCTCCACAGAGCATACAAGATAAGAAATAGTATGCTCGTAATAAAGCAGCACTCTAATTCAATAATGGCTCACAATATAGCAATAGTAAAGCTAGCACTTAGCATGAAGATCAACAAAACAACAAGATAAATTCAAAAGAAGTTCACTTGGTGCAAGTTGTCATAAAGAGCATAGAAGGGTTAAAAGTAGGTGTAAGAAGTTTCATTTTAAAGACTGAACAAACCTTCCTATTACTAAATCTTACTTTCACTATCAAACATTCAATAATCGATATAGTGTAAACGAAAGTAATCTCACATAAATTCACGCCTTACCCCAATGCTTCGGATGACCCATAAACTCACGGCCATCAGAAGTCCTACTCCACTTTTGTTGAATGCAAGAGACTCTTCAAATATGATGCCCATATATCCTACTCCAAACAACAACGCCATTGCAATATCCTGAAGCATGAGATTTGATCAAGCCAATGAAATTTATGATAGATTCATTCACTAGTATGCCTGAAATAAAAATATCAGGCTCCAGTTAGAACACCTGATTTGCAGCCACCCATGATTGATTTATTGCTATTGTACCAGTGACAGCTGCAGCAAGAATGGCAAAGGCCTTCAGGAAATCTGTCTTTGGTTGGTAAGTAGCTTCAAATTCTTGTGAGCTTGTTTCATCAACTGAACACAAAGGATCACATGTTCCTGATGATGTTGTTAGTTCCTGAAGCAAACTTAACTCTCAGTAAAGTGAGTACGATCCACTGCACTTTCTTTCATTTCCTTTTGTCTTATTTTACCATAATAATTAGGGATGTAACTATTATGCACACCATCAGCTTGACGGAATAATGCAAAGATAGGCTGTCCATCCATATTTTGGAACTGAACCTGAGACAGCCTACTTTCAAGGTGAAGCTATTGAGTTCATAAAATGCATTAGGTCCCGTCCAAATGTAGAGAATATTGAAAGTGAACCTAACAACTTACTCTTGAGGCCTAACCCTTAATTCCTATTAAGTTCATCAAATGATATGGTCCTGAGACCAAAAGTTCAATTAAGCTAGTAATATACTAACCTGACGAATCTAAATCCTCTAAATGACAAGCTCTTGTGGAAACTAAAATCATGTTATTGACTAAGAAAGATAAATACACAATAAAGAATGAGGCTCCATGCTGAAAATACAAAAATAGATAACCCAATGAGATAGATACTAAATTATGCATGATGAATCAAAATCAAATAAGGAAATCAAAGAAAGAGATTGCACTCCTAAAATGTATAATCTTAACCATTTTAAATCCCTCTTGTTCCAAAGAGACCCTTAAGAGTATCTCCGATCAACCAAGCAAGCAACCATGCCACAATCTCAATCTAGTTGGAATCAAATAAATGATTCATCTATATTCATTTCCCTCATTTTTTCATTCCACTACTAAATAATGATGAATCAACTACATGTTAATCCCAGATTAGTTAAACTTGGGTATATAAATCAATTAATCACTGACTTTCTGAGCTATTCAACTCCATTTACCTCAAGCTGCCGGTCCGAATTTTCTCTGGCTTTGTCTTCAGCTTTCGCCAGAATGCAATTGCGGTATCTAGGTCCATTTCTGAATCTTGGAAAAAAAGTCTGAGGCAAAACAAGTTCAATTGGGCGATTCTTGAAATGACTCTGATAAGGAAAAAGGCACTGGCTTTTGATTGCAAGAAACATAGACATTTTCCTATTTTCTTTGCAATGTCAAATATTGGAGAGGAAGACAAGGAACAAATTGGCACAGTCTACTATGGACTACTGCAAAAACTGAATTATCCTCAACAAATTCAAAAAATAGCACAAGGGAATTCCATTATTAGGGAAAAATTCAAAGATAAGGAGCACTGCTGGACCCAGAATCTTGTATAACATGTTCAAAGAGATATTTATTTTTTATATTTAAAAAAATATTATGCCCTTTTCATCATAGATGTATTTTTTTTAAAAAATTGAATAATTTCATAAATCTTCCCTTAGTTTGACCTTGTAACACTAACCTCCTTAGTGGTTTGCAATATTATATTTATCCCCCTTATTTTGATTTTTTTTATAACAAAGTCTTTAATTTATTTATTATGTATTAATATAAATAGTTGTAATCTGACTAATTTACCCTTCTAATGCATTTTTTATTTAATTCAATTTTATAAATAAAGAATACTGAAATCCATTAAAATTCTCAATTGATAATCAGCCTTATTAAAAATGAAAAAAACAGAAATATTGTCATCTTCTCCATCGTATCACAAAAATAATAATTGCAAGTTTGCAACATTGTTTGTTCTAAATTTCCTATTGCTATGAGTTACGATAGATAGTGAAATTTCATTGATAAATGCATATTAAATTTTGAATTAATCCATAAATTTATGATATATTTATTGATCAAGTCAAATTATTGGTTAATAAAGTCGAAATAATATTTAAGCCAAAATTATATGACCTAAATAAAATATGAATTACATTTGGGTCGGTCCATTAAGTTGACAAGACGGGCTCAATTCAACGTTCTTCAAGCCAAGTCCTTTAAAATTACTTGAAGACCAAAATACCCCAAAACCCTAGCTTACAACTATATAAAAGGGGTCTTCATAAGACCAAAAGGGAAAGAAGAAAAAGAAGAACACACATAAATACATGGAGAATCATTGCTCTTTAGTGGAGTGTTGAGCCCCAAGTATTTCATCAAATCAAAAACAAAGTAAAGCTCTTGATTTGACAATCGCAAAGGAAAAAATCGGGGGGGTTACATATTTTTTTCTTAAAATTTCATAAAGATTGTAACTTCCGCACAAATTCGAATATAAATATTATTGTTTGCTTGCTATTTTCCTTTCTTGATTGCTATATTTCATGAATGAAACTTAGTCTCATACAAATTGACACGTCTAGTGGGACAATCTTTACCTCTCATCTCTTCTCTTCAAAAATCAAAGTTCAAGAACATTGAGATAGCTTCTGAAAAGGTCAAATCGAAATCTGCGTTTGCATTTGCATTTGCATCCGCAAAAATTGTTGGATCCAAATTCTCTCTTCAAAGTTTAAAAATATCAATATGACGCAATAAATATCGACTCTGAATCCGATGCTTTGGAGAATGTTGACTCCACAGATGGCTTGAAAATTGCTATGGAAATTGTTGGCCAAATTAGGAGTAAAGCCGTAATATTGGGACAAGAAGTGCATCAAGCACCGTCCAAGTCATCTCATGTTGTTGGTTTATCTTCTCCAAAAGAAAAAAATATCATCTTTGTATGTGCTACAACGAGGGAGCAACATAGCTGAGGTGGTAGAAAGAACTTTGTATCGACTAAGGTTGTCAGAAGAAAAACATTGTCAGTATAATGACCTTTTCATATATGAAGACGATGATTTCTTAAGTACTAGATCTGCTTCGAGCTTATTTTATATCACTTCTCCATCCCAGCTTTATCCTAGTGATGTTCCTCACTATTCTTCATCATCTATGATGGTTGTGCAAGTGATGGTGATCGAAATTTTCACCATAGAAGAACAACTTGTAAATTTGACATAAGCAGCTGAAGGCCTATCAAAGTACATCAAAGGTCGAGACGTTCAAATTACCAAGTTGACAAATATGATGGAGAATATAGAAGAAGAAGAATCCACTCAAATACGTGTGAAGCATCATGAAATGCAAGAGAAAAGAGAGTCTTTCACAAAACAAGAAACAATGATCAAGGAGTTCAAGTATCTGCTGAATGTCTGATTCTCGTTGACCAATCGAAGGACTTCATTATGGAGGCTATCAAAGATAAATATAATTCCACATCCAAATTTCCTCCCACATATGTAAATATATATCCTCGAAGAATTGATAATTTAAAGATACTATCAACCTCCTAAGTTGCAACAATTCGACAACAAGGAAAATTTGAAATAACATGTAGCACACTTTATCGAAACTTACAATAAAGTTGACATATATGGTGATTATCTTATTAATCAGTTTGCTTGATTCTAACAAGAATTGCTTTCGAATGGTACATAAATATTGAATCTAGTTCTATCAATAGTTGGAAGTATATGGAGCAATAATTCCTTAAAACATTTTTATCACACAAGGCGTGTTATAAGCATGATAGAGCTTACTAATGCTCACCAAAGTAGATAAGCAATCCATTGACATTATCAATCGTTGGAGTAGCTTGAGCCTTAACTGCAAAAATCGCCTTAGTGAAACTTCTGGGATTGAAATATGCATCCAAGGTATGCATTGGGATCTTCGTTACATATTTCAATGCATAAAATCCAAAACGCTTAAAGAATTAACAGCCTGTGCTTATGATATGAAACTAAGTATGGCTACAAATGGAGATCAAGAGTTGTTCAACTCAAGGCATGAGCTTAAAATGCATGTCATAAAGCTCATCAAATTTGAGCTAAATCTTCGTGTCGTAAAGCTTGTCAAAATCGACCTAAGTATTCAAATCATGAAACTTCTCAAATTCAAGCTAAGTCGTCAAATCGTGATGTTCCTCAAATTCAAGCAGGATCTCCAAATTTCAAAGCTCATCAAATTCGAGCAAAGTCTTCAAGTTGAAATACTCCTCGACGCATGAGCCTAAAATGCATGTCATAAAGCTCATCAAATTTGAGATAAAGCTCGTTTGATATGATGCATTAGAAAATATATTGTATGCATTAGCTTTATGTATTATTTTATCCTTACCCATGGGGTTGCAACACTTTCTACTTAATTGATCTAGGAGTTGTTCTCAGGCATCCTAAAAAAGGTTATTATACACCTCAATCCCATCCCCTGGAAAAAAGAAGAAGGTAGCATCGAAAAAAAAGAAAGAGCGAGATGGTGATTTTTGTTGCTCTTGCGAAGCGAAGATCATTCACTTGGCGAATAAAGTGGGTCATCCTCTTTTTGGCGATCGAGCTTGCTACAAAAAAAGCGATGCAAGAATGTATTCTTTTATCTAATTATTAATATCTTATTTTGTACACTTTTTCAACATATGTATAATTAAGCTAACCATTGGTTAAACATTCTATTTGGTATTATGATATGTATAACTAATACATGCCAAATCATGATATTAACTATACAATAATTTTTAATGCATACATTAGCATGTTCAAAGACGCAATTGCCCCTCAAAATATTTTCCACATCTTTTCCATGGTATTTGTAGAAGGTATTTCGATAAACAAATCACATTTCTAGAAATTATGCAATGTATGTTATTTAATACACCAAATCAAAATGTGCATGAGAAATAATATCACACTACCTAATGAGATTACTAACACACTTTATTCAACAATATTCTTTTACACCCTGGTCGTTTGGTAGAGTGTATTAACAAAAATATTGCTTGTATTAGCTTTGTGTATTAATAGTAGCTTGTTTGGTACCTTTTTTCATGCTATGTATAACTAATGCAAGCATTACTAGTATGAGTGTGCAAAAACCGAACCGACCGATAAATCGAATCGAAAAAAGTGTTATTGGTTTATTGTTATTGGGTTAACGATTATTTAATGGTTTTATAATAAAAAAAATATCCGATTATTGATTCGGTATTGATTTTTTATATTGGGTTAATCGATAACCCATTAAGAATATAATAATTTACTATTTTAATTTTTAGTCATACACAAATATCAAACAAAAAATATTAATATAATCACTATATTAGCCTACAACTATAAGGACCCTACACAATTAACATTACTAATTAACTCTACTCTCTGCATTTACCCTTTAGGTTTTAGTATTACTTTAGTCTTTACGTTCACAACGTCAAAAACCTAAAGAACTAAGAATGACGACGGCAAAGGTTAGGAAACGACTAGGGTTGTGAATTGTGAGTATTTTCTATACTTTTACTACACTAAGCAGAATTTTTGCACTAAATGAGTAATTAGATTTTCCTCTTTTTTTATTTTGCGTTAAATTGTTGGACAAGTCATGTATTTGTTTTGAAATCATTTCTTATTGGTTAAACAGAAAACCGAACCGTTAAAGACCAAAACCGATAAACCAGAAACCAATAACAAATATCTTATTGGTTTGGTTATCAGTTAAGCGTATTTAAAAACCGAACTGATAATACTTAAAATCGAACCGAACCGACCGATACACAACCCTAAGCATTAGTGATACATTCTATTGTGTATTGAGGAATGTATTACTAATACCATGGATTTCTAAGTATTAGTAATGCAAATAAATTTAATACATGCTTTAGCATGGTTAAAAACTCAATCACCCCTCAAAAACACTTTTACATTTTTTCATCCATAATTATGGAGGATACTTTTGTAAATAAATATTTCTATACAATACATATTTTTTTAAGTATAAATTTTAGGAATCACATAGTTTTAATATGAAATTACAATCTATCCCTATTTAGTTTGTAATTACATTAATTCCTGAAAAAGTAAAACAAACCGGATACATAATATGTAGCTCGGATACATTAAAAACTAGCTCGGATACATTATAAAATAAACCGGATACACAATATATAGCTCGGATACATTATAAAATAAACCGGATACACAATATATAGCTCGGATACATTATAAAATAATTTAGAATTAGGAGAGAAATAGGGGATTTTAGAGGTCTTTAGAAATTGAAGGGAATATTAGAAATAAGGGAAACATAAGACTTGTATTTTTTAAATACATCAATCAAACAATGCATAAAAAATATTCTATGTATAACTAATGCAAGCATAACTAATACAAGCATTACTAATGCAAACACTACTAACACTCTGTTAACATTATTTTTATACATTCTGGCGTCTAGTAGGAACCAACATTAGTTGAAGTGCCAAAATGAATGATCATGGCAACTTTAAGGGGCTGTTTATGTAAGAAAGTTACTTTCAGATATTTGGTTCATGTGATTATATAAACAAAAGCTTGAAACAGAAGAGGCAAACCTACTTGCCCCAAAAAATCATATGGTGAAACAAACAAAAAAGCACATGAGGAAACTTTATGCAAGAATATTGTTTACATAATGTACAGGTACACAGCACCTGTCCTGTACTATACATAAAGTTATCTATCATGTGACGAACAGATGTGAATTAGAACATATTTCAATTCACAGGCTGGGAGGAGGGTAGAGGAGCAGGCTCCGAACTTGTTTGTTGAAACAAAAAAGACAAAGAAAAAAGATATTTCACTTCAAACTCCTGTCTACCAATTCTCCAAGCGTTTACTCGGGAATTTGCTCTTCTACTGACTACCAAGGTCCCGTCACTGTCCTTCTCAAGCATATTAGTTTATTTTCCCATGGCACATTCATCTTTTCCAATAACTGCAATTGGACAAAACAGACTAGTGAACCACCAAATTTAGTTATGAAAACATCATTTGACCTATAGTCAAACAACTTGGCATAACAAATCACTTACACAGACAGTCTCCTTCGCGAAGTTATCACGTCTTAACAGCTGATGACTTCTATAGAAAAGTTGTACAGCTACTCCATTCACTTAGGCGATTGATGGAACAACCATTTGAAGCTTTAATCATTTTGCTATTAGTAAATTATCTACTTTCTGCCCTTATTTCATTTGCTAATTCTATTGCTTAGATTGTTTAATTTACAATATCCCTGCATCTAGTCCCATGATTAAGTAGATCATAATTCATACAAGATATTGACAGCACGAAAGAAGTCTATACCTGTTTTTTCTGCTTCTCGATAAACTCAGCCTGCATGAAGCATTCAAAACCCGTGGTTACACAATCATAACACTTATCAAGGACATTAAACTAATCCAGTAATTCTCAAACATGGTTATCATACCTGTTTCTTCTGCAACTCTTGCTTAATTTCTTTAAGCTTTGCCACTTCAGCTTCCAACTCTAAAGTATATGCCTGACATATCCCAGACAAATGAAGAAGTCCATTAATGGCATTATCATTTCATACCTTACACTAAATTGATAGTCAAACCAACCTGGAGCATCCCAGCTTGTTAAAATCTTCCTCGCACTCTCTCGAATCCCCCCCCCCCCCCCCCCAATCATGCTCAAGGTTTAAACTTAAAGTTGTAGCTAACAGCACATACACTTCTCCAAGAGTCTCCCCGGTAACTTGATAATTACTTTGCTTTACCAGGTAATCTATAGATCCATGGACCCCACCCTATAAATTTCTCTCTCTTATTCATTTTCGTGGGCAAATTATTGAAAGAGATGCGTTCCAAGGTCTAAAGTAAGGAGAAAAGGAGGTGTGAGAAACTCTGCCAACTGCTAATTCATTTCTGTGTCACTCAGTTGAATGAGTAATTGTTGACCAGAGTGATAGATTTTAAAAAACAAAGGAAACCAGAAAAAAAGGGCACAGGCCTTAAGAATCAGAAACAAAAGAATTAACTCATAAACCAAACTTCAAAATATGAATTCACCTGTTTCCGATCCCTTGATCTGGCCGCAGACTCTCTGTTCTTTATCATCCTCTTACGCCTTCTCTCAACAACTTTTTCAAAAGAGGTGCATGATCTCCTTCCTCTTCCACCTTCACCACATGCATAAGGTGAAGGTGAAAGAGAAGATGTATCAATATTTCCAGGGGATACTCCTTTTACTGGCATGGTCATAACACCACCCTGCATGACACTACTAGTATTTGCAGACGGATTAGACATGGGAGGCCTTGTCCCTGGGCTCCCTCCTAATTGCAAGGGTGATGCAAATTCCACAGTTGTTTGTTTGGGAAAAAGAGGCTGCTGTGTTGAAGACGTGGTGGTACTGACCACATTGAATATGTTATTCCCTGCAATTTGATGTCCAGGGTTTTGGGTTGCTTGTTGAAATGCTATGGTCACACCACTACTAGGTTGAGTGAAACCACTAGCGAATGTAACATCATTTGAGTATCCAGCTGGTTGCATATCTTCTCGCACCGCCCCTGCTCTAACCAAAAACTCTTCTAATGTCATTTCTCCCAAAGTAGATTCCCTCTGCCCAAAGTTTGATCCTCCAGTCCCACTTGCATCATTAGCAATAACACTCTCTTTCTGAAAGTCTTTCCATACTTCATCTACAGTTCTCTGACTAAGTGTCCTAGGCAGTGTCAAAGAACCCTGTCTCTGCAAATTACCCCCTGCAGCAGCAGAAGATGGAAACGCTTGAGACTCTTCAATGTTCTTCAAGAGGTCATCCATATTCATCGATCCAAAATCTTTTCCAAGTCCACATGCACTTTGCAGCTCATCAAAGGTAAACGAGTATATGGAAGATTGTCGGGCCAATGAAAAATTACTATTATTCCCACTGCTCTCTGGTTGTGATGTGTCAGCAAAGTTCTTGAAGTTCAGGTAAGATCCCATGGTTATGACAAGGAAAATCTGATCCAAAAGTTCAGTAGTAAGACACTAAGAAATAACAGTAGAAGTTGACCATGGGAATCAATTTTTATATTTCGGTGAAGTCGAAGAATAATATTAGAATGTTCACCAATAAACAAATATTGTATACCACCTCCAAAGAATTTAATCATTCATATATCCTAACAAAATGCCACAACATTGGTGATTACGCACAAGCTGAAACATATAGTCTTCACTGCCAACTTGAAGATGATCACTTAAGGGCATTAGGACAGTAAAGAAAGATACAACATTTAAGATCTTGCTCATTACAGCTCAGAAAAACTGAAATATCATGATCAGGCAGGTCTCAGTTAAACACCAGATTCTAATACCTCAATGATGGAGAAAATGAAATACAACTAGATGAATATTTAATGGTCTGATTCAGTCCAGGACCTTTGGTACACATTCAGATTTAAAAAAATTAGCACCAATTAACCTTCTTCAAACCCGTGACGGATCCATGATTTTGACTAAGGGGGTTCGAAAAATAAAAATGTATTGTATGAGCTTTAAACTGAACTTCAAGGTAAATTTTGAATTCCTCAACCACTTAGCCAATGTTTAATCTTATGTCGGAGATCTAAAATCTATATACACACATAAATATTTTTTTTAAAATACCTAATTGTGTAGGGGATACGGGTGAACCCCTCGTTACACCCTAGATCCATCTTTGCTTCAAACTCATTTCAAGTCCAAAAATTCATTCAAATGCAAAACACTTACTGTTTATGAAGATTGGATCCAAAATACAACACCCAGAAGCTTAGATAAACTTCATTCAAGTATCAACTACTCATCCAGAGTCAACTATTCAAGTAAATTCCACAAAATAAAAGAAACTGAAAACAGTCAACAGCGTGGATCTATCAACTTTCTTCAAGCTCATAATTTCATTCAACATCAACATATTTGGATCTAAAACTTTATACCCAGATCAAAACTTCATTCAATTGTCTAATTAAGTATCGAACTCATTCATCGAGTACCTTCCACTATACAGAATCATAGAGTTCATAAACAAAACAAATCATGGATCTATAACCTTCTTCGAGATCATTTCAAGTCCCAAAAACATCATGAAATCAATTAATCAATCAACTACACTTCAAACTAGTCCTATCTCATTTTGATAAATCATTTCGAAAAGAAAAAAGAAAAAAAGCAAGTTCAGATCACTAGTACGATATTTGTAATTGAGAAACATCAACAAAATCAAGAAAAAAGTGAAGATTTTTCATTGCCAGTTTTCAAGGACATGAGATAATAAAATGTGAAAATTCAAGGAAAAAAAAGATGTAGAAATGGGAGAAGAGAGAAAATAAGTTTACCCGTTTTGGCAGGTACGAGTTTGGCAAGGAGCAAAAGAGTAAGCGTGGTTGCTTCCTATTTCTTCGCCTGGTCAAGGTTTATTATTGGAGATGACAAGTGTCTTTCTTACTCTATAGTCTATACTATTTGAACTTTCTATTTTACGAATCAAATTAAACAAATCTAAAGTGATAAATGAAACTTTTTTTTATATAGAATATAAATAAAAATTTGAGGATAATTTTAATATTTAAAAAGAAATTAATGATTGTATTTTACGTCAAAAATAAATTTAATTTATAAAATTAATATTCCAAAAATTAAAATAAATTTTATATTTAATATAATATATGACTAGATAGGACCTACAAAATTTTTACACAATAACAAACACATTTTGATAACTACAAACATTTGTATATAAGAGTATATATCAATTATTAGTTACTTCCTCGTTTGTTCAGTATTACTTGTTCATAATAAATTATATCTTTTAAAAATAAATAAAGTACATAGTTTGTTCTAATATCTATGATCATCAGCATTTTAAGAGCTTATTTGAATTGACTTATATTATGTTTTTCAAGTCAATATAGTTTTTAATCGATTTTCAATATTTAGGTAGAATAAACAAATATTTTAAATTAAAATAATAAAAACAAGTCATAAATTAAAACTTTAAATTTATGACTTTTGATTTATAAGCCATAAATTATATAAGTCCATTAAAATAGACTTTAAAAATCATAGAAAATTTCTAGTTAATGTTGAGAGTAAACATGGTTTTTTTTCACTTTTGATATATTAAAGTTGACGAATTAACATGATTTTAGTATAATGGACAAGTAAAAGTGAATATAAGAACTACTTGAGAAATAAAATTTCAAAAAAAAATACCTTATATACTTGACAGATAAAATAATAAATTTGTTGTATACTTGAGAGATAAAATAAAAAAATATGTTGTACTCCCTCCGACCTATTTACTTTTCATAGTTATTTAAAATAATTTGTTCAAAATATTATTATTTTAGAAATTAAAATAAAATTAATTTTTACTTTTGTTTTAATAATTATGAAAAAAAAGATATTATAAAAATATATCATTAAATTGAGATCAATGAGCTTACAAATGACAAATATGACAAAAAAGAAATATATGTGTATGTTTATTTATTCAATTTTATAGAATAAATTTAAGTGTCTATTTTACACATCTAAAATTAGATGTCATAAATATCAATTGAATCTGAGTTAAAAAAATACATTCATATATTATCCAAAATCTTTCTAACATTATCTCTTTTCTAAATAATAATAAAAATAAATAAAAACACTCTGAGTGCGTCTTGTTTATCGATGTGATATTTGGCCAATAACATGGTGGAATGTGGAATAATATGAAGCGTTGTTTGAATATTTTTGGAATTAAAAAAATGGCACTTGTTCATTTTATATTCTTATTTTGTCATGCGGATGTGAGAGACAAGGAGAGTGGGTTGTGCTTATAGTGAGTCGACATGATAGATATTTTTCTCCCTAGATATTAGTACTTCCTCTATCTACTTGTATTTATTCGTTACTTATATTCTTTATTATTTATCCACTTTTAAATTGATATATCTATTAAGAAAAGAACAATTTTTACATATAGCAAATATAAAAATCATATTTGTATGTTATAGTTATAATTTGCATAATTGCGCTGGAGCTTTTGATTTGTATAATTCGCTAGATACATCTAATTTTATACAAATTGTTCAGTTTTATATAAATTCATTTATCCATTGTAATTTGTATAATAAGATCTATATTTATATAATTATAAGTGTATAGCACGAAAATATATGTATTTGTATTTGTATATACATTTTTCTCTCGCTTTATACAAACACAAACACATTTTATACATTTTATACAGTTGTATACCGAATCAGATGGCAAAAAAATGGAATGTTTGCTGCGAATTACAAATAAAATAAACTATGACTATAACATTTAATTTGAATTAATCGTTTGTTATTTCATACAATTTTTCCTTAAGAGAATAATGATTGACATAGTAAGTTTACCATTTTATCCCTATTAATTATTTAGTGGATGAATTAAAAATTTAGAATTTTCAAAAAGTTCTATCTTTTTCAAAGTAATTAATTGAGGGTATAATAAATTAAACGGAAAAGGGTCAAAATTGCCCCTGAACTATGAGATATAGACCACTTATACCCTCCGTTACATTTTAGGATAAAAAATGCCCCTACCGTTATTCTAAGAGACCACAATTACCCATAGGACTTACCATAAGTGATTTGGCAAGCCACATGGCACTAATTCCGCCACATAGGCTTGCCAACTAGGATACCCACTAAAAAATTTGACCCAATTAATAATTCAACCCTAACCCATTTTTATTAGACCCACCCACTAAATTTAGGAGGGAAACGTCATATTTTTCACCTCATTCCATTTTCATTATTCAATTCACCACAAACCTGAAGAAACAATTTCCATCTACCGTCACTTGTATAATCTTTAAGCCCAATGCATCAAGCTGAGCTCGAAATTCAGAAATATCAGCCTGCTTTCCGTGCTTTTTAGCCTGTCGCATACAGTAACATACACAAAACAGCACATAGACTCAATATTGATAACAAACAAATACACTCAAATTTGTGAAGTAAAATCTAATCCTATTAAGCTAAGTTAGAACAAAAAATCATATACACCAAGTAATCAACAATGAATTTTTGCAATCCCAAACAAATTGAAAACAATTATACGAATTTGAGTTAATCCAAAATACATACATGAGAAATTATTGCGGAAGGTTCTGAAATCTGGCATCCCTCTATACCACAAAGACTGGGTTGCTGCCTGTCTTGTGAAGCTCAGCTATCTCTCTGGTCCAAATTTTGATGTATAACAGACAGCCATAAGGTTCCGCTTTAGCCTTGAAACCAATCCCAATGATCTTGAGGAAGCAAAAGAATTTAGCAAAAGCAAAAACACATGTAGTACTGCATCAATTGAGTAATAGTATATTGAAGGCTGAAAGACCAGTGTTATCAAAAGCAAAAAGCGCAAAAAAAAACTCTTAAGGTTCATTAGCTACAATATCTTCATCACTAACAACTCCAATTGTTAACTCGCCTCCTAATTCTTTTACCTGTCTTATCGCATTTGCATGACCATAATACATCAGGTCAAAACACCCATCCATATAAACATGAACGCGCTTCTTCCAACACTTCATTTTACGAAAGATAATTAGATTGGATAAAAAAAATGAGGAGATTATGTTGCCTGATATGGAGAAAGTAATTCGAATTAGGATAGTTTCATTAGAGGTGGATCGAGTTCAATTATATGAAACTGCACAATAAACGTCTCTGTTTCAATGAAGAGACATAATCATTTATATGTATAACAAGAAAATTATTGAATCTTTGCAGCATGATGACTTTCCCCAAGCTTCGCAGTTACTTTCACTATATTTCCTAGTCATATTCCTGATGCATTCTTTCTCAAGACACTCGCAAGCCTTGATTAATCCACCCCTGAATAGAGGATCTGGATCAATATCATTTCTTATCGAGTACCCATGAATTTGTTCGATCAAATATGCATCCGCCATATCAAAACAAGCACGAATAAAGGATCAGATGTTTTTGTTGTCCATAAGACCAGATCAATTTCAATAGTCACTGACTTTGACGACTAAAGGATTCTCCAGGAGAGCAACAGAAAAAACATAAAGGAATTCATACCATAACAACAACTTAACTGCAACAAGCAACAATAATACTTATTGATCACGTGTTAAATTTCAAAAATTGGCCAAACAACAATACTGGAATCCAAACCATAACAATTAACACCTTAACTAACCCAAAACAGACCAAGAACCTGAAACAAAAACGGGCCAAACAAATATTCATTCAAAACAAAGCTTCAGTTCGAAATAAAACATAAACAATTGTGTATTGTTTGCATCCATAACACAAAAACAAAATAAAAATAGTAATGCTATTGTTTGCATTTGCCATATCATACAAAAACCAACATTTCAGTATCTCAAAAAAAAATTAACAGAAGTTGGCACATACATAATACTTCCAACTACCAAGAGTCTAAATTTGGGATCTTCCATTTGCTATCTTGGTCTTCAACTTCCCCACCTTCTTCTCCCTTGCCCTTTCCAACTGATTACTAGTCATAGCTTCTTTTCCTTTCCATGTGACTTTAGTGGGTGAGTAAGGCAAATCTGTAGGCTCACTCACTCCTCTATGATCACCTCTGAAAGTGATCACTCTATTGGCAGATCTTGTTTGTTGGTTTTGCCTCATCTTAAGCCTTGTTAACTCTTAAAAAATTATACGAGGCCTTAAAACAGGATCACTTTTAAGTTCTCTAGTAGGACCAAAAGGTTCATATTGTCTCTGTCTTGGTGCAGATATGTCACTTTCAAATCCTTCTTGAGTTAGTTGAGGGGCTGAACTATTGACATAAAAAACTTCTTCATCTTGTTCTACTTCTTCAGTCCTGCCCCTCTTCCTCTTAAGACTTGAAATATTGCCTTCCTCACTAGCCTAAAATATTTTTAAATAAGTCATTAAATTAGTTCATATGAACATTATATAGCTAACTTTTAAATTAAAAAATTGTTACCTTGCAAGACAAGACCTTGCATTGTGAGCTTGTGAACCACACTTGCTACATGTCATCTTAGTTCCTTTTCTTGAGTGAGACCACTCTCCAGCTCTTTTGATTGCTGCATTTTTTTCTCTATCTCTTTTGAATTTTGGCCTTCCAACAGTTTTCACAAGATCAGGTGGGTCCATGGCATGTTCTGGCAATACTTGCCAGAATTGTTCACCTCTCATAGGCAACAACTTGGCCCCGTATGTTTTAAGATAGGCTTCTTTAGTGTACCACCAACTTATTTCATCTCGAGGCTCAATATTTTTGTAGCGCAATGCCTTGATGACATGAGGGCATGGGATGCCAGTCAACTGCCAAGACCTAAAATGAAAAGCAATAATTAGTTCGTGTGAATATTACATAATCACAGTTACATAATAGTCTCAATTAATATATTTACCTGCAACTGCACTTCTTCTCCACAATATTCACTATGTGCCTATCTTCACCCTCAGACACTTCAAACCCAAGGTCCCCATTAAACTCAAGCTTGCATAAGTTGGCAATCTTACTGTAGGCAATGAACAATTCCATACACTTAGGACTGTGTTTGTAATGAATGTTCCATGTTTCTGCCTCTTTTTCCTTCTTTCTCAACCTGTTCATTATTTTGACTCCAATCTCTTCAAGCATCTTCAAGATAGGCTTGCCTCTAGGTACCAAGATCCAAGAGTTGAAGGATTCAGTGAAATTATTATCTACCATCTGATTTTTGCACTTAGTATCAAAATATATTTTGCACCATTTTTGTGGTGGAAACTTGACCAAATCTTTAGCAGCTTCCTTTGATAATGCACCAAGAGCATTCAATTGGTCCTTAAAATCTTATTCATAAGTACACCAAGCAGCCCACCACATAAGTTTCTTCATCTCTCCGATCCTAAATCTCTTCATCCAATTGGCCTCAACATGTCTTACACAATATCTATAAATAATTAGAAGTTCATGTTAGTTAGCAAAACCAAGATAGCACTTAAAAACATCTTAATAGTAACTATGGGTTGATAATGGAAGGACATTTTCCACTGCATTCAGTAGTCCTTGTACATGTCAAACCAATTAGTACTTATAAAAAATTGTATATTATTAGGATACATAAACACAAATTACTACTTACCTTTTGGATGTCAGACATAAATGTGATGCTATCACCATTCTTCAGATCCAATGACTTCTCCAACAACGGTAAGAACCATGTCCATGTCGGTAGTGGTCTCCTTATCCACTACAACCCACGCCAATGGATAGAAAGAGTTATCGCAGTCTTATGCCATAGCCACCAGTAATTGCCCCTTGCATTGGCCCTTTAAAAAGGTCTCATCAAGTCCTATGAATGGTCTTAATCCTTCTTTCCATCCAACCTTCATTGCATTAAAACATATGTACATTCTGAGAATTTTTCTTTTTCCTTGTACCATTGCATCTTTTGATAAGTTGATCACCACATCACTACCGGGATTAGTCATTCTAATCTCATTTGCATACGCCTCCAATCTGTTGTACTCATCCAAAAAACTGCCTTGCATTTTTTGAAGGGCCATTCTCTTGGCCCTTTTCAACTTTGAATCATTAGTATTTAAGTTGAAATTATCCATCAAGTCTTGTTTCATATCCTTCAGTGCACACTTGAGATTATTCTGAACTTTGCTTTTGAAATAATGGGATAAAGTGTTTGTGGTAGCTCTAGGATTGTGTAATGCCTCTTCACAGTTGTGTTCTTGCTTAAAAGTCTTAAGTTTATATCCTGGACCTTTACCATCAAGTGAAACAAGAATTGCAAATGGACAGCCCTCTATGCATCTGTATCTTAATCTTTTTCAGTCACTTTTTGCAACTTTCAAAGGCTTTTTAGTCGCCAGGGCATATAAATTACAAGTTTTCCTAGCATCATCTAAGTTCTTAAAGGTCATATTAAGAAACAGGTCTTTGTAATGACTTAGATTAGCATTGACTTCCTTGTTTTTTTGCATCTTAATGAGCTCTAATTCATCAAAGTCATACTCACCATCTGAAGTAGGATCAACCAAACCATCATCACTTTCTGACTCGGCGTCAGTCCCATACTCACACTGAACATGATAGGTTTCACTATGATTGATAATGTTAGGGGCAAAAACAATTTCTTCATTATCATCAACAACAAATACATGAACTACCCTAAACGCTTCGGTTAGTAACTCCTGAAGTATCATAATTCCATCAGAATCTTGAACCAAAAACAAATTTCCAAAAGGTCCTTTCACAAGTACTTGTTTAACTAATACAAAACCCAAGTTATTTTCAATCACCTCTTTTATGTCAATCAAATTTAGGTGATTGGAATTAAAGGCCCTCAAAGAATGATCATACCTCTCATCATATAGTAGGTGAGGTTTTAAAGTCCATTTACCTCCATGGTGAAATAAAAAGATCAACATTCATATCTTCCATATTGAATTTTCTGCAAAAAAAATAATAGCAAAACATAAATATATAGGACCCCACATTAATAAACTAAGCATATATAAATAAGAATAAAGCTTCTAACAAGAATAAAGTGACTTTTATAACATATAAAAACAAAGCAAGTGACTTAGCAGTAAAAAAACACCAAAAAGAGGGATTAAACAATACTTAGATTGGGACCACACATTCAGATTCGAGAATAAAAATCTTAAATTATTTGAAAGTAGCCTAAATATGTGTCAATACCAACATAAAAACAGCAAGAAGGGACCTCAAAACAAGATAAAAGACATACAAGACTTTAACTCCTCCCGATAGATCAAATCCCAACACATGTAAAATTGAAGGAAAAGTAGTATTTTATCTCAAATATGAAGAATCATCAGAATATACATCAATATATACTAAAATATTGGCAAACCAATTTTGCATATAAACCCTAACTTCAAAATACAACTATGAAAAATGTTTAAAATCCTACTGAAAGTAAACAAAAAATCAGTTACATACTGAAATAGAAGAGAATTTACCTTCTAGATCGAGATTCCAGAAGAAAAGATTCTTCAAGTGAAATATGTTCTTCAAAAAATTCTCCTTGGAGAATTGAATAATGAAAATGGAATGAGGTGAAAAATATGACGTTTCCCTCCTAAATTTAGTGGGTGGGTCTAATAAAAATGGGTTAGGGTTGAATTATTAATTGGGTTAAAAAATTTAGTGGGTATCCTAGTTGGCAAGCCTATGTGGCAGAATTAGTGCCATGTGGATTGCCAAATCACTTCTGTTAAGTCCTAAGGGTAATTGTGGTCTCTTAGAATAACGGTAAGGGCATTTTTTATCCTAAAATGTAACGGAGGGTATAGGTGGTCTATATCTCATAGTTTAGGGGCAATTTTGACCCTTTTACGTAAATTTAAAAAATTATACTTTCTTGATTTGTCAAAATGGACAAGTAAAAAAGGAAAATTTGACAAGTAATTAAGGACAAATGGAGTATTAATTTAGCATACTGATAAAATAATATTTATTACTCCCTCTGTCCCAATTTATGTGACTTACTTTCCTTTTTAGTCAGTTCCAAAAGGAATGACATATTTCTATATTAAGTAACAATTTAACTATAAAATGTCTATTTTACCCTTAATGAAATGATTTACAATCACACAAATTTTTATCATTCATTTTGGACCATAAGTTCTAAAAGTCTTTCTTTCTTAATTTCTTAAATTTCGTGCCGAGTCAAACTACCTCACATAAAATGAGACAGAGGAAGTATTATGTTAGTCACCAGAATATCAATCATCTTTATCGTCATAACTACCACTGCCATTATTACTAGCTACTAACAATAGTCATTACCATTACCACCATCACTACAAACTATTTCCACCCACTAGCAAGTATAAGTGTTTCATTTCTTTTAATCAAATAATAATTTAATTTTATTAATTTAATTAATTTTTATTTGAATTGTATATTTGTTATATACATATAGATAGATTATTTACATTCAGATATTAAAAAATAAATAGTTTTAATTATTCCATGTTCAAATCTAAAGACAACATCTTATTAATTAGATGTGCATTCAAATTCAAATGTTTAAATCTTAAAGAAAACAAATGTGGTCTAGGCTTTTAAATGATTTCAATAATTATTATTTTTAATTGAACCATTAGGCGTATGATTAGGCCGATAATAAAAGTAGACAAAAATTACAATCTAAACAACATTTAACAAAT
Source organism: Solanum verrucosum (assembly GCF_900185275.1). NCBI lineage: Eukaryota > Viridiplantae > Streptophyta > Magnoliopsida > Solanales > Solanaceae > Solanum > Solanum verrucosum. Next base: position 1,980,353 of record NW_026020412.1, read on the forward strand.
TTTAGGTGTGATATACAAACAAATAAATAATTTGTGACAAGACCGAAAATTAAATTTGATTGTGGAACTTTGTCTTTAGTGAGTTGCAATGATTAACTTTTAACAAAAAATATATTTTATAGCCCTTCGACTTTTACAAGAAGCTTTGGGCTTTTAAATGATTTTAACAATTATATTTTAAAGGGAAAATTACAGAAATCACATACTTTTAAGAAAAAATTATAATCTATCCCTTAAAAGTTTATAATTACAGAAATTCCTCAAACGGATACAATAATATAAGCATTGATACATTAATCTGATGCGCGAGATACATTAATCGTTAAGTAAGATACATTACATTTTATACATGATACACTAATCTGATGTATATTTATACATGATACACTAATCTGATGCGCTGATACATTAATCTGATGCGCGAGATACATTAATTCGATGCGTGAAAATGAGGGATTTTGGAAATTTATAAAACTTATAGGGGATAATGGTAATAAGTAAACTAAAAGGTGGGATTTCTGTAATTAATCCTATTTTAAATTAAACCGTTAAGAGTATGATTATGCTGATAATAATTGACAAATATTACAATCTAAAGTGCATTAAGCAAATTTTAGGTGCGATATACAAACAAATAAAATAATTTGTGGCAAGGTTGAAAATGACTGCTACCTATATATCACAGATTAATACAAATAAGATAGTTTAAACATGTTTAAAATGAATCAAAGAAGGTGAGACATAAATAATTTCCACTTTCTAGTCGCATAATCATAATATATCCAAAAATTAAGTGAAGCCAGATGTAAGTGATTGTTCTAAAATCACGGCACTCGAAAGTTGTCTGATACCTTCACTTTTGTTAACATAATTTTTTACATGAATTTCTAGTTCGTAGACCGATAAATATAGAGTCATTTTTATTAGAGATTCAAATAAGGTTACTTGAGATTCAAATCTCAATTCCAAGTGGAAATTCTGAATAAAATAATATATTTTCAAAATAATCACTTTAATTGAATAAAATTATTTTAAACTTCATTCTTTTAGCAGAAAAAAGAAGAAGTGTGACAGATGAAGAGTCTGCTAAGAATAATTAGAACTCAAGCTTCTAAATATTGACTTTGTTTATGAATTTTATTAGTTTATTTAATTATTTTGTATAGTTTGGTTTAATGTGCTACATGCCTACTTATTTACTACTTTGATATTGTTTGAATTGTAATATTAAATTGTATTCTCATGAGCCCATCAGAGTTTTTTGGTAGACACTTAACACACATTGTGTACTTAGAAGTGCGGTTGTGTTCCCAAACTTTTCTTTGAGATACCAAAGATATAATTACGAATCCGAAACGGATTTGTATAGTCACACATGTTTTAGGATGGAGAGAACAAATAGTGAAGTGAGAAAGCACTACTAGTAAGTTGTCCTTTTCAACTCGAATTGTCCAATTATTTTATAGTCAGTTTAGACGCCTATTCCAAAAGGATGTTAAATCTAACGGAACGAGACTCGTGGCATGGTTGATCATTGTAGGCTCTACTTTATTTCCATCATGTCCATTTGATTTAGTGTGACTCAATATAGGGATCAGATTCATCTAGGACATGAACTATTTTTTAGATCAACATGTTCATGACTATTGTGTTATTTGTTATATTATTTGAAAGACTTTATTTTAATGTTGATTGACTTTAGAATAAATTAATTAAATGATAAAAAGAGAGAATATTCTCATTTTTTGGTCAAATCTCAAAGAGTTTGGTTGTAGCATTTTTTTTTGCAATAACATGTCCGAAATTAAAGAAATTTTTCAAAAGGTCAAATATTTTTACAGAAGCTTCATGAATCATGCACACTTGATTCTCACATCGATGAAATACATAGGCATCCCTCTCAAGTTTGATTAATCTTATTTTAAAATCTTTAAAAAGAGGACTAGAAAGTTTTATTTCCTTGTTCGAAAGAGCCTAAAAAAAGAGTTTCTATTTCTTATTAAAAAAATATTTGTTTAAGAGGTTCACGAACTTTGCACACTTGATTCTCACTTTGATGAGATACTAGAGATCCCTCCTCGGATTTAGTGATCCTTCTTTAAATTTTTATTTTTTTAAAAAAAGAAGAAACATTTTACTTCCTTGTTCAAAAAAGCAAAATAAAAAAAGAGTTTCTACTTCTTATTAAAAAAACAATATGATCTTCACGAACTATACACATTTAATTCTCACTTCAATGAGATACGTATGCAGTACTTCTCGAATTCAGTGATCCTTATTCAAAAGAAAATATAAGAAAAGTTATTTATTTCCTTGTTCAAACAATTAATTATTTTTTTTCATATTAATAAAACAAAGTTTGTTTATGATCTTTGCAAATCGCTAAGGGCACCAAGTTGATACTTTTCCCAAGGTCACACGAGACTTTGTTGAATAGGTACACCCCCGACGGTGCACGAAAGTTGAAATGCTCTCAAATCTTTTCTCTTTAGAGCTAGATTGCTTGTCATCACAACACTACTGTGGTGGGACACCTCAACCGTGCCCACATCAATCACACGTTTCTTCTTCAGCAATTCTTTCATGAATTTTGCATACCCAAGCATTTGTAAGAGAGCATCAACTAAAGGTATGTTCACATACAACTTGTTAAACAAATAAATAAATTTTTTGAATTGGTAGTCTTCTTTTTTCTTGACTTGAACAGTCTTTGGGGATATGGCGGGGGACACTTAGGCGCATCACCCTTAGCGGTTTTATCCCCTTTGTTTCCCTTAACATCAACCACCACACTAGGAGGCTCATACTTCTTTCTTCTTCCCCACATGCATTCTCATCATTCACAAGATCATCCGCCAAACATGGCGTAGGTACTTCCAACTTCGTCCCATCATCACTTTTTTCAATCACAACCTGATTGTGTTCAACATTCACATCATTAAGCATTTTTTGCTTCTAGTGACTATTGTCATACAATGGTCATCATTTTTAGGATTTGGGAGGGTGTCATTTAAGAGCGTACCTTTGTCTTTTGGATTCATTTGATCCGAGATATGATTCATTTTGGATTCCAAATGCTTGATTGAAGCAGAGTGAAAGCTAACGGGTTGGGTGAAATTTGATACATTGCTTTTTTGCTACAGATTTGTCAACTTCATCCAAAGAGCATTACAAATTCTATAGCAAAATGTCTGTTACAATCCAAAAACTCAGATCATGATAACGCTTACTAACTCCCATCAGTAGGTAAGCCAATTCTTACCCTAGAACCCAAAGATAACACCTACTAACTCCCACTAGTAGAGATGTAGGAATTTTTCTATACATATACTAATTTTTATTACGATGAATATTTTTTTAGTATAGGCTTTTGTTTCTAAGTATGAACATGTGTAGCTAAACTTCTTATCTATGATTTTGATGGAACCTCTAATTAAGTTAATTTATTGACAACATATTTTCTTAATCACAACATGTGTTATTCTATATTGATTTACTTGGAATAGACTATACGATTAGGTTTTTGATGAAAACCACCACTTTTCGAATTTAAAACTTTTTTTAAAATATATACCACTGGACAGAGTGTCTAGTGGTGTTTTATTAATATAAAAAAATATAAAAATCCTCAATAGGGATAAGTACAAGCAAGGGGGGCTAGGCCTTACCTTTCCATTCCTAATAAGGTTATGAACCTCTACTAATTAACAAGCATGAAGAAAATAAGAACTAGAGAGAACTAGGTATTCTACGACCATCATTGAGTTAGTAACATACTCTATGATGATATTACAAATGCCGATACTTAAATAATGCAAAAATATAAAAGCCAAGAAGAAAGTTGTGTTATCAACCTCAATCTTCCTTTTACAAATGTATGAACTAAAAAAAATAGGTTGCCCGTCTAAAGTAACCTAAAGTATTTTCCTTTTGTCTTCTTCTTCAATTATGTCCAACAACACTTGATAGTTCATCACTTTTTCTTGGGTTGATTGGATCTTGTTAAATCTATTGACATTGTCATATGATTTTGCTTTGCCAGTCACATAGGTAATTGCCTTGGAACAAACTCCCCGGTCACTTTACCATCCCAACTGTGTTGCCTACCATGTGTCTTCCTTTTGCTTTTGTTACTTCCACTTCTTTGATGCCTAGGTGAGATATCCCCATCCCTAGCCACTTTATCAAAACATTCGTGTAGTATATTATCTTCCTCATCCTCATCAAAAGAATTATCTCCCAAATCAATATCATAAGCATTAGTGGGATTAACTCCTGATGCTAAGGCCTCTACTTCATTCTTCTTTGCAATCACACTTTTAGGCACAAATTCTAAAGCTTGTGGACTTAATTTTCCATTCAAAATAGCAGGTGAAACCTGCACTTCTTCATCAACCAAATCAGCCCACCTAGGAGCACTCCTCTCCCCCTGATTTTCCTTTGAAATAATCAATTATTGTGAGATTAGCTTGAGAAAGTGATGACATACCTTTCACCAAATCTTTGTCATTCCCTTTGGACAAAATGAGTTGTCCAGATTCACCTTGAAGTTCCCTAAACGACTCTAAAGATTGGGTAGGGACCTTGTGAGCTAAGGTGTTCAAAGTGACTATGGGTGGCTTGATCGCTAAATTGGATTTGAGTGCCATGGCAGCCTCACATTCTTGAATAATCTTATTTACTTCAGGATTAGAAATGTGTAATGTTGGAGCCATAACATTACCATCATTTCTGGTATCCTTCAAGAAAGCATCAAAACTATTCGAGCATAATAGGTCATTTGAGGAATAACTTTGTGAACCTGGAGAAATATTAGATGATGCCTTCTTATGTATAACCATGTTCCAGTTCTCTTTGCTGCAAGTTCCTCTCCCTTTGTTCAAATCCTTGTCCAGCATTATTGCTAATGAGTCATCAACGTCCTCACTCGTATTCATAGCAGTTGAAACTACAATTTTCTTGGCTTGATGTACCGATTTTTCAACATGTTTGGGGACCTTATTTAAAGATTCATGATTAAAATTCCCAATGCCAGAAACATCGACTTGCTGCGTCAAATTTGGATTCTTCAACCTCTGATGTTGTGTTGTTTTTATAGGTGTACCAAAAACTCTATCACCTGAACTTGTGCTCATATCACCTCGATTTCCAAGCTCCAAATCATTCTCAATGGAATTTTCATTTGGTAAAATTGAAGCTTCAGGTATTACTTGATGGTCCGCACCCTCTTTTACTACCTCCTCACCAATCAAAGTAGAACGTATCAGTCCCAAACTCATTAGTACATATACCATGCAGCTTTGGGACTCCATCAACAGTAGCCAAAGAACTATGATTCCTAGCCAATTTTGATCGAATTTAAAACTTGCAATTAGGGATAACTCGATTTTGTTGGAGTCTTTGTAAGTTTATTAATTATTAGAAAAAACTAATTCAAGAGAGTAATTGTAGGATATCATTTCTACAATTAGGAGATAGTATGGGTTCTATTCTAGAATCTACAATATATTTACAATAACCGCTTATCCTACTATGGTCATCTACTTCTAACAATTTTTATTATGGGAGTGGAAGAGCTTGGTATAAGGAGATAATTAATGAGAAAATGATGGAATATCTATCATGGCCCGTAAATTACTATGAATCTGCAAACATATTTCATTAGTCCAAAATTTATTTAAGCTGTTTGATAATAATCAAGTTTAGCAAGAGATAGAGAGAGAGAGAGAGGAGTTTGGGGAAGAGAACAGAGGGAAAGAAAATTGATTTCATCCTCCGATATCTGTTCTCTGTCTTTAACTCTTTTCGTTACAAACAACAATCTAATTACGATGACATTTGCTGGAACAACACAAAAGTGTAATGCTTGTGAGAAGACAGTATATCTAGTGGATCGTCTTGCTGCTGATAATCGCATTTATCACAAAGCTTGTTTCAGGTGCTACCATTGTAAAAGTACTCTCAAGGTATATATCATCCATCTTTGTATGCAAAAGGCTCACACTAATCTTTCTCTCTTTTTGTTTTGAGAAACGAAAATATGATGTATACCGCAGTTGAGACATCTGACTATTATTTTTTTTTTACTTATTTCAGCTCAGCAATTTCAATTCCTTTGAAGGGGTAATATACTGCAGGCCTCATTTTGATCAGCTTTTTAAGAGAACTGGCAGTTTGGACAAGAGTTTTGAAGGTATAACGAAGAAATACATACAAAAATAGAAATAATTGTATATAATTAAGTATTTGATCAACTTATCTTTTACCAGGAACTCCAAAGATCACAAAGCCAGAAAAATCTGTGGATAACGAGGTAATGTTTTGAATACATCTAATTTCTTGTATATTTAATCAGTCGTTCTGCTTTATAACTAATTTCAACTTTGTCATGTTAAAACACAGAATGGTACTGGCAACAAAGTCTCAAGTTTATTCGCAGGCACAAGAGAAAAATGTGTGTGCTGCACTAAAACTGTATATCCCATTGAGAAGGTAATAACCAATATATATACATTCATTTATTATAGGGAAAAAAGAACAAATATACCCTGAACTATCGTAAATGGTATATAGATATCCTTCGTCATACTTTTGGGACATTGGTGCCTCTACCGTCCAAAAACTAGAGCATATATGCCCTTCACTCTAACGGAAGACTAAATAGGGACATGTGGCGCAATCTTATCCGTCGATCAAATATTTAATAAATGTCGGGTCGATGGATAAGATTATGACACGTGTATGTCCGTTAGTATATATGCTCTAGTTTTTGGATGGCAGGGGCACCAATATCCCAAAAGTATGACGGAGGGTATCTACATACCATTTACGATAGTTCGAGGGTATATTTGTCCTTTTTCCCTTTATTATAAATAAATATAGATGTCATTGAATTTAAGAGTGTGTTTGTTTGTGTTACATAAGGTTACTGTGAATGGAGCAGCATACCACAAGGCTTGCTTCAAATGCACACATGGAGGTTGTACTATAAGTCCATCAAACTACATTGCACATGAAGGAACACTTTATTGCAAGCATCATCACATTCAACTCTTCAAAGAAAAAGGCAATTACAGTCAACTTGAGATTGATCATGAAATAGAACCTGCACTTCCCCCACAAATTGCCATGGAATCGTAAACTCATTTATGTTCATCGCCTCGATCTCTTTCACTTCTCCTCATCCTTTGCTATGCCAACCTTAGCTTCGTCTCCATTATCTTCAATTTTGTTCATTCTTATGGAGTATATTTCAGTTATCTCTATCCACTTTGGTTGTATGTATTCTTATGGATTTTTGTAAATTGTAAAATATAGATGGTGTTTTAAAATATACTACCACAACATTGTAAAGAGAGTAATTATCTTCTACATTTATTTGAATTTTTAGGATCAAAGAAGGGTTAATTTTTCTTATAAGAATTATAACCACCAACCCACACTGCAATATTGTCATCCCAATCCATCAGTAGAAGCATGAACATATGGCACAATTCATTAAAAGATATTTATAATCCCACCTAGAATAGAAAACCAAAATGCATAGCTTAGACATTTACTTGCTCCATTTTAACAGAATATAATTGATTGATCAACACTACATAACATATACTCTCTGAAGCTTCAACTCCGAAAATACATTTTTGAAGTTTAGAGCAATACGACACAATCAACCTATGATGCAAGAGAACCAGATAGCTTCTAAGTTTACATTGCACCTGGACAAAAATTTAACTAGGCAAGCAAGTTCCTTTCACAACCAAAAGAGAACATAGGTCATGCTAGAATGAGACTACTACACAATAAACACAAACTCTCATCTATCCCACTCCGCCTCCATTAGTTGTGGAACCACCTTTGAGGGACTTTGAGAGATGCTTTCTGAAGGCCGATTAGTGAAGCGATCCCATCCCATGATGTGAGGCAACGCAAACTACAGTTAGAAGACCAAAATTATTAATAGACAATGAGAACCACAGACAAAAAGTCAAAATGAAGCTGCAACTTATTGGAGAAATATTTGTAGAAGGCACATAACAGTATAGGACATTCTACTTGGTGATTACTTTGTACAACAATGAAACTGCAGGTACACATCTTGTAAGCACTAAGCAGTTTAATCATTTTTTAATGAAGTAATGAAATTTTATTAACTAAAGGGTTAAACACACTCGTGTTCAAGAACTGTACTAAAAAGTGGAAAACCTTACAAAAAGATGCCCTTTTCTACAAACAACACCCAATCTTCCAATACAACTAGGGACCTTGTGGGTAAACTAAAAAGAAATAACACTAAGCAGTTTCAATCATACAAGTCAAAAAGGTTAGAATAATTAAGAAAGGACCCTAAAAATACACCAAATTCTATCAATAACCTGAAAAAAAAATGTTTGGGAAACTAAGTTTTGATAATATGTACCAAATTCTCATAACAAATGCATTCACACCATTGACTGCCATATAAGGTTCATTCATTGCCAAATTCAAAAGATTGTACGCATTTTCATTTCCAGGTAAAGGCAAAATGTTTTCTTAATAAATAATACAATCACTAGATATTGGTGATGTATGAGGTTCTGACAACAAGTTTTACTTCTTACTCACAGCTCCATTTCCTGATATAAAATGTTCATTCACCATCAATTAAATTTCACTAACGAAGTCAGAGCTAGGATAAGAACAGGTAACAGAAGCATCTCAAAGTAATAAGAAAGCAGGGTGCTTAGGAAAACTAACTGAATAGAAACATAATTTCTTTTACAACAGAAACATATTAGTAGATCGTACACTGAAAGCTGTTCGCATAACAGCAAATTCGGCAGTAGTGACAGGAACAGTAAAACGATCATTGGTTTTGAGATTATTGTTGACAACACCTGCATAAAGGGCAAAATCAAATGCTGCAATTAGTATGAGCACTAATACATGGCTTGCCAAAATACGAAAGAAACACACCCAGAGGCCATACAAGAACAGGATGAAACATATATATCATTGTTTTAACATATCGCGAAAACAGTTACTTTTAAGCATATCATTGATCCTTAACATGGACAGCTATCATTACAGAACAAATTGTGATGCATCTTATTGGTTGGAAGCAAGATTTTGAAAAAGGTGAACATATAAACTGATACTTACTCAATGAAATGAAAAAACCACTGCCATCAGCATTTGGCTTAATTGACAAACTCTTTCTAACTTGACCAGCATTACTGTAACATATAACATCTGCTTAGTTATACAGTGATGAGAATAAAGAGAAACTAATAATGAGTAGGATGCAAGGATTCTGTACTAAAAAGTGTGTGTGTGTGTGTGAGTGCATGTAAACATGTACACTAAAAGATAGCCCATAGCCAAGAACTGTATCAGCAAATCAACCTAGACAGCATTGAAGGATCATGAAAGAATTCAGAAGAATCTCTGGTCCCCATACTTATCAATGATCCAACCTCTGTTGCTGATAAAGCAAACAACTGCAATATGTTGAGTCATCTGTCAGTCAAATCGTACATCAGATATGTGAACATGTGCAAGAAAAGAAAGAGCAAGAGAGAGTGGTGAAACAAACATAGAGATGGATATTTATTTAACATCCAGATGGACACTTAAGAAAGAAAAATAGACAGATTTATAGATGACTAATAACTCTAAAGAAAAACCAAGCAGCAAAACAACATTAACAAGAAAGATACAAGCAATTTCTTCACCTAGTTATGAAAGTACCATCTCTCAAGCGTATTATAGACCTATAAGTTGGTGGCTCATGCTAGGACCAAGTACTAAGCATCCAAACATGACCAATCAATCCTGTCAAAACTTAGGAATCTGCTCATATACCATCAAAGAAGAACAAAAACTTTACAGCCTTGAAGAGAATTAAAAGCTGACAGGAACATCTTAAAGAAGAAAATAATATCCTGCTGTATCTTAATATCTGTCGATATGTGCAAGTTCAGATTGAATTTGTTCAGCACAGATTATAAAGTATGGAAGTCTGTTGATAGGGAGGAACTATTGAGGATGAAAAGGAATAAGTTGCTCATCTCCAGTCTTTGCAAGCTAGGCACCAGTGGATGTTACTTGCCACAATTTCCCTCTTCTTTTATCTCATAAATGTAGAAAAAATTAGCTGTAACACTTGCGAGAATCCCTCAGCATAGTGATGCGAAGAGCTTTTCGGGGACAAATAAAGATCTAAACTTGTTTCCTACCATGCTGGTGGTACTCAATAATAAGAGAGAACCGTATAAGCACATTACCTGCCTCTTTTCCCAGTCATATTTGCGCTCACCAACAGATGGCCAGAATGTCAACATAATGACACCTCGGCGATTGAGTTTAACACCTCCAGACTGTAATAAGAAGAATGGACGAGTGGATGCATCATTTCAACATCACGAAGAGAGGCAAGTCCAGTTTCTAATTCTATTTAAAAAGGTAATAAAGATCATACATCCAGTCTATTAAATGTGGGCAGCCTAGGTTCAGCAGAAAGTGCTGCTTTGCCTTTAAATACTGAGTAGGGAGCAAACACTCGACCTTCCCGTTTTCCTGCTATCAACAGATATGACAAAAAGATTATTACAGCATCAAGATTACAACTGAAACTTCATGAACATCTGAAAATAAAATTCATACCATCAGCCACAACATTCTGTCGAACAGTAGAAAAGCCCGCAAAAGTGTTGATGGCATGCTGCCAGATAGAACCTTTGACACACTCTCCAGGCAATTTTTTATGCAACAACTGATTCCTATTGTGTCGAGAGAAAAACATCATATTAGGAAGGTTCTTTTTTAAAAATTATCAACTTTACTTAAAATAATTTATTCACAATCTGCATGCTAAGCAGTTACTCTTTTTTCCTACATTGTCAACAGTATTTTATTGAGTATCCAGCATCAAGAAGTACTGTGTTGAAAATGAGACCCCTGATTTTCTTGGTGAATGAGCAACGGATGAAAATGTGTGTGTAATGTCCTCACCATGCATTTTACACAGTCAGCATTGCTACAAATATGGACTTATTTTTCTCTGTCCCTCCATAACATAACATGAGAATAGGGTCTTAAATAGATTCATAGTAATTTAAGCATGGTCAACTTCCTACAATTTACATGGGGTGCATTTCGTTGTTCAAACTTTTTGGAAAAAATATATTCTCTATGAATACAAATTCCTTAAAAATAATGAAACAACTTCACTAGTGGAAATAGAAAAAACAACTTGTACAAGTCGCCCCAAACCCCATAGCTCCCCATTCCCACCCAACATTCACCTCCCATAGTATTTATCAAGATAATATTTTTTCAAACATAAATAAGAAACCCACTTATTTTCCATGTAAAACATTAGAAATACACCATCCAATCTTTAGAGTCATCGGCTTTTAAGTTATATTTAGCATCTATTCATTTGTTTAATCATTATATATTTTGCATCTATACAAACTCAACAGTAGAGAGAGAGAGAGGTTCTAGTATGAGTTGGTTACACAGATTCAAGCAACAGTAGGATGAAAATGAGGACAGTTACACTGTTATACAAATGTAAAAGAAAAGCTAGGGTTTAAGCAGGGGGTTTAGAGAAAAACGTCTACTGTTTTGTGACAAGAGAGAGCAGCTGGGGTTTAAGCAGAGAACCTGGGGTGCAGAAGCCGACTGACTTTCAACATCGTCGCAGTAAGGAGGGAGAGAGCCTTCAAACTGCTGCTTATTTCTTCTTCCTTGGACAAAACTTCTACTTTGTACTCTTAACTCTCTCAATTTCAATTTATTTGGTTCATTCTACTTCGCGCTCCAACAACAAATTACTACTCCCTCTATCCAAATTTATGTGTCACTTTTCATTTTAATGTCAAAGATAAATTTATTTGAATTTGAAATTCGAAAAGTGTCATAAAAATTGAGACGGAGAGAGTATTATTTAGGGTCCATTTGGCGTGTAAGTAATGATATATTGATATGAAACTATATGGATAAAATTGGAATTTTGTTTGAACATCTAATTTGTTGAGCAGTTTTGTTAGTCAATATCATTAGTAACTATGTTATCATGTTCATATTTTGTGAATGTTTCATAGCTCCTTTGTTATTCTCGCAAAATATTATGTTGATATAAAATGATGATTTTTTTTGAGTTTTTGACTAAAAACATCATTAATCTATACCATCAACTTAAACTACATCCTTAAATTATTTTTCTTAACAAAAACATCCTACAAGTATTTAAAACTTAACAACTTCCATCTCTCTATAAAAACTTATCAAAAAATTAGCGAATTTCATTAAAAAAAAAAAACATATACAATTCATACTATCCTCATAAAAAATTAACTATAATTTTATTATTTGTTTGGAAAAAGATTCCAAAAATTAATTTTTTATCTGTGACCCTTGTTTGTTGTTAAAAAAAAGTAATGTTAGGATGGTGCGAGTCTACGAGGAGACATTATCTGCTCTTCTTCTTTACCAACTGAATGGAGTTGGAACTTAGTTTTACACCATCTTCACCTTGCAAAGTCAAAATGACGTTAGATCAATAATTTTTTGGGGCAAACTGATAGTTGAGGTAATCAAGATTCAGCTAATTTTGATCTCTAGTACTCGAATTTTGTTTTTCATTATTAGAGGTAAAAGTCTCTGATCGACACCAATTTTTGCAGATTTAATGAGAAGAAAACATTTCAACAGATAATTTTTTTATATCAAAACAAATGAAAAGTAAATAAAAACAAAATTGCTAATTAAAAGGAAGACAATGCAAAACGTTGTTGCTAAAAAAAAATCACAATATTTTATTTTAGATGCATGTAGAATGAACAAAATTGGTTTATTGAGGGTGATTTAAGAAGTTTTGTTGAGAGTAGTGTGAATTGTACATGTTTTTGTGAAGAATTTGTTAATTTTTGACAAATTTTAACAAAAGGATGAAAGTTGTCAAATTTTAAACAATTGAAAGATGTTATCTGTTAAGAAAAATAATTTAAGGATGTAGTTTAAGTTGGGAATATAGTTTAAGGATGTATTTTGGCCAAAAACTCTGATTTTTTTTCTTACAAAATATAAACTTGTGGGTCAATTTTTGTATTTTAAAATGTCAAATAATGATGTGAAATTTTCAAATCAAACTTTTTGGAGAATTTGAAATTTCATCTCATAATTTCATTACATGCTCAAACATTGATTTAATCTCATGATTTCAAATAACGAGATGAAGTTACACGTACAAATGCCTACTTACTAAATAAACATTATTAATTATGATTTATAAATTGTAACGACCCCTCCGATCATTATGAGTAAACCAATAGTGAAAGAATTTGGGTAAGAAAACTTTTGGAGTAGTGACTTGAAAATTCCAGGCTAGGCTAGTCTCAGATGGAAAGTGTGTAAAGTCTAGGGCAATCCGAGAAAGGATTGGGTAAAATGTCTAAGTGTGGGTTAGTTTTTTTCATTAGCTAAGATGTTAAGGAGTCCGTAGGGCTTTTCGGTAGTGAATTCGGGTAAGTAGAACTCCCGATATTGTACTTGGCGTGAAGGGGTTAGTTTAGAACATCAAGGTTCAAAGGTGTGTTGCGAAATGAAAACTTTGGGAAAGATTTTCGGGTTTCTATCTCGTGCAAGCCCCTACAACAAGTGGCACGTTGCCACAACGGGTGATGCCTCCACGTCAGTACCGCTGTAGCAGGTTGGTAACACTATAACAGGGTAAGTTGTAGTTTATGCATAAAATTCTCCTAAACCGCTCATTATTTTACAAACACATTTTGGGAAGAGCAAGGGCGATCTAGGGTGAATTTTGTCTGGTTTTCATCATGATCATCATTAAAGGTAAGTCAATTACTTCCTTAGCTTGATAATTCGATTCTTAGACCGTATAATCTATGGGAATTATCTTGGGGGGGGGGGGGGTTGATTGATTAAATGGTTAGGGATGGCAATGGGGAGGTGAGGGACAGGGGTGGGGCATGTTAAGCTTAATCTGCAAAAAAATTAATTTGTTCCGCTCCGCCCCGCATAACAATTTTTTTTCATAATCAACCGGCCCCATCCCGGATAGACCCGCCAAGCATGAATGCGCGCCTCACATAAATTTTTTAATAGTTTTCTTTTCTAGTTAAGTTTGATACAAAAATTAAATTTATTTTTCATTAAGTTGTATTAATTTAATTGAAAATGACTTGAAATTTTTTTTAAAGGTCAATTGGGACGCATGTAAGAAAGTGTATTAGTTTTGATTGTACCATTGTCATTTACTATCTTGAATATTTTAGTAACTTTAAAGAACCTATTTTATTAGATAATGCTCTATGACTCTTATGACATGTAAAAAGTTAAAATTAAGTTTGAATCCTCATAAATTCACATAGACCCGCAATCCGCCCCACCCACATTAGTTTTTTAAAAACCCCTTCAACCCGCCCCACATCCCTCCACGCCGCACACAACCTTAAACTCGCACTGCCCCTATAGCCTTAACCCCCCCCCCCCCCACCCCATTGTCATTCATATCAATGGTGAAAAAACTTTGATTTGGGTGGGATGATTATAAGGACGGCCTAGGGTTTGGAATTTGAGTATAATTCGAGTGTTTTTAGATCATTTAGGTCTGATTATATGTTTATTAATTGTTGTAGACCAAGAACAAGCTAAGATTCATAACAAGGGAAAGACTCAAGTTCAATTAAGCTTCCAAGGCTTGATTTGAGGTAGGTGATGGTTGTTGTTTTCCAAGTTTATATGTGTATGCATGTTAATTGTCTCTATAGTGAAACATGTACAATGTACAATGCATGTTGGGAAAAACACAAGGGTTGAATGTGAAATGACGAATTGTTAACAATCTCATGCAATGAAAGTATTTTGCTTACTTGCATTTATAAGTATGAATTACAAGAGGGTTCAAACACAAATGACTTAGGTCCAAAAGTGACCCAAGCCCAAAACAAAAACAATCAGCAACAAGTTGAAACGACCAAAACAAGAAGGAAATGTCGAAACCAAGCGACGCTCCTTTTAGTTCAACGTTGGTCGTCCATGGAGCTCCGAAATTTGTTCTCTCTTTGAATCAAACATGACAGAACTATGTAAGATTGAGTGGTATTCAATTGGGTGTTTGAAAATCTCACGAGCACCATGAATTCGACTTGGTGAAGACTTCTTCAGTTCAACATTGTTACCATCTTCATTTATCAAGGTAAAACACCTAATCACTTGTACATCTCCTGAATCAATCTTAATAAAAAGAAATAACCTAATTCATCCTTAACTCGTGCAGATTAAGCTTAAGAGAACTGATACCACTACATCTTAGTTCAGGGTATCATAGGTATTTTCTCCAATCTTGGTTTATATACGCTTGAATTATAGCATATTACACTCTATGGAGAGTGATTGTTTCCTTTTTCTGTCATATAACTCTTTCTATGAGTATTTGTTTGTTTTGTTAATAATAGTCTTTTAACTTGATCCATAATTTATATTATGGCATTTCTTTGTTCTGAGCTTTGATTTTTTAAAATTAAAAGTGGGCCAAAGTTGCCCATTTTATTGAAATAAATAAATATGTTCACCTCTCAAATGGGTTTGGAACAACCCAGCCCACTCAAGAGAAAGACCCATTTGCCTTCGACCTGACATTCTGAAATAGGATTCCGAGAAGGTGGAGTTCAATAACCCAGTTCAGTGACCGAGGAGAGGTTGAGAAAAAGACAATGAATAAAAGTTGAAGAACGAAAATTAAAGATCAAAACAAAAAAGGAACATTATCAAAATAGGAAAGTGCTGAATTTGCAGCTTCGATCAATCTTCTTCTTCAGCTCCTTCGCCGAATTAATCGTTTTAGGTAAGTCGGTCACCCTAAATTATAATCCATCTAGTCTATATTGTTTTTTTATGTCATCGGATTCAAATTCTAAATCTTTAAGCCTAATAGATCAGCTAAAATGGGGCGCTTCTGCTCCAATCTTCTTGCTCACAACTCAACCATCTTTCTAGCAACCCACAACTTCACTGTTCAGACTCCATATTCTCGATCCCGCCCTAATTAAGTTAAGTTTTTATTCCTTTTGTTTCTCCTATGTTTGTTATTTGCTTCACTTTTCTAATAACTGGTGGATTGAGTCTCAATGAGACTGATACCACCACATAGTCGATAGATCAGATTTGCAATAAACAAATTTAAGAAACCTCATGTTGGAATTTCTTCAGGACAAGTAGCAGACCAAATAGAAAGTAACTTGCATATAGGACACATCTAAGCCCACATTCCTTGATTGCGTATCGAGATTACACTTCAAAACTCTCACCAGGTGCCGATACTTAATCAAAGAAATGTCTTCAAGAATATGTTTTTAACTAACATTGTGTATGGTTTTGTAGGTACTGTAATGCAATTTTTCTCTAATGAAGATATGCTAATACAAGCAAGAACAATAATTCAAGAAGACAAGCAAGGACAACCAAAGCTCAACTAAACCTTGCTTGTCTTCTTGAATCATTGTTCTCGCTTGTATTAACATATCTTCATTAGAGAAAAATTGCATTACAGTATCTACAAAACCATACACAATGTTAGTTAAAAAATCAGTCAGGTTATTGTCTTCCCTAAAAGTGTGTATTATTACCACCTCCTTCTCTTTTAAGATCTCCTGAATGCATCATATGTTCATTGATATGCCCTATGGAATTTCTGAGATTCCATCTAAAATCTTTTTCATAATTAAGGAATCGGTTTCATAACTTATGCTTCTAAACAACTTAAGGTGCATGAGAAGAACTATTCAACTGATGACCTCGAGCTTGCATCAATAGTATTTGTCGTAAAGATTTGGAGACATTACTTGTATGGTGTTCACGTAGATGTGTTCACAGACC
This sequence comes from Solanum verrucosum, assembly GCF_900185275.1. Classification (NCBI taxonomy): domain Eukaryota; kingdom Viridiplantae; phylum Streptophyta; class Magnoliopsida; order Solanales; family Solanaceae; genus Solanum; species Solanum verrucosum. Next base: position 1,997,237 of record NW_026020412.1, read on the forward strand.
ATAAGAGCCTTCCGTATCTGTTCACACAGAAGGAGTTGAATCTTTGCCAGATGAGATGACTTGAGTTCCTCAAAGACTATGATATGAATGTGCTTTACCATCCTTACGCCGCGGCTTATATAGGTGAATCCATGGAAGGCCATCATTGAAATAGTCTTTTTTAGCTTAGCCCACAACAATGTATAAATGTATATGGTGGGTGGCTCAAGAGAATTACTTAACTTACGGAATATAATAGGGGAATCTAAATATACAACTATGTTATATACGATCTAGAGTGATAGCAAAAACATTACGATGATATTAAAGAGTAAGGGGAAAAAGATCTAAAAACAAAGATCTTTTTCCTAAAATCCCCCTTTCCTTCACTTAATATCATATTTCGTTTCAATGAATATTCACTTTAGATTGCTTAGTCCATCTCATTATTAATTCATTGTTAAAACAATTTGAATATAAGAATTTTTGTCAATAATTCTTGTTGTGTAGGTTTACGACGTGTTTTTTTTTTGAAAACGTGGACTTGTATTATAACACGGATATCTATTTATTGGAATATAGTATAACATGTGATTTCCACCGAACATAAAGGAAAAAACTCTTATGCCCGCAGAAACATGATATATGGATATATCAATTCTAGCAATTTTCAAATAGATCAGGATCTAAGATTATTCTCAACACAATATTCAAATCATCTTTGAATGCTTTAACCTCAGCTTCTAAAGCATCACATAAATCAAACTTCTCTCCTTCAGCAAATACCAAGTCACTCTATCTCTCACACAAAAGGCCTTAGAACTGCATTAAATAATGTATTTACTAGATCCATCAGTGTTGCACTTATAACTTCGTGCAAGAGGGCACACCCATCTAACAACTTTTCAAGAAATAATAGAAGTATAAGATTTCAGAAATTGAACAATCTGAGGCCCAAAGTTAGGCACCTTAACAAGTCAAGGTTATCTAGAAGCAGTCATTAGATAAATGTTTCTACTTATCTCTCTCCATGACATTATTGGACATTCTTCCTCCATGCTTTGGACATTTCTTTTTCCAAGCTTTGTAATATTTCTTTTTTTCCAAATTTGTGTAATGATTAATATTGGAAGAGTTATAATCAATGGCCTCAATTTAATAACCCAATCAACACTCCATCATTTATCTAGGGTTTGTTTAAGTTGAATAAAAGGACTATGTATCTCAGCTGCACCTGCAAATGTTATTCATAAAGACTTAGAATTAGTGCAAGACATAAAAAGGTGGTCAAAGACATCTTGTATTGAGTTTGAGCAGCAACAATATTCCATAGAATTTGTTTTTTTTTATATATACAAAAACCTCTCCTATAGAAATTCTTTGAAACCGCATCCTCCATAATAGAAAAGATATTCTTAATGGAATACCATTTTCTCATATGTTCATAATGCCCAACTGGTTCCTTTCCCTTTGTTTAATCATGTTTCAAGCACTACCCACTGTAAATTTCCCTTTGCTATTTGCCATCCACCAAGGTTCGTCTTTTTTTTCCTGACAACTTCATAATTCCCATGACATCAACCACATGATCACATACTTCCTTGTTTTGTCATCATAGTCATGTTCCATGATCTGATGGACATCTTCATATCCTTTTGTTGATCCATGTGTAATAGGTAACACATAGTGCAGAATACCTAGTTATGTCCAATTATCATACCATAGACTAGCATGATCCCCCTCTAGGTTTCCACCATATCTCTTGATCTATCTTATCTCTGGCTTGTAGCATTAACTTTCATACTTGAGATCTACCATTTCATTCAACAATTTGTGGCCTATGTCTTTTGCAATGCTTGTTCCATAGGAAATTAGCCCATAAAGACTTCTTGGTTCTGAAACTCCACCAAAGTTTGACAAATAGTGTCTGTGAAACATCAAACATAGACCTAAACCCTATCTCTCCTTCTCTAGGTTGACAAATGTCTTCCCAAGCCACCCAATACTTTGCTCTTCCTTCCTCTTTAAAATTTTATAAATTTTTTGCAAAAACTCTATGGATGTCATAAATGATACATTTAGGAGGTGTGATAGCATAGAGCATATATATTGACATACTTTGCAAAACATGATTAATAAACACAATTTTCCCTCCAAAAGATAATAATTTACCCTTCCAAGCTGTAACTTATTTTGAATTTTTTAAATCAAAATCAGCAAAGCCAGTTTTACTTTTCTTGGCATGTCCTATAGGACAACCAAGATAAGTTAAAGGAAACTTACCTTTCAATAATCAATTATCTCTTCTACTATCTTCACTGACTTAGTAGCAACCTTACTAAACATCTAGAAAAGGCCTTTCTCCTTATTAATCTTCTTGCCTGACTGATTTTCATATTCTTGCAACACTTGAGTTATCATTAAAAGAGAATTCTTTTTTGTTGATGCAAGGATAATAGTATCGTCTGCACAAGCAAGATAATTTGACTTGTCACTCCATTTTGGTATTATTATAATCTATTTTTCTAATTTATTTTTATATTCAACTTTTTTATATTATCGTGACACACACGTGTATCGCACGTATTCTAAACTAGTAATAATGATGCTCGTAAGGGCATGGTTGAGTGGTGAATCTCCCATCTGAAAGATTTGAAATCGATTCGAGACTCAGATATGAGCTCATGGGATGAAGCTTGTCTAATGTGATTTACATCTTGGCAAGTTATTGCACTATTCCCAATAATAGTAGAAAATATGTTTTTTCTTTAAAAAAAAAGATAAAAAGGAAAACGAAAAAAGTTGAAGTCGAAGCTGCTGGTGTAGACCAGCCGACGGCCCCATATATACTCAGTGGGGAGCTTCACTTGTTGAATTGGTAGAGAATTGCATGATGGGTGACAAAGAAATCCCCAAAAAACAAGCTGCGAATGGGTCGAAGAACAAGAAGAAGAAGAAGAGAGGTGGTTCAAAGAAGAGAATGACATCTGAACAGACTTCGGCATACAATTGTGTGAGTGAATGGGTTTTCTTGGACCGCCCTCATTTACCCAATACTGACGATTTTTCCATTCCCTGGAATCAACCCAAAGAGAAGTTAGTCTTTGAATTGCATTCTCATTCTATTCATAGTGATGGCTTCTTATCACCTTCCAAGCTCGTCGAAAGAGCCCATCAAAATGGGGTCAGTACCCTTTTTCTCCCCTTAAATGTATATTCTTTTATTTTCCTCAAATTCTATGTGAATGGAGTGAGATTAACCTTTACTTAGTTTGAGATTGAGGAATGGTTTTATTTTTGTCGTAGTGTAATTCTATTGATTGGTGTCTGTGCATTTATTCTTTCTAGTAGATTGTATTTACTAGACCTTGAGAAACTGAGATTATTAGGAGATTAAGGATATGATGGTGCTCAAACCCGGACTAGTGACAGACCCATCCGGGTCTGGGGAGTTAGAGTGTACGCAGACCTTACCACTACTCTGTGGAGATAGAGGCTGTTTCCATGAGTACTTCATAGAATATGTATTAGGTAACTATCTCTGACTATGACAGACGCCAGTAAACAGGGACATGTCCAAGTAACATTCTTTTGCTTCTGTTATGTGAGGGTTGTTGAGAGAGCCAATTGACTTTCCAAGAAAATTCAGTCATCATACCATGCCTAAAGTTAAATTCTGGCTAGCCTGCATCACCTCAGGTCAACTGTCTGTCATTTTCGTAGTTCTTTTCCAGATGAAAAGGTACAAGTTTTATTGGTAAGTACAAGGAGGTATTGTGTTGATACAGGGGAAGTTTTTCTTCTACAGATTGAAGGAGTACACAAGATCTATCGAAAAGGCACAATCAGCTACGGCGTTCTTATACCAAACGAAACTACTCTTACGACATTTACACTTCCCTGAGGACATATGTTCTTTCTTTCAGCAGATGCATCTGCTGTTTTTTTCCAGCCAAATGGTCCATAGCATTCTGATGGGTACTGTATTCCCTAGCTGCTTGCAGCCCTTTATAGTGATTCTGTCCATTCCAGCTGGTTAAAGCGTCTGAATGCTTCCAAGTTTATACCCAATGTACTCCAAAGTTATTTAGGAGCATTGACCATAGCTGCACCAATGATTAGAGTGTAACAAAAGATGATTGACAGATACCAATGCTTCTCACATATGTAGCACCTACTGCTAACCTCTATAAATTATCCTTGGTTAAACAAGCTTTGTGTGCTGCAGTTCAAGTGAAACATGCTTCCCTAGGTGCAATGGTCCTCCAAATCCATCTTCCAGGGCCAGTTTTCAATGCATATTCCATGCCCAACATGAATTCTTATAGCCTGCTTTGACTGTATAATTATCATCTTTTCTTCCTCTCTGGCATTTATGCACTCATAAATAACACAAGAGGGGATGAATTGGTTATGTCAGATTTTCGCCTAAGTGATGAACCAGGTTACATTATCTGTTCCACCCTGATATCTTATCAGAAACGAAGACAATGTAAAAGTAGCAACACCATATTCTTACATGGAAAACACCTGGCTCACAAGGGGTAAAAACCACGTTCTGCACCTCTTCAGATTTGTCCCAACCCACTAAAACAATGATCCTCAAACACTTATTCAGATTACAAGTACTTGCAACCTAGTATCTAACTCTAATCCCTATATCAACAATCTACACAGACTGTTGAACCCTCTTCAAGTTATCCCCAATTTGAAGTTGAAGTATATTTATATAAATAAACAATACTTTTTTTTTTTTTTGAACTTGGTAAGGTTGTATTATATCACAAAACAGTACATGGGTTGTACTGAAACCTTATATACAAAAGCTCCAAATTCTTACTGCTCTATGGCTAAATTGAGTCTAAAACATCAATTATAGAGACAGTAGCATTTGAGTATAACTGATTACACCAAAAACATAATAGCAAAATGCAGTTGAGCTTCACTTTCTGCACACTGTTTTCTATGCTCTCAAAACACCTAGAGTTCCTCTCTTTCCATATTGCCCACCATATTGAAGCAGGGATAAGTCTCCATCTGCCTCTGTCTTTTGCCAGTACTCCTGCTTCCTCCCAGCTCTTAAGCCTCAGAAACTTTCCCAGGCATAGTCCAGGAGATGCCTTTGTGACTCAAAATAATCCTCCATACTTTTAGGAAAGTACAACTCAATTTAACTTCGTAATATAAGGTGACTAGAAAAGAAGACCGTAAGACATATTACTATGAAACAGGTTCTTCAATCTGGTTCGTACTTCGTTGTATCAGGTTGCACTTGAATAGCCAATCAGAACTCTCTCAAATATGCTCTTGCTTATTTGCTTACATTTTGCCTTTTCTCTCAGTATAAGTGCATAAGTGTTTTTGTGGAAGGATCTGCATGTATAGTCTTTTGTTTTGCTTCCCAGTTCCCAGTTCCCAGTTCCCAGTTCAACATGAACTCTTGCACGATAAGGACTACCTCTTTGCTTGGATGCATGAGTCTATACGTCTGTCGACTCTTGTCTTGAATATACATTGTATAGACTTCCAGATCTTTTCACCATGAGACTCCTTCATCGAGATGGACTTTGTATACTGAAACATGTATATTCTTCCTGGTTCATGAACTTGTTCCACATCTTTGTCTTATGGGCCATTGAATTGTTTCGGCAGATAACATTTTGTCAATCATCATAACATACTAAAGCCAATAAATTTCCCCTTTTTGATGATGATGAACTTATGTCCCTCGTGTTCTGTGCTTAACCTGTTTCAATCAGTTCAAAGTCCAAGCAAGGCATCAGAAGAAACACTTAGATAAACCAGGTTATTCTAATGGGTTATAAATATGACAAAATAGATACACTCCCCTCTCCCCCCCTTTGGCATCATAAAAAATCTTGTTCCAATTTGGAACAAGAATTTTTATGATGCCAAAAAAATCTGAGTATCTGAATCAGCAATACTAAGTTCATAGCCGCTGGGGCTATCACATGTACAATCAAAACAAAAACGAAAAAAAAACCCAGTTAGACATCTCAAGAGATTTGAAAAGTCAAGTAGAACAACCAGAATGAAGGGAGAAAGCAGGATGTGTTTCCATTAATATCAGTTATATGACACCATATTCTTAAGCAAAAAGACAACAATTCATATTACTAAAAAAGTGAAGGATAATTGGTTACATATAGAAGGAAGGGGAAATGGGATGCTTAGCTGAGCTAGGCTAATTTGGGGGAGAAGGGGTCGATCGAGGGTTCTTTTGAAGCAGCTGACAGAGGCCCTGCAGGCTGGCAGAGTAAGTAGCCCTTTTCCTTGTCAAACTCAGCCTGCAGACTGACAATCTTAGCCTTAAGATTTGTCTACTCAATCTCCTAGGCACCATGAAGCATGGTGATGGCATCCTGATGAGCAACCCTTAGAGCCTCATTCTCAACATTCTTAGCTGCTAAGGCATCCCCCAGTCGCTGCAATGTAGCATTGGACCTCCTTGATGATGTAGGTACAACAACTTAGTTCACCACGCCTATCATATCCTTGGTCATTTGAAAATGCCAAACTCACACAGGTACCTGGAGATGCGCAAGAACAACCCCCATCCAAATTCCATGAGGCAGAACTTGCCCCTTCTTATCCTGCTGACTTACCCTGACCATATGTTGCAATATGAGCTGGGGAAGATCAATGGAAATCCCTGTGTCCAGCAATTCCATGAGAGTGAGATAAAAAAAAGTTAGCCTCAGTCCTCATCTTCTTTTGAGAGATCAACATCTTATGGACAACATCAAAGAACAATTTATGCAATTTCGACATTTCCTTTTTCTCCACTCTCTGATGCTCGTGGACATGGGTCTTGTTGGAGAACTTTTTACTGATGTCCAGGGAAGAGGGCAGTCCATCCAATGGTGGTCATTCATTCCTTGCATAGAAATCCCACCCAGCATTAGGAACACCAAGAACCTGAGCTATCACCTGAGGAGTAATCTCAATTGGGGCACCCTAACATTGCTGGCAATAGACGTGGCAGTACCTTTGGTATTGATGTAGAACTCAGTGAGCTCTGCCTTACACAACTTCCTCCTATGATCTCCTTGGAGGAACATGTTGCTCCAACCCTGAACAACTGTTTTGGCAAGTAGCTCACCCATCTCAAGACCACCATATCCAGTAAACATACGACTCCTCAACACAGTTTGCCTCTTAAACTGGATCACCTTGGCAAGGTGAGGATTCACTTGGTCGTCCTTGTCATTCACAGAGTTGTCGATTTCTTCATCAGTGTCATTTTTCCCAACTCCCAAGTGACTCTGAGGAAGGCAGGCCTCCTCATCTTCCTCACTATCAATTTTCGCATCCATCAGCTTGGACAAGACAGGAGTATTGGATGAACCACATTTGGAAACCTGTTTCTTAGCAGTGAAGGAGGGATTTTTAGGAATAGCCACTCTCTTTTCATTTTCCTTTGTGTATAAGCTTCCACCTCATCATCAGTCACCTCAATAGGAGTAGAAGTAGATGCAGCAGCCTTGGTCTTTGAGTGCCTGATACATTTTCTAGATCACATGGTAGCCTGCAGAAGTGCCTCAGAATCCTTGCGTTTGCTTCTAGTTAAAGGGGTTCAATCATTAAATATACTGAACCCTACACTCTCCATACCTAGGAAACTTTCACATTTTGTACTCTCTTTGATGTTACCAATCCCACAAGTGACAGGAATTACCTCCTTAAGTGGTAGGTCATCCAACCATCTATCAAGTTGCTTTTCTGTATTGCAAGCACTGACCACCTTTAGTCTGCACTTATCATTGAATTCATCCCGTAGGCTCCGTATATATTTCCATACAGATAGCCCATACTGTTTCCTCACCAGATTGATGCACCATTTGGATCCCTTAACATATTTAGTGATTATCACATCCATCAGTAATTCCTCTTTATTTCCTTAAATCTTCAATGCCATTTTGAAAGTAAACTTTTGTTCAGTAGATTGAGATTTTTAAATCCAAAACTTAATTTTGTCACTTGTGAGTTGTGACTGTTCTATTTCAATAAGGGGTCGTTTGGTAGAGTGTATTAGAAGAAATAATGCATGCATTAGCTTTGTGTATTAGTAATACCTTGTTTGGTACATTTTTTTTAGCCGATGTATAACGATTGTGTACTGAGGTGTGTATTACTAATACATGGAATACATGGTATTAGTAATGCAAGGGGTTTTAATGCATGCATTCGCATGATTAAAGACCCAATTGCCCCTCAAAATCTTTTTTACATCTTTTCCACCATATTTGTGGAGGGTATCTTTGTAAATAAATATTTTTTTAAAAAAAATTATGCAATGCATGCTATTTTTAATATACTAAACCAAATAGCACATAAGAAATAATTTTTGCATAATTAATGCAAGCATAACTAATACAAGCATTGCTAATGCAAACATTACTAAGACACTCTATTTAACATTATTCTTATACACCCTACCAAACGACCCCTAAATGCATCTTCCTTCCATCTTAATTTTCTTCTCACAGAAAATTTCACTTATTCTATCCAATTGCCTTTCCACTTTTTCCAGGCATAGGAAATGACATTAAGTGAGTAGGAATCCCCATCCAGCACACTAGTTATTGAAAAGCTAGTTCAGAGAATTAACTTATCCATTTTCAGGACTGGGAGGTGGCTTGCCGTTTGATCTCTTCGAAATGCTGGACAAAGTGAATTTATACCTTTATTTTGTTGAATAAGTTTTCAAGTGAGAAGCTACTAATCACAGGTAAAGAGGAACTCTACAACATTTGTAGGTGGGGGGAAAAGATCCAACATCAGTAAAACATTGTCACCTATTTCTTTTTGTATAAAATAAATCTGCTTCTGTGAGATTCTTTTTCTCATAATTAGTTGGCTAGGTTACCGTAACTGTGAGCTTTTTTTTTTGGACATGTAATTGCATATTGAGCAACTAATTGAGTGCAACTTGCTCATAACAGGTGAAGGTTCTTTCATTGACAGATCATGATACTCTATCTGGCATCCCCGAAGCACTGGAAGCAGCTAGTAGATTTGGCATTAAAATTATTCCTGGAGTTGAAATTAGTACAATGTTCACCCAAGGGTCAGTATTGATTTGACTTAATGGTTATACCTTTAAACAGGGCAAAGATATAGGAGTAGAACTTATTTTCTCTCTCTCTTCAGTGCTCTATGATGCCACGAGGTCTTCCTTCAAATTTCTATTTTTGGTGTTCCATTACAAAATTGACGACACTGTTGATCCTGGAGATTTTTAAATCCTGTCATCACTCAACTGCAGAAATTTAAAGGTTCTCATTACAGGAGGGACTCTGCATCAGATGAACCAGTGCACATTCTTGCATACTACAGCAGTTGTGGACCAGCAAAATTTGATCAAGTGGACAAGTTCCTGAGTAGTATAAGGGATGGGCGTTTCCTCCGTGCGGAGAACATGATTTTAAAACTTAACAAACTGAAGTTGCCACTTAAGTGGGAGCAGGTAGCAAAAATTGCAGGAAAGGGAGTTGCTCCAGGGAGGCTGCATGTTGCCCGTGCTATGGTTGAAGCTGGCCATGTGGAGAATCTAAGACAGGCTTTTTCCCGATATCTTTATGACGGAGGACCTGCTTATGCTACGTAATTATCACTCTTTGGTTAGATTAAATATATAGCTAAGGTTATTTTTATTTCATTAAAAGGTTTGATGAAGAGTGTTTGCTGGGATACAGGGGAAGTGAGCCACTTTCAGAGGAGGCCGTCCAATTTATATGTGAGACAGGAGGTGTAGCAGTTTTGGCACATCCATGGGCATTAAAAGATCCAATTGCTGTTGTTAGAAGATTGAAAGAATTCGGGCTACATGGTATAGAGGCCTACAGGAGTGATGGAAAACTAGCAGGTACCAGAACTATTGCCCTAATGTTTACTACTACTACTTCAAATGATTTTTGTGAATATGTTACTTTTAAATGCATGCTTGAAAAAGTACCTCATTGTAATAATCTAATTGAAATATACCAAAAAGGGAATAATCGAATTGAAATTCTTGTGTCAATTATGATCCCTCTAACTTTTCACCTTCCCCTTTTTCTTCCACTGGCTGGATGTCAAGCCAGATGTGTTGATTTCATTAATTCTTCTGCTTTTATATATAAATGAAGGACTAATATTGACAGGTACGTAATGATACCAACAAGTTCTCAAAAAGAAAGTAAAATACTTGCAATTTCCCTAATTAAACATGAAAAGTTGATATATGACGGTGTTATTTCTCCCCATTTTTGGGGTATATAGAAGTCGTAGGCCAAAACTTTTTATGTTAAATAGTTGTGTTATTTTTTCCGTCTTTCTATTTAGAAGTCTGGTCTTGCAATGTAACTTACTGCCTTACTTTCTTTATTCTCTTGTGGAAGTCTTGTGCTCACCTCTTTCTCTTGTGTTCACCTCAATTATATCCACTAGAACCATAAATATAGTTGAACAAGTGATAGAAATATTCATTTACTCATACCCACTACCTTATCTGCAATCCTTGATCCACCTCTAATTATATTCCGATCCACCTGTTATGAGCAGCATACAGTGACCTAGCAGATTCTTATGGTCTGCTGAAGCTTGGAGGTTCAGATTTCCATGGAAGAGGAGGGAAGCAGGAGTCTGAGGTCGGAAGTGCGAGCCTTCCAATGTTGGCTGTGCATGAATTTCTGAAAGTGGCCCGCCCTATCTGGGGCAGAGCAATTAGTGAAATTCTGGAGAATTACATAAAATATCCGTCAGAAACGAACTTTCAACTTATTATGAGTTTTGGAAAGCCTAAAGTCTGCAAGGGCATTTCTCCTGCGAGTTGTCCCGGTGATTTTATGGGACAATGCTTGTCACTGTGGTTGACAAATGAGGAGACGCAGAATGCGGAATTTGAAGCCATCAAATTGAAGCTTGCAGCCATATCTACCAATCAATGATTAGGTTCTGCAGCGCGCGCTGCAATGAGGATATTCTTTTGCCATAATTTTGGGACACCAAAGCTTCACATATCTATTTATCTAACATCTCTATCTATATTATTATAATTGTCTTCACAGAAGAGACGTGGTACATCGCTTGGGCAAGAAAAACTATTTATGGAGCAATGCAACTTTTTTGTATGACTATTTAGCTGTGTCTTTGCTTTAAATCTTTTTTACTTCTACCATGTTTTACCTATTTGATTTTGAAGAATCGTTGCACTTGCTTTTAAAAAAAAAACCCCACAAAACTTATCACAACACTTGGCCAAAAATGTCTGTAGACTTTCTTCTCCCAATAATACTCAAATAACCCAGTGTAATTTTCACAAAGTGGGGTCTGGGAGGGTTGAGTGTATGCATGTACAAAACTAGTTTACAATAGACCCTCAAAAAAACAGTCCAATGCTGATAATCAAACTGTAAAGGAAACCACAAATAATAACCAAACTTAAAGGACAAACAACTACAAGAGTAATACTACGACTAATATTATAGAAGAATAAGCAAGACAATGCTCAACTATCTAATTAACCACCAACCCTAATCCATGTCCTCCATAACCTTCTATCTAAGGACATTTCCTTGATAAGTTGATGTTGCGTTACGTCTTGTCTAATCACCACTCTCTAATAATTCCTTTGGCCTATCTCTTCCTCTTTTGAAATCATGCATAGCCAATATCTCACACCTTTACGCTGGGACATCCGTTCATCTCCTTTGCATATGCCTGAACCATCTTAGCCTCGTTTCCTGCATCTTGTCCTCTACCAAGGACACTCCTACCATGCCTCTTATATCATCATTCCTAATTTTATCTATTTGATAAACATATGATACTATCACCATAATATGAACAAGACCCAAATAATTACGTCGTTTTGAATTCAAGTCTCATTTCCTTAAAATGAACCCTTAACCTTCCAAATCAAAATAGATACCCTTATCCTTATTTTCCAAATGTCAAATTCCATTTCCAATCATTTTATCAGCATAAATAAAAAAAAAAATCCTTCAAATCTACTCGAGGGAATGTTTCAATATATCATTAGTCTTTGCATAAAAGTTGAGCCAATCATGAGAGTAGTAAGAAACCACAAATCCTGGGGACATGTAAGTTGTTGATGCCTTACTTGAACCTTAAAACTAAAAACCCTTCCAAGTTAGTCACATCACAAATGCAACCTATCACACAACCTTCTCACCAAAAGTACCTAGTTGCTTTGGTTACTTCACGAAACTGATTTTCGTCGTCGATATAGAACCTCAAACCACCAATGCACTAATTCAAATCCATAAAACAATAAATCACTGCACACATTCTTATAAACATTCTAAGATATTTCACACAAATGCCTGCTTAAAACCCCTTCAGCATAAGCTCATTATCCCAACATCAATTCACTCATCTTAGTCTTAATTGATATTACTAATCCTTAATTAAATCTCTGAGATTCCCTTCACAACTTGAACAAGTTAACACTCACCATTGATCCCCCATTTTAAATGTCCTTTTTAATTAATATCTTGCTCAAGTGTCCGTAGTTAAAAAACTTGTTCGTTCTTCCATTGTTGAATGTAATGTCGATCTCCATCCCTCTAAATAGGTGAAATATCTGGTAGATATGAAGGTTTTAAAAACCTGTTTAAGCTAAATAACACAAAGGGAAATCAAAGATTGCGCCTGAAACAAAAAGACGAGAGAGAGAATAGAAGCAGAGGAAAAACACTTTTATTAATGCTTCAAATTAGATATATAAGAGCCTAGAATTAAAAGTAAAAAATAACACACGATCTTAGCGTTTCACTAAACAACTCCTAAATAATAGGAAAGCATTACTAACAATTAATTGACTAAGTCTTACTTAAAACATTGGCACTAAAATTAAATTTACTGCAGTTCAAAAGCAGATTCCTAACACTCCTCCTTGCTTTGGATACTGCAAACTCCAATTTTCTGTCTAAGAAGCTTGAATTTGCTGATCGGTAAAGGCTTAGTAAACAGATCTGCTAGCTAGTTTTCAAACTTGCAGTAGACTAGAGTCACTTCTCCCCTTTGCTGCACTTCTGTTAGGAAATAGAACTTGATGTTGAAATGCTTGATCTTCTTGTGAAACACCGGATTGTTTGAGATTGTAACAGCTGCTTAGTTTTCGACAAGAATGATAGTACTTTCCTTCTGTTCCAAATGTAAATCATACATGATCTTTCTAAGCTACACGACTTGGTTTACTGCTCCTGTTGCTGCTATGAATTCAGCTTCTGCAGTGGATTGTTCAACAATTTTCTGTTTCTTAGATGGTCATGAGAATATTCCTGAACCTAGTCTAAAACAATGGCCAAAGGTACTTCTCACATCATCTGCGGATCCAACCCAATCACTATTTGAGAATCCAAGTAACTTGAAGCTTGGACACTTCTCAAACTCTACACCATAGTCAATAGTACCTTTGATATATCTTAATATTCTTTTTGCTGCTTTTAAATGCATTTCACTTGCACAGTGCATAAAATGAGACAAGAGACTTACAACAAATAAAATATTAGGTCTTGTTGTAGTTAGATACATTAAGCATCCAATCAAGCTTCTATAATAACCTTCATCAACTTTGTCGGCTCCATCTTCTTTACAAAGCTTCTCTTTTTAATTCATCGGCGTGCCCATCGACTTGCATTCCTCCATTTGAAATTTCTTCAGAATTTCCTTTGCATATTTCTTCTGGTAAATGAACACTTCACTTTTGCTTTGCTTGGTCTCCATTCCAAGAAAATAGGTCATAAGACCAAGATTTGTCATTTCAAAAAATTGCATCATTTCTTTTTTAAACTCCTCAACCAACCTTGTATTGTATCCTGTTACCAGAAGATCATCAACATAAAGTGACATAATAAGGATACCAGTGTCACGACTTGAGTCTACACCCTGGACGTAGCCGGCACTCGAAACTCTTGCTAAGAACAACTCATCGACAAAGAACTGACTCTACTTTTCAACCACCTCTAGAATGATGGGTAGTCGAATGATTCTGAGAAATGCACGAGTTAGAATAAGTCTATATGACATAGCTCTATTGCACGATTACGAGTATGAAAGAAAGAAAACTTTCCTTAAATGTCTGTAGTCCATCGTTTATAGAAGTGGGGCCCTCACAACCATAAACAAGACCTTACTTGACACGGCTTCATAGACACCCTAGAACACTTGAACTCTGTGCTCTGATACCAAGTTTGTCACGACCCGAGTCTACACCCTGGACGTGACCGGCACTCGAAGACCATTGCTGGTCCCCAAGCGAACCCTCATCCTGGCTACTACAAGCGGAAGAGTAACTTAAGCATACAAAAGCTTAAAAACTAAATAAAATTCATGAAACTTAAATACAAAGCTTTAACTCAAATGAAAAACTCTGAATATAAAAATAATATTCAACTCGCCATAAAATAGGCAACTTAAGTCTTTAAACATTTAACAAAATAAATGATTCAGACTTCTCAACTATACCGACTATCTATGAAGCCTCTAACTGTTAAAGATGGAAGTCCGGAAAATACCCACGACATCCTGACTAAACTGAAAAGTAAATGAAATCCTTCGGAAATAAGGAGGCTTACCATATCTAACTCGAACTTTTAGATGTATCAATGAAGCTCCTGTTGATGATCCTGAGTACCTGTGTCTGCATCATGGGAAGATGTAGGCCAAATGGCTCAGTACGTGAAATGTACGAGCATGTAAGAGGAATTCTAAAGCATAAACATAAGCTTGAAACTTGATAAAAGTGAGACATACTTACCTCTTTTCAAACTTACTCAACTCAAGGAATACTCAAGGATACTCAAAACTACTCAAACTTACTCAACTCAGAAGTATTCAAGGATAAGGTACTCAACTCAGAGATATGATATTTGACTCTGGGTACTCAACTCAATATAAAGCAACAATACACATGCAATAGATGGAAAGATTTATAAAATAGTAAAAGTAACTTAGTTCGTTAAAGAAAATGCAATAAAAAACTCAACTTTACTTATAGAATAAAGTAATATAGTTTATGTGGGAGATTTTCTAATCGACAACTACCACTATGAGCCTAAGTGGTGATACAACGTCTTGCCCACGCTGCCAGAACTGTCCTATACTTTGCCGTCATATAGAACGCTTAACTTAGTCGATCCACTAGCTTAACTTATGTGATCATCTAAAAAGTATGACCCATTAATACCCATGATGGCTACATAGTTTATGGAGACTTGAGTTAATATGAACTCGCATCCCCATATCGGTGCTCAATACTACTCCAAAAAATATACTTAGCTCATATGTTTTAAAACAACTTCTTTCTTTGGTTTGAGATAATTACTCAAAACTTAGCTTAAAATCTCCCTTGGAATCGATGTTCCCTTTCTTGCTCAAAACTCTTTTGGAAACCTTAGTTTCCTCTCATCTTAATTGTGAAAACATTTACTCTTGGGAATACTTAGTTCCCATATATCATTTTAAAGAAAATGAACTTTACTCTTAGTCTTTACTCAACCTCAAAGCTTAAGTCTTAAAACAAAGTTTATACATTTGTAAAAGACTTCTTAAAATATGGTTCATGCCGAATTATGGACATGAACGACTCAATGCAAGGTTTCCAATAACCATAGATAGAACTCAAATACTTGGAACTCAAGAACTTCAATGTTACTACTCACTTCAAGAATGCTCAACTCAGAGGGTTCATGCGGAATTATGAGCTTGAACTACTCAACTCAAGGACTCAAAGATACTTCTCATCTCAAGACTGTTCGACTTATAGGGTTCACACAAAATTATATGCATGAACAATTCAACTCAAGGACTTCATGGGTAACATGTAATAGTCTCATGATTAGAAATATAATCTCAAAGAGGATTAGGAATTCAATATTCAAGACTTAGAACTTGAAGATACTACTCCTCTCAAAGGTACTCAACTAATGGAGTTCAAGCGGAAGTTATGTGCATGAACAACTCGACTCGAGGGTCTACATAATAACATGGAACTCAGGTATACAACTCTTCTCATTCTCTTACTTACTTCCTTAAAACTTAGTTCAAATCAATGATGGATCTCAAAGAATTCACAATTTAACTCAAAGGCTTTCTTGAACTCTACTCTTAACTCTCTCTTGAATGTGAATTACGAATTCAAGAGTTTTGTTCATGACATGGAGGATCTCATGATGACAAGGTAAACTCATGAATACATTCTCTTCATCCTCATACTCACTTGCTCGAGTATTGAAACGAGTTACTAGAAGTTGTAGAAGACTCCACAAAAGGGATCAAATGGGCTTTCTTAGAATGTTCGGAAGAATTGTCAAAACTTAACTCTTAACTCTACCTTGAATTTGAATTATGAATTCAAGGTTGTGACCATGTTATGAATGATTTCTAGGTGTTTAGAAGTAGCTTAGAGTAGTTAGAATCGAAAAAGGGTGAATGTGTACTTTAAATGAACTCAAATGGGGGAACTGACGACAAACTGGATGGGGCAGGTCACCCTGGTGCTATGGGTGGCGCAGGGCGACAACCCCTTAACTTCAGAGGAGGGTTTGGGGCTCTCTGGCTGGCGCATCGCACCAGGCCCCAACCTAGAAAATCCGACGAATTTTCCTTGTTCGTTTTCTCACCCTAACTCGCCTAGAATCGAACGGTTTCTTCCCCAATCACTTGGATTCGATTACTTAACATAAGTACACTATAATATACTCAAAACAAAACTCAAATTACTAAATTTCATATCAATAAATCATCAAAACCCCAACACAACAAGATTTAGAATGAACTTCAAGAACATCTATCAAGAACTCTAATCTTTCAACTTCAAGAATGAAATTTTGCTGAAAATAACATGATTGGCTTGTGGGTGAACTAACCCAACACTAAGGAAGCTTAAATACCTCTTAGGGATTAAACCCATGGCGAAAATCCGCAACAAGACGCAAGAATCTTGACGAACTCTTGATCCTCTCCTCTTTTCTCTTCTTGAACTCTCAACTAAAACCCTAGGCGTAAACTAGGTTTATAAAACTGAACCTAATCAGATTATACCTCTAAAATATTACTAAAAATGAATCAAATCTGTTTGGATAAAAAAAAGACCAAGATACCCCTTACTATTTCCGATTTTGACTTTCCTTATCTAGACAACCCAACTTCGAATGGACATATCTCTCTCATACGAACTCAAAACTGAGAAAAATCGGTGGTATTGGAAAGATAATTCAAATATATTCTCTACGGTATCTGATAGCACACCTAAGTCATCCTGATCTAGGAGTTATGGTCATTTGAAGTCAACCTAAAACTCATACTTAGCTTAACTTGCAAAATTTCAGATTTTTGCTGTATGCAATTTAACTCTTTTTGGAACTCAAGGTGCTACATCTAGTGACATTAACACTTAAGAAATTTTTAATTCCTTGGTAAAATCTCACTCGCTACGAAGAACGGTTCGAGTCTTAGTTCGAAAATTTTTCTAGGGTGTTACAACCAGTGTCTTTATGTTTTACATACAAAGTGGATTCAGATAAGCTTTTTTCAAAGCCCAAGCTTAACATATGATCATCTATCCTACTATACCAAGCTCTTGGTGCTTGCTTTAGGCCATACAAAGCCTTTTTTTAGCAGATAGACTTTGTCTTCATCACTGTGTTTCACAAATCCTGATGGTTGCTCGACATATATTTTCTCCTCCAGTGTGCCAATTAAGGAGGCTGATTTGACATCGAGTTGGAACACCTTCCATTCCATTTGTGCTGCTATTGCGAGTAGCAATCTGATTGTATCTAATCTTCCAACAGGAGAAAAAGTGTTAGAGTAATCAACACCATAAATTTATGCGTACCCTTTAACTACAAGCCTCGCCTTGTATTTGTTGATGGAACTATTTGCATTTAACTTTGTTCTGAAGATCCATCTCACACCAATGACTTTTCTATCTTCAGGTTTGTCGACCAACACTCAAGTTGTATTTTTCTCAATCATGTAAATCTCCTCCTCCATTGCTTTCTTCCATTTTGGGTCTTGAAAAGCTTCTACTAGACCAACGAGTTCATGGATGGCGACATTAAACCTTTGATAGATATATGACAACAATCTTGTCTCGTTGATTGAATGAACATCTTATAGTTCTTGCTGCCAATGTTCTGTTTTTTGCTCTTCAGTAGGGATGATGTTTGCTTCTAGAGAGCGTTTTCCTGATTTTTGAGAATTCTTCCAGTCCCACTGTTCATTATCACTAAAATGAACATCTCTTGTAATTGTTATCTTTCCTGTTTGAGGATGACAGACCTTGTAGGCTTTAGAAACTCCATTGTAACCCACATGGATGCCTATGATTGCCTTCTTGTCAAGTTTTCCACGTTTAACCTGAGGAACATGAACAAAACAGACACAACCAAACACTTTAAGACAACTTAGTGAAGGCTTAAACCTGAACCAAGCTTCAAATGGTGTTTTATCCTTCAAAGCTTTCATAGGAAGTCGATTTTGCATAGAGCTGCGGTATTTGCTGCCTCTGCCCAAAATATCTTAGGCAACTCCTTCTCATGCAACATACATCTGGCCATATCCATTATCCATCTATTTCTTCTTTCACTAACACCATTTTGTTCTGGTGTGTATGGTTTTGTACGTTGATGCACAATGCGGGCCTCCTCACAAAATGAATCAAATTTTGTTGAAGTGTTTTCCTTCCCATTATCAGATCTCAAAGCTTGAATCTTACAATTACTTTGATTTTCCACCAATTTCTTGAATTTCCAGAATACACCAGCAACTTCTGACTTGAATTTCAAGAAAAAATCCAACACATTCTTGTAAAATCGTCAATGAAAAGAGCGTAATAGATGCTACCTTATAGTGATGGAGTTCTTTGAGGCCCTGCGACATCAGTGTGAACTAGTTGTAGCTTTTTTGGTGCTCTCTAGGTTGATTTTGGAAATGGCTGTGTTGCTTACCATATTGGCAGGCATGACATTCAGTGGAATTTGCTTCCAGATCAGGTACGCTCTCCACCATCTTCAACTTTTGCATCTTGACAAGCCCTTGATAATGATAGTGCCGAGTCGCTTATGCCATAGCTCAATGACATTTTCTTTTGCTGAATACAACATTTGGTCTTCCCCAAATGGATCTAATGAGAAACTTTTTCCACTCATTTTGACTTTAAACAAATCCTCCCCCGAGGGATCCTTGATCAAACAATATTTATCTTCAAAATAAAGTTTGAAACCTTTTTGTAACAATTGACCAACACTTAACAAGTTTCGGTCTAAGTCTGGTACATAAAGAACATCTGTTATTGTTTTTGTACCTGCTTGTGTCTCAACTGCAATAGTTCCCATTACTTTTGTTGAAATGTGACTACCATGGCCTATTCGAACATTTGCAACTCGAGTAGGCTTCAATTCTTTGAAGAGTTCTTTATCAAGAGTCATGTGATTTGTGCATTCGTTATCAATCAACCACGACTAGCTAGAAACATTACTTGCAAAACATGATGCAACAAAAAGTTGATCCTCCTCCTGTTCATTTACAACTCGAGTATCTACATCCTGCTGGTGAGTTTGTTCTTACAAATGATTGCTTCATGCCCAAACTAATTGCACTTACTGCACTTAGCTTCAGGCCTTCTCCAACACTTCAAAGGTGCATTTCCGATCTTGCCGCAATGCTTACAAGGAGGGTAGTTTCCTTTGAAGCTACCTGTTTTGTTTTTGTTGTGGTGTGTTGCACCTTCTCCATCTGTTGGTTGGTACTTCTTGTTCTTGTTTTTATTACATTGTCCATCATCTTGATGCTTGGCTGGTAAGGCTCCTTCAACAATTCCTTCTTTTATCATAACACGTCATTGCTTTTATGCTTGAAAGGCACTTAAGAGCTCTGTTAGTGTAATACTAAACTGTTTTTGACTATTATATCCAAATTTTATCAAGGTGTATATAACCTAAATCAGAATTATATTGCCTAAGTAGGAAATTATTTTTTAATCTTTTTTTATAATAATATATCTAGTATATACAAGAGTATGTAGTAATTGATTCGAGCAGGGCTCGAATATCCGTACCGCTATTTGTGAATCCTTGCTTTGACAGTGTCATTGGTCCATTTTCACAAATGCTGAAAGATGGAGAAAAACCAGTGTACAAACATGTCTTGTTTTCTGATTATTGGGATTATTTCTTTCGTAAGAGGCCTTCTGGTAAAACATCACTAGATTTTGCTAAAATTTGATATTGTAATCTACAAATTTCTTGTTAAGTGAATGTATTGTCAAATTTGTTATCATGTAATGACAAAAACTCTCTTTACATAACCAATGAGTTGGTATGATTGTGTCGTTAGCTTGAATTGTTCTAATCATTCAATAATCTTATTTTACCATTTATCCAACTTTTTGTTTATAATAACTTTACCCCATTTTTTTTTTGTAATATTGTAAGTTTTATCTTCTAATCGTTGATTTGTAACACTGTGATAATTTTAAACTTGAACTCAATAATTTGAAAAATGTTTTCTTTTTTAAAGCAGATATCAAATATAGAATAAGAAAAAACATGTACTCATGATGGGTAGTAAATATCTTTGCCATCAATTAAAGATCTTGTGTTTAGAAATGAATTTGCATTCAGTTTTATATCGAATATTGAATACAAAAAATATAAGAAAAAACACCTACTTAAATGATGCTTATCATTTTCTAAGATCGTGACCGGTAGTAACTATCTCCATCATTAACTATAGATTTTTATTATCAATTTACTTTCACTCCTAAGACTAGTATCAAATATAGAGCTGGCTCCCCGCACTAGTAGTGCACCAGTGTCACCGGCCCCAATCCTTTTTCCGTAGTTTGCTCCATCTAAGTCCTTTTAAAGTGTACCTTTACTTCCTATTGATTCTAACTACTCTAAACTACATCTAAATATAGAGAAATCATTCATAACATGAATCATAACCCTTGAATTCATAATTCAAATTCAAGGTAGAGTTAAGAGTAAAGTCTTGAGAGTTCTTTCGAGTCATTTTGAGAAATCTTTTACAATCTTGTTAAATCTTGTTTTAAGACTTGAGTACTTGAGTTTGAGAATAAGGAGAGTTGAGTTGAATTTTTCAAAATGAATATATGAGAAATAAATATTCCCAAGAATAAATGTTTTTACATTAAAAATGACCGATATCTAAAGGAGTTCATGAGGAGTTTTGAGTACTATCTCTTTTAAGAGAAATATTTTGAGTAATAATCTGAAAGTTGAGGATGATGAAATGTTTTTAAACATATGAGCTAAGTTATATTTTGGAAGTAATATTGAGTACTGATATGGGGACGAGTTTAGATAACTCAAAGTCCTCATAAACCATATAGCCAACGTGGGTAGAAAGGGTCATACTTTTTAGATGATTCCTTATTACTTTTTAAGCATAGCTTAGTGGATCCACTTAGTTGAGAAGTTCTATACCCCGGTAAGGTATATGACAGTTCTGGAAGCGTAGGGGAGACATTGTATCACCACATAGCTTATAGTAATGGTTGTCAGTTAGAGAATCTCCCAAACAGAGTTATTTTGTATCTTTACATACTACCTGAGTTATTATTGTATTTTTAAATACATTGAGTTGTTATCTATTGTTTTAAATGCTTTATATAAACTGTAGTTTTATCACCGTTTTATAATGCATTGAGTTGAGTGTCCATGAGTTGAGGTTGAATTGAGTAGAGTCAAGTTGAGTATGTTTCCTTTTAAGCAGTTCAAGCTTGCACGTTATGTTCAGTGTTCCCCTTCCATGCTTGTACATTCCATGTACTGACGCCATTTGGCCGACATCTTTCATGATGCAGATACTGAAAACCAGGATCATCAACCAGCGCTTCGTTGATCTAGTCGAGTTCCAGATTTGTTTGGTGAGCCTCCTTGATTCCGGAGGATCTCTCATTTAATTATGTTATTTCAATTTGTTAGCATGATCGGGGGTCTTGTACCGGCATCCCTCATAGTATTAGAGGCTTCATAGATAGATAGACAATAGTAGTTCATAAGTCTTGTTCATTTCAGTTGTTATATTCTAGACGTGACTGCCTCTTTTGGCCAGTGAATGTTTTATTTCTAAAATATTTTGAGTTTATCTTTTGAGACATTGAGTTAAAATTTACATTTGAGTTCATTTTATGTTGAGTGAGTCTTCCGCTGAGAGTTGAGCCAGGTCAAGGGTTCGCTTGGGACCAATAATGGTTCTCGAGTGCCGACCATATACAAAGTGAAGTCTAGGGGAGTGACAGTAGTACTACTTTTACTGATAGTTTTTTATCGATATAATAGAGTACACAAGTTTCAAAAAAATATTATTCAAACAAACCACAATTCATGTATATGACACCAAGAAACCACCTCACCAATTTACAAATAGCTATTTCTAGAAGATATATTTTATGATGATGATGTTTGATTAAACTTAAAAGAAATTTTTTTTTGAAAGTGAATCTAACTAAATTTGAATTCGTGCTAGAAAATCATACATTGAGAGTAAATCACTCCCTAACAAAGGTGACTCTGTATTCATAAAAACTCGAATCTAAAACGTCTGATTAAAATTTGAAAAAGTACATGCTACCCCACCATTCAAAACCGACCCTGATTCTCCCCCCTCCCCGTTATTGGGTTCGAAAGTGATTGGGGCGTTATGCGGAAGCTTACAATTGCAAATCATATAGTCGATAAATCAGATGAAAAACAAAAGCATACTAAAAATATATTATTGATATGATTTGGCCAAACGGTCTACATATTATAAAACTAATATTGAAAAAGCATAAACGTATTGGGAGAAAATCTCCCCATAAGCTAAACTCTTAAATATCTACATTGTGAATGTTCTTGTGTTCTTGGTATGAGAAAACGTGTATTCAATTTATAGGATCCCAGACTATTCCTCTAAAGAAAATAATAAACCAAATATGGAGGAAAATTATATTTTCCTATAGGAAAAGTTGAAGCATTTATGGTAATACTTTGACTTTCCTTCAAGAGAAAAATAAATTTCAAATAAGGTAAGAAAATCAGGGCAAAACCCTAACAACCCCCCCCCCCCCCCCCCCCTTCAAACCCACTATAAAAATCCCAAATCTCCTTCTTCCATCATTTCATAGCCAAGCCCCATTCTCATCCACACATACCCCTCTCAAACCCACCATAAGAAAACCCTAATTTTCCTTCTTCCATTTGTACACACTCATCAAGATTCAACACACAAATGACTTCATCAAAATTTGAACCAAATGATGACATACTTGATTTTGTAATCAAGAAAGCAAATGGAATAAAAGGCCTAGTAGACAGAAGCCTTGAAATTATCCCAAATCAATGTATTCAACCAAAAGAACACAGACTAGACAAATCCCAAATTGACAATCAAGAATCAATCCCAACAATTGATTTATCAAATTTTGATGATTTCAATGTTGAAAAATCAATTCAAGAAGCAGCAAGCAAGTGGGGATTCTTCCAAATCATCAATCATGGGATCCCAATTGAAGTTCTTGAAGATTTGAAAGATGCAGCACACAAGTTTTTCGAATTGCCAGCTGAAGAAAAAGTAAAGTATTATAAAGAGAGTTATAGTGCTGGTGAATCTGTGTTGATGTTTTGGAGTGCTATTGGTAATAAAAATGAGAAAGTTTTGGAGTGGAGGGATAGTATAAAACATGGTTGTAATCCAGAAAATGATAGCAGTCTTTGGCCTTCTCAAACAAGGTAACTTTTTGGGTTTTCTGTTCTGTGTAATTTGTAGGTCACGTGTTTTTGAGTAAGTAACAAAAACATACCTGTAGTATTAGTTTTTTCATGAGTTTCATATCTTTAACTGTAAGGTGTTTGTGTTTTCTATCTAAACTCTTGTTAGCTATTTATTAAAACAAACCTAAAAACTTACTAGACCAAGTGTCTCAATACAATCACAAAAGGTTGTGTCACTAGTTAATTAGGCATAAAATTTCGTCCCAATGACAACTGACTCATTAATTTTGAGATGTGTTTTGATAATTAGTTGATGATAGTTCAGATAGGAGGCTTGCAAAAGTATGTTACTTCAGGCCTGTTTTTGACCATTATCTCTAAATTTCATAAAGGTGTATTTAACTTAAATCTGAATTATACTATCTAACTAGGAATTTCTTTTAGTCCCTTTTACAATAATATATTTAGTATAATTCGACAAATAAGAATATGATGTGCGCAAATCTTATTTCTACCTTTGTGGGGTAAAAATGTTGTTTCTGATGGACTTTCTGAACACTCGTAGTGAATTTTTTTAAATTGACGTTAAATTAACTTGCCATTAAATTTTATACGCTCTTAATGAAATTCCTGACTTTGTCACTGGTTTATAGGAACCAAGTCTTGGAGTATCAAAAGTGGGCTAAACCACTTG
Source organism: Solanum verrucosum (assembly GCF_900185275.1). Lineage (NCBI taxonomy): Eukaryota > Viridiplantae > Streptophyta > Magnoliopsida > Solanales > Solanaceae > Solanum > Solanum verrucosum. The sequence goes on from NW_026020412.1 coordinate 2,021,666, forward strand.
CTAAAAAGTTGTTAGAGGTGCTATTGAAGGGTCTCAATGTCAATGAATTTGATGAATCTTTAGGACCTCTCTTGATGGGAACTATGGCTATCAACATAAACTATTATCCACCATGCCCAAATCCAAGTATCACCATTGGGGCTCGCCGACACTGCGACGTCTCCTGCATCACTCTGCTCTTCCAGGACGACACGGGAGGCCTATATGTTCGAGGGACTAAAGGCGATAATTGGATCCACGTAAATCCAATCAAAGGCGCCTTAGCGGTTAACATAGGTGACTCGTTGCAGATCATGAGCAATGATCGATACAAGAGTATCGAGCATTGTGTAGCAGTTGATTCGAGCAGGGCTCGAATATCCATACCGCTATTTGTGAATCCTTGCTTTGACAGTGTCATTGGTCCATTTTCACAAATGTTGAAAGATGGAGAAAAACCAGTGTACAAACATGTCTTGTTTTCTGATTATTGGGATTATTTCTTTCGTAAGAGGCCTTCTGGTAAAGCATCACTAGATTTTGCTAAAATTTGATAGTTTAATCTACAAATTTCTTGTTAAGTGAATGTATTGTCAAATTTGTTATCATGTGATGACAAAAACTCTCTTTACATAACCAATGAGTTGGTATGATTGTGTCGTTAGCTTGATTTGTTCTAATCATTCAATAATCTTATTTTACCCTTTATCCAACTTTTTGTTTATAATAACTTTACCCCATTTTTTTTCTTTGTAATATTGTAAGTTTTATCTTCCAATCGTTGGTGTGTAGCACTGTGATAATTTTAAACTTGAACTCAATAATTTGAAAAATGTTCTTTTTTTAAAGCAGATATCAAATATAGAATAAGAAAAAACATGTACTCATGATGGGTAGTAAATATATTTGCCATCAATTAAAGATCTTATGTTTAGAAATGAATTTGCATTCAGTTTAATATCGGATATTGAATACAAAAAATATGAGACAAAACACCTACTTAAATGACGCTTATCATTTTCTAAGATCGTGACCGGTAGTAACTATCTCCATCATCAACTAAAGATTTTTATTATAAATTTACTTTCACTCCTAAGACTAGTATCAAATATAGGGCTGGTTCCCCGCACTAGCAGTGCGCTAGTGTCATCTTCCCCACCCTTTTTCCGTCGTTTGCTCCATCAAAGTCCTTTTAAAGTGTACCTTTACTTCTTATTGATTCTAACTACTCTAAACTACATCTAAATATAGAGAAACTATTCATAACATGAATCATAACCCTTGAATTCAAGGTAGAGTTAAGAGTAAAGTCTTAAGAGTTCTTTCGAGTCATTTTGAGAAATCTTTTACAATCTTTTTAAAACTTGTTTTAAGACTTTAGTACTTGAGTTTGAGAATAAGGAGAGTTGATTTGAATTTTTCAAAATGAATATATGAGAACAAAGTATTCCCAAGAATAAATGTTTTTACATTAAAAATGACCGATATCTAAAGGAGTTCATGAGGAGTTTTGAGTACTATCTCTTTTAAGAGAAATATTTTGAGTAATAATCTGAAAGTTGAGGATGATGAAATGTTTTTAAAAATATGAGCTAAGTTATATTTTGGAAGTAATATTGAGTACTGATATGGGGACGAGTTTAGATAACTCAAAGTCCTCATAAACCATATAGCCAACGTGGGTAGAAAGGGTCATACTTTTTAGATGATTCCTTATTACTTTTTAAGCATAGCTTAGTGGATCCACTTAGTTGAGAAGTTCTATACCCCGGTAAGGTATATGACAGTTCTGGAAGCGTAGGGGAGACATTGTATCACCACATAGCTCATAGTAATGGTTGTCAGTTAGAGAATCTCCCAAACAGAGTTATTTTGTATCTTTACATACTACCTGAGTTATTATTGTATTTTTAAATACATTGAGTTGTTATCTACTGTTTTAAATGCTTTATATAAACTGTAGTTTTATCACCGTTTTATATTGCATTGAGTTGAGTGTCCATGAGTTGAGGTTGAATTGAGTAGAGTCAAGTTGAGTATGTTTCCTTTTAAGCAGTTCAAGCTTGCACGTTATGTTCAGTGTTCCCCTTCCATGCTTGTACATTCCATGTACTGACGCCATTTGGCCGGCATCTTTCATGATGCAGATACTGAAAACCAGGATCATCAACCAGCGCTTCGTTGATCTAGTCGAGTTCCAGATTTGTTTGGTGAGCCTCCTTGATTCCGGAGGATCTCTCATTTAATTATGTTATTTCAATTTGTTGGCATGATCGGGGGTCTTGTACCGGCATCCCTCATAGTATTAGAGGCTTCATAGATAGATAGACAATAGTAGTTCATAAGTCTTGTTCATTTCAGTTGTTATATTCTAGACGTGACTGCCTCTTTTGGCCAGTGAATGTTTTATTTCTAAAATATTTTGAGTTTATCTTTTGAGACATTGAGTTAAAATTTACATTTGAGTTCATTTTATGTTGAGTGAGTCTTCCGCTGAGAGTTGAGCCAGGTCAAGGGTTCGCTTGGGACCAATAATGGTTCTCGAGTGCCGACCATATACAAAGTGAAGTCTAGGGGAGTGACAGTAGTACTACTTTTACTGATAGTTTTTTATCGATATAATAGAGTACACAAGTTTCAAAAAAATATTATTCAAACAAACCACAATTCATGTATATGACACCAAGAAACCACCTCACCAATTTACAAATAGCTATTTCTAGAAGATATATTTTATGATGATGATGTTTGATTAAACTTAAAAGAAATTTTTTTTTGAAAGTGAATCTAACTAAATTTGAATTCGTGCTAGAAAATCATACATTGAGAGTAAATCACTCCCTAACAAAGGTGACTCTGTATTCATAAAAACTCGAATCTAAAACGTCTGATTAAAATTTGAAAAAGTACATGCTACCCCACCATTCAAAACCGACCCTGATTCTCCCCCCTCCCCGTTATTGGGTTCGAAAGTGATTGGGGCGTTATGCGGAAGCTTACAATTGCAAATCATATAGTCGATAAATCAGATGAAAAACAAAAGCATACTAAAAATATATTATTGATATGATTTGGCCAAACGGTCTACATATTATAAAACTAATATTGAAAAAGCATAAACGTATTGGGAGAAAATCTCCCCATAAGCTAAACTCTTAAATATCTACATTGTGAATGTTCTTGTGTTCTTGGTATGAGAAAACGTGTATTCAATTTATAGGATCCCAGACTATTCCTCTAAAGAAAATAATAAACCAAATATGGAGGAAAATTATATTTTCCTATAGGAAAAGTTGAAGCATTTATGGTAATACTTTGACTTTCCTTCAAGAGAAAAATAAATTTCAAATAAGGTAAGAAAATCAGGGCAAAACCCTAACAACCCCCCCCCCCCCCCCCCTTCAAACCCACTATAAAAATCCCAAATCTCCTTCTTCCATCATTTCATAGCCAAGCCCCATTCTCATCCACACATACCCCTCTCAAACCCACCATAAGAAAACCCTAATTTTCCTTCTTCCATTTGTACACACTCATCAAGATTCAACACACAAATGACTTCATCAAAATTTGAACCAAATGATGACATACTTGATTTTGTAATCAAGAAAGCAAATGGAATAAAAGGCCTAGTAGACAGAAGCCTTGAAATTATCCCAAATCAATGTATTCAACCAAAAGAACACAGACTAGACAAATCCCAAATTGACAATCAAGAATCAATCCCAACAATTGATTTATCAAATTTTGATGATTTCAATGTTGAAAAATCAATTCAAGAAGCAGCAAGCAAGTGGGGATTCTTCCAAATCATCAATCATGGGATCCCAATTGAAGTTCTTGAAGATTTGAAAGATGCAGCACACAAGTTTTTCGAATTGCCAGCTGAAGAAAAAGTAAAGTATTATAAAGAGAGTTATAGTGCTGGTGAATCTGTGTTGATGTTTTGGAGTGCTATTGGTAATAAAAATGAGAAAGTTTTGGAGTGGAGGGATAGTATAAAACATGGTTGTAATCCAGAAAATGATAGCAGTCTTTGGCCTTCTCAAACAAGGTAACTTTTTGGGTTTTCTGTTCTGTGTAATTTGTAGGTCACGTGTTTTTGAGTAAGTAACAAAAACATACCTGTAGTATTAGTTTTTTCATGAGTTTCATATCTTTAACTGTAAGGTGTTTGTGTTTTCTATCTAAACTCTTGTTAGCTATTTATTAAAACAAACCTAAAAACTTACTAGACCAAGTGTCTCAATACAATCACAAAAGGTTGTGTCACTAGTTAATTAGGCATAAAATTTCGTCCCAATGACAACTGACTCATTAATTTTGAGATGTGTTTTGATAATTAGTTGATGATAGTTCAGATAGGAGGCTTGCAAAAGTATGTTACTTCAGGCCTGTTTTTGACCATTATCTCTAAATTTCATAAAGGTGTATTTAACTTAAATCTGAATTATACTATCTAACTAGGAATTTCTTTTAGTCCCTTTTACAATAATATATTTAGTATAATTCGACAAATAAGAATATGATGTGCGCAAATCTTATTTCTACCTTTGTGGGGTAAAAATGTTGTTTCTGATGGACTTTCTGAACACTCGTAGTGAATTTTTTTAAATTGACGTTAAATTAACTTGCCATTAAATTTTATACGCTCTTAATGAAATTCCTGACTTTGTCACTGGTTTATAGGAACCAAGTCTTGGAGTATCAAAAGTGGGCTAAACCACTTGCTAAAAAGTTGTTAGAGGTGCTATTGAAGGGTCTCAATGTCAATGAATTTGATGAATCTTTAGGACCTCTCTTGATGGGAACTATGGCTATCAACATAAACTATTATCCACCATGCCCAAATCCAAGTATCACCATTGGGGCTCGCCGACACTGCGACGTCTCCTGCATCACTCTGCTCTTCCAGGACGACACGGGAGGCCTATATGTTCGAGGGACTAAAGGCGATAATTGGATCCACGTAAATCCAATCAAAGGCGCCTTAGCGGTTAACATAGGTGACTCGTTGCAGATCATGAGCAATGATCGATACAAGAGTATCGAGCATTGTGTAGCAGTTGATTCGAGCAGGGCTCGAATATCCATACCGCTATTTGTGAATCCTTGCTTTGACAGTGTCATTGGTCCATTTTCACAAATGTTGAAAGATGGAGAAAAACCAGTGTACAAACATGTCTTGTTTTCTGATTATTGGGATTATTTCTTTCGTAAGAGGCCTTCTGGTAAAGCATCACTAGATTTTGCTAAAATTTGATAGTTTAATCTACAAATTTCTTGTTAAGTGAATGTATTGTCAAATTTGTTATCATGTGATGACAAAAACTCTCTTTACATAACCAATGAGTTGGTATGATTGTGTCGTTAGCTTGATTTGTTCTAATCATTCAATAATCTTATTTTACCCTTTATCCAACTTTTTGTTTATAATAACTTTACCCCATTTTTTTTCTTTGTAATATTGTAAGTTTTATCTTCCAATCGTTGGTGTGTAGCACTGTGATAATTTTAAACTTGAACTCAATAATTTGAAAAATGTTCTTTTTTTAAAGCAGATATCAAATATAGAATAAGAAAAAACATGTACTCATGATGGGTAGTAAATATATTTGCCATCAATTAAAGATCTTATGTTTAGAAATGAATTTGCATTCAGTTTAATATCGGATATTGAATACAAAAAATATGAGACAAAACACCTACTTAAATGACGCTTATCATTTTCTAAGATCGTGACCGGTAGTAACTATCTCCATCATCAACTAAAGATTTTTATTATAAATTTACTTTCACTCCTAAGACTAGTATCAAATATAGGGCTGGTTCCCCGCACTAGCAGTGCGCTAGTGTCATCTTCCCCACCCTTTTTCCGTCGTTTGCTCCATCAAAGTCCTTTTAAAGTGTACCTTTACTTCTTATTGATTCTAACTACTCTAAACTACATCTAAATATAGAGAAACTATTCATAACATGAATCATAACCCTTGAATTCAAGGTAGAGTTAAGAGTAAAGTCTTAAGAGTTCTTTCGAGTCATTTTGAGAAATCTTTTACAATCTTTTTAAAACTTGTTTTAAGACTTTAGTACTTGAGTTTGAGAATAAGGAGAGTTGATTTGAATTTTTCAAAATGAATATATGAGAACAAAGTATTCCCAAGAATAAATGTTTTTACATTAAAAATGACCGATATCTAAAGGAGTTCATGAGGAGTTTTGAGTACTATCTCTTTTAAGAGAAATATTTTGAGTAATAATCTGAAAGTTGAGGATGATGAAATGTTTTTAAAAATATGAGCTAAGTTATATTTTGGAAGTAATATTGAGTACTGATATGGGGACGAGTTTAGATAACTCAAAGTCCTCATAAACCATATAGCCAACGTGGGTAGAAAGGGTCATACTTTTTAGATGATTCCTTATTACTTTTTAAGCATAGCTTAGTGGATCCACTTAGTTGAGAAGTTCTATACCCCGGTAAGGTATATGACAGTTCTGGAAGCGTAGGGGAGACATTGTATCACCACATAGCTCATAGTAATGGTTGTCAGTTAGAGAATCTCCCAAACAGAGTTATTTTGTATCTTTACATACTACCTGAGTTATTATTGTATTTTTAAATACATTGAGTTGTTATCTACTGTTTTAAATGCTTTATATAAACTGTAGTTTTATCACCGTTTTATATTGCATTGAGTTGAGTGTCCATGAGTTGAGGTTGAATTGAGTAGAGTCAAGTTGAGTATGTTTCCTTTTAAGCAGTTCAAGCTTGCACGTTATGTTCAGTGTTCCCCTTCCATGCTTGTACATTCCATGTACTGACGCCATTTGGCCGGCATCTTTCATGATGCAGATACTGAAAACCAGGATCATCAACCAGCGCTTCGTTGATCTAGTCGAGTTCCAGATTTGTTTGGTGAGCCTCCTTGATTCCGGAGGATCTCTCATTTAATTATGTTATTTCAATTTGTTGGCATGATCGGGGGTCTTGTACCGGCATCCCTCATAGTATTAGAGGCTTCATAGATAGATAGACAATAGTAGTTCATAAGTCTTGTTCATTTCAGTTGTTATATTCTAGACGTGACTGCCTCTTTTGGCCAGTGAATGTTTTATTTCTAAAATATTTTGAGTTTATCTTTTGAGACATTGAGTTAAAATTTACATTTGAGTTCATTTTATGTTGAGTGAGTCTTCCGCTGAGAGTTGAGCCAGGTCAAGGGTTCGCTTGGGACCAATAATGGTTCTCGAGTGCCGACCATATACAAAGTGAAGTCTAGGGGAGTGACAGTAGTACTACTTTTACTGATAGTTTTTTATCGATATAATAGAGTACACAAGTTTCAAAAAAATATTATTCAAACAAACCACAATTCATGTATATGACACCAAGAAACCACCTCACCAATTTACAAATAGCTATTTCTAGAAGATATATTTTATGATGATGATGTTTGATTAAACTTAAAAGAAATTTTTTTTTGAAAGTGAATCTAACTAAATTTGAATTCGTGCTAGAAAATCATACATTGAGAGTAAATCACTCCCTAACAAAGGTGACTCTGTATTCATAAAAACTCGAATCTAAAACGTCTGATTAAAATTTGAAAAAGTACATGCTACCCCACCATTCAAAACCGACCCTGATTCTCCCCCCTCCCCGTTATTGGGTTCGAAAGTGATTGGGGCGTTATGCGGAAGCTTACAATTGCAAATCATATAGTCGATAAATCAGATGAAAAACAAAAGCATACTAAAAATATATTATTGATATGATTTGGCCAAACGGTCTACATATTATAAAACTAATATTGAAAAAGCATAAACGTATTGGGAGAAAATCTCCCCATAAGCTAAACTCTTAAATATCTACATTGTGAATGTTCTTGTGTTCTTGGTATGAGAAAACGTGTATTCAATTTATAGGATCCCAGACTATTCCTCTAAAGAAAATAATAAACCAAATATGGAGGAAAATTATATTTTCCTATAGGAAAAGTTGAAGCATTTATGGTAATACTTTGACTTTCCTTCAAGAGAAAAATAAATTTCAAATAAGGTAAGAAAATCAGGGCAAAACCCTAACAACCCCCCCCCCCCCCCCCCCCTTCAAACCCACTATAAAAATCCCAAATCTCCTTCTTCCATCATTTCATAGCCAAGCCCCATTCTCATCCACACATACCCCTCTCAAACCCACCATAAGAAAACCCTAATTTTCCTTCTTCCATTTGTACACACTCATCAAGATTCAACACACAAATGACTTCATCAAAATTTGAACCAAATGATGACATACTTGATTTTGTAATCAAGAAAGCAAATGGAATAAAAGGCCTAGTAGACAGAAGCCTTGAAATTATCCCAAATCAATGTATTCAACCAAAAGAACACAGACTAGACAAATCCCAAATTGACAATCAAGAATCAATCCCAACAATTGATTTATCAAATTTTGATGATTTCAATGTTGAAAAATCAATTCAAGAAGCAGCAAGCAAGTGGGGATTCTTCCAAATCATCAATCATGGGATCCCAATTGAAGTTCTTGAAGATTTGAAAGATGCAGCACACAAGTTTTTCGAATTGCCAGCTGAAGAAAAAGTAAAGTATTATAAAGAGAGTTATAGTGCTGGTGAATCTGTGTTGATGTTTTGGAGTGCTATTGGTAATAAAAATGAGAAAGTTTTGGAGTGGAGGGATAGTATAAAACATGGTTGTAATCCAGAAAATGATAGCAGTCTTTGGCCTTCTCAAACAAGGTAACTTTTTGGGTTTTCTGTTCTGTGTAATTTGTAGGTCACGTGTTTTTGAGTAAGTAACAAAAACATACCTGTAGTATTAGTTTTTTCATGAGTTTCATATCTTTAACTGTAAGGTGTTTGTGTTTTCTATCTAAACTCTTGTTAGCTATTTATTAAAACAAACCTAAAAACTTACTAGACCAAGTGTCTCAATACAATCACAAAAGGTTGTGTCACTAGTTAATTAGGCATAAAATTTCGTCCCAATGACAACTGACTCATTAATTTTGAGATGTGTTTTGATAATTAGTTGATGATAGTTCAGATAGGAGGCTTGCAAAAGTATGTTACTTCAGGCCTGTTTTTGACCATTATCTCTAAATTTCATAAAGGTGTATTTAACTTAAATCTGAATTATACTATCTAACTAGGAATTTCTTTTAGTCCCTTTTACAATAATATATTTAGTATAATTCGACAAATAAGAATATGATGTGCGCAAATCTTATTTCTACCTTTGTGGGGTAAAAATGTTGTTTCTGATGGACTTTCTGAACACTCGTAGTGAATTTTTTTAAATTGACGTTAAATTAACTTGCCATTAAATTTTATACGCTCTTAATGAAATTCCTGACTTTGTCACTGGTTTATAGGAACCAAGTCTTGGAGTATCAAAAGTGGGCTAAACCACTTGCTAAAAAGTTGTTAGAGGTGCTATTGAAGGGTCTCAATGTCAATGAATTTGATGAATCTTTAGGACCTCTCTTGATGGGAACTATGGCTATCAACATAAACTATTATCCACCATGCCCAAATCCAAGTATCACCATTGGGGCTCGCCGACACTGCGACGTCTCCTGCATCACTCTGCTCTTCCAGGACGACACGGGAGGCCTATATGTTCGAGGGACTAAAGGCGATAATTGGATCCACGTAAATCCAATCAAAGGCGCCTTAGCGGTTAACATAGGTGACTCGTTGCAGATCATGAGCAATGATCGATACAAGAGTATCGAGCATTGTGTAGCAGTTGATTCGAGCAGGGCTCGAATATCCATACCGCTATTTGTGAATCCTTGCTTTGACAGTGTCATTGGTCCATTTTCACAAATGTTGAAAGATGGAGAAAAACCAGTGTACAAACATGTCTTGTTTTCTGATTATTGGGATTATTTCTTTCGTAAGAGGCCTTCTGGTAAAGCATCACTAGATTTTGCTAAAATTTGATAGTTTAATCTACAAATTTCTTGTTAAGTGAATGTATTGTCAAATTTGTTATCATGTGATGACAAAAACTCTCTTTACATAACCAATGAGTTGGTATGATTGTGTCGTTAGCTTGATTTGTTCTAATCATTCAATAATCTTATTTTACCCTTTATCCAACTTTTTGTTTATAATAACTTTACCCCATTTTTTTTCTTTGTAATATTGTAAGTTTTATCTTCCAATCGTTGGTGTGTAGCACTGTGATAATTTTAAACTTGAACTCAATAATTTGAAAAATGTTCTTTTTTTAAAGCAGATATCAAATATAGAATAAGAAAAAACATGTACTCATGATGGGTAGTAAATATATTTGCCATCAATTAAAGATCTTATGTTTAGAAATGAATTTGCATTCAGTTTAATATCGGATATTGAATACAAAAAATATGAGACAAAACACCTACTTAAATGACGCTTATCATTTTCTAAGATCGTGACCGGTAGTAACTATCTCCATCATCAACTAAAGATTTTTATTATAAATTTACTTTCACTCCTAAGACTAGTATCAAATATAGGGCTGGTTCCCCGCACTAGCAGTGCGCTAGTGTCATCTTCCCCACCCTTTTTCCGTCGTTTGCTCCATCAAAGTCCTTTTAAAGTGTACCTTTACTTCTTATTGATTCTAACTACTCTAAACTACATCTAAATATAGAGAAACTATTCATAACATGAATCATAACCCTTGAATTCAAGGTAGAGTTAAGAGTAAAGTCTTAAGAGTTCTTTCGAGTCATTTTGAGAAATCTTTTACAATCTTTTTAAAACTTGTTTTAAGACTTTAGTACTTGAGTTTGAGAATAAGGAGAGTTGATTTGAATTTTTCAAAATGAATATATGAGAACAAAGTATTCCCAAGAATAAATGTTTTTACATTAAAAATGACCGATATCTAAAGGAGTTCATGAGGAGTTTTGAGTACTATCTCTTTTAAGAGAAATATTTTGAGTAATAATCTGAAAGTTGAGGATGATGAAATGTTTTTAAAAATATGAGCTAAGTTATATTTTGGAAGTAATATTGAGTACTGATATGGGGACGAGTTTAGATAACTCAAAGTCCTCATAAACCATATAGCCAACGTGGGTAGAAAGGGTCATACTTTTTAGATGATTCCTTATTACTTTTTAAGCATAGCTTAGTGGATCCACTTAGTTGAGAAGTTCTATACCCCGGTAAGGTATATGACAGTTCTGGAAGCGTAGGGGAGACATTGTATCACCACATAGCTCATAGTAATGGTTGTCAGTTAGAGAATCTCCCAAACAGAGTTATTTTGTATCTTTACATACTACCTGAGTTATTATTGTATTTTTAAATACATTGAGTTGTTATCTACTGTTTTAAATGCTTTATATAAACTGTAGTTTTATCACCGTTTTATATTGCATTGAGTTGAGTGTCCATGAGTTGAGGTTGAATTGAGTAGAGTCAAGTTGAGTATGTTTCCTTTTAAGCAGTTCAAGCTTGCACGTTATGTTCAGTGTTCCCCTTCCATGCTTGTACATTCCATGTACTGACGCCATTTGGCCGGCATCTTTCATGATGCAGATACTGAAAACCAGGATCATCAACCAGCGCTTCGTTGATCTAGTCGAGTTCCAGATTTGTTTGGTGAGCCTCCTTGATTCCGGAGGATCTCTCATTTAATTATGTTATTTCAATTTGTTGGCATGATCGGGGGTCTTGTACCGGCATCCCTCATAGTATTAGAGGCTTCATAGATAGATAGACAATAGTAGTTCATAAGTCTTGTTCATTTCAGTTGTTATATTCTAGACGTGACTGCCTCTTTTGGCCAGTGAATGTTTTATTTCTAAAATATTTTGAGTTTATCTTTTGAGACATTGAGTTAAAATTTACATTTGAGTTCATTTTATGTTGAGTGAGTCTTCCGCTGAGAGTTGAGCCAGGTCAAGGGTTCGCTTGGGACCAATAATGGTTCTCGAGTGCCGACCATATACAAAGTGAAGTCTAGGGGAGTGACAGTAGTACTACTTTTACTGATAGTTTTTTATCGATATAATAGAGTACACAAGTTTCAAAAAAATATTATTCAAACAAACCACAATTCATGTATATGACACCAAGAAACCACCTCACCAATTTACAAATAGCTATTTCTAGAAGATATATTTTATGATGATGATGTTTGATTAAACTTAAAAGAAATTTTTTTTTGAAAGTGAATCTAACTAAATTTGAATTCGTGCTAGAAAATCATACATTGAGAGTAAATCACTCCCTAACAAAGGTGACTCTGTATTCATAAAAACTCGAATCTAAAACGTCTGATTAAAATTTGAAAAAGTACATGCTACCCCACCATTCAAAACCGACCCTGATTCTCCCCCCTCCCCGTTATTGGGTTCGAAAGTGATTGGGGCGTTATGCGGAAGCTTACAATTGCAAATCATATAGTCGATAAATCAGATGAAAAACAAAAGCATACTAAAAATATATTATTGATATGATTTGGCCAAACGGTCTACATATTATAAAACTAATATTGAAAAAGCATAAACGTATTGGGAGAAAATCTCCCCATAAGCTAAACTCTTAAATATCTACATTGTGAATGTTCTTGTGTTCTTGGTATGAGAAAACGTGTATTCAATTTATAGGATCCCAGACTATTCCTCTAAAGAAAATAATAAACCAAATATGGAGGAAAATTATATTTTCCTATAGGAAAAGTTGAAGCATTTATGGTAATACTTTGACTTTCCTTCAAGAGAAAAATAAATTTCAAATAAGGTAAGAAAATCAGGGCAAAACCCTAACAACCCCCCCCCCCCCCCCCCTTCAAACCCACTATAAAAATCCCAAATCTCCTTCTTCCATCATTTCATAGCCAAGCCCCATTCTCATCCACACATACCCCTCTCAAACCCACCATAAGAAAACCCTAATTTTCCTTCTTCCATTTGTACACACTCATCAAGATTCAACACACAAATGACTTCATCAAAATTTGAACCAAATGATGACATACTTGATTTTGTAATCAAGAAAGCAAATGGAATAAAAGGCCTAGTAGACAGAAGCCTTGAAATTATCCCAAATCAATGTATTCAACCAAAAGAACACAGACTAGACAAATCCCAAATTGACAATCAAGAATCAATCCCAACAATTGATTTATCAAATTTTGATGATTTCAATGTTGAAAAATCAATTCAAGAAGCAGCAAGCAAGTGGGGATTCTTCCAAATCATCAATCATGGGATCCCAATTGAAGTTCTTGAAGATTTGAAAGATGCAGCACACAAGTTTTTCGAATTGCCAGCTGAAGAAAAAGTAAAGTATTATAAAGAGAGTTATAGTGCTGGTGAATCTGTGTTGATGTTTTGGAGTGCTATTGGTAATAAAAATGAGAAAGTTTTGGAGTGGAGGGATAGTATAAAACATGGTTGTAATCCAGAAAATGATAGCAGTCTTTGGCCTTCTCAAACAAGGTAACTTTTTGGGTTTTCTGTTCTGTGTAATTTGTAGGTCACGTGTTTTTGAGTAAGTAACAAAAACATACCTGTAGTATTAGTTTTTTCATGAGTTTCATATCTTTAACTGTAAGGTGTTTGTGTTTTCTATCTAAACTCTTGTTAGCTATTTATTAAAACAAACCTAAAAACTTACTAGACCAAGTGTCTCAATACAATCACAAAAGGTTGTGTCACTAGTTAATTAGGCATAAAATTTCGTCCCAATGACAACTGACTCATTAATTTTGAGATGTGTTTTGATAATTAGTTGATGATAGTTCAGATAGGAGGCTTGCAAAAGTATGTTACTTCAGGCCTGTTTTTGACCATTATCTCTAAATTTCATAAAGGTGTATTTAACTTAAATCTGAATTATACTATCTAACTAGGAATTTCTTTTAGTCCCTTTTACAATAATATATTTAGTATAATTCGACAAATAAGAATATGATGTGCGCAAATCTTATTTCTACCTTTGTGGGGTAAAAATGTTGTTTCTGATGGACTTTCTGAACACTCGTAGTGAATTTTTTTAAATTGACGTTAAATTAACTTGCCATTAAATTTTATACGCTCTTAATGAAATTCCTGACTTTGTCACTGGTTTATAGGAACCAAGTCTTGGAGTATCAAAAGTGGGCTAAACCACTTGCTAAAAAGTTGTTAGAGGTGCTATTGAAGGGTCTCAATGTCAATGAATTTGATGAATCTTTAGGACCTCTCTTGATGGGAACTATGGCTATCAACATAAACTATTATCCACCATGCCCAAATCCAAGTATCACCATTGGGGCTCGCCGACACTGCGACGTCTCCTGCATCACTCTGCTCTTCCAGGACGACACGGGAGGCCTATATGTTCGAGGGACTAAAGGCGATAATTGGATCCACGTAAATCCAATCAAAGGCGCCTTAGCGGTTAACATAGGTGACTCGTTGCAGATCATGAGCAATGATCGATACAAGAGTATCGAGCATTGTGTAGCAGTTGATTCGAGCAGGGCTCGAATATCCATACCGCTATTTGTGAATCCTTGCTTTGACAGTGTCATTGGTCCATTTTCACAAATGTTGAAAGATGGAGAAAAACCAGTGTACAAACATGTCTTGTTTTCTGATTATTGGGATTATTTCTTTCGTAAGAGGCCTTCTGGTAAAGCATCACTAGATTTTGCTAAAATTTGATAGTTTAATCTACAAATTTCTTGTTAAGTGAATGTATTGTCAAATTTGTTATCATGTGATGACAAAAACTCTCTTTACATAACCAATGAGTTGGTATGATTGTGTCGTTAGCTTGATTTGTTCTAATCATTCAATAATCTTATTTTACCCTTTATCCAACTTTTTGTTTATAATAACTTTACCCCATTTTTTTTCTTTGTAATATTGTAAGTTTTATCTTCCAATCGTTGGTGTGTAGCACTGTGATAATTTTAAACTTGAACTCAATAATTTGAAAAATGTTCTTTTTTTAAAGCAGATATCAAATATAGAATAAGAAAAAACATGTACTCATGATGGGTAGTAAATATCTTTGCCATCAATTAAAGATCTTGTGTTTAGAAATGAATTTGCATTCAGTTTTATATCGGATATTGAATACAAAAATATGAGACAAAACACCTACTTAAATGACGCTTATCATTTTATAACATCGTGACCGGTAGTAACTATCTCCATCATCAACTAAAGAATTTTATTATCAATTTACTTTCACTCCTAAGATTAGTATCAAATATAGGGTGAAGATCCCCCTCCCTCCCCCCCCATGCCCCCCTCCACAATTAAAGATTGTGATAGATAGTCTCTTAATGACGAAAACTGGTACCAAATGTCGAGTTTTAATTATCAAATACAATGTAAATTCTACAAAAAATTCACCCTAACAACAAAAACTCATTCATAAAAATATGATTCGTCAAATCCATCCAAGTTTGGCTTGATCATTGACCATTTTATTTACTAGCTCAAGTCATTAAAAACTGTGTTGATATGTTGTAGAATGTAGTTTCCAATCATTTAACCAATATAAATTGGTGTATAATTTCACATTTCCTTGAATTTTGAGCATTTGGCATAGTTTAAATTTAATAATTTCACATTTGACACTATCTAACACGTTTGGAGAGAGGTAAATTAATGTATCAAATTTCTAGCAAACGAAGAACAGAAATATGATGAAAATTTAGTATTGTATATGGAAATGCACTCAAGCATATGTAATTTTTTCTTGTAACAGATTTACGTAGTACTGATTTTATGACTTTTTAAAACTTTTTGCTATTTACTCAAATTAAAAATAATAATACATATTTCGTATCTGTCCCCATCAAATCTTCTCAATTGTCATAATAATATATAGCTATAAAATTATAATATCAAAAGTAAAACAAAATATTAAATTATAGTAGTACTATTTTTATTGATAATTTTTTTTATGGATATAATAGAGTTTACAAATTTCAAAAAAAATATTATTCAAACAAACCACAATTCATGTATATGACACCAAGAAGCCACCTCACCAACTTCCAAATAGATATTTCTAGAAGATATATTTTATGATGATGATGTTTGATTAAAACTTAAAAGAAAAAAAATTGAAACACTAGATAAAAAAATAATTCAAGAATTTTGTTTAGGTTATTTCATAGCCAACCCCCCTTGTCCCCCTCACACCTCTCTCAAGCCCACCATAAAAAAACCTCAAATTTCCTTCTTCCATTAGTACACACTAATCAAGATTCATCACACAAATGACTTCATCAAATTTGAACCAAATGATGACATACTTGACTTTGTAATCAAGAAAGCAAATGGAATAAAAGGCCTAGTAGACAGAGGCCTTGAAATTATCCCAAATCAATGTATTCAACCAAAAGAACACATACTACACAAATCCCAAATTGACAATTAAGAATCAATCCCAACAATTGATTTATCAAATTTTGATGATTTCAATATTGAAAAATCAATTCAAGAAGCAACAAGCAAGTGGGGTTTCTTCCAAATCATCAATCATGGGATCCCAATTGAAGTTCTTGAAGATTTGAAAGATGCAGCACACAAGTTTTTCGAATTGCCAGCTGAAGAAAAAGTAAAGTATTATAAAGAGAGTTATAGTGCTGGTGAATCTGTGTTGATGTTTTGGAGTGCTATTGGTAATAAAAATGAGAAAGTTTTGGAGTGGAGGGATAGTATAAAACATGGTTGTAATCCAGAAAATGATAGCAATCTTTGGCCTTCTCAAACAATGTAACTTTTTGAGTTTTTTGTTCCGTGTAATTTGTAGGTCACGTCTTTTTGAGTAAGTAAAAAATATACCTGAAGTATTAGTTTTTTCATGAGTTTCATAGCTTTAACTGTAAGGTTTTTGTGTTTTCTCTCTGAATTATTGTTAGCTATTTATCAAACAAACCTCGAAACTTACTTGACCAAGTGTCTCAATACAATCACAAATGGTTGTGTCACAAATTTAGTAGGCATAAAATTTCTCCCCATTGGAAACTGACTTATTAATTTTGAGATGTATTTTGATAATTAGTTGATGATAGTTCAGATAGGAGGCTTGCAAAAAATTGTTACTTCAGACCTGTTTTTGACCATTATCTATAAATTTTTTAAATGTGTATATAACTTAAATCAGAATTATACTGCCTAAGTAGGTGTTTTTTTAAATCCTTTTTACAATAATATTTCTAGTATAATTCCACAAGTTGGGTATGGAGAGGATATGATGTACGGAGATCTTATTTCTACCTTTGTGGGGCCAAAATGTTGTTTCTAATGGATTATATGAACACTCTTAGTAAAATTCTTGACATTGACATTAAATTAACTTGCCATTAAATTTTATAAGCTTTTAACGAAATTCCTGACTTTGTCACTGGTTTATAGGAACCAAGTCTTGGAGTATCTGATGAGTCTGAGATTTGGACTCATTTAGGAATTTGTTTTGATAGTATAAGTGTCCTCAAATGCCTAATTTATGCTATAAATTGATGTTAAAGTCTTGAATTTTCAGGTATGTGAGCTAAGGAGCAAGGTAAGGACACTAACAAGAAAAAAGGAGCAAAACAAGATGAAGTGGAGAAAAGCGATCTTGGTGATCGCCAAGACCACTCGGCGAACCGCCGAGTGGCTCTTCAGCTTGCCTAAAGTTCTAGTGTGCCAGACCTGGGGAAGAAACCAAGTCGGCGACATAATTGGGCAGTCGGCGAATTGCCGATCGGTTCTGTGACAACACAATGGATCTCCCAAAGTTATAGGACTTAGGATGCTGAGAACCAATACAAAATGGCGATGGAAGAGTGTAACACCCCGTAACTAGAAAGAAGTTTAAAATTGGAAATAGTCATTTTTGGAAAGAATATAAAAATCTGGAAAATTTGCTAAGTATGTTAAGTTGGATTTTTGGTCAATTTCAAACGAACATAACTCCTAGATAAGGATAAGTTAGGTGTGTTTCCAGATATCGTAGGAAAGATCTTGGAGTAATCTTTCCAACTCCACCGAGTTTGCACGATTCCGAGTTTGTATAAGTGAGATATGACCATTTGAAGTTGGATTGTTCAAATAAGAAAAGTCTAAAACCGAATTTTGGAAGGGTATTTTAGTCTCTTCCTTACCTAATTATATTTGATTCATTTTTAGGAGTTTAACTGGGGTCAAATCAGAATGTGGTCAGTTTAGAAAATTGGAAATTTACGCCAGGGATTGGAGAACGGAGAAAAGAGGAGAAAGAAGGAGCAAAGGCAAGATTCGTCAAGAACGTTTGAGTTTGGTCGTGAATTTCGCCAAGGATTCAATCCTAAGAGATATGTGAGTTCACATAGCGATGGGTTCATTCACCCACGCGCCAAACACGTTTAATTCAGCGTGATTTTCATCTTAAAAGATTGAGAATTTGATGTTCTTGAGTTGTGTTCTTGAATTGTTTTCATTCTTGAACTTATATGGGATTGATGAGTTTTCTTGAGATGTTTTAGCGATGTTAAGAGTTGTTTCGAGTTAGATTATAGTGTGCATGTTTTTGGTATCTGAATCTAAGAAGATATTTGAGAAAAGGAATTGGGTTTAATTGAATTAAGGTCATAAATCAAGAAGAAAAATTCGTCAGATTGCACCTAGAGAGGGTCTGGCGCGGCACACCTCATCTGCGCCAGAGAGGCTGGGGCGGCGGGCCAGCACTGCACCAGAAATGAGCCCCAGTAACTTAGGGGCTGGAGCGGCACGACATCGACGCGCCCGGGTCATCTTCCCCCACCTATTTTTTATCGTTTAGCCCATTTAAGGCCTTGTAAAGTGTACTAACACTTCCTATTGATTCTAACTACTCTAAATGACTTCTAAACATCTAGAAATCATCTAGTAACAAGAATCATAACCTTGAATCCATAAATTAAAATTCAATGAAAGTTAAGAGCCAAGCCTAGGAAGTTCTTAGAGTCCTTTCAAGATGTCTTGTGCAAGTTCTTTTAACTTTGTTTTAAGACTCGAAGTTTAAGTTGAGTAAAGAGTAAGAAGTAAAGAATGAAGTTCATTTATTCAAAGATTATAAGGGAACTAAGTATTCCCAAGTGTCTAAAAATATTTTCACATTTGAACAAGAAAGGGAAACACCAATTTCCAAGAGAGCTTTTAAGCTAAGTTTTGAGTAATTATCTCAAACCAAAGAAAGAGTTCTGTTTTAAAAACATATGTGGTGAGTATATTTTTGGGAATAGTATTGAGCACCGATATGGGGATGCGAGTTCATAATAACTCAAGTCTCCATAAACCATGTAGCCATCATGGGTAGTAAAGGATCATACTTTTTAGATAATTCCTTAAGTGATTTTTAGCATAGACTAGTAGATCCACTTAGTTAAGGCGTTCTATATGACAGCAAAGTACAGGACAATTCTGGCAGCGTGGGCAAGACGTTGTATCACCGCTTAGGCTCATAGTGGTGGTTGTCGATTAGAGAAACTCCCACAGAAACTATATTACTTTATTATACGAATACAGTTGAGTTTGTTATTGCATTTCTTTAAGTTTCTTTCTACTATTTTAAAAGCTTTCTATATATTGCATCTGTATTATTGCTTTATATTGAGTTAAGTTATTCATGAGTTGAGTAAAGCCAAGGTAAGTGTTTCTTTCATATTCCCTTCAAGCTTATGTTATGTTTAGTTTTCCCCTTGCATACTCGTACATTCAATATATTGATGCCATTTGGCCTGTATCATTGTTATGTTGCAGACACATGTAACCAGGTTCATCATCCAGCGCCTCGTTGATCCAGTTAAGCACTCAGAGTTTGTTGGTGAGCCTCCTTGCTTTCCGAAGGGATCCTTTTTACATTGCTTTATAGTATTTTAGTTGTTAGGATGACCGGGGGTCTTTTCCCAACATCCCTCTTTGTTTTAGAGGCTTCATAGATGGATAATTATAGTTATTTAGTCTATTCATTTCAATTGTATACGTTTAAGACTTGAGTTGCCAATTTGGCTAAGTTATTATCTCTTAAGTTATTGCATGAGTTATGTTTCTTATGTTTAGTCTTCAGCTGAGTAAGTATGCTAGGCCAAGGGTTCATTTGGGGCCTGATGAGTCCATGATTTGGACTCATTTAGCTCTATATTTTGATAGAATTAGTGTCCTCAAATGCATATTTTGTCTCAATATCTGATGAAAACCCTTAAGTTTCATGTGTTTGGAGTTTGAGGGAAAGCATGGACACTACTTAGCAAAAAGGAACAAAGACAGCTGTAAGAATGAAGAAATGAAGATCTGCGAAGCCGAAACCGTTTGGCGAGTCGCCAAAAGGTCTTATTCTCGCCTTTTGTTCCAGTGTGCTAAGCCCTGAAAGAAAGGATCAAATCGGCGGTGAACAAGAGCAGTTGGCGTGTCGCCGAGAAGTTCTGTGAAGCAGTACTATGTCGCCCAATGATCCAAAACACGACAATGATAAAGGATAGAGCAAGACGGCGATGAAACCTACCAAAGGAAGGATCGCCGAGTTGATCGGTGATCTCGACTAACGACGCCGAATTATCCACTGCAACATAGATTTTTGAAAATTATAAATACTCGTTGAGAGTTATAGCTTAATATCAGATTTTTAATATAGAATTTTTATACATAGAATTTTGAGTTCTAACTTTGGAGATGGTTTTGAAGAACTTGAACATTCAAAGGGTTTCAACTCCAAGAATTTGGACTTGGGTGTTGTGGATTCTTCACTCTTTGCTTGTTTTGAGACTTAAATTTTTATACACATTTGAATGCAAACTCATATTGGTATAAATTTCTATCTCTTTTACATGTCTAGCTAAAACCCCAATTCTTGGGGTGTGATTTTGTGAATATGGGTTAGATTATCTGTTGGGTCTTGCTTGTTGATGATTCATTTGTTATTTAGATGTGATTTCGTTTAGTAGTTGTCGTGGAACTTAATGAAATTATAGTTGCAAATATGATTTCACCTTTGTGTTTTCGACTTGCTAGAGAGAGAGGTCGTAAAACTAAGACTACTAAATTGATGGCCAGTGGAATTGGGTCGACATGAGGTTCAACTGGAGAGAGTGAACCCCAGTCCTTCTCCCACACACTTAGCTCGAAAGAGTGATTGGGCTAAAGCGGAGGCTGTTCTTTATGCAACAACTCGGTGTTCGAGAGAAATCGAGTTGATTCAGGGTAAGTTGCTCGAGAGAGAATTTACCCCCACTATAGTCTAGTCTAGTTACAATATTCAATGGAATTATTATCAAAAGCATGTACCCAATATTTAGTTTATTCCGTATTCCTATCACATCCCAAGAATCTTTTATCCTTGATTACTATTCCTTATATTTAAGCTGATTTTTGTTTACTTGTGACAAACCCCCATTAATAATTGACGCTTGTGTCACCCCTTAGATTTAACATGTTCTTATTCGATAATATTTTTAGCTATGACTAATTAGAACTTAATTTTATTTTTCTATTAATTCTCAAAACCACTCCCTTGGGACTCGATCCCAACCCTTGGTTGAGTTACTTTACTATTGTACGATCATAGACACTTGCATTGGAAGTTGTGTTTTGATTATGCAAACATCAAAATGGCGCTGCTGTCGGGGAGTGGTGTTATTTGACAATTTTTAGCTTAACAAAATTTTTCTTCTTTTTAGTTATAGTTCCACTTACTTAATTTTCAATTTTTTTTCTATTGTTTGTGTTGAAAACAGAAAGCATGAGTGTTAATGGCAGTAACGGTAGCCAGGTTGGCCACTAAGATGACATTAGAAATTTCAATGATGTCCAAGAACCCAACATTAATGACCCCCATCTCATGGGAGGTATTGGGGCCATCCGTTTACCTACAGCCTAAGGAAATGCGGTGTTCCATATAACGAGCACTATGTTGTAACTATTGCAACTAAATGGACTTTTCAGCGGATTGGCTCATGAAGATCCTCACGAGCACCTTCGAAACTTCATAGATGTCTGCGGACCATTCTTTTTCAAAAATATTTCTCAGGAGTCGGTTTGGTTAAGGCTATCTTTTTCTCATTGATGGGAGAAGCGTGTAAATGGCTGGCGGAGTTGCCACGCGAATCCATCACTTCTTGGGAGGAGTTGGTCACTGCATTTAATGTGAGATTTTTCCCTCCCTTGAAAATGATGACTCTTCGGGACAGTATCCAAAGCTTTAAGCGTTTGGAGGGCGAGCCAATTCATGAGACTTTGCTGTGATTCAAAAAGTTGGTGTTCCAATGCCCGACTCATGGTCTGCCCGACAATGTTTTGCTGCAGTACTTTTACCGAAGCCTGGTCTCGGTAAACAAAGGTGTCGCTGACTAACTTTCACCTAGAGGCTTGATGCAGCAACCATATGCTATAGCTTCCCAACTTTTAGATGGAATGACGACCATAAACCGAGCATGGTACACTCGTGAAGACCAGGTCTCTCCTTTCACATTCTAGCTATCTAAGGAGCAGATGGAGAAGGATCATGAGAGAGACTAAAACATGGCCAAGATCACGACACAACTTGACGTTTATCTAAAAATTTCATGGGGGCTGGTGCCCGTGGTGTCAATGCGTGCGGGTTGGGTGTGCAAATCTTGAGGATGAGAAGTTTGTAGCCTTGTACAATGAGGAGGTGAACTTTCTAGCCAACCAAGGCGGTGATTATCGTTCAAACTACCCAAGGCAGGGTGGTAACCAAGGTTGGGCTAGGGATGATGGTTGGAAGGATCGCGACAGAGAATGGAGGGACCAAAATCCTAACTGGAAAGATAGGGAGAAGGACAAATATGTGCCTTCCCATGAACGCCAAAAGCCGAAGGATTCGTAGTGTGGTAGCTCTGAGGATATGCTTTCTCGTATTCTCAACAAAGTTAAGTGTTCAGGCAAAATCTTGAAAGATATGAAGGAAGATGTGTTGACCCTGAGCCAGACCGTCACCTCCCATTCAGTATCAATCAAACAACTAGAGAGCCAAATGGGTCAGATGTCATCTCACCTAAATCCGAGACAAAAAGGGGGTTTGCCTAGTTACACTATGGCTAACCCCAAGAATGAGGTTTGAAGGTGGACTTGCGTCGTGCTGCGACGTTAACTAAGGCGCTGTTTGAGAGGTAACCTAAAACTCTTTATTGCTTTATTTTTCTTTGATTAAATAATGGTGTGTTGATTGCACAGGTGGAAGTGTGGAGAGTGATCGACAAGTACACATTGGTGAGCTACAGGCCCTTTCCGCGAATCGCCGGAAGGTTTGGTGAACCCATACCAGACCGCCATTAGACTCAAGACCAATTTACATTGGATTCTGTAAAACTCGGTGACCATAGGAAATTATTGGTGAGTCGGCGATCCCGATGAATATCGCCGTTTGGACCCCCACAATAACTGGAGATACTGTAAAATTTGGCGAGACAAGTGGCTACTTGGCGTAACACCGAGTGATTTGGCGATCGAGGCTAATGTCGCCGAATGGGCAATAACTGGACGGTTTTTCAGGCCAAAGGTTTAAAAGTTTCAAATTCATTCTCTTGCACTCTAGTCTTTATATTTCTTGCACTTTTAGAGTATTTTAGTTGTTGATTTGTGCTCAAAACTTGGATTACATTGCTGCCTAGCGATTCAATCTTAATTTGGTCAGCGCAAAAGATTGGTTCCCAAACTTTAAGTTATTTCTATTGATTTTGTACTTTAGAGCAATGACATTACCTTGTTGATGTGTATTGGGCCTCTCTGGTAGGATTACAATTTTTGTTTGCTTGCTTTATTTCGATATTATTGACCGTACTGAGTTAGATAGTTGATTCCAAAAAATTATGCCTTATAGTGGATGAAAAATTGTGGGTTACGCATAAGTGCCGTTGGGTATGAGCCTAATTTGGCTATTGCATGTTTTGATTTTGTTTTCGGGGGTTGTGGGGTTGAATTTGAGAAGATGGGTTGAAAATAGGCATATTGAGCCATTTGGCGAGCTAGGTCGAGCTCGCTGAATAACTCGGCGGTTTGCCTAACGTCCCCATCTCACCTTTAATTTAACGCTAAATTTGTTGTTGATTCTGCAACTTTCGGCGAGAAGCTTGATATCGCCGAACGCACTTGGCGTCTCGCCAAAAAACCCCTTTTCATCCTTTGTCTGCACCCTTGTACCCTCTATGCATTGCACTCGTTGAATCGCCTAAGAAGTTGCACATTTCGCCAACTAGTTCGGCGGAGTTTTTCTGTAGCTGAACTTCTATGCTTTTGTTGGGATATTTTCTAACTTTACTTCAAAGCTTTGTAGACATGTCTAGACCTAAAGTAGCAGGGAGAATCATGCCACCCCAATAGATAAGAGCGAATTTTTTTAGGAAAGATACAAGTAAAACAAATCCTCAGTAGACAGGAAGTGAAGGCAAAAAGCCTAGTTCTAGCAAGAGATCTGTCCCCCGAGATCCCACTGCCCCTTCGTGGACTCATGGATTCTACACAACTATACATTCCTTTTTGGCGGCTCATGACTTGGACAATCATAACAAGTCAGTTGCCGCTGAACCTTATGAAGTGGCTCCCGGGACTATTATCCAAGTCCATACTGACACATCGGGCACTAATGCCCAGATAGATGGAGAGACTGCATAGACATGATCTTTTCTTTAGCTCCCTCTCTATCTTTCTTACTTTTACTTTTTGGATACTTTAATTCATCTGCATTTGAGGACAAATTACTTTTAATTATGGTGGGGTGAGGCCCACCTTTGTGTGCTTGCTATTCGTGAATCGTGTTTTGTTTATGTATTTGGGTTGTAAGTGATAATTGTGTTAATACTATTTTCATGGAAGGTTTGAGCTTGTGGCTCCATGTTTTAAATTGCAAAATTATTTTGACCCTTCAGAATTTTTTTTGCCACCTCTAGTGTGTTGAATGCGGCTGTTCTTTTGCAAAATTTGAGTCTCGGTTCCGATCAATTCCGATGACTTGAATAGTTCTCATAATTGAATGAACATAAATGTGCGGCTATGATGAGGCCAAATGAAGTTGCATAGACAATATGTGAACTCTTTGCATCTCGTTGTGACTAGCCTATTGTCGAATCGAGTCTATTGTGATGATCGTTGCACACTAGTGAAAATGTGGAGTCTTGTTTGATTTATAGTTTAATGCCTAGTGTGATGAGCTTACGTGTGAACTATTCATAATGGATCCTAGAATTTGCCTTGTTGGTCCGGTCAACTAAGCGATGCTATCTCTTAATATGATCTTAGGCAACTTCGAAGAGTGTGAGCCAATTTGACATATACCTCTTTTGTGGTCTACCTTGTAAGTGTGTGAACCGGTTTTGAACACCCCTTGAGCCTTACTCTTTGGAAGAAACATGATGAAAACAATGAGCTTTCTTTATCCATCACCCATAATCCTCATGAAGTTGTGGTTAGTCGAATAGCCAACTTAGGCCAAAAGCCTAAGTTGGAGGTGTGGTGAAAAGAGAAGGAAAAATCAAGAAGTGCAAGGAAAGTCTCCTTTAACCCATGGTGTTGAGAAAAATGGAACCCCTCCATATAAAAAAGAGAGAGAGAAGAAAGAAAAAGAAAAAGAATGAAATAGAAAAGTTGTGGAATAAAGTTGAAAAGTATAAAAGAAGTGGGTTCCCAAATAATCCACGGGAAGTGAATACTAGAATGACTTATGAGCACTAATGAAATTGATGAAAGAAAAGGAAAGGAAGTGCTGAGAGAACCACATTTCATGAGGATGAAAGTCACTGAGCCTAACTGACTATACCTTTGCACTCATCCCCATTACAAGCCTTGAAAGACCTTTGTGATTTTGAGTGAGCTGAAGCAAGTGTTGATTGGAAAATACGGGCAAACCTATGGGTGAAATTATGCACTGTGTTCTTCTTTGTGAGTGTAAGCGTTGCATATGATTTTGAAGCTTTAAACTATGAACCATTGTGTGAATGTGGAATCATTATTTGTGTGAGGGCATTTGAACACTATAGTTGAGCTTGAACTTGCATTTGAAGCAAGTATTGCGAGCTTGAGAATCTTTGAGAATGGTGTGTCACAACTTGAATCTTTGGGTACACAAATTGATCTTTGCGTGAGTAAATTGATTCTTGTTGTGTGCATTCATGATTGAGTCTTGTGTAGCACTGTTCGAGACATCCTTGTTGAACAACTGGACTTGAGTTTGCTTGAGGACAAGCAAAAGTTTAAGTTGGGGGTGTTGATGAGTCTACGATTTGGACTCATTTAGGGATATATTTTGATAGAATTAGTGTCCTCAAATGCATATTTTGTCTCAATATCTGATGAAAACCCTTAAGTTTCAGGTATTTGGAATTTGAGGTAAAGCATGGACACTACTTAGCAAAAAGGAACAAAGGCAGCAGAAAGAACGAAGAAATGAAGATCTGATAATTGCCTAACCCGTTCGGTGAGTCGCCAAAAGGTCTTATCCTCGCCTTTTATTCCAGTGTGCTAAGCCTTGAAAGAAAGGATCAAATCGGCGGTGAAAATGAGCAGTCAACGTGTCGCCGATCAGTTCCTCAAAGCAGTACTATGGTGCCCAATGATCCAAAACACGGCGATGCTGAAGGATAGAGTAAGACGGCGATGAAACCTACCAAAGGGCGGATCGCCGAGTTGATCGGTGATCTCGACTAACGATGCCAAATGATCCGCTACAACACAAATTTTTGAAAACTATAAATACTCGTTGAGAGTTGTAGCTTAATATCAGATTTTTAATATAGAATTTTTATACATAGAATTTTGAGTTCTAAGTTTGGAGAGGGTTTTGAAGAACTTGAAGATTCAAAGGGTTTGAACTACAAGAATTTGGAATTGGGTCTTGTGGATTCTTCACACTTTGCTTGGTTTGAGACTTAAATCTTCATACCTATTTGAATGCAAACTCATACTGGTATAAATTTCTATCTCTTTTACATGTCTAGATAAAACCCCAATTCTTAGGGTGTGATTTTGTGAATATGGGTTAAATTATATATTGGGTCTTGCTTGTTGATGATTTATTTATTGTTTAGATGTGATTTCGTTTAATAGTTGTGGTGGAACTAAATGATATTGTAGTTGCATATACGATTTCACCTTTGTGTTTTCGGCTTGCTCGAGAGAGAGGTCGTAAAACTAAGACTACTAAATTGATGACCGGTGGGATTAGGTCGACATGAAGTTCAACTCGAGAGAGTGAAACCTAGTCCTTCTCCCACACACTCAGCTCGAGAGAGTGAGTGGGCTAAGGCAGAGGCTGTTCTTCATGCGGCAACTCGGAGTTCGAGAGAAACTGAGTTGATTCGGGGTAAGTTGCTTGAGAGAGAATTTATCCCCACTATAGTCTATCCTAGTCACAAATATTCAACGGATTTATTATCAAAAGCATGTACCCAATAGTTTAGTTTATCCCGTATTCCTATCACATCCCAAGAATCCCATCTCCTTGATTGGTACTCTTTGCATTTTTTGTTGTTTTTTCTTACTTGTTACAAACCCCCATTGATAATTGACGCTTGCGTCACCCCTTAGATTTAACATGTTTATATTCGATAATGTTTTTAGCTATGACTAAGTAGAACTTAATTTTATTTTTCTATTAATTCTCAAAACCACTCCCTTAGGACTCGACCCTGAACCGTGGTTGGGTTACTTTACTATTGTAAGATCATAGACACTTGAATTGGAAGTTGTGTCTTGATTATGCAAACATCAGGGACAACAATGGTTCTCGAGTGCCAGTCCCGCCCAGTGTGTAGGCTCGGGGTGTGACAAACTTGGTATCAATGCATAGAGTTCAAGAGTCCTAGGGATTCTATGAAGCCGTGTCAGTAGAGTCCTAGTTATCGGTGTGAAGCGCGCCACATCTATAATTAGGAGGCTGAAACATTGAAGAAATTACTCACTTCTTTAACACTCATTTCGTGCGATAGAGTTTATATCTATAAAGTCTCTTTCTAATTCGTGCTTGTGCGCGTTTTAAGTTAATCATGCTTCCACGAAGAGATGTCAGAGGTTGTCTTGCTAGGCGTAATGTTGATGAGCAAGGGGTACCCAATGCACCTGAAGTGCAACCCAAGGAGAACTTACCAATGCTGAGTTTAGGGAAGCGATAAGGATGTTAAGCCAAGTTGTGACCAACCAAGCTGGGCAACAAAGGAGGGATCAATAAGAAGAAGCTGATACTTCGAGGATCCGAGAGTTCTTGAGGATGAATCCTCCAAGTTTCACTGGTTCAAGCACTACTGAGGATCCAGAGAATTTTGTTGAGGAATTGCAAAAGGTATTTGAGGTCACGCACATTACAGATGCTGAGTGAGTTGAACTAGATGCATATCAACTGAAGAATGTTGCTAGGACCTGGTTTGACCAGTAGAAGAAGGGTAAAGCTGAGGGAGCACCACCTGCGAGTTGGGCTTGTTTTGAAGAGGCCTTCTTGGGGAGTTTCTTTCCCCGAGAACTGAGGGAGGCTAAGGTACGAGAGTTCCTCACACTTAAGCAGGATTCTTTGAGTGTTCATGAGTATGGGTTGAAGTTCACCCAACTATCCCATTTTTCTCTAGAGATGGTTGCGAATATGAGGAGTAGAATGAGTTTATTTTTTGCTGGGTTGTCTCGTCTGTCGAGTAAGGAAGGTAAGGCTGCAATTCTAATAGGTGACATGGATATATCAAGGTTGATGGTTTATGTGGAGCAGGTTGAGGAAGAGAAACTGAGGGATAAGAAGGAGTTTAGAAACAAGAAAGCGAAGACAGGAAATGAGTCCGGGCAGCAAAGAAGTAATGTGAACCGTTCGTCATTTCAGCAAAATCAAAAGGGACATGCTCCATCATCTGCTAGTGCACCTGCACCCAGAAACAAAGGTAAGTACAATAGTCAAAATTCACAGCACTTCAGGGCTAGACCTTCCCAATCTTGTGGTAGTGTGGCACAATGAGGTAACTGGTATCCTACATGTGCTAAGTGTGGTAGAACCCACCCAGGTAAGTGTCGCGATGGCTCCACAAGTTGTTTCAAGTGTGGACAAGAGGGTCATTTCATGAAAGAGTGCCCCACGAACTGACAAGGTAATGGGAATCAGGGCAATATAGCCCAATCTTCATCAGTTGCTCCACCAGACAGGGCTGACCTAGAAGAGCTACTTCGGGTACTGGCGGAAGAGCAAATTGCCTTTATGCGATCACTAGTCTCCAAGAGCAAGAGAACTCTCCAGATGTTGTCACTGGTATGATCAAAGTCTTTACTCTTGATGTTTATGCTTTGCTAGACCCAGGAGCAAGGTTTTCTTTTGTAACCCCTTATGTTGCAAATAATTTTGATGTTCTTCTTGAGAAACTCTGTGAACCCTTTTGTGTTTCTACACCTGTTGGGGAGTCTATTATAGTTGAGCGAGTATATCGTGATTGTGTCATATCCATCATTCACAAAAACACCATGGTTGATTTAATTGAGTTATACATGGTAGATTTTGATGTTATTCTAGGTATGGACTGGCTTCATGCCTATTATGCCTCCATTGATTGTATAACTCGAGTCGTTAGGTTCCAAATTCCTAATGAGCCAGTTATAGAGTGGAGTAGTAGTTCAGCAGTGCCTAAAGGTCGTTTCATTTCGTACCTAAAGGCAAGAAAGTTAGTTTCCAAGGGGTGTGTCTATCACTTAGTCCGAGTTAATGACTCTAGTGTTAAGATACCTCCTATTTTGTCAGTTTCAGATGTAAGAGAGTCTCAACAAGTCTTTCCAAATGATCTTCCCGGAGTCCCTCCTGAGAGAGAAATAGACTTTGGTATAGACATTCTTCTAGATACTCATCCTATATCTATTTTGCCATACATAATGGCACCAATAGAGTTGAAAGAGCTTAAAGAACAGTTGAAAGATCTCCTTGATAAAGGATTTATTCGACCAACTGTCTCACCTTGGGGCGCTCCGGTCTTATTTGTGAGAAAGAAAGATAGTTCCCTTAGGATGTGTATAGATTACCGCCAATTGAACAAGGTTACCATCAAGAATAAGTATCATCTTCTGAGAATTGATGATCTTTTCGATCTGCTTCAGGGTGCTACTTGTTTCTCTAAGATAGATCTCAGATTAGGCTATCATCGGTTGAAAGTAAGGGAATGTGACATTCCAAAGACAACATTCAGGACCCGTTATGGTCATTATGAGTTCTTAGTTATGTCCTTTGGTTTGACCAATGCGCCTGCAACATTCATGGACCGTATGAATAGAGTATTCCAACCTTTTATTCCACTTTTTCACTTCCCCAACACCCCCTACCACCCCCTACTTTTAATATTTTAATTTAAACCCTTAAGTTATCATAAATACACTTTAACCCATTTTTAATATTATAAATACCCCTCTGTCCGTTATTATTTCTTACAAAATCATCTATTCTCTCATCTATTTCTATATCCTCTTAATTAAGTATTAAATTTTGATTCCATTTAAGTCTCATATTATTATAATACATATATTTCAATTCTAAATTTTCATATTATATCAGAATATATATAATTCTCATATTTGCTATCAAGTATTGGAGTTCCAAATTACAAGTTACAACAAATTACAAGCTTCAAGAATCGGTTATAACGTCTGCTATTAACGCAGACGTTTGGTACATTCGTTTCATAATATTTATATTTTATTTTTTGCTATTAATTTTTGTGTTATTATTATTTTTATATATAATTAAATATGAGTTCTAGCAAAAAATATACCGGTAAAGGAAAAGAGAAAGAACCAAGTGGCATTAGTAAATTATTTAATTTTAATAAAAAAAGTAGTAAGGAAAAAAATAAGAGTAAATGTGGTGGTACTTCTTCTAAATCAATGTCTAGAGTTAGATTTAATACAAATGATTCTACTTATTTTGATGATACTTCTTATGATATTGATTCAAATGTTCAACTCGATCATGAAATTTTAGAACGAATTTATGGTAATATTAATCCTTATCTTGATGAAAATTCAGGTGAAGAAGTAGAAGTTGGTTCGGGAGAAGAGGAGTTAGAAGATACATCTACTAGTCCGGTGACAGAAGTTCCAAATGAAGCTACAAATTCAACGAAGCAAAATTGTGGACGCCCACCCCTTATACCTCCTACAAGGGAGAAGGTGAAGTATCAACGCCCTAAAAATTTTGTTATGGGGCAACTTATGACTTTAGATAAGGAAAACTCTATTGCTATTTGTAATAAATGTAAGCAACCTTTTAAACATACACAAGGTAGAGGTCAAGGTGGGACGGGGTGCTTAAATAGACATTTGTTATCTTGTGTGCCAATTCAATATAAAGAAGCTAAAGCATTAGCGGATAGAAAAAAAGGAATTCCAGTTAATGATTTTGATATTAATGTCAATGAATTGGTAGGGGCTTCTAACATGGTTCAAGAAACATTAGATCCTTCTAACCCTAGTGGTCCACTAACACAACGTAAATATAATAAGGAAAGAGATCGCGAAAATTTAGCTAAAATGGTTTCTGTTTGTGGTTTGCCTTATAGTTTTCCTTCACATCCCGATTTTATTGAATATATTCAACAAACTTATAATCCTACTTATAGAGGTTTTTCAAGAAATACTGTTAAATCTAATGTTTTTTATATCAAGGTAAACATTGTCAATATCTTCGTTGTATACTTAGCATATTAGATTGTAGAGTGTCTATAACTTCAGACATGGGTCGTAGTGTTAATTGATATGATTATTTAACTGTTACAGCACATTGGATTGATCATAACTGGAATTTGCAAAAAAAAACTCTTAAGTTATATAGAATGTGTAGAGAAAAAAACTGGTGCATATTTAGCTTCAAATATTTTGAGTGTTCTAGATTATTACATGCTTATAGATAAAGTAATGTCTGTCGCATTAGATAATGCATCTAATAATACAAACACTACTAGTATGTTAAAAACTAGATTATGTCCAATTGATGTTAATGCTTTTCATGTTAGATGTGTTGCACATATATTAAATTTAGTTGTACAAGATGGTATTTCATTATTTAATTGTAGTTGTATGAAAATTGAATATGCTGTTGCCTGGATTTTTTTATGCTCATAGAGCTTTTAGAATTAGGGAATTTAATGAGCGTTGTGTACTATGTGATTTGCCACCAAGAAAAATTCCAAGACATATTAAAACAAAGTGGAATTCTTTTTAGGAAAGGCTTTCAGTTGCTTACGAATATAAATAACCCATACAAATGGTGTTTAATGCTCATAATGTTGACCCATTAGATAGAATTTGTGAAGAAGATTAGGAAGAAACTAATGAACTATTAGAATTTTTAAGACTTTTTTATGATGCTACGACCATATTTTCTGGAATTTATTATCGTACTATTTCATCAGTATTAATAAATATTTGTGTTATTACAATTCAATTTTCTAAATACAAAAAAATTGAAAAATTTAGAGTTGCAATTGAAGGTATGGTTGAAAAATTTTAAAAATATTTTTTTCCTATTCCTCAAATTTATTTAACTGCTACTTTACTTAACCCTCAATATAAATTATGAGGTGTGCAGGGGCTTGCTCATACTTTTTATGATACTTTAGAAATTTTATCGGAAGAATTCCAATTTGTGAAATGTGTAAGTCTAGCATAAAAGTAGAAGCTAAAATTTTGTATGAAAAATATAGAACTATAGGAAATACTCAAGGAGAAGTTGGTCAAACTTCTAATCCTCAAATTAAAGCTTGAATTAATAGTTTTATGCGAGGTTTTCTTGGTCTTAATTCTACTAACCGTGATGATTTTGAAGAATATCTTAATCAATCTTTAGAAATAGTGGACGACGAAGATGGCAATGAAGAATTATTAGCATGGTGGAGGAGGCGGAGCGTTGCATTTCCAATTTTGAGAAAAATGGTTCGTGGTGTTCTAGCTATTCAAGCTTCATCAGTTGCATCAGAGGCTGCTTTTAGTGTGGCAAGGTTTCAACTTGGCGATCATAGACATTCATTGGCGGAAGAAAGTTTGGAAACATCAGTTTTATTTAGAGACTGGGTCAACACCGAGATGAGGAATTATAATTTTCCAAAGTTAAGTTTCTAGCAAGTTTGTCAACACCAGAGGATGTTACCGTCGATATGATGCGACAATTATAATTGAATTTTAACGGAGAATACAAATATTAGATTACATCCGAGAACTAATTGAAACAGAACCCTTCCTAGAAGGTAGCTGCGTAAATTAGTTACTCATCTAATAATTGTAACAAATATTAGTTTTACATATGAGAACTTATTGAAACAAAACCCTTCCTAAAAGGTAGCTGAGTAGATTAGTTACTCCACTAATATTTGTAAATTGTAACTTCTAAGTTCTAAGTTGCAATTATAATTTATTGAATAAATTTGAAGGCTTTATTCAAGTCTTTTTTATATAACTATTGTCTTGCATTTTAATTTTAATTTTAAAATACTAACTTTAAAATATTTAATTTAAAAATTGAAATTTGACATTTGAAATTTCAAGTTAAATTCTTTTAAAATATTTAAAATACAAATTTGAACTTCTCAAATTTGAAATTTGAAACTTGAAACTTGAAATTTGAAATTTGAAAACTTAGGCATTTTTATTAGCTAAATATGTTATTGAAAACCAGATAAACTAAAAATGTTATTCAATAACATATAATTTCAAATTGAAATAAATAAACATATAAAAAAATAAAAATCCCACGTCCCATCCCACCAAACCCCGTCTTATCCCGTATATATAGTGGGACGGGATGGGATGAATTTTGATCCCGCCAATCCCGGTCACTGTCAAATCCCAGCCAAGGCATCCCCCGTCCCCCAGTCCCTGTTCCCGTCCCCTTGCCAGCCCTAGCCTAGACCCACATCTCCAACTGATATTAGGAGTTTCTTGGTTTTGGCTGGCTATTTAGAAGGTTCGTAGAGGGGGTTCTCATCTATTTCATCTCCTTTGACCAAGTTAACTCAGAAGATAGTGAAGTTTCAATGGTCTGAAGCTTGTGAGAAAAGCTTTTAGGAATTGAAAAAGAGGTTAACTACTGCCCTAATGTTGACCTTACCAGAAGGTACTCAAGGTTTTGTGGTATATTGTGATGCGTCTAGAGTTGGTTTGGGTTGTGTGTTGATGCAGAATGGTAAGGTTATAGCTTATGCCTCTAGACAGTTGAAAGTTCATGAGAAAACTTACCCAACCCATGATCTAGAGTTGGATGTTGTAGTGTTTGCTTTGAAAATATGGCGTCATTATTTGTATGGTGTTCATGTTGATGTATTCACTGATCACAAGAGTCTTCAGTATGTGTTTAGTTAGAAAGAAGTTAATCTCAGACAAAGAAGGTGGTTAGAATTACTCAAGGATTATGACATGAGTATTCTTTATCACCCATGTAAGGCTAATGTTGTTGTTGATGCCTTGAGCAGGTTGTCTATGGGTAGTACCACCCATTTTGAGGAAGATAAGAGAGAGTTAGCGAAAGATGTGCATAGACTTGCATGATTGGGAGTTCGTATAATAGATTCCACTGAAGGAGGAATAGTGGTGATGAATGGGGCTAAATCATCATTAGTGTCAAAAGTAAAAGAGAAGCAAGACCAAGATCCTATTTTGCTTGAATGGAAGGCAAATGTTCATATGCGAAAAATATTGGGTTTTGAACAAGGGGGAGATGTTGTGTTGAGGTATCAAGGTAGGTTGTGTGTACCAATGGTGGATTAACTCCAAGAGAGGAACATGTATGAAGCTCATAGCTCCAGACATTCTATCCATCCAGGTTTCACAAAAATGTATCGTGACTTGAGAGAAGTTTATTGGTGGAGTAGTATGAAAAAGGGCATTGTAGAGTTTGTTGCTAAGTGTACGTATTGCCAACAAGTTAAAGTAGAGAACCAAAGGCCCGGTGGTATGGCTCAGAATATAGAACTTCCGAAATGGAAGTGGGAGATGATCAATATGGATTTCATCACAGGTTTGCCACGGTCTCGCAGGCAACCCGATTCTATTTGGGTGATTGTTGATAGAACGACAAAAATAGCCCACTTTTTGCCGGTAAAGACTACCCATACAATAGAGGACTATGCCAAGTTGTATCTTCAAGAGGTAGTTAGACTTCATGGGGTGCCAGTTTCGATTATTTCAGATAGAGGTGCACAATTTACTACACAGTTCTGGATATCTTTTCAGAAAGGCTTGGGTTCAAATGTGAACTTAAATACTGCTTTTCATCCTCAGACAGATGGTCAAGCAGAGCGCACTATTCATACTTTAGAGGATATGTTGAGGGCCTGTGTGATTGATTTCAAGGGTAATTGGGATTATCACCTTCTTCTATTTGAGTTCACTAACAACAATAGTTTCCACTCTAGTATCCAAATGGCTCCTTATGAAGCTCTTTATGGGAGAAGATGCAGATCTCTTATTAGATGGTTTAAAGTTAGTGAAACAGGATTGATAGGACCAGACTTAGTTCATCAAGCTATGGAGAAAGTAAATGTCATTCAAGAGAGTTTAAAAATGGCGCAGAGCCGTCAGAAATCCTACACTGATGTTAGGAGAAGAGAGTTAGAGTTTGAAGTAGATAATTGGGTATACTTGAAAGTTTCACCAATGAAAGGTTTTATGAGAATTGGTAAGAAGGGTAAGATTAGTGCCTGGTATATTGGCCCTTACAAAATATCGAAAATGGTAGGTAATGTAGCTTATGAGTTGGAGCTACCATAAGAGTTAGCCGCGGTTCATCCGGGTTTTCACATCTCCATGTTGAGGAAGTGCATGGGTGATCCTTCATTGATAATACCAACTGAAGATATTGGAATCAAGGATAGCTTATCTTATGAAGAGATTTCGGTCTAGATTCTAGATCGCCAAGTTCGCAAGTTGAGAACTAAGGAAGTAGCATCAGTCAAAGTCCTTTGGAGGAACCAATTTGTTGAGAAATCTACTTGGGAAGCTGAGGAATATATGAAGAAGAGATATCCACATCTCTTTGAAACTGGAGAAGTTCCAGACCAAGGTACTAATCCTCTTCTTAGTACTCTTTCATTTATAAGTTAACGTGTAATTGCATTGCTTGTTGGGTGTTTGAGCTGAATGTTACATGTTACACCCTTAGCCTACTAAGAGTAAGCTCATTCGAGGACGAATGTTCCCAAGGGGGAGATATTGTAACACCCCATAACTAGAAAGAACTAGAAAGAAGTTAAAAATTGGAAATAGTCATTTTTGGAAAGAATATAAAAATCTGGAAAATTTGTTAAGTATGTTAATTTGGATTTTTGGTCAACTTCAAACAACCATAATTCCTAGCTCAGGATCAGTTAGGTGTGTTTACGGATATTATAGGAAATATCTTGGAATAATCTTTCCAACGCCACCGAGTTTGAGCGATTTCGAGTTCATATGAGTGAGATATGACCATTCGAAGTTGGGTTGTTCAAATAAGGAAAGTCTAAAACCGGATTTTGGAAGGGTATTTTATTCTTTTCCTAACCCAATTATTTTAATTCGTTTTTAGGAGTTTAATTGAGGTCAAATCAGAGTTTGGTCATTTTAGAAAATTGGAAATTTACTCTAGGGCTTGGAGAAAAGAGAAAAGAGGAGAAATGAGAAAAGAGGAGAAAGAAGGAGAAAAGGCAAGATTCGTCAAGAACGTTTGAGTTTGGTTGTGGATTTCGCCAAGGATTCAATCCTATGAGGTATGTGAGTTCACATAGAGTTAGGTTCATTCACCCACGTGCCAAACATGTTTAATTCAGTGTGATTTTCTTCCTAAAAGATTGAGAATTTGATGTTCTTGAGTTGTGTTCTTGAATTGTTTTCATTCTTGAACTTACATGGGATTGATGGGTTTTCTTGAGATGTTTTAGCGATGTTAAGAGTTGTTTCGAGTTAGATTCTAGTGTACATGTTTTGAGTATCTGAATCTAAGAAGCTATTGAGCAAAGGAATTGGGTTTAATGGAAATAAGGTCAGAAATCGAGAAGAAAAATTCATGAGATTGCACCTAGGGAGGGTCTGGTGCAGCGCGCCCCATCTGCGCTAGAGAGGCTGGGGCGGCGTGCCAGCAGTGCACCAGAAACGAGCCCCAGTAACTTAGGGGCTGGCACGGTGCGCCGGGATGCGCCCGGGTCGTCTACCCCCACCCGTTTTTCATCGTTTAGCCCGTTTAAGTCCTTCTAAAGTGTACTAACACTTCTTATAGATTCTAACTACTCTAAATGACTTCTAAACATCTAGAAATCATCCAGAAACATGAATCATAACCTGAATCCACAAATTTAAATTCAAGGAAAGTTAAGAGCCAACCCTAGGAAGTTCTTAGAGCCTTTCAAGAAGTGTTTTGCAAGTGCTTTTAACTTTGTTTTAAGACTCAAAGTTCAAGTTGAGTAAAGAGTAAGAAGTAAAGAATGAAGTTCATTTCTTCAAAGATTATAAGGGAGCTAAGTATTCCCAAGTTTCTAAAAATGTTTTCACATTTGAACAAGAAAGGGAAACACCGATTTCCAAGAGAGCTTTCAAGCTAAGTTTTGAGTAATTATCTCAAACCAAAGAAAGAGTTTTGTTTTAAAAACATATGAGCTGAGTATATTTTTGGGAGTAGTATTGAGCACCGATATGGGGATGCGAGTTCATAATAACTCAAGTCTCCATAAACCATGTAGCCATCATGAGTAGTAAATGATCATACTTTTTAGATGATTCCTCAAGTATTTTTTAGCGTAGACTAGTGGATCTACTTAGTTAAGGTGTTCTATATGATGACAAAGTATAGGACAGTTCTGGCAGCGTGAGAAAGACGTTGTATCACCACTTAAGGCTCATAGTGGTGGTTGTCGGTTAGAGAAACTCCCATAGAAACTATATTACTTTATTATACGAGTACAATTAAGTTTGTTATTGCATTTCTTTAACGAACTAAGTTGCTTTCTACTGTTTTTAAAGCTTTCTATATATTGCATGTGTATTGTTGCTTTATATTGAGTTAAGTTATTCATGAGTTGAGTAAAGCCAAGGTAAGTGTTTCTTTCAGATTCCATTCATACTCGTACATTCAATGTACTGATGCCATTTGGCCTGCATCATTGTTATGATGCTGACACAGGTAACCAGGATCATCATCCAGTGCCTTGTTGATCCAGTTGAGCACTCAGAGTCTGTTGGTGAGCCTCCTTGCTTTCCGGAGGGCTCTTTTTTACATTGCTTTCTAGTATTTCAGTTGTTAGGATGATCGGGGGTCTTGTCCCGACATCCCTCTTTGTTTTAGAGGCTTCATAAATGGATAGCTATAGTTCTTTAGTCTTATTCATTTCAGTTGTATACGTTTAAGACTTGAGTTGCCATTTTGGCTATGTTATTATCTCTTAAGTTATTTCATGAG
Organism: Solanum verrucosum; assembly: GCF_900185275.1. NCBI lineage: Eukaryota > Viridiplantae > Streptophyta > Magnoliopsida > Solanales > Solanaceae > Solanum > Solanum verrucosum. The sequence goes on from NW_026020412.1 coordinate 2,059,999, forward strand.
TTATGTTTCTTATGTTTAAGTATTCCGCTTAGTAAGTATGATAGGCCAAGGGTTCGCTTAGGGCCAACAATGGTTCTCGAGTGCCAGTCACGCCCGTGGTGTAGGCTCGGGGAGTGACAAAGAGAGAAAAAGGCGGATCGCAGAACCATTCGGCGAGCCCGACTTAATCTGTCGACTGGACTTTTAGGCTAAATTTTGTGAAACTATAAACTGATTTTTAAAAGGAGTTCTGACGATTTCTCACCCAGATATTACAGTTCCCATTCTAGAGTTAGAGTTTTCTCTAAGTTTTAGAGTTCTTATTGTAAATTTGGGAGGATTTTGACTTGGGTCTTTGAATTTAACCTTTGGAAAAAATTGTAAAGGCTTGGAGACTATTTATTACCCAGTTGATGGCTAATCGAGTTGGTAATTATTTTTACCTTTTTATGATGTTTAGTTAAAACCCAATTCTTGGGGTGTGATCATGTGATTATGGGTTGAATTAGCTTATAGGTGTTGTTAATTACTGATTTAAATGGTTAATTGAAGTGCGTTTTAATTGATATATGTGTTATTATCTAAGATTGTAGTTGCAAATGCAATTCGAACTTAGAATTTTGCGCCTTCTTAAAAAAGAGGTTTTAGAATCAAAGCTTTCAATTGATGATTGTAATTATTGGGGTGATATGGGTTTATCTCAAGAGAGTAAATTCTAACCTTGATTCTACCTATCTAGCTCGGGAGAGTAGATGAATTAAGGTTTGGCCGTTCTTATTTGCTAAGCTTGTTGATGTTCGAAAGAAATCACTTAAATCGTGATAGTTGTTCAACAGAAAATTATCACACCAATAGCCTAGCCTACCCATGGGTATTTAGCTATTTATTAGTAATTTCAATTACCCATATAGTGAAATTTGCCTATAATAGATCACATCCCGAGAATTCCTCTCTATATTGTTTTAATCGTAGTGTTTGATTGTGTTGTAGCTGATAATTGCAAATCAAAACCCCCTATCTGACATTCGTGTCACCCCCTTTAGACTTCTTTACATGTCTTTTTCGTTAATTTCTATTCCTATAGCTATTTAGACCATATTTGTACTTCCTAATGGAATTTGAACACGTCGCTCCCTGTGGGTTCGACCCCAACCTTTCGTTGGGTTTTATACTGACTAACGATCGTTGACACCTAGAATTGGATGAGGTGTGATTGAAACGTTAATCAATATCAAAAGTGGGCTAAGCCACATACTAGAAAGTTGTTAGAGGTGCTATTGAAGGGTCTCAATGTCAATGAAATTGATGAATCTTTAGAACCTCTCTTGATGGGAACTATGGCTATCAACATAAAATATTATCCACCATGTCCAAATCCAAGTATCACCATTGGGGCTCGCCGACACTACGACGTCTCCTGCATCACTCTGCTCTTCCAAGATGACACGAGAGACCTATATGCTCGAGGGGCTAAAGGTGATAATTGGATCCACATAAATCCAATCAAAGGTGCTTTAGCGGTTAACATAGGTGATTCATTGTAGATCAATGATCGATACAATAGTTTCAAACATTATGTAGCAGTTGATTCGAGCCGGGCTTAAATATCAATACTGTTATTTGTGAATCCTAGCTTTGACAGTGTCATTGGTCTATTTTACAAATGCTAAAATATGGAGAAAAACTAGTGTACAAACATGTCTTGTTTTCTGATTATTGGGATTATTTCTTCCGTAAGATGCCTTATGGTAAAGCATCATTAGATTTTGCTAAAATTTGATATTTTAATCTACAAATTTCTTGTTATGTGAATGTTATTGTATTGTCAAATTTGTTATCATGTAATGACAAAAAGTCTCTCTTTACATAACAAGTGAGTTTTTATTTTTTTGGTAACAAGAATTTTCATTTATAACCAAAAAAAGATCATTACATAGCAACACAATTATGGGCCTAACTGCTTCTCATTCTAATCATCTAACTTCCTATTCATACAGAAAACAAATCAAGAAACTAATCTATTACAAAGGAAATGCTACTCTAAGGATACTTATTTAGAGTTTGTAGAATAGGTTTCAAGCTTGCCTTGTGTTGTCCTCTTAGATGAATATGCGTTACAATCTCTCTAAGGACCTTGTCAGCACATAGTCTTCCTCGTTAGAATCTGATCTTGTTCCTTTCTCTCCAAATGATATATACAATTATCACAAAAACACTAGTCTTGATCTTAGCACCTCTTGCCTTCTCTTTAGCAATTTCACTGATCCAAGCTATCTCTGTTCTCTAGTCATGAATACTTCTTCGGATCCCCATCCAGTTGCACATTCTTCCCCATAATGTCTTTGTCACTTGGCACTCAAAATGAAGATGTTCAAAAGTTTCCTTTGTGTTACTACAAAATACACATTCAGATGGCACTTGAATACCATACTTTTCAAGTCTTTCAACGGTTGCTAATCTTTTCTGCACAACTAGCCACAAGATGAATTTGAATCTTGGATGTACTCCTTTTTTCAGAGTAATACTCTTCCATTATACTCTTGGGAAAGTAGGCATGATATAGTTATACATCTTCTTGGTAGAAAACTTCTCACCTTTCTGTACCTTTGCAAACTCCATCATCAATTCACCTTGCCCAGCTTGCCTTGGGATTATCATATCTCTTGTACTCAAAATCTTTCGCAGTACCCATGAAGCAGCAGTTGGTAGAGTGACAGTTTCAATCCCCCTATTCTTTATGAAATAATTATGCACCCATTGGATCCATAGGCAGTATTTCTTTCTAGCTATATTCCACAGTTGTTTGAGTATTGTAGCCTTATTCCACAAGGTCAACAATATTAAGTCCACCTGCAGCTTGTGGTTTGCACACTGTTTTCCATGACACTAAAGCTTTCCTGGAATTAGTTATTGTCCCTGTCCATAAGAAGGTCCTACAAATTTGTTCTATAGTCTTAATAACCTTCTTAGGAAGTACAAATACATGTGCCCAATAAGCTTGGACCCTAAAAATGACAGACTTTATCAGCTGGACTCTTCCAACATAGGATAACAATTTTGCTGACCAGCAGGTCACTTTGGCAGTGATTTTCTCAATTAAAGGCATAAACTGATTGACACTAAGCTTTTCTGATACCAATGGAACCCCAAGTATCTGAAAGGCATAGTGCCCTCTTTGTAGCTAAGTTCTTCCAACAATTCGTGCTTGGTATGATCATTCACTCCATCTATATACAAGGAGCTCTTGTCTGTATTTGTATTAAGTCCTGAAGCTCTAGAGAATTTCATGAAAGCTTCATTCAAAAGCTGAACATAATTTAGATCAGCCCTGCAGTACATTAATAGGTCATCAACAAAACAAACATATACACTCTCTAGTTTCCTACTTCTTGTATGGAAATTGAAGTTTCCATTTTTTGTGAGCAGTTGTAGTTCTCTTCCTAGATACTCCATGGATAATACAAATAGATAGGGGGACATCGAATTTCTTTGTCTTAATCCCCTCTTAGACTGAAAAGGTTTTGTCAACCCTCCATTCAATAACAAAGAGTAAGATACAATGGTCACACAAGTCATAGTCCATGAAATGAACTTTGCAGGAAATCCCATCACAATCATCAATTGCTTCAAGAAACTCCATTCTAGTGAGTCATATGCTTTCCTTATATCAACTTTAAGAACACATCTAGGGGATATCCATTTTCTTCCATAACTTTTGAATATTTCATGGCTAAATAACACATTATCCAAAATACTTCTACCTTCAATAAATGAAGATTGAGCCCTTCCAACCAGCCCTACTATAACATTATTTATTCTACCTGTAAGGACTTTTGAAATGATTTTGTACAAAGATGTACAACATCCAATAGGCCTGTAGTCCTTAACTTTTGTAGGGGAGGGAACTTTAGGAATTAAAGTAATGGAGTACCAATGATAAAGAATTGTTGCACAACATCCAAAACCTCTCCTTTGACTATATCCCAGTTCCTGTGAAGAACTCAATAGGAAACCCATCCACCCCAGGAGCTTTTTCTTTTGGCATATTCTTGATAGCTTCAATAATCTCTTCATGTGTTACCTCTTTTATCATCTCCTTTTGTTGTTGTAGAGTCAAACACACACATGTATTTACCACCTCAACATTTAAACAAGGCAAATTACTTGTACTAGCACCCATTAGTCCAGTGAACACCCCAATAAATTTAGCTTCAATTGCTCTAGGATCAATAAGCTTGGTATTATTCTCAGTGTAGATAGAATTGATAGCATTATGACTACATCTAATCTTCCATTGAGCATGGAAATACTTAGAATTAGCATCTCCACACTCTATCCAAGTAGCTCTAGACTTCTGCCTTAGCACCTGTTCCTTCACCCTGCTCCACTTCTCAATTTCTAATAATAACATTTTCTCCTGATCAAATAACATTTGATCCATCAGGTCATCTTGAATATGTCTCTGAATAAGGTCAAGTTTCTCTCTTGCTACATGTAATTTCTGTGAAAATACAACCATATATTTGTATTTATCTTTAAGCTTTACCTTTAATTGCTTCAGTTTTTCCTAGACCTTCACCAAAGGCTGTCCAGTGATATCCATCTCCCTTACTTGTTTCAAAGTGCTTTTGAAATCAGGATGCTCCATTATGTTACGATAAAATCTGAAAGGTCTAGGATGTAAAGTAGTATAAGAACAACATTTAATCAAAATAGAGGAGTGGTCGGATACTGAGGGATTAAGATAATCAGGTTCCACCTGACCATACTGTTGCAACCAATTTAAGTCCCCTACTGCCCAATCTATTTTACTGTACACTCTCTTTCCTGCCTCTTATTTGTTACACCAAGTAAAGTGTCACCCTGTACTTCTTAATGATGTCAGTTGCAATGAGTCCAACATACCTTGGAATCCCTTTACTTCACTGGAACTCACAGGTGATCCCATTTTGTCTGCTGAGCTTAACACATTATTGAAATCACCACACAGGATCCAAGGATAATTGTTTTCCACATCAACTTGATTCAAATTAGCCCATAGTCTCTCTCTTTGGGTTTGTTCATTCATAGCAAAGACTACAGTGAGATAAAAGTGACTTTGTATTCTAGGATCCTCATTAATACAATGAATACATTGATCCTTTACTTCCAGAATATTAACCTTGGGACACTTCTTCCAGATCAACCAAATTCTTCTATTAGGCATTTCATTATAATTGTAGCAAGTTTCCCAATCCTTGGCAATCTTCTTTAATATATTCCTAGATTTTGAATTCTTCACCTTTGTCTCCAGACATCCAAACACTTCTATTTTATTCTTTGCCAGAAAGAGCCTAACCTTATTCTGTGTATGGACCTGATTCAGGCCCCTAATATTCCATATAGACAGGATCATGGTGGGACAAATGGCATGAGGTTACCATCACCTTCTTCCCCAACATAAATCATAGCATTTCTACCTCTATTGCTTGCCTCCATCATTACCTCTTGTTGTATATCTACTAACTTGTATTCAACCTCCATTTCACCTTCAGAATCAATAATTTTCTTACCACTCCTTCGAATTATTATTTCATTCATTTTAGTTCCCATTCCTGGCTCTTCCATCACCTTATTCCTGGCTCTGCCAGCCTCAATATCCATGTCTGGATTTGTTTTGACTTGTCATACATGTTGCTTCCCTTTGTACCTCTTCTTTCTTGTAGGATCTTCCCTTTTCTCATCCAGCCCTTGATCATCATTCCTCATAGTTCCCTCCTCCTTATACCAACATTCCACATCATTGTGCCCAAATTTTAGATACTCATTGCTGTACTTTGGCCTCCATTCATATTCAACTGGTTGGTCCCATGGCCCAGAAAGTGTCTCAATTACAATTAGCTCATTCAAAGGATGTGATAAATCTACTTCAATCAGAATCCTAGCAAATGAAATCCTTTCTGCATTTGTAGTAAACCTGCCTGTGTGTATAGGACACCCCACTGCACTAGTAACCTTACTTAATGTTTCAACCGACCAGTAACCCACAGGTAGCCCAGGAAATTTCAACCATAGAGGAACTAAACTAAGTGCCTCCTTATCTAGCTCCAAAACCGATTCCCATCGCTTTAGGACTAATGGTCTATTGTTAACATAGTATGGCCCTTCCATGAGAACTCTCTTTTCACATTGCCTTTGAAATTTAAAAATGTAATATCCATCCTCATGAAAAAGAATCTTAGGTTTAGCCTTCCACACTTTCACTGAATAGGTCTCTAATTATTTTATCGATGGATTAGCTCCTAGTACATAGCCCATTAGTGACGATTCCCAAGTTTTAACCTGCTCCTTTATATCTGCCTCCTTAATTTATACCGTTAAAACTCCATCCTTCAGTATCAGAGGAACATAGTTTAGAGACTTAGCCTTTCGTCGATTCCCCCATTCTTCCCCAGTAGTTTGAGTTGGAATGTAAGGTTTCCCATCTGTAAATAGCAGTCGCCAAATTGTTGGTTCTCTTCTCTCATATTTTACTGCCTATAACTGCACTTCCTCCTCCAAGCTGTTCATATCAACTTCCTCATATACTGTCTTAAACTCCGGTGGTAGGTAGCTCCCAAACGTGATAGGTTGAAGGTTCCTAGGTATTCCAGTCACCGGAATAACGTAGTGTTTACCCGATGTTGTTGCTCGATGCCGCGCCACAACTGATTTCGGTCACAATTGCTACCTTGCTATTGTGCGCCGAAATAAAATCTCTAACCAGTGAGTTGGTATGATTGTGTCATTATCTTGTTTTGTTCTAATCATTCAATAATCTTATTTTACCCTTTATCCTACTTTGTGGTTATAATAAGTTTACCCCATATTTTTTTTCTTTGTAATATTGTAAGTTTATTCTTCTAATCGTTGGTGTGTAACACTGTGATAATTTTAAACTTGAACTGTATAATTTGAAAAATATTTTTTTCTTTAAAGCGGATACCAAATATAGAATAAGAAAAAACACGTACTCATGATGGGTAGTAAATATCTCCGCCATCAATTAAAGATCTCAAGTTTAGAAATGAATTTTCATTAAGTTTTATATCTGATACTGAATACAAAAAATAAGGGGAAAACACCTACTTAAATGACGCTTATCATTTTCTAAGATCGTGACCGGTAGTAACTTACCTCATCTCAACTCAACTCAACCTCATTCCAATATAAAGTAATACAAATAATGCAGTATAAAAAAAGGCTTTAAAATAGTAGATACCAACTCAATGTATTAGAAAATACAATATTAACTCTATTTGTATGCAAAAATACAAAGTAAATTGTGTTTGGGAGATTCTCTAACTGACAACCATCACTATGAGCTATCTGATGATACATCGTCTCACCTATGCTGCTAGAACTGTCCTATACTTTACCGGGGTATAGAAATCCTTAACTAAGTAGATCCACTAGTCTATGCTAAAAAGAAATAAAGGAATCATCTAAAAAGTATGACCATTTTCTACCGACATTGGCTACATGGTTTATGGGGGTTGTGAATTATTAGAACTCTCCTGCATATTGGTTCTCAATACTTCTCCCAAAATATAACTTAGCTCATTATGTTTTAAAGAAAACAATTCCTCTTCCTCAACTTTGAGATTATTACTCAAAAGGTTTTCTCTTAAAAGAGATGATACTCAAAACTGCTCATGAACTCTTCTGGAAATCGGTGTTTCCTCTTTTCTTAAATGTAAAAACATTTCTCTTGGGAATACTTAGTTCCCATATATCATTTTAAATAAAATGAACTAAGCTCTACTCTTCCTCAAACTCAAATTCTCAAGTCTTAAAACAAGTTTAAGAACAATTTGTAAAAAGACTTCTTAAAATGACTCGAAAAGCTCTCAAGACTTGACTCTTAGCTCTACCTTGAATTTAAATTATGAATTCAAGGTATGAGTCACGTTGTGAATGATTTCTATATGTTTAGAAGTACTTTAGAGTAGTTAGAATCAATAGGAAGTGAAGGTACACTTTAAGAGAACTTAGACACGCTAAACAACAGAAACAGGGGGGGGCAGGCGACCCTGGCGCACTGCTGGCGTGGAGCGCCAACCCCTAAAGTTCAGAAGCTCAATTTTGGTACACTGTTGGGAAGCAGCCCCATCTCCTCTGGAGCATCTGGGGGAGCCCTCCACCAAGACTTCCCGACAATTTTTTCTACTCATTTTCTGACTTAAATTCTTCTAGAATCAGACTCTTTTCTCAAATTCTCCTTAGATTCAATTATCCGATACAAGTAAATGAAAATCTACTCAAAATCAACTCTCAAACACATACATTTATCTCAAGAACTAATCAAAACCTTAACAATCCAGATTACGAATGAAACTTCATGAAAACTCATCAAGAACTCAAATCTTTCAACTTTCAAGATCAAAATTACTCTGAAAATAACATGATTGGCATGTGGTTGAATGAACCCAACACTATGAGAACTCACATACCACTTAGGGATTAAACCCTTGGTGAAACAACCTTCGATTCACAAGAAAACTTGATGAACACCTTGACTTTCCTCTTTTCTCCTCTTTTTGAACTCCTCTCAAAATAGTAAGTGTAAATTGGTTTGAGAAAACTGAGAAAAATCAGTTTAGACCCCTAATTATTTACTAAAAACACTTAAATATTAAAGGGTAAGTAAAATACCAAAATACCCCTCACATTTTCGGGTAACTTTCCTTAACTGGACAACCCGATTTCAAATGAGTATATCTCTCTCATATGAGCTCAAAAATTAGCAAACTTGGAAGCATTTGAAAGAGGATTCTAAGATCTTTCATTTGATATCTTATGGGCCATCTAACTCATCCTGTACTGAAAGTTATTGTCTTTTGAAGTTGACCCAAAAGTCATAACTAATGCATAACTTATAAAATTTTAGGTTTTGCTCTTTCCAAATTAGTTCTTTCTAAATTTAGCTCTTTCAAATACCGAGGTGTTACAATATCTCCCACTTGGGAACATTCGTCCTCGAATGAGATTACTCTTAGTAGACTAAGGGTGGAACATCTAACACCCAGCTCAAACACTCAATATGCAAAGTAACACAACATTTCAACTAAAATAAATGCCAAGAAAAGGATTAGTACCTTAATTTGGAATTTCTCCGGACTTAAAGAGATGTGGGTATCCTCAGCCTCCCAAGTAGCTTCTTCAACAAACTAATTCCTCCATAAGATGTTGACTGATGCTACCTCCTTGGTTCTCAATTTGCGAACCTGACGATCAAGAATCTGAACGGGAATCTCCTCATAAGATAATCTATCCTTAATACCAATGTCTTCAGTCGGTATAATAAGTGAAGGATCACCCATACACTTCTTCAACAATGAAATATGGAATATCGATGGACTGGTGGTAATTTTGACGGTAGCTCCAACTCATAGGCTACATTGCCAATCCTCTTGGATATCATATAAGGTTCAATATACTGGGGACTAAGTTTCCCCTTTCTGTCAAACCTCATAACACCCTTCATGGGTGACACCTTCAAAACTCTAAGTCTCTTCTCCTAACATCTGTATAGGATTTTCGAGGACTCTATGTTGTCTTCAACCTTTCTTGAATAGTCTTTACTTTCTCCATAGCTTGATGAACCAAGTCTAGTCCTATAAACCCAACTTCACCAACCTCAAACCATCTAATAAGAGATCTACATCTTCTCCCATAAAGAGCCTCATAAGGAGCCATCTGGATGCTAGAGTGGTAATTGTTGTTGTAAGAAAACTCAATGAGAGGTAAGTAATCATACAAATTACCCTTTGAAATCGATCACACACACCCTCAACATATCCTCAAAACTATGAATCGTACGCTTTGCTTGACCATAGATGAAAAGAAGTACTAAGGTTCACCTTCGAACCCAAACCCTTCTGGAGAGACTTCTAAAATTGTGCACGTCTATCTGAAATAATGGACACCAGATCTCCATGAAGTCTGACAACCTTTTGAATATATAACTTAGCATAGATCTCTACTGAATAGATAATCTTTACCGGTAAGAAATGAGCTGATTTAGTCATTCGATTTACAATCACCCAAATCGAATCATGTTGCCTGCGTGACCGAGGTAAACCAGTAATAAATCCATATTAATCATCTCTCACTTCCATCCCAAAAGTTCTATATTCTGAGCCATACCACCGGGCCTCTGGTGCTCTACCTTGACTTGTTGGCAATTCATGCACTTAGCAACGAACTCTGCAATACCCCTCTTCATACTACTCCACCAGTAGACTTCTCTCAAGTCATGATACATCTTTATGGAACCCGAATGTATAGAATATCTAGAGCTATGAGCTTCCTCCATGATACTCTCTTGGAGTTCATCGACCCTTGGTACACACAATCTATCTTGATATCTCAACACTTCATCTCCCCCTTGTTCAAAAGTAATCACTTTCTGCTTATAAACATATGCCTTCAATTCAAGCAAAACACGGTCTTGATCTTGTTTCTCTTTCACTTCAGACACTAATGATGATTCAGTCCCATTCATCACTACCACTCCTAATTGTGCAAGTCTGTGCATATCTTTGGCTAACTCTTTCGTGTCTTTCTCAACATGGGTGGTACTGTCACGCTCGAGGCTACCCCCTTGACGTAACATGGGACCTAGGATCACGAGTGACCCCAAGCTAACCCTGAACTGGCATATCATAAGCATACTTAAAGATTTACTAAAATGAGAAATACTCTGCGGAAACTTTAAATCAAAAGATAAACTGAAATGGGGAATACTCAATACTAATATGAATAACATACTGAATAAGAATTTACAATACTAGATTATAACTCAAAATACTAGAACTGATTCTAACTATCTCTGAAATAAGCCTCTAACTAACTAGAAATGCTAGGACATACCCCTAGCTAACTCTAGCAAAACTGAAACTAAAAAGGAAAGGCTGAATAGAAAATATGCCCATCATCCTCGAAGAATGAAGACTCACCACTGATGTTGTAGAATACAGATCGAGAACTGATCTACACGTGACCTAAATGCTAAGGATCTGAACCTACATCACGAGAAGATGTAGCGTAGAGTATGCGTCAGTACTTGAAAGGTACTAAGAATGCAGGATATGATAAAGCTGAGCAATATATATATACATATATAAATGCATGGAGCATACTGAGAAATGATATAAGATGAACATGATGAATATACTAAACATACCGAATATGAACTAAACTGAATGCAATGACAAAGTTCATAACATACTGAAACGGAATACTGAAATATAACTAGAAACCTGATCAATGCACTAGAATCTGACTGTGGAAGCAACTATTTACCGACATAAAACCACGTGAGCTAAACGTGGAGTCTAATGTATACGCCCCATCGAGAGGCACCAATATAACTTGCCAGGGGTATAAAGGCATGACTGGCGTGATCATTAAATATGATGCCCACATAGGGGTCTTAGTCTATGGGGGCATGTAGTTCTGGGACTATGAGGGTGACTGACGCTAGTCCAACTCGGAATTAAGCCTACTACCAACTAGAATGTGTATAATACAACAAAACTGAAAATAAACTGGATAGCTCAATATTCTGACATGCTAACTGAAAATGCAACATTAAGTAGTGATAATGAAACATTTGAAAACTGAGGCATGTATATTTGTTTATCTGTCCTAGCTAGTGTAATTCATGGACTAAAAGAACTATACAACTAGGGTTCTGAGTTTCATGCAAGAATCTATGCAAAAACGTTACTAAGACATGATAATCTGATTAAGAACATTACAAAAACTAAATCATAATAATTATTTGAAGTTCCAGAAACCCTAAGTCTAGATAATATGAAGGGAATCAAGAATCTCACTAAATTCTAGGGAACTAATGGGTGAAAGGAACCCACTAGTAAAATCCAACATACCTGGTGATGAATTCCACGAAGAAATCCTTCGATTTCGAGCTGAAACTTGAAAGAAACCTATTGGTTGTTCTTGGGAAAACTGGAGTCTCTTTCTTCTTTTGTTTGTTCTAAATTTGATTGATTTTAGTGAATGATCAATTAGGGTAAGTTCTGAATAAGTTACTAGGCTCAAACTAACCAAAACTACATAGTTTATGGGTTAAACGATGTAGTTTAGGTGTCTAACAAATAGGGGAAAAGACCAAAACGACTCCACTTAAAATTTGACGGGGCCCGACCACGGGTGCAACGACGGACTGTCACAAGGACCATGGTCCGTTGTATGGGTCGTGGTTCTTGGGCCAATGACTACTGATTCTTAGACCTTCCCTCTACAGTCCACGTGTGAAGGATCATTGACTGTGAAGGTCACCGTGGTCTTTCACTTGGGCTAGGGCCTACTGGTTTGGCTTCACAGAAGCCACCATGGCCCGTCATCAAGACCACGGCCCGTGAAGGTCTCCGTGGTCTGATGTCTGAGCTTGGTGTGTTCTACCTGGCTTCCATGAGCCTCCCCATAGCTCGTGGGGTGGTCCACGGCTCGTGAAGGGTCACATGGTCCACCTCTTCTGGGAGGGCATGAGTCATGGGCTGGTCGACGGACCATAGTTCCTTTCGCGGTCCGTGAACCCTGCTATGGTTCACAAATTTTCTGCTTAGTCCAAAAGCTGATTTTTCTGATGTGTTACAATATCTCCCTCTTGAGAACATTCGTCCTCGAATGAAGTCTAAATTAGCTGAGTATGGAGGGAAAGAGCTGCAAACCCTACCACTAAGTACTGTAACTGAAATCTGACTGAACTAAGTTCCAAGAACATGCAAATACGCTGAAAATGTAACTATAACTGAAGAAACATGATACTAAGACTAAATTTATACAAGAGTAACTGAAAGACTGGAGAGGAACTATTACCTCAAGTTGGAATGGGATCGAAAGAAAAGAGATGAGCATACTTAGCGTTCATGGCTGCTTCTGCTTCCCAAGTAACTCCCTCTACATAGTGACTCCTCCAGAACACCTTAAATGAAGCGACTTTTTTGTTTATCAACCTTCGAACCTAATGATCAAGAATTTCAACTGGTACCTTTTCAAAAGTGAGACTATCCTTCACAACCACACTTTCTAATGGTACTATAGATGATGGATCGCCCACACACTTCTTTAACAATGAAATGTGAAAAACCGAATGCACCGCTGCTAGCTCTACTGGCAACTTTAACTCATAAGTCATTTTTCCAACCCTTTACAAGATTTTGTAAGGACCTACATATCTGGGACTAAGCTTATCTTTCTTGCCAAATCTCATCACCCCATTCATAGGTGACACTTTCAGAAAAACCCAATCATCTATCTCAAATTCTAAGTCTATTATGCTTACATCTGCATAGGACTTCTGGCGACTCTGGGCTGTCTTAAGTCTATCTCTGATAAGTTGAACTTTTTCCATAGCATTATGAACCGAATCTGGCCCTATCAAGGCTGCTTCACCTACTTCAAACCAACCAACTGGAGATCTATATCTACGCCTATACAATGCTTTATAAGGGGCCATCTGAATGCTGGAATAGTAGCTATTATTGTAGGCGAACTCTATAAAAGGAAGGTGATCATCCCAACTACCCTTGAAGTTGATCACGCAAGCTCTCAACATTTTCTCTAAGGTCTGAATGGTATGCTCTGCTTGACCATCCGTCTATGGATGAAATGTTGTGCTGAGATTAACCTGAGTACCAAGACCTTTCTGAAATGACTTACAGAAATAAGAGGTAAACTGAGGACCTCTATATGAGATGATAGACACAGGAACCCATGCAACTTGACTATCTCATTAATGTAAAGCTTGGCGTAGTCCTCTGCCAAATATGTACTCTTAACATCCAAAAAGTGAGTGGACTTAGTAATTTTATCTACTATCACCCAAATGAAGTCATGTTGCCTGCGAGTACGAGGTAAAACTGTAATGAAGTCCATGTTTATCACTTCCCACTTCAATGTAGGAATGTTAATCTCTTGAGTCATACCCCTTGGTTTCTGATGTTCTACCTTCACTTGTTGACAATTAAGGCACTTAGCCACAAAATCTGCTATGTCCCTTTTCATGCCATTCCACCAAAAGACATCCCACGGATCACAGTTCATCTTGGTGGCACCTGGATGAATAGAATACTTGGAGTTATAGGCTTCTGTAAGGATCTGTTTTCTTAACTCACCTACCTTAGGAACACATAAATGACCCTGGTAGCGAAGCACACCATCTCCCCCTTGGGAGCAAACCTCAACTTTCTGCTGATGAACTACACCCTTCAATTGAAGCAATATAGGATCACTGCCCTGTTTTTCCTTAACTTACGCTACCAATGAAGATTCTGACCCATTCTGAACTGTTACACCATCATATGATATTTTCATAAGGCAAACTCCCAAGCGAGCAAGCCGGTGAACATCCTTTACTAACTCCTTCCTTTCTTCCTCAACATGTGCTACACTACCCATAGATAGTCTGCTAAGAGCATCAGCTACTACATTGGCCTTACCAGGATGGTAGAGCACATTCATGTCATAGTCCTAGAGGAATTCAAGCCATCTCCTTTGGTGCTGATTCAACTCTTTCTGGGTGAACACATACTGGAAGCTCTTATGGTCTGTGAACACATCTACGTGAACACCATACAAGTAATGTCTCCAAATCTTAAGGGCAAGTACTACGACTACAAGCTCGAGGTCATAAGTCGGATAGTTCTTCTCATGCACCTTTAGCTCTCTAGAATCATAAGCTATAACCTTACCTCTCTGCATCAACACACAACCTAGGCTGACCCTGGATGCATCACAATAGATCACATAACCGCCTGCACCCTCTTGTAGAGTCAAAATAAGAGATGTAGTCAACCTAGTTTTCAGTTCTGAGAAGCGCTTCTCACACTCATATGACCACTGAAACTTAACCTATTTCTAAGTCAACTTAGTTAATGGAGAAGCCATGGATGAAACACATTCCACGAACCTTTTGCAATAACTAGCCTAACCCAAGAAACTTCTGATATTTATAGGAGAGGTAGGTCTGGGCCATTACTTCACTGTCTCTATTTTCTAAGAATCCACTCGGATCCCTTCGCTAGATACTATATGCCCAAGAAAAGCAACTGATTGTAACCAAAACTCACATTTGCTAAACTTAGCGAATAACTGGCGATCTTTGAGAGTTTGTAAGACAACCCTCAAATGAGTCGTATGTTCTATCTTATTCCTAGAGTAAATGAGGATATCATCAATAAAGATGATAACGAACAAGTCCAAATACTTATTCAACACCTTGTTCATTAAATCCATGAAAGTTGCAGGAGCATTGGTTGGTTCAAATGACATAACTACAAATTCAATAATGACCATACCAAGTTTTGAAGGCTATTTTCGGGATGTCACTATCTTTGACTCTGAGTTGATGATAACTGAATCTGAGGTATATTTTTTAAAGACTAGCAACTTGAAGTTGGTCTAACAAGTCATCAATCCTGGGAATAGGGTACTTATTCATGATTGTGACTTTGTTCAACTGTTGATAGTCAATGCACATCCTGAGGGAACCATTTTTTTTTCACGAACAACACTGGAGCACCCCATGGGGAAATAGTAGGTTTGAGAAAGCCCTTATCTAGAAGGTTTTTCAACTGTTTCTTCAAATTCTTAAGCTCAGCTGGAGCCATTCGGTAAGGAGGAATATAAATAGGCTGGGTATTTGGAAGGAGATCAATTCCAAAGTCAATTTCCCTTTCAAGAGGAATTCTGGGAAGATCTTCTGGAAACACTTTTGGAAACTCATTAACTACTGGAACAGACTCAAAAGTTAGGGTTTTGGAGCTTGAATCCTAATATACCATGAGTTTATGGTATTTTTAATACATTTCACTTAAGAGATGTGTGTGTCTAGGGACATTTTGTATTAGAAGTAATGGTTATTGTACTAAAATTGCAGGAAATAGGCTTGGACGAGGTTGAGAAAGATACAACTGAAATTCTGATGAAGTTGCCACCTATGAAAGTGACCTACGGACCATAAGTCTAGTCACGGTCCGTCAGTGGGAAGGCGTAGACTGATCTTCAGGGAAATCTGGCCAAGTGTGGAGCTAAAAAAAAGAGTAACGGACCGTAGGTTGACCTACGGGCCGTCCTGCAGGTCCGTCGATTGCAACTGGAAGTCGAAGCTTCGGTACCTAATTGAAAAGTCCAAGTATGGAGCTATGGAAGAGGATCCACAGACCGTGGATCGACCCACGGTCCGTTCTGCAGGTCCGTCGATTGCGACTGGAAGTTGAAGGTTCCAAAATTTTTGAGAAATTGTCTAAGTATTGAGCCACGGAAGGGACCTACGGACCGTAGGTCAGTCCACGGTCCGTAGGTCAGTATTATTGATTGAAGTCGGGTCTAGAAAAGTTTAATTCCTTATTTTGTTTCCTTTTTGTTTAGGACATATTTTTCTATAAATAGGGTATGTAAACCTTGTTTTTGGTGGTTAGACACCATATTATTATTTTCGTTCTTGGTATTTTCTTGGGAATAAACTTGCAAACTCTAGCAATTTGATTTCCTAATTTCGGTTTATAAAGATTCTTGCTTTGAATTTTAATTGGAGATTACAGGTTTCTTCTACTCATTACGTAAGTTAATGAATTCTTCTTCTAAAAATATGAATTGTGTTCTTGCTAGCATGGGTAACTAAATCCACAACTATGGCTGTGCGAACCATGAGAGATTAACAAAGTATGCATAGTAACTAAGTAATTCTTGAATAGTGTTGTTGCATGCATTGATAATGCTTTCGTTTAGAAATCTTTTTAATGGTGGCCAATGTTAGAACTCGCCTTGTCATTACTTTCTGGACCAACGAGGTAGTTAATAAGAAAAGAATTATCAATAGAGATTTAGTGTGATACTATCTAATAGTCTAATGTCAATTGGTACGAGGGTGAAAACTAAGCCATACATTGATGTGATGTCTAAGTTGAGGTAAAGGTAAGGGTTAGTAAATTATACACACGTAGCCGGACCAAGATGCGAGGTGAAATTCTCTATTTGGCAAACCAAGCACTTAGGGATACATAACTTACCACTTTGCATGTGATACATTAGGAAAGGATTATTATTACTAGGATTACCACGTTATGAGCTTATGAGGAATACATACACCCTAGTTTTTTTCTCTCATTGATAACAACTAAAGTTTGAATCTTGCTCACTTGCTCTCTAAACAACAATCAGTTATTTGTTACACAAAACTCCCCCTCTTTTTTACTTACTTGACTTGGAAATACATTGACTAAATGAATATAATCGTAAATTAAATTTAAGTCTAAACCATATTCCTCGTGGGATCGACCCCAACCTACAAGTTGGATTCTTTACTTGATAACGATCGCTTATACTTCTTTAGGGAGGCAAAATTTGAGCGTATCAAATTTTGGCACCGCTACCGGGGAATAAGGCTTTTATATTAAGTTTAACTACATTATTGAACTTTAGTCAATTATTTCCTAATTTTACTTTTATTTTTTTGTTTTTGCTTTCTACAAGTTTCTACTCTAGTGTATGACATGTACATGGAGTTGAGGTAAACCATTAACCCCATACGATCCAGAATTAAGCAGAACTTTGAGAAGGATAAATAATCAAGGGGTCCAAATCAACCCAATCGGTGGGAATCTAGGTGATGGAGTTGAGTTGCAGCCTCCTGGGGTTGTTAATGAGAATGCCCAAGTTCATGGTGATAATCTACTTGGAGATGCATTGAGGGTGAAAAATCCACCAGAACCAAGGTTGCAAGATAACTACATGGTCGAGTTTAATATTTTTGACTATGAAGGACCTATTGTTCTCCCTCCACTACCTTCGGGGCATACATTCGTGGTGACTAGCAGTTTGATGCAGATGCCTACAACAAGGGGTTTGTTTTCTGGTATGGCTCCGGAAGATCCACATGGGCCTATGGCCAACTTGATGAGTGTATGTAAGAGTTTTGTGGGGCGACCGGAGTTGGATATGAACATCATAGGGTTGAGAGTCTTCCCTCTATTATTGACCGGTGATGCTGTTGTATGGTTTTCTGAGCTCCCGTACAACTCTATTCATGCACGGGATCAATTGCACAAGGTGTTCATGGCCAAGTACTTCCCATTGTCAAAGAAGTCGAACCACAAAGATAAACTAAACAACTTCGTGGAACTACCTGGAGAGTTTGTGAGTAGTTCGTAGGACAGGTTCACTGCATTCATTGGAAGTATTCTGAACCACCGCATTGATGATAAGTCACTAAAGGAGTATTTCTACAAAGGTCAAGATAACAATGGTAAGGTTGTGCTTGATACTATCGCTGGAGGATCATATGGTGAGTGCACTTTTGAAGAGACCGCTGAGAAACTAGAGAAGATTTCCCAAAACAATAAAGCATGGAGCACTCGAAAGTCTGACACTGGAAGGAACACATTTGCAGTTCAAGCTGCACCTAGTTAATCTGTCGATGACATTGGTGAGGAGATGGCGCAGATAAGGACAGAACTTGGGTTAGTATTGAAGCATGTAAGCGGAGGTCCAAAAAAGGTAAATGCAGTGAATTATTTGACTAGGACTCCACCACCACCGGAGGAAAAATGTTACTTTGATAAGGATGCTTACTTGGTGAATGATCAGACGGGGGGTTTCCGAGCCAATGCTCAAGGTTCCAAATTGGATAATTGGCGCCAAGGTCAGAACTATGATAACTACAATCGAGAGGGTCAATATGTCTGGGATGGGAACTACAATCGCGACAACAACTACAACCAGAACAACTATGGCAACATGAATGATAGAGTTGGGCCTTATGTCCCTCCACAAAATCAGGAATCTGGCAATAGGGAAGTTGGGGGTAGTATGTCACGGATTGAGGATACGATGCAGAAGTTGATGAAGAGGTTTGATTTGACTGATGAGAATGTGAAGGAGATGTGAAATGACTTGTTTGGAATCGGTCAAAAAAGTTGATGCCCATGTGATGAGTCTACAAATTGGACTCATTTAGGGATATATTTTAATAGAAATTGTGTCCTCAAAAGCTTATTTTATCTCAATATCTGATGAAAACCCTTAAGTTTCAACTATTTGATGTTTGATGGAAAGCATGGACACTACGTCGCAAAAAAGAACGAAAAGGCTTAGAAGAACGAAGAAATAAAGGCCTGAGGATTGCCGAGTCCACTTGGTGAGTCGCCGAAGGGTCTTACTTCGCCTTTTGTTCCAGTGTGCTGAGCCCTGAGGAAAGGATCAAGTCGGCAGAAATAGGGAACAGTCGGCGCATCACCGAGAAGTTTCGCGAAGCAGTACTATGTCACCCAATGACCCAGAGCACGACGATGTTGAAGGCTGGTGCAAGACGGTGATGAACTACACCAAAAAGTGAATCGCCGAGTTAATCGGTGATTTTGACTAACGACGCCGAATGATCCGCTACAACACAAATCTGTGAAAACTATAAATACTAGTTAGAGTTGTAGTTTTAAGAGTCGAACAATTATTATAATTTTCATATAGAATAATACTTTTTGGTATTTTTGCTCTAAGTTTGAGAGGGTTTTGAAGACTTGAACAAAAAAGAGGGTTTCATCTCCAAGGATTTGGACTTGGGTCTTTTGGATTCTTCATTCTTGGCATGCAACAAGACTTAAATCTTCATACCCATTTGAATGCAAGCTCATTTAGGTATATATTTCTATCTCTTGATGTGTGGCTAAAAACCCCAATTCTTGGGGTGTGATTTAGCAAATATGGGTTAAGATAATTATTGGGTCTTGCTTACTGATAGTTTAATCGTAGTTTAATTGTGATTTCGTTTAGTGGTTGTGGATGAATTTAATGAATTTGTACTTGCAAATACAAGTTTATTTATGTGTTTTCGGCTTGCGAGAGAGAGAGAGGTCGTAAAACTAAGACCACTAAATTGATGGCCAGTGTGAGTGGATCAACATGAGGTTCAGCTCGAGAGAGTGAACCCTAGTCCCATGTCCACACACTCAGCTCGAGAGAATGTGTGGGTTAAGGCGTAGGTTGGTGTCTTCACGCGCCAAGTGGGTGTCCGAGAGGAACAAATTTGAAATGGGGTAAGTTGCTCAAGAGAGAGCTTATCCCCCTTAAAGTCTAGCCTAGTCACAATTACTCTATGAATATTCTATCGAAAGCATGTACCCAATAATCTAGCTTAACCCGTATTCCCGTCACATCCCAATGATCCCCTCTTATTACTTAGAAACCCTTATTTATTTTGCTGTTTTTACCTTACTTGTGACAAAATCCCCCATTGTTAATTGACACTCTTGTGTCCCCCTTTAATTTACAATGTTTTTACTCGTTAATGTCTTTAGCTACGACTAGTTAGAACTAAGTTTTATTTTTCTATTAATTCTCATAATCACTCTCTTGGGAACGATCCTAACCCTTGGTTGGGTTACTAAACTATTGTACGATCGTAGCCAAGTGCATAGAAAGTTGTGTCTTGATTACGCAAACAACACCATGCAGTGTCAATCAAGCAACTTGAGCAACAGATGAATCAGTTGTCCACTATAGTCAACCCATGTCAGCCTGACACACTTCCTAGCAACACCATCCAGAATCTGAAGAATGATGGGCATTATATGGTAGTCACTACTCGAGGGGGTAAGCAGACCATTAATCCACCTATGTCGTCTGAGGTTGAACTTGTAGTTGAAATAGATGATGATGAGATTGAGGTTACTAGAGAGTCTAAGAATGCTACAGAGAAGGAAACAGAGATAACCCAAAAAGTTGTCCCCATGCCTAGACCTCCACCTCCATTCCCAGAGAGGTTGGTAAAGAAGAACGAATAAGGGAAATACCGCAGTTTATTACTATATTGAAATAACTTTCCATCAATGTTCTGTTGATAGAAGCTTTGGAGCAAATGCCTGGGTATGCGAAATTCATGAAGGATTTGGTGACTATGAAGAGGGCCGTGAGTTTTGAAGAACATGATAGGTTGCAACATTGTAGTGTTATTGCTACAAGGTCGCTTGTGCAAAAGAAGGAGGATCCTGGTGCCTTCACTATTCCATGTACCATTGGGTTGTTTCATTTGGCTAAGGCATTGTGTGATTTAGGTGCTAGTATTAATTTTATGCCATTGTTTATTTACAAGAAGTTGGGTTTAGAGGCTCCAAAACCGACAACAATATGATTGCTCATGGCCAATAGAAATGTGAAGAGGCCCATTGGTGTGCTCCATGATGTACTTGTGAAAGTAGAGTCTTTTATCTTTCCAACGAATTTTGTGATACTTGATTGTGAGGTTCCAATCATCCTTGGGAGACCATTCATTGTTACTGGGCGCGCCTTGGTCGATTTGAAACAAGGGCAGATGAAGTTTTGATTGAATAGTGAAGAGGTAACTTTTAATAACTGTAGGTCCATGAAGCAGGAAAGTGATCTCAAGTCAGTGTATGTGGTGACTCATATTATGGGTCAAGGTGAGCACCACTGATGGTACGGTGAGAGTAGATGCTACTACTACTAAGGGTGTTGAGACTGTTGATGCAGGCACTACTAAGGGTGACCCGATTGTTGATCCATCGAGCTCTGGGAAATCGGACCCACCCGCTTGTTGATAGGTCTTCGACGCTATGAGCCATAGGTTTGCTTCACACGATCCTTTATTCTTTACTTTTTGTGCATTGGGGACAATTGCACTCTAATTTGTTGGGTGGGGTAAATGGATTATGAGTGATAGGGTGAAGTCTGAGTAACCCACTCAAAATCCTCTCTTGGGGTTTTCTTGCCTGTGTTCTTTTCCCCTAAGAGACTGTTTTTAATTTCTGTTGAACCGACATGTGTTAGGATTGTATGTGTAGAAGCATGAGAAAGAATAAAGCATGATGGCATGAAAAAAAATGATACCTGTCCATAATCTATGATATGTGCTAAAATGTAGGCTAGAATGAGTTGAACGTGTTGGCTCTGAGTATGACATGATAAAGAACCAATTTGATCTCATAACTTAAGCTAAAACTTGAACTGGGTAATCTGATAATCTGATGATGAAACAATGTGCCAAAATTGTGTGAGGAAAGTTGATTGTTTAGACAGTTTGTGCCAATCTAGAACTTGCCCCGTTGGTCCTAGTAAGATGATCTAGGCTAGAAGTTGGGAAGTGATCATATGCCTTTGTTCAAATTAGTCCACACAAGCCTAAAAGAATCCAACCAAATGAAATCAATGTTTCCTTTGATCCAAATATTTGAGCCTAAAATTGACCATTTCTTTTGATTCACATAACTCACCTTCCCTAAAATAAGTGTTTTGGCCCCGGTCCCTCCTTGGACATGTGCACCTTAACTTAGGCCAAAAGCCTAAGTTGAGGGTGGCTAATGGTAAAAGTGACCTCAATCTTGGCCCAGGTCCAACATTGGATATTGTGCACCTCAACCAATGGAAAATCCATAAGTTAAGGGTGGCTATGAAAGAGGAAACCGAAAGAAAAATGGGTATGAAATGAGTTTGGTGTTGAAAAGAGAAAAAAAAGAAGATAGAAGAGGATGTGACTTTGTGCCAAAGAAGCAAAAAGATGATAAATAAAAGTGCTGAAAAATAAACAAAAATAAAGCTAAAGAAAAAAAGAAGAAAGTGAAAAATAAGAGCTACAAAGTCAAAAGTCACATCCATGGTGAAAAGAGTCGAGGGAAAGAAAGTAAAAAGGAAGGATGTCAAAAATAGGTCGAAAAGAGGTAAAGAGCCACTGTAATGTCAAGGAGGGCAGAAAGTCACTAAAAAGTACCCAAATGTACCACACCTGACCCTGAGCCTACGTTACAAGCTAACAAAGTCCTATAGTGATCCTAGCAACTAGTTTGGAGAGTCTAAGCAGTGAAAATAAGGGCAAGCCTATGGCATTGAGCACTAATTGTACTTCAAGTTACTTCTGAGCGTGAGTGTTGAATGAATCCTTGTACTCAAAATCATATTCATTGTGTGAAAAAGGGATTTCTTTTGAAGTAAGGGCACTAGTTACATTGTCGGAGAGTTGGTACCTTGGTGATAGTGAAAAAGTGTATGTTGTGTGTCTATTGGTCGATCTTTGTCATATCTTGATCCGCATGAGTTAGCTTGTTGAGTCTAACAGAAAAGATTTGCATTCGAAAAGGGAGTCGGGATAGAAAGCCATGTGATTGCTTGTGTTTGAATGTCTTATTCTATACAAGTGTTGTTTAGAGCCTTAGTGCATCTTGAGGACAAACAACGAATATAAGTTGAGGGTGTTGATATAACGTTAGTTTACGGTAATTTTAATACATTTCACTTAAGAGTTGTGTGTGTCTTGGGACATTTTGGATTAGAATTAATGGTTATTGTGCTAAAATTGCAGGAAATAGGCTTGGACAAGGTTGAGAGAGATACAGTAGAAATTTTGCAGAAGTTGCCACCCATGGAAATGACCTACGGATAGTAGGTCCAGTCACGGTTCGTCAGTGGGAAGGCGTGGACTGATCTTCATGGAAATCTGATCAAGTGTGGAGCAATGGCGACGAGTGACGCATCATAGGTCGACCTACGGGCCGTCCTGCAGGTCTATCGATTGCAACTGGAAGTTGAAGCTCCAGTACCTGATTGAAAAGTCCAAGTATGGAGCCACGGAAGAGGACCCACGGACCGTGGATCGACCAACGGTCCATTCTGCAGGTCCGTCGATTGCAACTGGAAGTAGAATGTTCCAAAACTTATGAGAAATTGTCTAAGTATTGAGCCACAGAAGGGACCTACGGACTAAAGGTCAGTCCACAGTCCGTAGGTAAGTATCGTCGATTGAAGTCGAGTCCAGAAAAGTTTATTTCCTTATTTCATTTCCTTTATGTTTAGGACATGTTTTTCTATAAATAGGGTATATAAACCTTGTTTTTGGGGGTTAGACACCATAGTATTATTTTCGTTCTTGGTATTTTCTTAGGAATTAACTTGCAAACTCTATAAATAGAAAAGTTTGTTTTTGGAGATTACGGGTTTCTTCTACTCATTACATAAGTTCATGAATTCTTCTTCTAAAAATATGAATTGTGTTCTTGATAGCATGGGTAACTAAATCCACAACTAGGGTTGTGGGAACCATGAGCGATTAACAAAGCATAAATAGTAACTAAGTAATTCTTGAATAGTGTTGTTGCATGCATTGATAATTCTTTCGTTTAGAAGTCTTTTTAACGGTGGCCAACATTAGAACTCGCCTTCGCTACTTGCCGGACCAATGAGGTAGTTAATAAGAAAAGAATTATCAATAGAGATTTAGTGTGATACTATTTAATAATCTAATGTCAATTGGTGCGAGGATGAAAATTAAGTCATACATTGATGTGATGTCTAATCTGAGGTAAAAGTAAGGGTTAGTAAATTATACACACGTAGCCGGACCAAGGTGTGGGGTGAAATTCTCTATTTGGTGGACCAAGCACTTAGGGATGCATAACTTACCACTTTGCATGTGATACACTAGGAAAGAATTACTATTACTAGGATTACCGCATTATGAGCTTATAGGGGAACACATACACCTTAGTTTCTTTCCCTCATTGATAACAACTAAAGTTCAAATCTTGCTCACTTGCTCTCTAAACAACAATCATTTATTTGTTACACAAACCTCACCCCTGTACTTACTTGTCTCGGAAATACGTTGACTAAATGAATATAATCGTAAGTTAAAGTTAAGTCTAAACCAAATTCCTCGTGGGATCGACCCCAACATACAAGATAGGTTTTTTACCTGATAACAATGACTTATACTTCTTTAGGGAGGTGTAATTTGAGCATATCAAATCCTTAACCTGAACCAGATGATAGATATACCCTTTAGAGATCATCTTTCTAGCCTTAAGGTAGGAGATGAATCAACCCATAGGCACTGAGCTACTACTTTTCCATTCTAAGGTTGGTTCGCAGGGAAACTGAAAACGAACGTTCCAAGTTCTACAATCGACTGAGGCATAACATGAATGTAACCAATCCATGCCTAGAATGATATTGAAGTTTACCATTTCTAACTCTACAAGATATGCTGAGGTGACTTTCTGGGAGACTTTGACAGGGCAATTTTTGTATACCCGTCTAGAAATAAATGGGTCACCAACTGGGGTAGAGACTGGGAAGGGTTTTGAGAGAGTTTTTGGACTGACACCAAAGTTCACTGCTATATATGGAGTTACAAAGGAAAGAATAGCTGATAACGTCCAAAAATACTTCTTGAAAAGAAATATAAACTATCGTTTGCAATATATTTACCCAACTATGAGTCGGGGTCGATCCCACAGAGAATATTGAAGAATATTGTCAATAGCAAATATTTAACTCGATAGTCGTTATATAAAAATGGGGGGATTTAAATTGAAATAAAATAAAAGCAATAAAAATAGCTTTGAACTAAGTATTTATTTATATTCAGATTATTAGAAATAACTAGGAATGTGTTCCTCATAATCTCATAATGCGGTAATCCTAGTAATAGCAATCCTTTCCTAGTATATTACATGCAAAGTGATAAGTTAGGTATCTCTAAATCCTTAGTCCGGCATATGGAGAATTTCACCCCGTACCTTGGTCCGGCTATGTGTGTATAATTTACCACACCTTACATTTACCTCATATTAGACATCACATCAATGTATGACTTGGTTTTCACCGTCGCACCAATTGACATTAGACTATTAGAGAGTATCACACTAAATCTATGTTGATAATTCTTTTCTTATTAGCTACCTCCTTGGTCCGGCAAGTAGTAACAAGGCGAGTTCTAACGTTGGCTACCGTTAAAAACACTTCTAAACGAAAGAATTATCAATGCATGCAACAATACTATTCAAGAATTGCTTAGTTACTATTCATACGTTGTTAATCGCTCATGGTTCCCACAACCCTAGTTGTGGATTTAGTTACCCATAATAGCAAGAACACAATTCATATTTTTAGATGAAAAAATCATGAACTTACGTAATAAGTAGAAGAAACCCAGAATCTCAACTTGAATTGCAAAGTCAAAATCTTCAAAATGAACATAGGATATTAAGAACTGCTAAAGTTGCAAGTTAATCTCCAAAGTTAAGAACTAGAATAAAAGAAATAAAGTCTAAACCCCAAAAAAGAGGTTTACATGCCCTATATATAGTGTTGACACCCAATTTTGGCCTAACATTTTCAAAATTCGTAAATTTAAGTTTTATTTATTTAATAGTTCAAAATAATTTTTTATATACTTTTAAATAAGTTTATCGATAACTATCCTTATTTATCAAAATTTATGATTTTTTTTTATTAGTTAATTTTAAAATTGTATTTTTACATGTCATTAGTTACGTTTATTATACTTTTTAATTTTCATTTTATTTGTTACATTCGTTAATATTCATTTTGATATTTTGCACAACCTAAAAATTCATTCAAATACAGATAATATTTCAAACACAAATATTTTATTGATCGTTGATTTTGGCCCATGATTTTAAAATAGTGGTATTGTAGTTTTCAACTCCCTATATAAAGAAAAGGTTGTCCATTAGGTCAAGGTGTGGTGAATACATTTTAGAATTTGGGGTTTAATTTTCAGATTTTTTACTTGATTTTTCTATACTGTTCATTATCGCCGGCGAACTTTCGTCGGAGCTTCGGCTAGTCACCACTCAAAAGAAGACCCAACCGGTCATCCCTCTCCTCTCTTTCTCTTCTCACTGACCACTGAACAGCCACAAAACTTCATCGAAAACCCTTCCATTTTTCCGCTGCTACCATTAGCAGCTCAAACCACCAAGACTCAACTCCAAACACCCATCAAACCCCAAACCAAATCAACATACCAAACAACTCCATCTCCTCCACCTTTTCGACCCATTTTCCGGTGAGCTTCCACCACCCAAGCCATCCGAACCACCATTCTTTCTCCTCACTGCCTCCAAAACCCCACCGAAAAATACCCTCGACTTCACCAGCGAGCTCACAAACAGTTGTGACCACCACGAAACTTCCTCTACATCGGAAATGACCCCAAAACCAACCAGCAGCTCCAAGCCAAAAAAAACCCTAACTTTTCCAACCTCTTTCACCACCAAAGCAACGTCATTTCCGATAGACCAATGAACTAATCAAGACCCCAACCAGAAACAACCACCAAACTGCCTCCAAAACCCCGCTGCCCAGTCCCTTTCTCTCCCCCTTTACGATTTTGTTCATCTTGTAGGTATTTCGGTGAAACTCCAAACTCCGGCAAGCGGCAACACCAACAACCAAATCTGGCCGGAAAACACATTACTCCGGTAACTTTAATTTTTTCTATTTTTATTTTGTTCTTCATCCGTACCTATTGTGCTTAAAGTTATCATGTTTGTTTAGTTGCTAATTTTATAATTGTTTGCTACCACTATTATCACTGTTATTTTAGATTATTATTCAATATTGTTCCATTCATTATTACCTTCTTGTGCACTGTTATCTTTTGTTGTTGGTTATTATTATTACTTACTATTATTGTCACTTATAGATTGATCGTGCATTATTTCATTTGTATTGTTAGTTATTGTTATTATTATTATTATTATGTTGATCTTTCTTTATTGTTGATTACATTTATTACTTGTGGGTTGATAGTTTAGTATTTATTTTGAATGTTCCAGCAAAGTTTTCGTTATTTATATTTAGTTGTGGCTACTGTTCCTCCTACTCTTTATTATTTTGTTTTGTTTGTGGATCATATCAAATTAAGTGATTAGCTTATAGTTCTTTTATTCTATTTATTGTGAAGTTATATATACATAATGTTTAGATTATTTAATTAATAAATGTTGGTGTTGCAGTTTTGATTGTGTGAAAGTGTTGTTAGCCTGGATCTAGTAGCTTAATTGTTATCTCTCTTGTTTATGTCATTGTTATTATTTTGTGTTCATGTTACAAGTAAAAATGGCCAATGAAAAAATCTCTCCGTCGATTTTGGAGGCCTTCCTATTTTAAAATATGGAAATTTAGTTTAAGTTTATGTATTTTCTTTGTTAAAAATGACCAATGAAAAAATCTCTCCGTCAATTTTGGAGGCCTCCACATTATAAAAGACGGAAATTTAGTTTAAGTTTATATATTTTGCAAGTTAAAATGACCAATGAGAAAATATCTCTGTCGATTTTGGAGGCCTTTACATTGTAAAAGACGGAAAATTAGTTTTAGTTCATATATTTTGTTTGTTCAAATGGCCAATGAGAAAATCTCTCAGTCGATTCTGGAGGTCTCCCCATTGTTAAAAGAGAGAAATTTAGTTTAAGATTATATATTTTGTATGTTAAAATGGCTGATGAAGAAATTACCGTCAATTTCCAAGGCCTCCCATTTTAATACGATGGGTTTTTATTTCTAAGTTATTATTTATTTCATTTTTTTTTATTCGTAATTATTTACCACTAACACTTTTATTAAGTGCCTTTACAGGTACCCCGTAGTCACTTCTTATCGAAGCCATTTGAATAAAGTTTGAATACTATATTCATTATTATGTATGTTGTTGACGATAGGCAAATGTTAGATCATTTCTCATATTACTTGTTTACTTTATTACTTGTATATATTGCATGTTTGTTATACTTATATACTATTTTTATCTCCTCCTCAATTTGAAAAAATAAATTCAGTTGGGACCCACAGTTGTGGATTTCGAAGGATGTCTAACACCTTCCCTTCAAAATAACTTGAACCCCTTACCTAGAATTTAATGGTTTCGTAGATCACTTAATGGTTTCCTAGTTTTTTCCTAAAATTAGGTGGCGACTCCTTTAAAATTTGTTTATTCTTAAAATTCTTTTAAAATTGAATCAATTGATTATTTTTTGAGTCACCGCGACGTTTCGCCCTATTTGAATAGAGTAGGGATGTAAACAGAATGACGACTCCGCTGGGGATATAGAGGTTCTAACCATTATGAGTTTATTCTTTCAAATTGAGGAGTTATTGCTTTATTGTGTTATTCATCATATCTTGTATATTTTGTTGATTATTTGTATATTATACTTGTTATTTATTCATTATTTGTTTAAACTGTATATAAATTGTCATTGCATTTCATGATGTTTCTGTTGTATGTATAGTATATTAAATGACGGTTTTGCGGAACCGCAGCCGAACTCTTTTATACTCAACCCTTTTTCGGAATGATCGGCAATTTATTGGTTCTTCATGCGTCCAATGGTTGTCGTGAGTTCCAGCCTAAGTTGTCCACTTGGGTTCCCAGGTTTTCAAAAACTACTCTTAGTCAACTAGTGTAGAGCGAAACCAAAACCCGATTTAGCGCATTTTGAACTAAGTCGACCCAACACCCATGGCGTGTTGGGCCCATTAGAAGACCACCTCGTGTCTATTTGGCCCATTGGTCAATAAAAGACAACCATGTTTATGTGTTAAATCTGAAGGATATATATGTCATTTGACAAAACAATGTTTCTTGGGGTAAGGAGTTTAAGAGTTTGTTTGAGTCAAAGAATGATCAAATTAACATTGCATTTGAAGACGTTGGCATTTAGAGATGAAAAGAAATCAAACAAAAGGACCATTCATGGAGGCATAACTTAAGATTGTACCCTGCGAGTGATTGATTATTTGTATCATCTTTTTTCTTATTGTGTATCCCCATTCAGTTTTATTCATAAAGTATGTATAAATTCAAATTTTGGAACAATGTTGTCAAATGGCGTAATACATCCTTTAGAGAGGTAGGCCTACCCTTGGCACAAAAGGGTCACATATTTGTATAGGACGCGTAATAACTATTTGTATACTATGTGATATAATTGAGTTTGTCTTCAATCAAAGCAGTACTTATGTGTTTAATTAATTCTTTGTGTGTTATTTTGCATTATCCATTATGAACTAACATTTTTACCTTTTGAGTTTTTTTTTCAAGCGAGAGGTTGATTTATGTTCGATTTTGGAAGCTATTGTTCGTCCAAAGTTGCAAGGGACAAAATGATCCACGAAATTTGAGTTTTCGTATTTCACAAGACATTAATATCAAGTCAAAAAGATTATTCAGGGGAGTCTTTGACTATGAGTTCGCACTCATTTATTTTTTATTATTTTGCATGTTGGCTCTTCTTTCACACATTTCTCATATTTTTGCAGGAAAATCATCCCCGACAACAGTCGGGGATGGTGATAATAATGTATAGTGTTCATAAATAATTGGAAGTATACATAGTTTGAAGAGACATTCAAAAATTGAATACAACAAGTGGTTATTGTCGGAATTCGGAGACCACATTCAACAGATATTACAAAGATGGACAGTTAAGAGAATGCATAACATATTGGTGCAAACAATCAAAATACACTATATGACTAAAGATGTCAGCGACACTATACTTACGAGTCATCACTCTAAGTTTGTCTAAGTTTTTGAATAATTTTATACCCTATCTGAACGAACTACGCGAACCTGATTCTCATCTCGGTGAGATAAGTAGGCAACCCTTCTTGGGTTCGGTATCCATTTTATCAAATTTCAAAAGTAAAAAGTAAAATAGTTGTGCATATTTTAAAAGGCATATATGCATTCTCATCTCGATGAGATACGTAGACAACCCTTCTTGGGTTCAGTATTCATTTTTTAAAATTCAAAAAAAAAAAAAAAATCAAATAGTTTATGCATTTTTTCAAAGACATATATGCATGAACTACGCACACATGATTCTCATTTTGATGAGATACGTAGGCAACCCTTCTTGGGTTCGGTATTTATTCATTTTTTCAAAAAATCATTCTGTACATATTGAAAGAGTCATGTCTTCAGCTCAAATGGGACGAATGCAGTTAGGAGTATGTAAATATATTTGGTATGATGGAGGAGACTGGCTTTGTGGTACACCATAGATTCTTTTGGTATCTCTCATTTATACTTTTGTGATGCTTGAAAATTCTCTTGCATGTATTCAAGATAAGAATAAAACCAACCTCATGATTTCATGTGCATTGTGTGGTGAGATTTTAGATCAAAATTCAATTGGATCGCACTGTTGATCTAGAACTTGGCCTGAATGTTTATCGAGGCGAAATCCTGAGTTATGTTTGGTTTGGGAAAGGATCGTAGGCCTTCTTTGACTCGATTGTGCCTTTCAAAGCCTACCAAATGACATTAATCCCTTGTTTTCCCCACTTTGAGCCTGAAACCTTTCTTTGGACAACCATATATTAACTATTACCCTTCTGAGTGCTTGCATGCACTATCCCTCTCTTGGCCCAACCTTCTTGAGTACGCCAAAGATGTGCAAATTACAATAGAAGATCCATGTTTGAAGTTGCAAAAGGCAAAGATATGAAATCTCCCAAAGTCAAGGAAGCGAAAACGACTTCTAGAGAAAGAACCAAAAAGAAAGAAAACAGGTTGAAAGAAATAAAGAAAGACAAAAATACTCATACAAGGTCAGTGAAAGAAAAGAAGGAAAATATTCCAACAGAAAAGGAGAAAACTTCAAAACAAAAGGGTGAAAAAGAAAAAATCCAACAAATAAGAATTCAAAAAAAGTCGGAAAAAAAACAAGGGGCAGTAAAGAGGATCAGACGTCAAATGTGTATCAATCATCAAAAGCACAAATTCACTGTGACGTTCAAGAAGGAATTAAGTCACTCTTATTCCAAATATATATCCTACCCGTTCCTAAGCCTACATTACAAGCCAATAACAAGTCCTACATGATCTCTTTTCAAATGTTCTCACATTAGTGGAGATTTACATAATGTCCAAGCATATGGTATCACAGTTGCATACGTTGAGCATTCTTGTAAGTGTGCGTGCATTTTGAAAAGTGTCCTCAAATCAAACGCTTCGAATATGTGTGAAACAAGATTTTTCTTTTAGTGAGAGCACTTGAAACATGAGGATTGGTACAATTTAAATCTTTGTTTGAAGAAAGATGAGCAAATCTTGTTGATACTTAAGTATGTTTGAGGTACCACTTGAAACTGTAGGAGTTACCTTGAATTCAATATTAGTTAAAAAAAAAAAAAAAGATTTACATGCGATCCTAACTTGCGGTACCAATTGTAGTCAAGATTTGACTGTCTCTTTATATTATTTTAAAAAAAAACAAAAAAAACAAAAAAGATTTTGCCTTTTCTTTTTGAGTTGTTCATCGTAAAAAGTGTCATTAGGTTAATTCTGTCAGTGTAGGACGCCTATTTTACTTCATTGGATTGTCCGTCCCAAAAATATGACATGTCTTTTGTCTCTAGGCAGTGAATATGACAAAGAATATCATTTTCTTATTTCATCATGTTCATATTGTATATTTTCTACTGATGATCTTGTCTCAGATTATTTGCAGTATTCATCATCTACAGGATTGGAACTACATTTGACCTGATTCCTGACTCAACAGGATATGTAGGCGCCATCACAGCTCGATCATATACCCAGTGTCATGTTTTTTTTACTTATTGTAATAAAAACTGGGACAAAATTTTTGAGAACATCTCAAAAATACACAATAAGAGCGTTATCTCCAGCAAGTCAAGATTGGAGAACATTGTGCGATTTGTCAAGAGATCTAACTGGGACAAATTTTTTGAGGAAGACCTCAAAAATTCTAACAAGTACTGTGAAAAGCTTGACAGTAAACTTCAAATTATCCATAATCGCTTGAAGTTAAAAGTCAACTTGCAAATCTCCAGCATTGTCATGGCGAGCCAGCAGCTCCTCATACAAATCCCCAATAATACATGAGTCAAAATAAACACAAAATGGTCAAGAGTAAATATGTTGGTTATCCACATGTGTCAAAGTAATCAGGAACAGGTGAAACCATTGAGGCGATGACACTTTCAAGACAATCATCGAGTCATCCACCTCGTTACAGTGGAAAATCATAGGGTCATCCATCATGGCATCTTTCATTTGCCGAGAGGGCCATTGCATTTTTCATTTGCCGAGAGGGCCATTGCATTTTTCATTTGCCGAGAGGGCCATTGCATTTTCATTTTGCCGAGAGGTCCATTGTATTTTTCATTGCCGAGAGGGCCATTGCATTTTCATTTTGCCAAGAGGGCCATTGCATTTTCATTTTGCCGAGAGGGCCATTGCATTTTCATTTGCCGAGAGGGCCATTGCATTTTCATTTTGCCAAGAGGGTCATTGCATTTTCATTTGCCGAGAGGGCCATTGCATTGTCATTTGCCGAGAAGGCTATTGCATTTTCATTTGCCGAGAGGGCCATTGCATCTTTCATTTCCCGAGAGGGCCATTGCATTTTTCATTTGCCAAGAGGGCCATTGCTTTTTCATTTTGCCGAGAGGGCCATTGCATTTTCATTTGCCGAGAGGGCCATTGCATTTTCATTTGCCGAGAGGGCCATTGCATTTTCATTTTTCCAAGAGGGCCCTTGCATTTTCATTTGCCGAGAGGGCTATTGCATCTTTCATTTGCCGAGAAGGCCATTGCATTTTCATTTGCCGAGAGGGCCATTGCATTTTTCATTTGCCGAGAGGGCTATTGCATCTTTCATTTGCCGAGAGGGCCATTGCATTTTTCATTTGCCGAGAGGGCCATTACATTTTTTCATTTGCCAAGAGGGCCATTGCATTTTCATTTTGCCTAGAGGGCCATTGCATTTTCATTTGCCGAGAGGGCCATTGCATTTTCATTTTGCCAAGAGGGCCATTGCATTTTCATTTGCCGAGAGGGCCATTGCATTGTCATTTGCCGAGAAGGCTATTGCATTTTCATTTGCCGAGAGGGCCATTGCATCTTTCATTTCCCGAGAGGGCCATTGCATTTTTCATTTGCCGAGAGGGCCATTGCATTTTCATTTTGCCGAGAGCGCCATTGCATTTTCATTTGCCGAGAGGGCCATTGCATTTTCATTTGCCGAGAGGGCCATTGCATTTTCATTTGCCGAGAGAGCCATTACATTGTCATTTGCCGAGAAGGCCATTGCATTTTCATTTGCCGAGAGGGCCATTGCATTTTTCATTTGCCGAGAGGGCTATTGAATCTTTCATTTGCCGAGAGGGCCATTGCATTTTTCATTTGCCGAGAGGGCCATTACATTTTTTCATTTGCCAAGAGGGCCATTGCATTTTCATTTGTCGAGAGGGCCATTGCATTTTCATTTTGCCAAGAGGGCCATTGCATTTTCATTTGTCGAGAGGGCCATTGCATTTTCATTTTGCCAAGAGGGCCATTGCATTTTCATTCGCCGAGAAGGCTATTGCATTTAAGTCGCATCTATTCGGAGGTGAAGGTTGCGCACCATATCTATTCAACGTTCAAGTCGAAGGAAACTTGTGTTGAAATATATTTGCATTTAAGTTGCATCTATTCAGAGGTGAAGGATGCGCACCATATCTATTCAACGTTCAAGTCGAAGGAAACTTGCGTTGAAAGATATTTGCATTTAAGTCGCATCTATTCGGAGGTGAAGGATGCGCACCATATCTATTCAACGTTCAAGTCGAAGGAAACTTGTGTTGAAAGATATTTGCATTTAAGTCGCATCTATTCGGAGGTGAAGGATGTGCACCATATCTATTCAACGTTCAAGTCGAAGGAAACTTGCGTTGAAAGATATTTGCATTTAAGTCGCATCTATTCGGAGCTATTCAATGTTCAAGTCGAAGGAAACTTGCGTTGAAAGATATTTGCATTTAAGTCGCATCTATTCGGAGGTGAAAGATGTTTACCCTATCTATTCCGCGTTCAAGTCGGAGGAGACTTGTGTTGAAAGAATTTTTATTCGTCCTACTGATGGACATACATTCAAAATCCTACCGATGGACATACATTTAAAATCCTATCGATGGATCATCTTTTTTCATTCGTCCTACCGATGGACATACATTCAAAATCCTATCGATGGATCATCTTTTTTCATTCGTCCTACCGATGGACATACATTCAAATCCTACCGATAGATCTTTTTTTTTTCATTCGTCCTACCGATGGACATGCATTCAAAATTCTACCAATGGATCATCATCTTTTTCATTCGTCTTACCAATGGACATACATTCTAAATCCTACCAATGGATCATCTTTTTTCATTCGTCTGATCGATGGACATACATTCAAAATCCTATCGATGGATCATCTTTTTCATTCGTCCTACCGATGGACATACATTCAAAATCCTATCGATGGATCATTCTTTTTCATTCGTCCTACGATGGACATACATTCAAAATCCTACCGATGGATCATCTTTTTTTTTCTTTCATCCTACCGATGGACATACATTCAAAATCCTACCGATGGATCATCTTTTTTCATTCATCCTATCGATGGACATACATTCAAAATCCTATCGATAGATCATCTTTTTTCATTCGTCCTACGGATAGACATACATTCAAAATCCTATCGATGGATAATTTTTTCATTCGTCCTACCGATGGACATACATTCAAAATCCTACCGATGGATCATTTTTTTATTCATTCGTCCTACCGATGGACATACATTCAAAATACCACCGATGGATCATTCTTTTCATTCGTCCTACCGATGGATATACATTCAAAATCCTACCGATGGATCATCATCTTCATTTGTTGTATCGTAAAATATGCTACCTTCTTTTCCTATAATTTTGTTTCTACTGATGAGTTTCATCTTTGTTTTTTCGAGAACATCCAAGAGGATGCATTCTCAGTTGAGCCACAGGTGCGGACTATTTCAACAAGGACGTAACACAGCGTGAAATCTTTTAGAGGCAACTCCGGGATCGACTTCTACCACATTCCAACCACACTTTTATATAAAGGTCATGTGTTCGGCCAAAATGGGGTTTGTCAATTTTCGTTGTCCACGATTTTTTTCATCAATCATATCCAACGAAAGGGACAGTTGTTGATACCCAATTTTGGCCTAACATTTTCAAAATTCGTAAATTTAAGTTTTATTTATTTAATAGTTCAAAATAATTTTTTATATAATTTTAAATAAGTTTATCGATAACTATCCTTATTTATCAAAATTTATGATTTTTTTTATTAGTTAATTTTAAAATTGCATTTTTTACATGTCATTAGTTACGTTTATTATACTTTTTAATATTCATTTTATTTGTTACATTCGTTAATATTCATTTTGATATTTTGCACAACCTAAAAATTCATTCAAATACAGATAATATTTCAAACACAAATATTTTATTGATCGTTGATTTTGGCCCATGATTTTAAAATAGTGGTATTGTAGTTTTCAACTCCCTATATAAAGAAAAGGTTGTCCATTAGGTCAAGGTGTGGTGAATACATTTTAGAATTTGGGGTTTAATTTTCAGATTTTTTACTTGATTTTTCTATACTGTTCATTATCGTCGGCGAACTTTCGTCGGAGCTTCGGCCAGTCACCACTCAAAAGAAGACCCAACCGGTCATCCCTCTCCTCTCTTTCTCTTCTCACTGACCACTGAACAGCCACAAAACTTCATCGAAAACCCTTCCATTTTTCCGCTGCTACCATTAGCAGCTCAAACCACCAAGACTCAACTCCAAACACCCATCAAACCCCATACCAAACAACTCCATCTCCTCCACCTTTTCGACCCATTTTCCGGTGAGCTTCCACCACCCAAGCCATCCGAACCACCATTCTTTCTCCTCACTGCCTCCAAAACCCCACCAAAAAATACCCTCGACTTCACCAGCGAGCTCACAAACAGTTGTGACCACCACGAAACCTCCTCTACATCAGAAATGACCCCAAAACCAACCAGCAGCTCCAAGCCAAAAAAAACCCCTAACTTTTCCAACCTCTTTCACCACCAAAGCAACTCCATTTCCGATAGACCAACGAACTAATCAAGACCCCAACCAGAAACAACCACCAAACTGCCTCCAAAACCCCGACCCAAAGACACACAAAACCAGATCCAAAACCCCGCTGCCCAGTCCCTTTCTCTCCCCCTTTACGATTTTGTTCATCTTGTAGGTATTTCGGTGAAACTCCAAACTCCGGCAAGCGGCAACACCAACAACCAAATCTGGCCGGAAAACACATTACTCCGGTAACTTTAATTTTTTCTATTTTTATTTTGTTCTTCATCCGTACCTATTGTGCTTAAAGTTATCATGTTTGTTTAGTTGCTAATTTTATAATTGTTTGCTACCACTATTATCACTGTTATTTTAGATTATTATTCAATATTGTTCCATTCATTATTACCTTCTTGTGCACTGTTATCTTTTGTTGTTGGTTATTATTATTACTTACTATTATTGTCACTTATAGATTGATCGTGCATTATTTCATTTGTATTGTTAGTTATTGTTATTATTATTATTATTATGTTGATCTTTCTTTATTGTTGATTACTTTTATTACTTATGGGTTGATAGTTTAGTATTTATTTTGAATGTTCCAGCAAAGTTTTCGTTATTTATATTTAGTTTTGGCTACTGTTCCTCCTACTCTTTATTATTTTGTTTTGTTTGTGGATCATATCAAATTAAGTGATTAGCTTATAGTTCTTTTATTCTATTTATTGTGAAGTTATATATACATAATGTTTAGATTATTTAATTAATAAATGTTGGTGTTGCAATTTTGATTGTGTGAAAGTGTTGTTAGCCTGGATCTAGTAGCTTAATTGTTATCTCTCTTGTTTATGTCATTGTTATTATTTTGTGTTCATGTTACAAGTAAAAATGGCCAATGAAAAAATCTCTCCGTCGATTTTGGAGGCCTTCCTATTTTAAAATATGGAAATTTAGTTTAAGTTTATGTATTTTCTTTGTTAAAAATGACCAATGAAAAAATCTCTCCGTCAATTTTGGAGGCCTCCACATTATAAAAGACGGAAATTTAGTTTAAGTTTATATATTTTGCAAGTTAAAATGACCAATGATAAAATATCTCCGTCGATTTTGGAGGCCTTTACATTGTAAAAGACGGAAAATTAGTTTTAGTTCATATATTTTGTTTGTTCAAATGGCCAATGAGAAAATCTCTCCGTCGATTTTGGAGGTCTCCCCATTGTTAAAAGAGAGAAATTTAGTTTAAGTTTATATATTTTGTATGTTAAAATGGCCGATGAAGAAATTACGGTCAATTTCCAAGGCCTCCCATTTTAATAAGATGGGTTTTTATTTCTAAGTTATTATTTATTTCATTTTTTTTATTCGTAATTATTTACCACTAACACTTTTATTAAGTGCCTTTACAGGTACCCCGTAGTCACTTCTTATCGAAGCCATTTGAATAAAGTTCGAATACTATATTCATTATTATGTATGTTGTTGACGATAGGCAAATGTTAGATCGTTTCTCATATTACTTGTTTACTTTATTACTTGTATATATTGCATGTTTGTTATACTTATATACTATTTTTATCTCCTCCTCAATTTGAAAAAATAAATTTAGTTGGGACCCACAATTGTGGATTTCAAAGGATGCCTAACACCTTCCCTTCAAAATAACTTGAACCCCTTACCTAGAATCTAATGGTTTCGTAGATCACTTAATGGTTTCCTAGTTTTTTCCTAAAATTAGGTGGCGACTCCTTTAAAATTTGTTTAATTCTTAAAATTCTTTTAAAATTGAATCAATTGATTATTTTTTGATTCACCGCGACGTTTCGCCCTATTTGAATAGAGTAGGAATGTAAACATATAGAAAAATAAGTCCTAACTAAAAAGGAAACGAAATAAGGAAATAATGTTTTAGGACGCGTTTTCGATCTACGACACTGACCTACGGACCGTGGATTGACCTACGGTCCGTAGGTCCCTTCCGTGACTCAGGACTTTGGCAAATTTCCAGCTTCCAAAACATCATCATCACTGATGCAAATAACGGATCAACAGTACGGACCGTGGTTTGATCCACTGTCCATAGATCCTCCTCTGTAGCTCCACACTTAGAATCTTCAAAATCAGGTACTGGAACTCCTTCTTTGAATCATTTGACGGAGCAACAGTACGGTTTGTAGATCAATCTACGGTCCGTCGATTGCAACCTTGGTTCCACACTTGGTCAAGAATTCCCTGATCTCCTTTAATCCGTTGACTGCCCATCTACGACACCCATCTACGGAGTGTGAATGGACCTATGGTCCATGGATCACCTCCGTAGATGCCCTTTTTCTGCACATCCTTCAGCTATGTCTCTCAGTTTCCACGTCTGAACATATTTCCTGCAAACATGATAAAAATACATAAAAACCAATACAAAATGGCCCTTGACACACATAACTCTTAAGTGAAATGTAATAAAAATACCGTAAACTCATGGTATATCAACACCCTCAACTTAAATTCATTGTTTGTCCTCAAGCGACACACTAAAACTCTAAACGACAATTGAATAGAAGCAAGCATTTCAAACACAAGCAATCACATGGCTCTCTACCTCGACTCTCTTCTCGAGTGCAAATATTTTCTCTCAGACTCAACAAGCTAACTTGTGTGGATCAAAACACGACAAAGATTGACCACTCAACACATAACATACACTGGTTTACTATCACCAAGGTACCAACTTTCCGACAATGTAACTAGTGCCCTTACTTCAAATGAAATCCCTTTTTTTCACACAATGAATATGATTTGAGTACAAGGATTCATTCAACACTAACGCTCAGAAGAAATTTCTAGTACAATCGGTGCTCAATACCATAGGCTTGCCCTTATTTTCACTGCTTAAACTCTACAAACTAGGTTCTAGGATCACTATAGGACTTTCTTGGCTTATAACGTAGGCTCAGGGTAAGGTGTGGTACATTTGGGTACTTTTTAATGACTTTCTGCCGTCTTTGATATTACCTTAGGCTTACTACCTCATTTTTCCCTATTTTTGACATCCTACCATTTTTTCTTCTTTCCTTTGATTCTTTTCAACCATGGATGTGGCTTTCGATTTAGTAGCTCCTTATTTTTCCCTTTCTTCTTGTTCTTGCATTTTATTCTCTTCTTTAGCTTTCAACACTTATGTTTGCTTTTTTTTGCACAAAGCCACATCCTCTCCTCTTTTTTCTTTTCTTTTTCTCTTTTTCAACACCAAACTCTTTTCATACCCATTTTTTTCAGTTTCCTCTTTCATAGCCACCCTCAACTTATCGATTTTCCATTGGTTGAGGTACACAATACCCGATGTCGGATCAGGGCCAAGATTGAGGTCACTTTTTACATTAGCCACCCTCAACTTAGGCTTTTGGTCTAATTTAGGCTCAAAGCATTTGGATCAAAGGAAGCATTAATTTCATTTGGTTGGATTCTTTTTAGGCAATTTGTGGACTTATCAGAACAAGGGCCTAAGATCATTTCCTAGCCTCTAGAGTAGATTATCTTAGCAAGACTAACCAGGAAAGTTCTAGATTGGCACAAAGACTGTTTGAACAATCAACTATTCTCACACACTCTTGGCACATAGTTTCATTATCAGATTACCCAGTTCAAGTTTTAGCTTAAGACATGCTATCAAGTTGGTTCATTATCATGTCATACTCAGAACCAACACATTCAACTCATTCTAGTCTACAGATTTTAGCACAGATCACACACTACGGACGGGTATCATTTTTTTCACAAAGCTTTTTCCATCATGCTTCATTCTTTCCCATGCTTCTACACATACAATCCTAATACATGCCGGTTCAACAGAAATTAAGTAGTCTCTTCGGGGAAAAGAACACAGGCAAGAAAACTTCAAGAGAGGATTATGATTTAGGTTACTCAGACTTCACCCTATCACTCACAATCCATTTACCCCAGCCCCAACAAAAAATAGGTATAATTGTCCCCAATGGACACAAAAACAGTAAAAAGTAATGGATTGGGTGAAGCAAACCTGTGGCACATAGCGCCAACAAACTATCACCAAGCGGATGGGTCCGGTTTCCCGGAGCCCGCTGGAACAACACTTGGGTCACCCTCAGTAGTGCCCCAATTATCTAGCCTAGCACCCTCAGTAGTTCTCTCAATCACTCTTACCACACCATCATTGGTGCTCACATCATCTCCCACTATAGCAACTACCTCCGAAATGGGTACAAACTTGAAGCCCCAAGCGCACTCTCACGAACCCTTTGTTGGCATCTCCTCATCTATAATGGAGGCTTTGCGTGCATGTTCAGTCTGCTGGCGCTCCCGCTTCTTTGCTTGGGTCTCCCCAGTAGTGTCAGGATTATGGCTGGAGCGGTGCCTCTTCCCACAAGCACGGGTGGGCTCGGGCTGTGCATTTGTATCCTCTCTGAATAGAGCATCGAGTACGGTATCATCAGCTAATGCAGTAGGTGCAGACTTTGGCTCATCAGTGCGCATAGCAAGGATGGAATCAATGTCAGCCCGGAGACTGTCCAACTCAGTCTGGATGGAGGAAAAATCTGTGACGGGGGATGGCCGTGAGAGTACTCTCAACTCGAAGGCATCCAGGCGCTTATGAACGACTTAAACCTTCTGATCCACCATGGTTGCCATCCTCTTCTCCATCCTCGCCTCAGACTCTGCAATGGACTTCTGCATCCATCGCTTCACATGGTGAAGCAGTGTGGACATCTGCGCCTCCAATTTCTGAACTCGAGTTAATGGCACAACAGAGGCTCTAGAAGATGGGGTGGCTCTAGATGAGCTGGGGGCCTGACTAGCGGCCTGAGAAGAGGAGGTCGGGGCATCATCAGTGTGGAATGGAGGGGCAAGCTCATTGCCCTGCATTTGCTCCACAACATCTACTAAATCAGTACCCAATGGCACATCGATCCGCGGCCCTCTACGAGGTGCTGCCACATTTGCCTCGTCCTGAATCAGGCCAATATCTAGGGTCCCCATTGCCTGTATCAATTTTTCACAATGCCAGATCGGCACTCAAGAGTGCCTGCATAGCTGAAAAATGAGGCACGGAAAAGGGTAAGTAGTGGAGGTCTTGAACGCCCTCTTATGAATATCTGCTGGCAGTATGCGGGTAAAGTCGATCTGAAACCCAGCTACTAATGTTGCCACAATTAATGCTTTGTCCCATGTAAGTGCATTGTCGGCCTTTGTGGGCGACACTCTGTATCGCACCAGCAACCAAAAAAACTTGGCCACCAAATTCAAGGTGGCCTTTCGAATACCCAAACGTGGCAAGCTAACCCACTATGCATGCTCTCCATCTGCAGCTATGTGCTTGGCCAACCATAGTAAGACAACCTCCCTCTATTCGGCATTACGCATGAAAGCTCCACTCCTCACAATATCCCATTTGTAGTCAAATTCGGTCATGTTGAGTACCCAAGTGTGATCAGGGCCAGGGCCATAGAGGAATAGGCTGATGGTGGTGTGTGATATGTCCACTGGAAAACCTCGGACCATAGTAGAAGTGAGAGGGTCCTGGGTTGTGGGCTTGGACCTCTTGTTGATCGAACCTCGGAGAGTAGCAGCATAGGAGGCATAGAACTCCTGCACAATCTCCTCGCGATAAGTCCAGGGGTCTCGAGTCATCCAATCACACTTGTGAAGCTGAAAAATCTGGTGGATGTCGGGAATAGTATGTAAGCTCCCCGTGAGGACTCTACGCTCTTCAGTAATAAGTCGGGCCATCTTCCCTTTCTGATTCCGCATTCTAGCATCCAGGTAGATATTTGCCATTGCCCCTCAACACACCATCTGTTTGGCTCCTCAGCTATTGGATCAGGGTCGTAGTTTCGTGGCACCGAAGCTTCTCCCAAACTAGTGGCCTCTTCAGACGAGGCATCTTGTCCATGTGAACCTGAGCCTGTGGCGAATCCAGAACCGGAACTAGAAGCATGGGCGGGCTCAGAACCGGAAGAAGAACTAGTCGGTGACCCGATCAGTGTGTTCTCCTCATCAGACTAGGAGTCAGTGACCACCTGCCGAGATGTATTCTGGGTAGCCCGAGGTGTAGTAGGAGATGTCCTCGTGGCTGGTAGAACATATGCTGGATTTCCGCGTCCGTGTCTTCATCAATCAACCTAAAAGTAGGCACCACGGATTTTGATTTGCCTCTTTTTGAGTAGGTCACTTGCTTCTTAGGCGCCATGGTACATGTGGATGTCTAATTAGTACCAATATAAAATCATAACACACTCAAAAATATTTTAGAACTAAGAACGAACAAAAATGGAAAACAGAAAAAATTTCAGATAATGGCTTCAGTGGCCACCTACGGTGGGTATCTACAGTCCGTAGGCTGACCTATGGTCCGTGGATTCCCTCTGTAGATCAGGGGTCCCAAAAATTTGGACTCTAATGGGAACCACGGATGTGCAGAACGGTCTGTAGACTGATCTACGGACCGTAGTCCACATTTGTGGTTCCACACTTAGCATATTTTGTGGTGTGCAGACTCACGGACCTGATCTACGGTCTGTAAACATGGTCTTTTGAATC
Source organism: Solanum verrucosum (assembly GCF_900185275.1). Lineage (NCBI taxonomy): Eukaryota > Viridiplantae > Streptophyta > Magnoliopsida > Solanales > Solanaceae > Solanum > Solanum verrucosum. The sequence goes on from NW_026020412.1 coordinate 2,103,298, forward strand.
AGATCAATGCCAGGTTTCAAGCATCCTTCATGTTGACCCCAATTTTACCAATTTCAACAGTATCACCAAGTATAATCATGCATTTCAACATAAATTATGCTAGTTCATCATTCTATGGGTTCAGATTACTAAATTCACAAGAATTACACACAAAACTAGGAACCCTAGGTCGAAACTTGCATTTAGACTCTCATTACACTGATTTTATACAGTATAAACACACACAATCACTATCCATTGTCCCAAGGGTGTTTGTAGTATTAGTTTAGCATGCATTTACATACAATCAACTACCAAAGGTCAAGACCCAATTCCGAACTTTCTATAATCAATCAATGAATCGAAATTCAAAGTGAAAGAGAAGTCTATTACCTTACAAGCAATGGAAATGGAGTGATTTGTGTGATGACTCTACGCTTTCAATACCACAAACTCGCCTTTTTGACCGAACCCGGACATTGGACCTCTTGGGAATTTGAGGGTGAGTGGAATTAAAAAAATGATTGCAATTATGGGGGAAAGATATAGGGTGATTGAAGGGGAATTTATGGTAATATGGAGTAATTGGAGTAGTGGGAAGGTTTAGAAACGGTTTGGGAGTGAATGGAGGGAAGTGGGAATGATTTGAAAATGGGGGATTTTATTTAGGAGGGGTCCGGGTCGGGTCAGGAAGAACTAGGGTTTGGACCCACGATACCCCGTCTATCGTCCTTGAGTCGATCTACGGTCTGTAGAAGAGGAACGTAGATCACATCCATACTTAGACAATTTAGAAACCTTACCTGGGATCAACGGGCACCATTCACGGTCCGTGGAACGAACCGTCGATAATGTCCGTAGACCTCTGCACCAGACCTTTTTCTGTAGATTTTGTTTTTCACCCCTGCACATCTAGCAACCATTAGCCCTTTCTTTTTACATTTTCTGGACACTTTTTAGACACGGACCCTATGCTATGTCTAGCCAACACTAAAACAAAAATAAAACAACTATCTAAATGGGTACAAAAAAGCAACTAAACAAAGAAAACTACTAAACAGAAAACAGGAACCTATTGTTGGTTAGATTTTACATCTTGGGTTGCCTCCCAAGCAGCGCTTGACTTAACATCGCGGCACGACGCATGCCTTTTGATTACTCAGACTTCATCAAGATAGTAGGCCTCAACAACTTCTTGCACACTTTACGCGTTTCCCAGATAGATCTTGATCTTTTGCCCGTTTACCATAAACCTTGTTCCTTCACTCTTCTCAAGCTCAACCGCTCCATGGGGGAGCACTTTTGTGAGCAAAAATGGCCCGGTCCATTTGGACTTGAGTTTGCCCAGAAACAAGCGCAACCTAGAGTTGAATAGAAGCACAAAGATTAATTCACAAAATGCCCATTCAAGGCTATGAACCCAATTACTCAATTCACTAACAATTCCACACAATTAGATATAGTTAATGGCATAAATCAACAGCCCACAACAATCTAAACATAATTCTATTATCATCGAATCAAAATCAATATACCCACTTTAAGGTGAAATTTAGGAAACTTGGAAAGACATGGGCTCATTGAATTTTCTTTATTAAAAACCATCAACAAACATCAATAATAACATAAATCATCATTAAAAATCATTTAATGCAAGAACCCATGCTTAGAATCAAAATTTGGATTTGTGTTTTTGGAAGAACTTTGAAATCATTTGGATTGAGCTCCTTCAAAGGAAGAATAATCAAGGATAAAGGATCCTCATACCTTAACCTTCATGAATCCCATGAATTTTGACAAGAAAACACTTGAAACCTTCAACCCTAGCTTGATTTTGGACCTTGACCTTTAATGGAGTTCTAAAGAGAACTTTTAGGAGAGAAGGGTTTTGTTTTTGAGAAATATGAAGAATGAATTCTAAAATACAATTTTAAATGTTTCAATACCTTTTAAAAAAAATACCTTAACCAAGCATCTTGACCACACGAAATACCATCAACACTCAAGACGATCACAAACGAACCCACGTTAGGCTCTAGTTAATCTAGTTTGTTTTTAGGGTCATTACACCTAATGGGTGAAAGGAACCCACTAGTGAAATCCCACATACCTGGTAACGAATTCCATGGAGAAATCCTTCGATTTCAAGCTAAAACTTGAATGAACCCTGCTGGTTGTTCTTAGGAAAATTTGCGCCTCTTTCTTCTTCTTTTGTTCTAAGTTTGAATGATTTCGGTGAATGATAGATTAGGTTAAGTTCTGACTAAGTTACTAGGATCAAACTGACCAAAACTATGTAGTTTAGGGGTTAAACAACGTAGTTTAGGTGTTCAACGCATAGGGTAAAAGACCAAAACGACCCCACTTAAAATCTGACGAGCCCAGACATGGACGCAACGACGAACCGTCACAAGGACCACAGTCCGTCATATGGGTCATGCTTCTTGGGCCAGTGACTACTGGTTCTTGGCCCTTACCTCTACGGTCCACTTCATAGACTGTGTGAAGGATCACGAACCGTGAAGGTCACCATGGTCCTTCAGTTGGGCTAGGGGCCTACTCGTTTGGCTTCACGAAAGCCACCATGACGCTTCATCAAGACCACGGCCCGTAAAGGGCTCCGTGTTCTAACTTCTGAGCCTGGTGAGTTCTGTCTGGCTTCCATGAGCCTCCCCATGGCTTGTGGGGTGGTCCACGGCCCGTGAAGGGTCTCGTGGTCCACCTCTTCTAGGAGGGCATGAGCCACGGGCAGGTCGACGAACCGTGGTTCCTTTCACGGTCCGTGAACCTTGCCGTGGTTCACAAATTTTCTATTGAGTCCAAAAGCTGATTTTTTTAAGGTGTTACAGGTACTACCCATAGACAACCTGCTCAAGGCATCAACAACAACATTACCCTTACCTGGTTGATATAGAATACTTATATCATAATCTTTGAGTAATTCCAACCACCTTCTCTGTATGAGATTAAGCTCTTTGTGACTGAATACATACTGAAGACTCTTCTGATCGGTAAACATATCTACATGAACACCATAAATATAGTGACGCCATATTTTCAAAGCGAATACTACTGCAACCAACTCTAGATCATGGGTTGGGTAGTTCCTCTCGTGAACCTTAAGTTGTCTAGAGGAATAAGGTATAACCTTGCCATTTTGCATCAATACACAACCCAATCCAACTCTGGACGCATCACAATACACCACAAAACCTTACATACCTTCTGGTAAGGTCAACACTGGGGCAATAGTCAACCTAGTTTTAAATTCCTGAAAGCTTTTCTCATAAGCTTCAGACCATTGAAACTTAACTGTCTTCTGAGTTAGCTTAGTCAACGGGGATGAAATAGATGAGAACCCCTCGACAAATCTCCTATAATAACCAGCCAATCCCAAGAAACTCCTAATGTTAGTTGGAGATGTTGGTCTAGGCCAGTTCTACACTGCCTCAATCTTTTGAGTATGTACTTGAATCCCATAACACTGCTGGGGCGCGCCACCCCAGCCCTCTCCCAAGACTTTCCATAAAAAAATTCTACGCATTTTCTGACCTTAATCCGTCTAGAATCGATTTGTTTTATCAAATTCTACTTAGATTCAATTACCCAATACAAGTAAATGAGAATCTACTCAAAAACAACTCTCAAACACATACGTTTATCTCAAGAACTCATCAAAACCTTAATAATCCAGATTACGAATGAAACTTCATGAAAACTCATCAAGAACTCAAATCCTGCAACTTTCTAGAAAAAAATACGCTGAAAATTACATGATTGGTGTGTGGGTGAACGAACCCAACACTATGAGAACTCACATACCTCTTAGGGATTAAACTCTTGGCGAAACAACCTTCGATTCGCAAGAAAACTTGATGAACGGCTTGACTTTTCTCTTTTATCCTCTTCTTGAACTCCTCTCAAAACCCTAAGCAATTGGTTTGGGAAAACTGAACCAAATCAGTTTAGATCCCTAATTATTTACTAAAAACGCTTAAATCTAAAAGGGTAAGGAAACGACCAAAATACCTCTCACATTTTCGGTAACTTTCTTTAACCGGACAGACCGACTTCAAATAGACATATCTCCCTCACACGAGCTCAAAAATTAGCAAACGCAGCGACGTTGGAAAGAAGATTCCAAGACCTTTCATTTGATATCTTATGGTCCACCTAAAACAACTTGTACTGAAAGTTATGCTCGTTTAAAGTTGACCCAAAACTCATAACTTATGCATAACTTGTAAAATTTCAGGTTTGGCTCTTTCCAAACTAGTTCTTTCTAAATATAACACTTTCAAATACCGAGGTGTTACAAAAATCCTTCCACCCCCCCCCCCCCCATCATCAATGATTGTGATAGGTAGTCTCTCAATGATGAAAACTGGTATGAAATGTCGAGTTATGATTATCAAATACTTCGTAAATTCTACAAAAAATTCACCCTAACAACAAAAACTCATTTATGAAAATATGATTCATCAAATCCATCCACGTTTTGCCTGATCATTGACCCATTTATTTACTAGCTCAACTCATTAAAAAAATTGTGTTAATATGTTGTAGAATGTAGTTTCGGCCTTTCAACCATTATAAATTAGTGTATAATGTCACATTTCTTGAATTTTGAGCATTTGGCATAATTGAAATTTAATAATTTCACATTTGACACTATCTAACACATTTGGAGAGAGGTAAATTAATGTGTCGATTTTCTAACAAACGAAGAACACAAATATGATGATGATTTAGTAATGTATGGGGAAATGCACTCTAGCATATTAATTTTTTTTATTCTAACATATTTAAGTAGTACTATTTTTATAACTTTTTAAAGCTTTTTCCTATTTACTCCAAGAAAAAGGAAAAACTACATAATTAGGTCATAATACCCAAAATAATTACGTGTTCATGCCTAAACCCAAAGTAATTCAACAAATACTCATTCTCTAAAAATAATTAGAGCTCATACCCTCCCTTCATGAAGGTTCTCAATGTCAATGAAATTGATGAATCTTTAGAACTTCTCTTGATGGGAAATATAGTTATCAACATAAACTAGTATCCAGCATGCCCAAATCCAAGTATCACCATTGGTTGTCGCCGAAACTGCAACGTGTCCTGCATCACTATGCTCATCCAGGATGACAACGGAGGCCTCTATGTCCGATGGACTAAGGGCAATAACTTGATCCACGTAAATCCAATCAACGACGCCTTAACGGTTATCATATATAGGTGACTCGTTGCAGATCACGAGCAACGATCGATACAAGAGTATCGAGCATTGTATAGCAGTTAATCGAGCAAGGCTTGAATATTCATACTGGTATTTTTCAATGCTAGCCTTGACACTGTCATTGTTCAATTTCCACAATTGCTAAGAGATGGAGAAAAGCAGTGTACAAATATGTCTTATTTTCTGATTACAGGGATTATTTCTTCCGTAAGAGGCCTTCTGGTAAAGCATCACTAGATCTTGCTAAAATTTGATGTTTTAATCGACAAATTTCTTGTTATGTAAATGTTATTGTATTTTCAAATTTGTTATTATGTAATGACAAAAAAATGTCTCTTTACGTAACTACTGAGTTGGTATGATTGTGTCGTTATCTTGTTTTGTTCTAATCATTCAATAATCTTATTTTACATTTATCCTACTTTTGTTGTCACGACCCAAACCGTCGTGATTGGCACCCAAACTAACCATCAGGTGGGAGAACCATTACTACAACCCAAACCAAATAGCTTAACCAAAAACTACACAACTAAATCAAAACTAAGGCATTTAAAGTTACGGAAGCAGGTTTAAATGGCAATAAAAATAGAGTCCCCATAAACTCCAAAGGTTTTAACAAATAACTAATCAAACTAATGCGGAATTTCAACCCCTAGAACCCGAAAGTCATTGTACCAAAACTCTACTAACGACAAATCTAAGAGCAAGGGGTACAACCCCGAAACTAAACAAACACCTTAAACAAATAGTTTGAGTCTGGAAAGAGTGGACTGAAACAAGAAAGATCCATGGCAGCCTGAAAGAACTGGCTCACCCTTGAATCTGATCACGCTCAATAGTCACCTAGATGAGCTTTATCAATAGCCGCCTGAAGATACCCTATATTCAACAAAGAACAAGCAGTGCAGTATCACTACACAACCACAATGTACTGGTAGGATCACGCGGCTATTCCAGTAAGCACAACATATATCAGAATTACAATAAGGTAAACACATACATGTACAGAATATATATATACACATCGATTATAATTTCAGGAGCAATGCATGATTCCACATTCTCAAGATATACAGTTATGTCAAGTAGATATAACAATAAATGGTTCTCTCATGGAACCCAATTCAATGGTCCTCTCATGGAACTCATACTCAAACTGTTAGCGTACCTATACGTGGTACCCGATCCAATGTTTATGCCGAAATGTGATAATCGATTCCATGTTTATGCCGGAACGTGGAAACCGATCCTAGTTAGTGTGTCGAATCGTGACACCCACCTATTGAACGAACCACAATCACAATCACAATGTATATTCTCACAATCATACAACAAGAGGTGATTCATGGCATGTAGTTCATAGTTCATACTTATTTACATCAGGTGTGGTCAATAGGCTTCATTCACGTGCATGCATTACAATGAAGCAATTACTAACATACATCACGCAAAACATGAAATCACAACCATCACCACCTCGAATCCAAGTTTGAATCCCCTAAGGCACTTGAATCTTTCCTTTCCGAATTTGTTCCGCTTGTTCTATGTCTACAAACAACAATTTATACGCAAAGATCAATAATCAAAGGTCTAATTATCCAGATTATAACGATATTAATAACCCTAGACCAAACCCATGATCCCCATACCCATATTTGGGCTTTTTCCACCATAATTCCATATCAAAACCCTCCCCCATTAATAATTACCCAAGAAACTAAGTTCTACGGATCGAAACATGGATTCAGGGAGTAAAAACCTTACCTTTAGCCTCAAGAATGGTGAAAAACCATCAAGAACACACCTGGGGTCGTTCCTTAGCTCTCAAAGTCAAAAAGTGCAGAATAAAACATTTTTAGGGTTTATTTCTGACTTAAGTCGCGTTTGTCCCGCTACAACGACCCTGCTACAGCGGCATGCACGGAGACAAAATGTTGGAATTTGAATTCCAAGCTAAGCTCCCATTTCACAACACACCTTCAACCCTTGACCTTCAAAAACTACTCGTTCTCGCTAAGATTATTTTCGGGAGTTCTACTCGCCCGAATTTGATTTCGTAATGTCATATGGGTTCCTTAACGTCTTAACTATCCATTCATGTAATCAAATTCATAATTAGATCTCTCATTCATTACCAGATTTCCCTAGACCTTTCTAACTCCGATTTCGTCCAAATTTGGACTACGTTAGGAAATTCCAAGTTACTACCAAAAAGTTTTCTGACCCCAATTCTTAACCATTGGCTTTTCCCTATCGACAGAATCAGGTCGTTACAATATATACCAATTTACCCATCACTCGTCCCCGAGTGATCAACTAGGGAAGACTGGCTAAAGTAAGGGTAGAGTAGTACTTGAATCGCTGAACAACAGGGGATACTTGTCTCATATGCCCTTAGCTTCCGGACATCGCGATCAAGAATTTCAACCAGTTTTTCTTCATACTATGCCTCAATGAAGTCATCACAATACTCGAGTGATAATTATTGTTGTATGTGCACTTAACTAACAACAAAGTTATTCCCTATAACCACCAAAGTTGATCGTCACATGTCTGCAACATGTTATCAAGGACTTTGACACAACATCAGGATGAATCTTTTCTCACATAATCATGATAAATCCTAAGTCCAAACTTGCCACAATTAGAGGTGAAACTAAACCAACACATAATCATAATACCCAAAAAATCATAGTTTTTATCAACATCTCCATCTTACAACCCAAATTCCCATGAGCTTAAGTTATAACAATTTGATCTTTAGACATCATATACTCATCGAGGGATATGTCTCAGCATACCAACCCTCTAACAACATTATCAAAATGTTAGATTTAGTAATTGCGATTGTAGATTACCCTTAAGAACAATAGAATTTGACCCAATGATCCCCCACATTCAACCACACATAATCGATACATGACCTCGATGACAAGATGAAAATTAAGATTGTCAGACAACCATAAATACGCATGGTAGCTCTTCTATAAATTCTCATAAGTCAGTGGTACATGTAGAACCACTAAAATACTTTAACAACTCCAAAACAACACCAAATATGTCATATGAAATAACCAAGTCATGCCAATCATCTCATTCAACCGAAAGAACATCGCAGGATCAGTACACCTGATTCACTACTAGGGATCCACCCACACAAGTGAAAACACACATGAGCATAGCTAGTGCACCATACTCAGAACCATCATGAGCACCCCGACCATTTACCTTCCTCTAAACCAACACTTTTAAATGAAAACCTTTCTTAGGTTCTTAACAATCAACAGTAATAAACTTTACAACTCAAACCAGGTGTAAGTCTTTTCAATTGCTCAATACCGGATACAATTGATTATTTATCACCTTTCCAATCAATACCTTGACAAAATACATCACCACGAATGTAGACTTACAATGAAAAATCTGAATTATAATTTCCATCGTATAACACAATCTCTTTCTCTATCAACATTAGCTTGTACCTTGAAATTTTTTATGAATTCATGGATCTTCATTTATCATTGATTGCCTCTCCATCGATATTACAATATCTTTCGCTAAAAATTCAATCGTACTCATTACTAAACTCAAAACAAAAACAAAGCACTTATTATCACACTCGAGCTAATGTCTATACCCTTCTTTCTCAAGTCCTTTCTAATAGTTTTTAACCAATCTGATGGACTGGTGACACTATTACCATAGGCACAGCAAAATGAATAAAACCACACATCTCTGAACCCAATTATCTATCCCTCTGAAGGTATCTCTTCACCCTTTGCAATCAAATAAAATATTCTTGCCATTGCCTCTCTCTAAAGGATGTACTACATCCCACTATTTTCCTCATTATGACTCTAGCTCTTTTTAAATTCTATTCGAGTGGTGTCCCACCATCTCTCAAAACCTTCTATGCAACCACGTTACTCACCAAATATTAGGAAGCCACAAACTTAGGTACTCGCAAGTCATAATTACTACACCAAATTCGCTTAACCACAATCTTATTATATGGTTACATCACAAACTCTTATTACCATTATGCTTAGTCTGCCCTGACAATCACTACGAAGTCAACCTTTTCATCAACACGACACCTCAAAATCAGGTATAATCATCAAATTCAAATAACTAACCCATTATTTATACGTACATTTTTACTAAAATCTTCAATTTCCTTCGCCCAAGTATACTCAATGAAACTTTCTTTATCCATAAGCTTGTCATTCCGGTATTAATCCACTCCTTTATGGCTTAAGATAAAATCATTGGTCCTCATACTACCCTCATTCTTCTTAACAACAAGACATGAGCACCCCACAGGGAAGCACTAGGATAGATGAAACCTTATCAAGAAGCTCTTGGATTTGAGCCTTAAGCTTTCTTAATTCTGTCGGTGCCATACGATACGGAGGGATGGAAATAGGGTGAGTGCCAGTTTCCAAGTCAATGCAGAAACCTATATCTCTATCCGAAGGCATACCAGGCAAATTAGTAGGGAACACTTCTCTAAATTCTGATGCCACAGGAAATAGACTCATAGAGGGAGACTCAACCTCAACATCCCGAATATGAGTCAATTATGCCAAACAATACTGCCCCACCAGTTTCCTACCCCGCACGAAAGATATGACCTTAGCTGACTTAGGCTTATACCCCCTTCCCACTCTAACCTTTCCCTACCCGGGATCTCTAGAGTTACCGACTTAGCATTACTATTAAGCACAACACAATAAGGGGACAACCAAGTCATGCCTAAGATTATATCAAGTTAGTCATATTCAGCATAACCAAATCAACCCAAATCTGAAAATTCATAACACAACAGGACCACACGATATACATAGGTGAATATGACCAACTCTTCAACTGGGGTAGAAACATGGATGGGGGCATCAAGTATATCACAAATCATATCAAATTCTAAGGCAAATCGCACTGACACATAAGAACAAGTAGAACCCGGATCAAACAACACATTAGCCATCCGATCACAAACAATAATAGTGCTTGTGATCACTGCATCAAACCCTCAACCTCGGTCTTGCCCGAAAAAGCATAACACTGAGCCCTATCATCTTGATATACAATCAATCCATGAAATCATAGTATAGCTTCTAACCTTAATTGACATAACTTAATTTCATCATTCACTAAACAACCCATACATGTTATGATAGCAATACTAAATGCATTTTCCAAAGTAATGGTATTTATTATCTAACCGTTCCTTACCAAAACTTCTTGAATGGTGTCACCTATAAACTTGAATTTTCATATCTGAACTTAATCCATTTACAAGCGACGATAGTAGCTAGCGAGCCCCATAAAACTCTTAATTTCAGTCACAGAACTAGGTCGGACCCAATTCCTGACTGCTCAATCCTTTGAGGGATCTACCATTACCCCTTCCCTTGAAACTACATGCCCCAAAAAGGCAACCGAAGTCAACCAAAATTCACACTTAGAAAATTTCGCACACCCCTTTTTGTTTTTGTAAGCACATGGATGCTAGTTTTTTTTGTTGTTTTTGACAGCATTCAATTTATTACAAGGTTTTATAGTCTATCCTCGATTGCTAAACACTGATTGGATTGTAGGGGTTAGTTCGAATTCGATTCAGGTTCAATAAGGAGACTTGGGAAAAATAGAGGAGACAGGGTTGAGGTTCTGTCTCACCCTGTCCCGCTCTGGCTGGGAATGGCTGGGAATTTCCGCTCTGGCGGCCTCGCACTGGCGGAAAAATTCCATCATAGCGGCTTAGACGGAAACAGTACCCAGGCAATAATTTTTCTGGGTTTTTTCTCTTTTCTAAATCTCCCAGCGGTTTTCAGCTTTACTCAGCAATTTAGGATAATCCTCTGAACTAGGATAATCATTGTCTACCCCGAGTCAATCCAACGATACACAATCCAACTCATTCTCATTAATTCAACACCATAACCCATACATCCCCATAATACACCCAGACACTCACACGGTTATTACTCAAGTGCAAGACACGTCCAGATCTTTCTTACGAATCACCTCATACATTATCTAGACTCTTGCATCAAACTTAGTCGTGACCTACTTTTCACAACAAGTTTCACGATACTCAGCAGTTACAACTTGCATAGTTTCAATCAATTCAGCCAGCATATTGCATATATCAAAATTCAAACCCACACTTATTGTGCACATGATCATATCATCACATCTAAGAAAGTACAACTCCCACATTCACAGTTAATTCAGGCAACAAGGAACACGCATTCACAATTTTCAAGTTACTACTCACCGACAAGCCCGATTTCTAAATTAGTTTGTTCCATAGATGACCATTACTGGTCTCCTAGTACAAGAGCAAAAATGTAAACTGATGCACCATGCAACTGGTCTAAAGATCATTTATTCAAGGCAGTGGATACTTATTCCGAATGGTGACCCTATTCAACTGTCGGTAGTCTATACACATCCTTTCTTGCTAGTGATGATGTTACCACTTTTGTTGCTCTAGTTCGGACCATAGAGTGAAGGAGGAAAGATACCAATTTGTATCACCTAGATACCAATTGGATTCAAGTCATAGCACGAAAGAGTAGAAAGAAGTGAGTTTTTCCTAAAGTCCTATAGCCTCTCGAAGAAAAGTATGGACGTCTTCGTACCGTTCCGTAAGACTCTACTAGACTCGTTTTGGTACAATGAGATCAACAAACCTAGGCACTGATACCAACTTTGTCACGACCCAGACCGTTGTGATTGGCACCCACACTAACCCTCCGGTGGGAGAACCATTAATACAACCCAAACTAAACAGCTTAACCAAAAACTACATAACTAAATCAAAACTAAAGCATTTAAAGTTACAGAAGCAGGTTTAAATGACAATAAAAATGGAGTCCCCATAAACTCTAAAGGTTTTAACAAATAACTAACCAAACTAATGCGGAAATTCAAATCCTAGAACCTGAAAGTCATTGTACCAAAACTCTATTAACGACAAATCTATGAACAAGGGGTACAACCCCGAAACTAAACAAACACCTTAAACAAATAGTCTGACTCTGGAAAGAGTGGACTTAAATAAGAAAGATTCATGGTAGCCTGAAAGAACTGGCTCACCTTTGAATTCGATCACGCTCAATAGTCACCTAGCTGAGGTCTATCAATAGCCGCCTAGAGATGCCTTGTACTCAACAAAGAACAAGCAAGTGCATTATCAGTACACAACCACAGTATACTGGTAGGATCACATGGCTATTCTAGTAATCACAACATATATCAGAATTACAACAAGGTAAACACATACATGTGCAGAATATATATATATACACATCGATTATCATTTTAAGAGCAATACATGATTCCACATTCTCAAGATATACAGTTATGTCAAGTAGATATAACAATTCAACGGTTCTCTCATGGAACCCAATTCAATGGTCCTCTCATGAAACTCATACCTAAACTGTTAGCGTATCGGTACGTGGTACCTGATCCAATATTTATACCGAAATGTGGCAGTCGATCCCATGTTTATGCCGGAACGTGGCAACCGATCCTAGTTAGTATGTCGAATCATGACACCTGCCCATTCAACAAACCACAATCACAATGTATATTCTCACAATCATACAACAAGATGTGATTCTTGGAGTGTAGTTCTTCGTTCATACTTATTTACATTAGGTGTGATCAATAGGCTTCATTCACATACATGCATGTATTACAATAAAGCAATTACTAACATACATCACACAAAACATGAAATCACAATTATCACCTACCTCGAATCCAAGCTTGAATCCCCTAAGGTACTTTAATCTTTCCTTTCTGAATTTGTTCCACTTGTTCTAGGTCCACAAACAACAATTTATACACAAAGATCAACAATCAAAGGTCTAATTATCCGGATTATAACAAACTCAATAACCCTAGACCAAACCCATGATCCCCATACTTATATTAGGGTTTTTTCCACCATAATTCCCAGATCAAAACCCTCACCCATCGATAATTACCCAAGAAACTAAGTTCTACAGATCGAAACATGGATTCAGGGAGTAAAACTTGTCACGGCCCAAACTCAAGGGGCACAACTGGCTCCTAATGCCAGAACTCAGGCCCGAGTCGACCCTGCTGAACCATTTGCTACTAGCGCATGGCAGCCACATGCAATCAAGAAAACAAACAAGTATATCTCGGCTTAAAATTAAGCCCTCAGCCGACAAGGCCCATGTCAACAGATCTATAAAAGAAATAGCTACTCCCAAGAGTTCATATAAAGAAATAGCCAACTAGCACAGAAGTCCTAATTGGGCCGTCAAGGCCACCATGATCTCTATAGAGAAACTGAAAGCAGGTATATATCAATACAATACATCAAACAGCTAACAAGCAGCAGCAAACCAACAAACTAGGTCGGCATGGCCATAACGTAGATATACACCCCACACACTAGTCTGTAAGCCTCTAAGAGTAGTAAAGATTGGCGGGACAGGGCCCCAGCCTACCCATAAAAATATATACAGCAAAAGCTAACAAACCTCCCAACTCTGGCAGGTCCGGAGGAAAAGGGCTAGCCAACACGATAGAAGTCAATTCTGCTGCTGAGGAGGTTTACTGGGTCGTCTATCGGGTCCTGCATACATGAATGCAGCGCCCCCAGGCAATGGGGCATCAGTACAAAATAATGTACAGAGTATGAAAGGCTATAGACTAAATGAGTAAGTATCATAATATACCAAAACCAATCAAGTGAGGAAATCAAATTTAGATAAGCATGCTAACCCACTACTCAATCTAAAAAATACAATAATGATCAAACAACAACCTAAGCAAGCCCCCATAAGCTCGGTAGGTACAAATAACATACCACCTACCTAGGCCCCCATAAGCCCAGAAGGTGCCAAATCAATCTGCATAACCCTATCGGTAGCCTCTTGTCTTTGTAAGAAGTCACATAGCTTTTTTTAGCAACGATATAGCCCCATAGGCAGCGCATAACCCTCTTAGGCAACATCATAGCTCTGTGGGCTGCATGTATCCCTCTTTTACATCACATAGCCCTGTAGGCAACACATAGCCCTCTTTGGCATCAAAATAGCCCTATATGTAACACATAACACTCTTTAGCATCAATATACCCCTGTGGGCAACACATAGACCTCTTAGGCAATAACATAGTCCTATTAGACAACATCATAGCCCTCATAGGTAGTTCATAGCTCAATAGCTAACCACAATAGCCCCAAGGGTGACAACAAACAATTAAATAAGCTAAAGGTGAGCAATTTAGCTATAAACAATATATATATAGTTTCCAAGTTGTTCCTAACTCAGGGTCGTTCTTAACAAACTATGAGTCCCTATAATAAGGGTTTATAACCACTCAATCAACCAACCATTCACAATTACATCTACAAGATCACCAACATTAACTACCCTAGTATATCACTCCCAAGCTCTAAGGAAATATGCCAAATGAAGGGAATAGCCTCAACATACCTTTTCCTTTATAATTTATGTTGAAAATACCTCTGTCCGCACCACTACAACACTAAAAAAAAGGTAAAATAAATATGTAATTAAGGAAAAGAATTACTACGACAATCGATACAGATTCCTATCGTAAATTACTATCCAAGACCTAAGGTATCCATAAACTAATAAAAGATGGTTCCTACCTTTCTTTACACACCCAGAACACTTAAATAAATTCAAACCACTGAAAAAACTCTGCTTCCACAGCATCCACGGAGCTACACCGATAAATTCACCATGAAAACTATTACCAAAACGACGAGCTCGTGAAGTAGGGCAGTTTTCGATAAGGAGCCAAGAGGAGATTATGAACACACAAGGATGATCTGAGGAGAATTTCTCTGATTTTCGTGGGTTTCTTATGAGTTTGACTGAAGAAAAATGAAGAAGATGCTATCTTATAAGCTTCCATCGACTTAGGGGACCCACCTCACGTGCTTTGCGCAGTCTCGCAAAAATGCAAATATCTCTCTATTTTGAAGTTGTATGAACAAACCGTTTGATACATTGGAAACTAGACTCATAGACCTCTAATTTAATTGGTCGTGGGCCCCATAACTCTTTAAAGATGGGATAAAATTTCGAGACATTTGACCCAAATTTCAGAGAAATTTTTAAAAAGGAACTTACAATAACTTTTGCCAACTTTTATTTTGCAACTTACCTTACTTCAAAACTTGAGATACAACCCTTGAACACTTAAAATATGACATACCACATCATTCTTAATGTATTACTCACCCTCTTTGTCTTTCCACGAAGGTATGAGTTAATTTACATGTTTTGAAAAGTCGGGGTGTTACAAAACCCTTACCTTTAGCCTCAAGAATGGTGAAAAAACGTCAAGAACACACCTGGGGTTGTTCCTTAGCTCTCAAAGTTGAAAAGTGCAGAATAAAATGTTTTTGGGGTTTATTTCCGACTTAAGTCGCATCCGTCCCGCTACAGCGACAGCCATCCCGCTATGGCGACATGCAGGAAGACAGAATGTTGGTATTTGAATTCCAAGCCTCTATTTCACAACACACCTTCAACCCTTGACCTTCAAAAACCACTCGTTCACGCTAAGATCATTTTCGAGAGTTTTACTCGCCCAAGTTTGATTTTATAAAGTTGTATGGATTCCTTAACGCCTTAGCTATCCATTCATGTAATCAAATTCATAATTAGATCTCTCATTCATTACCAGATTTCCCTAGACCTTTTTGAGTCCAATTTCATCCAAATTTGGACTAGGTTAGGATATTCCAAGTTACTACCAAAAAGTTTTCTGACCCCAATTCTTTTTCCTTTGGCTTTTCCCTAATGATGAAATCAGGTCGTTACATTTGTTTATTGCCACATATTTTTTTCTTTGTAATATTGTAAGTTTATTCTTCCAATCGTTGGTGTGTAACACTGTGATAATTTCAAACTTGAACTCTATAATTTGAAAAATGTACTTTCAATAAAGCAGACCGAATATAGAATAAGAAAAAACACATATTCATGATGGGTTGTAACCATCTCCGCCATTAATTAAAGATCTCGAGTTTAGAAATGTATTTGCATTCAATTTTAAATCAGATGCGAAATACAAAAAATGAGGGGAAAAGCACCTACTTAAATGACGCTTATCATTTTCTAAGATCGTGACCGGTAGTAACTATCTCCAGCATCAACTATAGATTTAGAGCTTAGAATGAATTTACTTTCACTCCTAGGACTGGTATCAAATATAGGGTGCCAAAACCCCTCAATCATCAAAGATTGTGATAGGTAGTCTCTCAATGTCGAAAAGTGGTATCAAATGTCGAGTTTTGATTATCAAATACTACGTAAATTCTACAAAAAAATCACCCTAACAACAAAAATTCATTAATGAAAATATGATTCATCAAATTCATCCAAGTTTGGTCTGATCATTAACCCATTTATTTACTAGCTCAGCTCATTAAAAAATTGTGTTGATATGTTGTAGAATGTAGTTTCTGACTTTTTAACCAATATAAATTAGTGTAGAATTTCACATTTCTTGTATTTTGAGCATTTGGCATAATTGAAATTTAATAATTTTACATTTGACACTATCTAAAATGTTTGGAGAGAGGTAAATTAATGTGTCGATTTTCTAGCGAACGAAGAACACAAATATGATGAAGATTTAGTCATGTATAGGGAAATGCACTCAAGCATATGAAATTTTTTCTTCTAACAGATTTAAGTAGTACTGCTTTTATGACTTTTTAAAACGTTTCCCTATTTACTCAAAAAAAAAATACACATTTGGTATATGTCCCCATCAAATCTTCTCAATTGTCATAATAATTTATAGCTATAAAATTATAATATTAAAAGTAAAATAATGTATTAAATTATAGTAGTACTATTTTTACTGATAATTTTTTATGGATATAATAGATTACATAATTTTAAAAAAAAATATTATGCAAACAAACAACAATTCATGTATATGACCCCAAAAATCCACCTCACCAATTTCCATTTTGTAGAAGATATATTTTATGATGATGATGTTTGATTAACTTAAAAGAAAAAAAATTAAAACACTAAATAAAAAAACAAGTCAAGAATATTGTTTTGGTCATTAATATATCACTCATATATTATAAAGAGAGCTATAGTGCTGTTGAATATGTGTTGATGCTTTGGAGTGCTATTGGTGAGAAAAATGAGAAAGTTTTGGAGTGAAGGGATAGTATAAAACATGGTTGTAATCCACAAAATGATAGCAATCTTTGGCCTCCTCAAACAAGGTAACTTTTTGGATTTTTCGCTCTGTGTAATTTATAAGTCACGTGTTTTTGAGTAAGTAATAAAGCATACCTGTAGTATTACTTTTTTCATGAATTTCATATCTGTAATTGTAAGATGTTTGTGTTTTCTATCTAAACTATTGTTAGCTATTTATCAAAACAAACCTCGAAACTTACTGACCAAGTGTCTCAATACAATCACAAAAGGTTGTGTCACAAGTTAATTAGGCATAAAATTTCTTCCTACTGGCCACCGACTAATTAATTTTGAGATGTGTTTTGATAATTAGTTGATGATAAATCAGATAGGAGAGTTTCAAAAACGTGTTACTTCAGGCGTGTTTTTGATCATTATAGCTAAATTTTATAAAGGCTTATATAACTTAACTCATAATTATATTGCATATGTTGGAAAAAAATTATCCTTTTTATAATAATATATATAGTATAATTCCACAATTAGGGTATGGAGAGGATAGGATGTACACAGATCTTATTTCTACCTTTGTGGGGTAAAACTGTTGTATCTAATGGACTGTTGGAACACTCTTAGTGAAATTCTTGACTTTGACATTAAATTACTTTGCCATTAAATTTTGTACGCTCATAACGAAATTTCTAACTTTGTCATTGGTTTATAGGAACCAAGTCTTGGAGTATCAAAAGTGGGCTAAACCACTTGCTAAAAAGTTGTTAGAGGTGCTATTGAAGGGTCTCAATGTCAATGAAATTGATGAATCTTTAGAACCTCTCTTGATGGGAACTATGTCTATCAACATAAAGTACTATCCACCATGCCCAAATCCAAGTATCACCATTGGGTCTTGCCGACACTGCGACATGTCCTGCATCACTTTGCTCTTCCAAGACGAAACGGGAGGTCTATATGTGCGAGGGACTAAAGGCAATAATTGGATCCACGTAACTCCAATCAAAGGCGCCTTAGCGGTTAACAGAGGTGACTCGGTGCAGATCATGAGCAATGATCGATACAAGAGTATTGAGCATTTTGTAGCAGTTGATTTAAGCACGACTCGAATATTTGTACTGTTATTTTTGAATCCTAGCCTTGACAGTGTCATTGGTCCATTTCCATAAATGCTGAAAGATGGAGAAAAAACAGTGTACAAACATGTCTTGTTTTCTGATTATTGGTATTATTTCTTCCGTAAGAGGCCTTCTGGTAAAGAATCACTAAATTTTGCTAAAATTTGATATTTTAATCTACAAATTTCTTGTTATATAAATGTTATTGTATTGTCTGGTGCAAGACGTGAACAAGTTGTCAAGAGCCGCATGAGGGATTAGTAGAAGACTAATGACGTGACTAAATGCTACAAAAGAAAATCATAATCTCTTGAAAAATAGATATTGCTTGCAAGAATATATAGATTTTGATGAGTTCTTTTGAAATGATGAATTCTTTGTATATATCCCTCATGCATGGAATACACTAGCTCATAATATAGCTTAATTTTTTCTGTTGGTTTTAAGGTTTCTTGGAATTCTAATTTTCCAGGTTAAATTGTGAATGATGCTCAAGTATCTTATGGACGTGCAAGACATAATATGAAGTAATATAATGCAATTGTTTCCAAGATGAGAGATGATAATTGATGAGAAAACAAAAAAAATAAAAGAGTGTCAACTATTTAAGTGAATCTTATTAAGTGTAAAACATGAAAAATGAGAAGTTGGAAGCAACTTCAAGTCAAAACAGAGAATGAAAGTAAGTATTAATTTGTGTGACAAAGTAAGGTTTTGAGTCTTTTAGATGCTTCCAAGATGCTCTCTCTGTGTCCAAAAGCAGAAACCCTTATATATCCTTCACCACCTGGACCAAATCCAATTCCAGGAACTGTAATGATGTGAGTCTTATCAAGAATCCAGTTGAACACATTCCATGATTTGGAACCTGGGAAATGAACCCAAACATAAGGCGCATTGCTACCTCCATAAACTCGAAACCCCAGTGAAGTGAAAGTTTCAACTAAAATCCTTGCATTCTCCTTATAGTAGTCTACTTTAAACATAACTTCCTTGAAACCCTCTGGTGATAGGCAAGCCAATCCACCAGCCTGAGCTATATTGGAAGCACCGTTAAAGCTAGTACATACTATGCGATTGAAATCGTGTATAACAGGAAATCCATTTAGATAAAGGAGTTCCTTAGGCACTACAGTCCATCCTAGACGGACGCCTGTGAATCCAGCAGTCTTTGAGAAAGATGAGATCTCAATGGCAACCTGCAGCAAAAAATAATAATAATAATAATCAGTTTAAAGATGAATCTATAAGTTATTATAATTCTTCACTCGAAATATTACCTTTCTAGAACCAGGGATCTCATAAATTGATTTAGGGCTTGAGTCTGAAATATATGCAGAATAAGCGGCATCATACACAATGATTGAACCATTTACTTGTGCAAACTCTACAAGTTGTTGCAGTTGTTGCCTAGATGCTGCATGACCAGTGGGATTGTTTGGAGAGCAGAAGAAGATAACATCTGTTCTTTCAATTTTGGACAGATCTGGAAAGAAATCATTCTCTAGGTTACATTTCATGTACTTAATATTTCCATATCTCCCTGAATCATTCTTCAAATCACCACTCTGCCCCATAATCACACTTGAATCTATATATCCCTGTTAAAAGTGTAATAATTAAGATGAAACCAAATTAATTAAGAGAAGTGAGAGCAAGAGTTACTCACTGGAAATGATGGATCCTGCACAGCAATTGACACATTGGAACCTAAGAGGAGCTGCAAGTAAGAACTTGTTGTGTCAAATGACAACTAGGGAGTATGTGATAGTAATTAAAAGTCTTAAAACGGATTGAAATTGGAGATTCTCTTAAAATGGGGTAAGACTTGAATGAGTTGAGAATTGAGATTATGCTCAATTCAAATTATCTTGAGTTGAACCCTTAAAATTTTGGACGGATTGGACGAGTTACCTATAATTGGGCTCATTTTTTACACCCCTAGTAAGTACAATCAAGAAAAATCTCTAGAATTCGTGGTCTAAATCTTGTCTTTAACATTTGTGCAACTATAAATTATTGATTAAGGATAAATAGAAGTTTAAAGTTCAATTACTTTCAAATATAGAAAGATAACATTTTTTTTAAATAGATTAAAAATGAAAATGTGTAATTATACCTGAACTCTTGAGAGATCACACTGTGCACCATCAGATACAAAGATCTCAGTTTCTTCTACCAAAAGATCTTTATATATTGTTTCTGCAATTGCTCTTCTTAGTTCCTGACAAATTCAATCAATAAAATTACTTTAATTCTGTTTGGTCAGCAAAAAAAAGGAAGTACGTTAAGAATATTTCTAATTTTCAATCTTTCTATGTTTCTTCGTCAAATTGAATTCCTCTTGAGAAAAACAAGTTCCTCAAAATAAGAAAAACGACTTCTCTAATGGAAATAGAAAAAACAGGTTGCATAAGTGATATTTCAAATTCACTGTCTCCTCCCCATACACCCAACTCCCTCAACCTTCACCCTTGAATCGTGCCACCATCCCATTCCACTTTCACAGTGTTTTGCTAGACAACACATACTTTCTTTATTTCATATTGGTGTGGGGGGAGGTTTCATTGCTAAAAATAATTCAATTATTCAAAGTTCAAGATGGATGTTTGAATTTTTTCATGTTTGTCTTATCCTTTAATAAAGTTTGATATTTTCTAGGAGGTTAATTGCGCTACTTTCAACGTTATATTTAAGATTTTACAAAGAATAATAGTGAAAAATATAATTTAAATTATATCCTTGAATGTTTTTCTTAATAAGTGTATATTGTCTTACAAATTCAGTTAATATGAGAGACAGAGAGAGTATACCCTTGAGATAATATTTTTTTGCTTATTTACCAAACACAAAACAATAAATAAAGAATCCATTTATTTTTCAAAAAATTATATTCTGAATATTTTTTGTGAAAATATTTTCTTTCGTACCAAACACACCCGTATATATAAATATATAACTCAGAAAAGAAAGAGAGAGTATGACCCACCTTATTCCCTCGTTCCAGTCCGTAGCCAGTATATCCTTGAGGTGTTGAAAGAGCACGTGCATACTGCAAATAAAAACTACAAATCATATCACAATAATTTTTAGGTTGAAAATTTTGTTGTTAAAATAGGGGTGTGCATTGTTTGATTTAGAATGATATGACAGTAAAATTAAATCACAACATAAAAAGAAATGTTGTGGAATTTCTTCTTTTTTAAAAAAAAAATGGAACATTTTTTGGACTTTGAAGTCAACTTCGGTTTCTCTATGGTCTTATTCAATTTTGAATTATTCTTCGAATATCTTTAAAAACATATAATATGCTGGTTAATTAACTTTAATCTTTCTGACAACAGAAATCCTTAAACTTCCCCGAAATCCTTTTGTGGAAAATGCTTAAATTATTCAAACTTATTTTATTCCATCCAATGGCCTTTTGGTATTAATTAACAACCAAAAGCATTTGAAAATTCCAGCGTATTTAGGGGTAAATTAACAATATTATTGTAACATTTTAATACACAATATATATATATATAGCTTCTCGTGGGTAAAGTATACTAAAGGGATGTTTGGATTGATTTTTTAAACGTGACATATAAGCTAAAAGCCAAAAATAAGTTGGGAATGTCCCATATTTGACTTGTATTATTATTTTTTTGGGTACATTTTCAGCTTAAAAAATGCTTTATAAAGCTTTTATGTTATTTAAACACTTTTATAACAAATAAAAAAAGAATAACTTAAAAATCAAAAGTCTGTAAAAATAAGTCAATCTAAACACCATTGAGCAGTTGATGATTTATGTTACGCACATTAGACATGCTCAAGGTAAAAATAAGTCAATCTAAACACCATTGAGCAGTTGATGATTTATGTTACGCACATTAGACATGCTCAAGGCTACAGGTTGGGGTAATGGCTGTGTGGTGTCACCAATCCCAAGGCTTATTACTTTAGCATTTGGGTACTTCTCCACATGCTTAAGCTTCCTCTCTAATATCTGTCATGTAAATAAGTTACCAAAACATAATAATTTAATACATAGTCATCGAAATTAAATATATATCAAAATCACATGGAATTTATACTAGTATTAATCTAAAAAAAAACAAAAAAAAAGTATTAATGTAGATTCAGGTCGATCAAAAAGACACTGAAATAATCGCTTGAGATCTCAAAAAAAAATTGGGTCCCTCATTTTGTTAAAGAAATTTCATGTATTGATAAATATAAGAAGAATTTTTTGGATAGAAAATATGATATTAAGTGAGATTCATTGTAATAATTGAAGAAATGAAATAATATTTAGTTAATTGTAATATCTTTCTTACCTGATAACCTATTTTGTTGCATTATTTATATCCTGATGACGATTTTCATGAATACACATTATTATTCTTATATTTATCTTTTTTAGTCCCCTTTTCACTATTTTTATTTTTTATTATTTAATATTCTAAAGTCTCTCAAACGATCAAACTTTATGCATTATGCAAAATCTACTGTTATCTGTTTATAAAAATATTAAATTTATTTTTTGGTGTTACTTTTCAAGTTTCAAGCATTGCAACAAATCAAAACTTTTTAAATATCATTACATCAATTTGTCAAATTCAACGTAACACTATTTCAATATCATTATATAAACATTTCATATTTTTGAGTTAGGTTTTATTATTCTAATTATATATTATATGTTTTCATTGAAAAAAAATTACATTATTTAAATTCTTACTTCATAAGATTTGCGTACATCGACCTACCCTCTGCATACTTCACTTCTAGGTTTACTATACTGAACATGTTATAGCTATTTAATTTGTACGTATCAACAATAAAAATAAATAAGACCTCTCTATCAAATTTGACATTAGATCCCCAATCTTATTCATATGGCCCTATCTAGACTCACACCTCATGTAGTTTTAAGGATAAATTAAAGAAGCAAGCATGAAAGCCTTTTAGGGGTTGTTTGACTGGGAATAAGTTATCTCATGATTAATTATCATGGAATAACTTATCCTATCATGTATATAGAATAACATATCACATCACTATGGTATAAATGGGGATAAGTTATCCCAAACATGACAACCAAACAAGACGCCATAATTTTATTTCAAAACTATTCTCTTATCTCAGTACTATTTATTCTTATCCCTCCCACCAAACGATCCATCGGTGTAGTATATTATACTAACCTCAGGAAACAAATAGTTGGTTTGCAACTTTTCCAAGTTTGGATTGCGGGCTACTCTTGTTGAATAATAACCTCTACTCCCTGCATGAATAATAACATCAACATATCATAAGGAAAAAGAAAGACAACAAAATAATGTAAAATAAATTAAAGTCACGTACCAATATTTTCCTCTCTTTGCACTTTCAAACTGCATAAATATATATATGTATGTGAAAGAACAAATAATAAGTGATAGAAAAGAAATAAAAATGAAAGAGTTGAAGTGATAGAAAAAAGTTCACCTAGCAATAGGCTGCAAGCAAAGAGAAAACATGTTGTATTTTAATTCTCTATCCACAGAAAAGTCTGAGATGTTGTGAAAAGTTTGATAGATGGATTATGAATTTATAAGCCTGGGAGTATTAGATGGAAAATGCACCTACAATTTCAAAGAAACATGTCACTATTTTAACTTCAATATTTCAAAGAAACGTGTCACTATTTTAACTTCAATATTTTAAGTCATTTGAAATCAAGTGGTTCACACTACATCCGTAACAAACCCTCATTCTTCTCACTTTTCAGTTTCTATTTCTTAATTATTCCTAACAAATTACTAGTACTACTTTTTATTCTCTTAAAATCTCAAATATTATAATAACAAATTCAATTTTTCCAATAAAAACTATACTAATATTTGGTAAGAAAGTGGTTAGATTTTGTAGCTTAAGGAAAGTCTAAGGGTGTGTTCAATAGGGACAATTTTCTAATTTAATCATGTTTCTTGGTCAAAATGTATTAGATTGAGAAAAAATGACTTTCCTAATATAAGATCTAATTCCAGTCACTTGATCATGATCCCACTCTCTGGTGTCCATTATCCCACTCTTATAATGTTTTGCTAGATTGTATATAAATGTTCTTGAAAATATTTTTTTGCTTACTAAAACCATTAAAAATATGTTTTTTCTTCCTATCGAAATCACCCTAAATCTTAATCCTAGCTAGGGGTGGCAGAATGGGTAACCTATATGATTATTCACTCATATTTACTCATTTTAAATGGGTTGGGTACCCAACTCATTTAAAATGGGTAAAAATGAATAATACTCATATTACACATTTAAAAGTAGATAGTTCAATGGGTAAAAAATGTTCATTCATAAAAGAAAGAAAAGTAATAGGAGGCCTGTAGAAGGTGGGGTGGTAAAAATACTTTTTAAAAAAATTATTTTTTTACATATTTTTTTGAATAGGGGGCGTGGGGTGGTGCTAGTAGGGAGAGGGGAGCTGGTAGGGAGTGAAAAAGCTTTTTAATTTTTTAATTTTTTGTAAAAAAAAAAAAACTAATTTTTTTTTTGGGATAGGGGGTGGGCGGGGCTGATAGGGGGTGTGGTGATAAAAAAAAGCTTTTAAAAGATTTTATTTTTAAAGCTTTAAACAAGATCCCTACTACAATAAGAGTATCCAGATTTACTCATATATATTATCTATTGGATAACTCGTTTTTACCCATTTAAAATATGAATCGAATCGAGTACTTTATCATTTTTGTTTAACTTATTTTCAATTGACTCATATTTGACGTTCGCTACTGCTAATCCTAACTAAGTCATGCTGTTATTACAACTACAACTGATTTTATTTTCTCTCATTTTTACCTAGCACTTTTTTCACCTTATTATAGTATATGATTAGATACAAGAGCCTGCACAGGCACAGACCCAAATCCCAATATATGTTTTAATATATGTTGGCACGGATATAATTAGGAGAATCAATTAATTTTATATGATTTTTAAATATTTTAAGTAGTTAATTTTTGTGAATCACAATATTTTTAATGTAATTTTAAATGATATGTGTTACTTCTTCTATCTCAATTTATGCGACACATATGAAATTTGGAAAGTCAATAAATTTTTAATATATATTTTAAATTATTAATATTGCGGTTTATAGTATCACTTTCTTCATAATTTTTAAATACATAACATACTAAAAAGAAAAATAAGATAAATAAATTAAAACATAAATTTTTTTTTATTAAATATAAATAGAAGAAATTGGTTCAAAAGGGCTAATCAGTCAATTAACCAACTGTCTCAAAGCTCATGTATTCACTTTTCTAGTATAAGTAACTAGTGAATAGATTCTTGTTTCACGCGGAAATTAAGATCTTATTGAATTAATATAATATTTATTAGAATAATACAATTCTAGGGAGCCATCTTTTCCAATGAGGATTAGTTATTGAGAACAAAAATACTTACTATTAGTAATATTTACAAGTAATTGTAATTAGAGGCTAATATTGCACTCAATTAAAGAATTTATGCAAGTCTTTGTCTTACTCATTCTTATTTATTTGTTGCTTCACAAATAATATGTTAATTATATAAATAAAAATATTTATAGTTATTGTATGATAAACAAACGTTATGCATGGTTAAAGATTTTTTGTTTTACATAAGTTCTCTCATCTTCTATATATTGATTAGAGAATTTACATAAGTCCTTTCACACTCTTAAAATTTAAGAGATTTTTTTAATTACATAATATAATTCATATCATACCAAAATGAAAATGGAAAATGAGATGATGAAAAGAAATGTAATTTGTAGGATATCTTACAACTTGTTTGGATGGTTATTACCTATTGTATTGTATTGTTGGTTTAAAATATAGTGTTTATTTTAAATGTTACTTAAATTTTATTATATCGTATCATTAAATTCATCATCAGATAACACTATTATTCCAAAAAAATCAAAAGAGGCAAACAATCTAATCATAAAAATTCCTACATAATCTATATCATTTTTACCTCAAACTAAGAGGATCATTGTAGTGATTGGATAGTAAAAGGAGAAACCTTCAAATTTATAGCACTAAAACAATAATCTTTGACACATAAATGGATAAATAGCTAAAAGTATTCTTTTGTGCCACAAAATATGACAGAGTTAACTACGTTGTCGGACCAATCAATAATTAAAGAATTTACCGTAACTATCAACTTTTTATAATATATGGTATATACAAACAAATTATCAATAATTCATTTTTAAAAAATAAAATAAAAAAATAAAAGATCGTCTGTTTGCAGCGCAGAATATTATCAATCAATTACCCGCTATCATAACTAAATATCAAATTGTTCTCTAATTTCAAAGGAAGGTAAAAAGAAAAAAAAAACAGTGAAGATGAGAAAGTATTCAGAAACTCATCAAAGTGTAGTTTGAATATTTCTATGGACTATCTATATATTGTTTTGAATTCAAATCAATTGGTCAAGTATTAGAAAGAAAAAATAAATCACAAATTAAAAGTACACTTTAATACTCATTATTTCATAATTAATATTCATTCTGTTACCAAAGTTTCTTCCTCTTTCCTTACATAGAGATGATGTGATGCATTAATACGAAATAAATAATAAGAAAAAATAGAAAAAAAAAAAAGATTTAAAAGATTGAGCAATAGTAACTGTGATTATTTTATGCTTTACTGCAAAGTGCAGATAGCTAGCTAGGCTATTGTGGGCTAACTCAATTTTAATTGAATTTTATTGTTATTAGTGTCAAGTATTACCTGACTGACTCAAACAAACGGTTATTTGAGATTGAATTTATTGCAAAAACAACATTATTTATGAGAATTTTGTTAATTCATTTAACAAAAAGTATCTATATCATGACAATTAATATAATTTAGGAGTTAGTTATGATCATCGAAAGTCATGGAGTAATACGATAAAGACAATTAAGCTTTATATTAAAAATAAAAATAAATGAAGGAGTAGTAATTGACACCATTTATTTTTACATAATAATAATAATAAAATAGAAAAAATTGTCAAAATAAAAGGAGAAAAAATATATAAGATTTTTTACCAAAGAGAAATGTCAACTCACTTTTCTTTTATCTAATAACTTTATATCATTTATAGATATTTTGCAAAACATAACATAAAAAAAAAAGAGCAAGGCAAATAAGATATATTCTTTATAGTACCACTTTCTTTGTAATTTTTAAATGCATAACATACTAAAATACGAGAAATAAATTAAATTAAATATAAATAAACAAAATTAAAGAAAAAAGATAAATCAATTGATGTCTGACCGTAAACTCCTCTCTTCTATTATTACTAGACTAGATACAGGACTCGTGCCAGCACGGGGCCCAATATATATTAATTTTTTGTCTCAATTTATGTGATATCATAGAACTTGAGAAGTTATCAAAAATTTTATATGATTTTTAAAATATTTTAAGTTATTAATTATGATAATTTACTTTTTACTTAATTTTAAAAATAATATATATTACTCTCTTTGTTTCAATTTAGGTGGCATCTATAGGATTTCAAAAATTGGCCATTTTTATGTCTTTTAAATACATTAAAATGTTAATTATTGTAATTTATATTACCCTTTTAACGTAATTTTCATATAATACATGTCACTTCCCATGTCCCAAATTATGTGGCATTGATAAAAATTTTGGAGTCAAGTGATTTTTTTATCTGTATTTTAATTTTTTTTAAATTGTTAATTATTGTGATTTGTAGTACTTTTTACGTCAATTTCAAATGATATATGTTTATCATCTAACCCATTTTATGTGGTGCCAATAGAATGTCAAGAGTTAATCGATTTTTTTTTATATAACTTTTAAATACTCAAGTCAATTTCAAATAATATATGTTTATCATCTAACTCATTTTATGTGGTACCAATAGAATATCAAGAGTCAATCAAATTTTTTATATAACTTTTAAATATTTATATTATTAAATATTGTGATTTATAGTGTTATTTATATAATTTTTAAATTTATAGCCAACAAAAAGAATAAGAGAAAAAAATTTAATACAAAAAAATACTAAATAGTAATGAAAAAATATTATTATTACAACTCTACTACATATACAAATGTTTAAATTAAAAAAAGGAATGAGGCAGCCGACATAGAAAAGTGAGCCCATGAGTTGGGCCCACACAGTTCAACAAAACAGTAGTATTTTTTTATAGGACATATGAGTCATTATGTAAATGTTAATTGTTTTTTTTGGTCTAATAAAGAAAAGATACACTTTTAAAGCAAGAGATTACAAAGACTTAATGAAGAAAAAAGTAGAAAATTCCAAAAATACCCTCTGTCGTACAAGCAGGAATGTTGACGAAGACATTCCTGCTTGTAGACTCTTCTACTATGTAGTAACTATCTAATAAAAAGAAATGGGCCTAAGCAGACACCATCACATTAACATGTCTAGTTAGACCATTCCAAAAAGTTATAAACCCCACATTTTAATTGAAGAACATTTTTGTCTAACATTGGTTGCACGTGATAGAATTAGGAGTGTGCTTTTTCTTATTAAGACAAATATATATATATATATATATATATATATATATATATATATATATATATATATCTGCCTAGGTTATCTTATCTTCTCGTATAAACATTGAGGCAAATCGTACCAAAAAGATGGTCCATCATCTGTCATTTCCATCAAATGTAACATAAAAAGGTTGCTCATGGTATCATTATGAGTGTTTTATTTGTTCATTTTGTATTTTGTAAAAGTTTTAAATTAGTGATTAATATGAGTATTTTACTATAATATTTGTATCAACTGATATGTAATTTTAGGCCTTGAAAAAATGATTTAGAGAATCTATATCTATGTCTATATTAAAGCTAGGGCAGAAGCATCAACAGTTGCAAAGTGACAGCATAATATCAAACCACTTGGTATTTTTAAATTAACGCTCTTTAAAATAGAATTAAAAAATTAAAATAACTATTTAAAACATAAAAATAAAATAAAATAAAAACAATGACAATACCCTAATTGACTGTTCTCACCAGAATGACCAATATGGATGCCGGCCAGCCGTCTTGGAGTGCTGGGCCGGCAATGCCTTTATCATCTGATATTTATTTTCCCATATTAGAGCATCCCAATACTTGTTAAGAAGCTTAGCTATAACGATGGAATTTCAAGGGTGGTTTGGACAGAAGAGAAAGTTGATAGAATGAATACCATTGAAAACCTGCAATATGCGGTACTTGGAAAATTTTCGTATGGATGGCCAGAAATTGAAGAATTACGAATTCAGATTCCAAAACAATACAATGTTAAAGGGGACTGTAAATTTGGATTACTAAGAAATAGACACATATTGATATGCTTCAGTAGACATGATTTTTTTATCAACATGATTTTCATCTGTTTTTTTATAATTCACAATTGTCCCTGGATATGTCTTTTCCAATATATATAAATACGTTGGAATTTTTCCATATGATTCGGCAGGATCACCTCTCAATGTCTTGAAAGCTTTTTTTTTACCTCTCCATGCTTGCATGTATGTTTGTTGGTGTGTAAACTGTTTTCAGATCGACATACTTTTCAATCAACACTGCACCAAGCACACCACTAGTTGACTGATGCTTTGAATGAATTTGTTCCTTCAATGGGTGTATCATAGATTAAAAACCCATGAACAGTTTTCTATAGCACATTTCAGATAATAACTGTAAAAACACAATCATTAATATGCATGGTGAGTTGTTAAAATATATTTTTTATTTTTTAAAATCAAACATATATATCTTACCAGATAGTACTTGACCTTTTAGCAATGAAACAAAACTCCTTAGAAATGCATATCATTTCATAACTTCTGATATAGTTCGCTTAGTTATATAAACTTGATCCTTGGCCACCAAATTGTGTTGAGGATTTGAAATTAGTTCAATTCCTTCATATTCTTCAATATAATTATCCAAAACAGGATCCATACCAGTCAAACATAGTGTGTTGGATCTCAGATTTTCTTGCCTTGTTGTTTGGACACCAGTTTGGTACTCAATGGAATTCATATCTCTATCCACATATGTTACACATAAGGGATATTTTGAAAAGATATTAGAATTGCATCTCTTTTGATCTAAATAAACTTGACACCCATATCGTTATGAATCTTCATTGGCAGAGATGGACCACTCACGATATATTTGAGTTCAAATGATAAATGGTCATGCCCACACCCAATTGGGAAGATATAGTAGTAATCAAGCCTTCGTACTTGGTGTTTGCATCATACTTCACTCCTTCAATATCATAATCCACGTAATTACCTGTATAAAATTACAAATTCTTAATCAATTTCCAAAATTAGCATAATTAATTTCATAAATTAATTAAATTACACAGTTTGATAGTTAGATTGATAATCGATGGTATAGAACACAATTGATGATCTAATTAGTAGTTTGGCCAATGTTTTCACCAAATACCTTATCAATAATAAATCGACAAATTTGTTGTAATTAAACAACCCAAACCAAACTACATTATACCCTTGCGACACCTTATGGTGGTGTATAAAAACTTAATTCACACAATCAATTACACCAAATAATTTATTTATGTTTAACTAACAATTATACATAATAAATTACCACCACAAAGTACGCAACTCAATACTAATTATCCAATTTAGACACCAATAGATGTTCCAAAATATTAAGTTGAAGTTGGTGTTTATACAAGGTCTAAATATACTAATTACACCAATTCACATACCATAAGTATTTTGAGAATTAAGGTATACACTTCATTATCACACCAATTAAGACAAACAAATACACCAACACATGTAGCAGAGTATTAATTTGACACCAATTCAGACAAACAAATACACCAGCATATGTATCAGATCACATACCAAAAGAAAATTTCAAATTAGGATTGTATATATGGACAGTAGCGTTGGTCAAAATCGAACCAGAACCGATAACCCGAATCGAAAAAAAGTTATTGGTTTATAGTAATGGGTTATTGGTTTAGTGGCTTTGATATTTTTTTTTGTTATCGGGTTATCGGTTCTTAACGGTTTGAGGTTTTTTCTTAATGGGTTAATCGATAACCCGATAGTAAATTAGATAATTATATTTATACCATTTTGTATTTAAAGTCCTTGACTTAGAGTTTGGTTTCTTACTTTTATTTCTGGTTGTCTCAAACTCTTGGTTATTCTACAATATAAAAGTGTTTGCTTTTGAGCAAGATGTAACTTGTGAACTCATATGCATGGTTCATTTGGTTTGTCACCTTGTTTCCATGTGATTTTCAATATATTATTTTGTGTCCAATCTTAACGGTTAAATCGATAACCGAACCGATAACGATCAATAACCGATAAGCCAATATCTAAATGGTTCTATAACGGTTTAGTATCTCTACAAACCGATAACCAATAAGTCAAACCGATAAACTTTAAAACCGAACCGTACCGACCGATACACAACCCTAATGGACAGTAACTAACATATAAGCCATTTTTCAATTTATTTTCTATACCAACTCATATAATTAAATACACCAATAAATGTACCAAAATATTAACTTGAAGTTGTTGTATATACAATCGAACATAATATACCAATTACATCAAATCACATACCATAAATAATTTGAACATTATGGTATAATATTTGTTATATATACCAACTAATACAACTAAATACACAAATACATGCACCAAAATTTTAACTTGACGTTGGTCTTTTTATAAGGTCTAAAATTTAATAATAACAATATATCACACACCAAAAGAAACTATTTATATATGTTGTTAATATAAGACATGCAACATACCAATCAAACCACGTAATTATTGATTTATGATTATGTTGGTGCATTAATCAATTAAACCAAATAATATACAAAAAAAAAAAAAAAACCTAATAATATTCCATAAACAATTACTAAATTTTAATCTTTATTCAACAATTAAATCCAGCCAATCGATGCACCAGACTATCAACCAAATCATATGAATTTTATATTACACCAAAATCGACAATAATATAAACCAACGAATAATTACCAAAAAGATTAAAACACATATGGTGAGAAAAATCAAATATATTAACCACGTAAAAAAATACCATATCAATTATTTTTTATTCAAATACCTGATGAGTCCCATCGCCCGTTGTGTTGAATTAGAATTGAAAAATTATTAGTATCCCTTTTTGAATAGTCGATCAGAGTAGACAGGGATATTTATTTTTGTTAGAAACCTCTCTTCATGGGAGAGAATATATAACAAATCTGAGTAAATCAGGGAAGGTAAAATAATTGGAGAAAATTAAGGGATACGTAATAAGTGTGGCTGACTTGTATACGTTTTTTTATATATATAAATTCTAGTTTGTAAAAAAAAATTGCTATATAAGTAATTTTTTTTTTTTGCTATATAGTAGTAATTAAAGTTATTAAATTATATACTTAAGTTTTTTGCCCTTTAAAATACTACTACATTCAAATATGAATAGTATTCCATATATTATAAAAAAAATCTAACCAAATACAACTTCAACTTCAACTTCATAAATTCAATTAAAAATTAAAATTAAAATTACTTGAAATAAATTAGGGCCTTAAATAGAAATATTGAAACATAATTAATTGTTTTCCTATTATTTTATCATCATTAATAAAATATTATTATATTTTATTATTAATTGTAAATTTTAGTTACAATGTAAATAATTTTTTAAATATAAAATAATATTATTGGGAATAACTAGTATGGTAAAAAATAGTACTAATACTTTGCATTTGCAAGAGAAAGTGATTAGTCAATTTCCATTGTGGAAAAACATAAAAAAGTATTGACACAAACTCTTCTGTCAAAGCCGCCCCCTAACTCCAATCCCCAATACCCCATATTCTATTTAAATAATATTTTTTTAGATTACTTATAAATATAAATTTTAGATGCTTAGTTATGATACAGGAAAAAGATAAATAAGACATCAAATTATTTTTCAAAAATATATTTTTTAGAAAAACATACACTCTAAAATTATAATCCTAGCTAACACACAATCTTATTACAACTACAACTGATTTTTATTTTATCTCATTATTATATGAAAATTTGCATTTTCAAGAGAAGATGATTACTCAATTATCTTTGTGACGTTAGTTTGTCTTGTGGAAAAACATGGAAAAGTATTGACACAAATTCTTCTATCAAAGCCACCTTTAGAAGTCATGCCTAATGGTATAAGAGAACATACTATTGTTCAATTATTCGTTTAAAGACATTGTATTCTAAATAATAATGTTTTAATCAAGTAGGGCACATGAATTGACCACACATCAAGTAGATTGTATATATATATTATAATGAGAAATGTCAAGAATCAGATCGAGAAATGTGCAAAGACTTGCAATAAAAGAAATATTAATTAGTTGGAAAACATTTGGTATCATTAAAGTGAGTATAGGCACATTTTTGAATATTGGAACGTGTGTTTATTTAAAGGCCTAATTTATCCACAACCACTCAAAGTTGTCCGCAAATTTTACTTAGACACCTCAATTAAGACTTGTATCTATTGAACACTTATTTGTTCAAACATCATTCCTATTAAACAAAAATGTTGACATGGCTAAAAAAGTGTGTTCCACCCTCCTTACGTGCGTTAAACAGTTGATTTTTATTTATTATTTATTTTCCAACTTATACAGCTAATATTTTTTAAAATTAATTAACAAAAAGAAATGAAAAAAGAAGAAGAAAAGTCGTCTTCTTCCCCACACCCCCTCTTTTCATCATCTCCTTCACCCACACCCCTTCCACCTTTCTCTTTCTTTCTCTCACTCTCTCCAACTCTTTTTGGTTTTTTCCTTCTTTCATTTTTTAGTTATTACATAGATCTAAGTTTCATATTTTCCGGCATAACTCCATTTTTCCGATGAAGATAATATTTTTTCCTGCAAAAGTTAATTTTTCATATAATTGTAATAAATGATTAGTAATGGAAACAAAATGAATGGAATGAGTGAAAACTTTTGATGCTATTCGGTTGAAAGGGGAATTAAATTTTAGCTTGGGTGCGCAACCATGTCATACTACTTGGGTCGAAGAGGCAAGGCTTACTCATTGTGATCACGATACCGCCGGGGAAAGTGATAGTACATGATTTGACGAAGAGGACTGGTGGCGTGGGTGTGTAGGTGGCTTTTTTAGAAAAATCATTTCTAATTTTTTAGTTAGTTTTTTAAAAATAATAATTAAAAAAGACTAAAATAGTTATTTTTTAGAATTTCATTTTTAAAATACATTTTTAGATTTAAATTACACATGTCATCATTTAATTCATCAATTAGTCATGTCACTGCCATGTCACAACAAGTGTATTACACACATCTCATATTTTGGGTTGATTGTCAAATATGTATCAATTTTAAGGGGTAAAGGTGTTCAATAGGTACAAGTTTTAGTTAAGGGGCCGTGAATGACTTAAGCCTTATTTAAATGTGTAAGTTCTATGCATTTAGGCGCGCATCTCCAACTTTACCTTTTATTTTATTATATGTAAATATAGAGTTCTCAGACAATTAACTCCTACATAATTCTCTATTTTACTTTCTAAAACGAACGTTCTTCTCTCTTCTCAATATTATATTATTAATAGTAAAATTATTCGCGCCTCGCGCGAAAATTTAATAGCACATAATTTATAAAATAATACTTAAAATATATCAGTCATTAAAACTAAAACACCATATTATCTTACATACAAGATTACATAGTAACGAACATTAATAATTTCATAATTTATCCTTTTGCTTCTAGGAAGTGTTACTATTGGATATTTTGGGGAATAAAATGAACATCAACCTGCGATATTAAATTTTCTAATAAATAAAAAATCATTGGTGAAGAGATAAATAAATTTTAAAATGCTGAAAAAGTGAAAAATATTCTAATTTTAAGGTGTAGAAAGTTTAGTCCCACCTTTACCTTTACATATCTCATTTTAAAGTTCCCCATTTAAATGTATCATAAGAAATTATTAAAATGAAAAATTAAAGGAAGAATGTATCATATTGGACAACAATTCAACTTATCATATATACTTGAAAGAGAAATTTATTACACAAAACTATTCAATTTGCTTGGATGCATTTTAAAAATCAGTGTACTAGAGTGATGGAGTTCAATTTGAAACTACATTTCTATTCCAATCGTAGTGTCGAGAACCACATCTACAAGAAAAGTATTTACAACTTGCAGTAAACTTGAGAATCTATCCATACTTCATATTGAATATGAGCAATTAATTTATTGTGTAGTTATCTATATCTTTGAGATTAAAAGATGCTCCAGTCTAATCATATTTCTCTATAGGTCATCCAACACAACATCCTTAAAGCCATGCCAAAAGTAGCCGTCTTCAACTCTTCTTTCTTTACTCCTTTCCGCATCGGGGCTGATAATTGGTTTATTAATTCTTGTCTTTTTTTCCTGGTTCACTTCGCACATCAAGGTACAATAAGGTTTTTAAGATCTTTATGTCTTTACAATGACATACCAAATTTGAATTTTCTCTTCAAGAGATGATAGTATAGATCTCGAAGAGATTTTTAATTGTACCTTCAACAATTACAGTAGAGAAAACTTGCGTAAATACCCAATTAACGTGTGCTATTTAATCTATAATAACAAATACTTATAACAATAACTTCGCAAAAACATAAACAATAAAGTTTAAAGCATGTACTCAAAAACAATAATTAATAACATAAGTGTAACATCTCGCAACTAGAAAGAACTAGAAAGAAGTTTAAAAATATGGAAATAGTTATTTTTGGAAAGTATAAGGAAATCTGGAAAATTGTAAGTAAGTTAAGGTTGAGTTTTTGGTCAACTTCAAACAACCATAACTACTAGCTCAGGATGAGTTAGGTGTAGTTCCAGATATGGTTGGAAAGCTATTGGAATGATCTTTTGAACGCTGCCAAGTTTGCGCAATTCCGAGTTCGTATGAGCAAGCTATGCCCTTTGGAAGTTGGGTTGTTGGATTAAGGAAATGTCCAATCCGGAAATTTAAGGGGTATTTTAGTCTTTTCATTGACCTATTATTTTAATCCGTTTTGAGGAGTTTAATATGGGTCAAATAAGATTTTAGTCAGTTTTAGAATTTGGGATTTTCACGCTAGGACTAAGGAGAAATGAGAAGAGAAAAGAAGAAGGAGAAAAGGGCAAATTCATCAAGACCGATCAAGAAAGTTGGTGTTTCGCCAAGGATTTACTTCTATCAGATATGTGAGGCTCTCATAGCGTTGGGATCATTCTCCCACTTGCCAAGCATATTAATTTCAATTTGGAATCGACCTAAATGAGTTTGAGTATTGATTATCTTGATATCTATTTTGAATTCATATATTGTTCTTGAATTTGACTGAGTTGAGAAGTTTCTAAGTTCGTTACGTCGCATCATAGGGTCGTTTCGAGTTAGGTTCTTAGGTACAATTGTTGGGTATCTGTATCTAAAAGTAATTTGAGAAAAAGGATCGAGTTGGGTGAATTGGGGTTGGAAAACGAAGAAGAAATTTCGTCGGACGAAATTAAGAGGTGGCCGCGCGTCGCGCGCCTAGTACCCAGATTTGAACATTTCAACTTCACGTTGCGGAGCTGACACGAGGTGTTCTGCCTCAAAAGATGTTTCAGAGCCAAAATTAAATTATGCCTCCGCATTGTGGACCCACCTTCAAATATTGATTTTCGGTCTTTTCTCATGCTAGCTATCTAGAATCATTCCTAAACAACATGAGATCTTTCCAATCACAAATCTTAATCCTTGAATCCATAATTCAATTCAAGGATCATTTAAGAGTCAAGTCAAGAGCAGTTAAGATCAAAGTCAAGAGAAGTCAAGAGTCAAGTTAAGATAAGTTTTTAAAGTTTTCAAAAGTCTTTCACAAATGTTTTAACTTTGTTTTAAGACGTAAGTTTTGAGTTCAGTAAAAATGTAAAGTTGAAGATCTTCTCTTCAAAGAAGTATATGGGGACTATGTATTCCCAAAGAGATTTAAAAATGTTTTCACATTGTATTAAGAACAGAAACTGAGATTTCCAAAGAGCCTTCGGGCTAGTTTCAGAAAAGAGTAATGGCTTTCTAAATGAAGCAAGAAGGGAAACTGAGATTTCCAAGATAGCCTTTGAGCTAAATTTTTTACCACTAATCTCAAATCACATAAGAAGTATGTTTTTAAAAAAAAACATAAGAGCCAGTATATTTTGGGAGTAGTATTGAGCACTAAATTGGGGACGAGCATGAGTTCAGATAACTCACGTCACCATAAAACCATGTAACCACCATGGGTAGAAAAGGGTCATACTTTTTAGATGAATCCTTTTCGCAATAGCCTAGTGGATCCATTAGGCAATTCAGGTCCTATACCTTTGGCTGGGTATAGGATGCGCTGGCAGCGTGAGGTAGATCGTTGTATCATCACTATAGCTCTTATGTGATGGTTGTCGGTTAGAGAAACTCCCACATAAGTTATTGTATTTTTATATACATCAGTTTACTTTATTTTTACATGCATTCCAGAGTTATGTTATATCCTTATATATACACAGAGTTGACATCATGTTTTTAAACAACTTTTCTTTATATTGCACTTGTTTTAAACTGCTTTATATTGAAATGAGTTCAGTTAAGTATTCATGAGTTGAGAAGAGCCAAGGTAAGTGTTTCTTTCATAATCTCTTTCAAGCCTATATTGTTTTAGCATTCCAACTCGCATATTCGTACATTCAATGTACTGATGCCAGTTGGCCTGCATCGTCTTATGATGTAGACACAGGTAACTAGGATCGGCATTCCGGCACATCGTTGATCCAGTGAGCAATTCAGAGTCTGTTGGTGAGCCTCTTTGCTTTCTGGAGGATCCATTTCATTGCTTTCTAGTTTAGTTTATTAGGATGTTGTGGCGTCTAACCCAACATCCATCTCAATTATTATTAGAGGCTTCATAGATAGTCAGATGTTAGTTCTTTAGTCTTATTCATTTCATTTGTATCATTTAAGACTTGAGTTGCCATTTTGGCTAAGATGTTATTTCTTTGAGTTACTATATGAACATTGTCTTCCGCTGAGTTAAGTAAACCAGGCCAAGGGTTCGCTTGGGGCCAACAATGGTCTTCGAGTGCCGACCACGTCCAGGGTGTAGGCTCAGGGCGTGAAAATAAGCATACGTTAACGACTGTAAAAGACATACGAGGATCTGTAACAATAGTATGAAACAAAAAGGGAAAATTTGAACCCATTGAATACACAATGTCCCTTTAAAGAATTTATTCCCTTCTGGTACCCGAGTTTTAAGGGGAATAAATCTTTTCAGGATAGAACGATTCTATTCACCAATGTATTGATACAAAAACAACGGCATCAGTGAGCCACTCAACAGGAGCAAAGTACACAAATATTCAACTGTGCAGAAGAAAAAGTAGTTCAGAATTATTGTTTTTTAAAATGAGAGGAAATCCCTCTATTTATAGACAACAAATGGTAGTGCGAACAAATATTTATTGTGCCTTATTGGAAATGTCACAACTCTTTGAAAAAGTTGCAACCCTTCGGAAAGGTCACAACTTTTCATAAAAGTCGCAACTCTTCTAAAGTGGCATCTTTTTATAAAAGTCGCAACTTTTCATGAAAGTCGCAACTCATCATATTTCATTCAAAGCTCTAATAAATGACATTTACCTTCAATCTATATTGTACCACCCCTAGACAAAAAAATGATTAACTCAAATCACCAAAGGTAAAATAAGATTATTGAGAAATGGTAGACTAATGCATGCAACAATGCAAGTATACATTTTAAAGGAGAAGCATTCACAATTCCAAAATTAAAAAGAAAATTCTCAAGGTATAATTGTTATATATTCATCTGAGCCAGCTAACTCACATAGTTTGACCCAATACTTCATTCTTGTACCAGTTTTTCAAACTTAAGTTTGGCTTGGTATTCCTATCTGGCGATTAGTTGCTTAAGTAAGTTCAAAAGGGGCTGATATTTATACATATAGAAGAGTTTGTGGAGGCTTAATTTGTTGTGAAAGTTTTCGATAGGAGGGAAAGGCTAGTCATAGAAATAAATAAATTAAAAGGGAATTCTGGTTTGTGGTGGCGCCATGTAGGCGGGCCTAGGGTGTATATATATATAATTTCTATTTTATTTTTAATTTCTTATTTCATAATATAAATCTTTTCTTTCTTTTTTCCAAACAATCACCCTATATATTTTTCATGTAATATAAAAAAAATTCTTTTCGAATTCTTTATTTTAAATATTTTTATATTTTATTATAAATTTCTAAATAACATAAATTGCAAGAAAATATTATATAGACTTAAGTCATCCACGACCCGTTAAAGATGTCCGCATATGTCACTTAGGCACCTCAATTCACCTTGTACCTATTAGACACTCCAATCTTAAAAATAAATATCTATCAAACATTTTTCTGACACATTGTCACGCCCCGAGCTACCCCCGAGACGCAGACACGGGACCTAGGACCACAAGTGATCCCAAGCTAACCCTGCTGGCATGATCGTGAGCATACTAAAGAAAATAAACTGATGCGGAAGCTAAATCATAAATAAATCTGAAAAGATGTGGAATACCCATATACTGTAACTGAATATATGAAATCTGAGAGTTTAATACAAAAGAAATATCAAACTCAAAACACTAAGCTGAATCTAGCTATGTCTGAAATAAGCCTCTAAACTGACTAGAAATGTTGGGACATGCCCCAACTAGATCTAGCAAAACTGAAACTAAAGACTAAAAATACTGAAAAGAAACTCATGACTATTGTCCTCGGAGAATGAGGACTCACCAGTGATTTCTGTTGAACTGGAGATCGGGAACCGATCTAAGCGTGATCTGGATGCTGAGAACCTGAACCTACATCACGAGAAGATGTAGCGCACGTATGCGTCAGTACTTGAAAGGTACTGAGCATGCAGGATGGAGTAAAGCTGAAAGAACATATAACTGAACAAAGCAATAAAGCAATGAAATAATCTGAACATGATATAGATACTGAAAATACTGAATACTGAGCTAACTGATGCAATGACCAAATTTATAACGTGCTGAGACTGAATACTGACTGTACTAAATATGGTCAATGCAATAGAGTCTGACTGAACTGTGGGAGCTACTAATAACCGACATAAAACCACATGAGCTAAATATGGAGTCCGATGTATATGCCCCATCGAGAGGACCTAATATACCCTGCCAGAGGTATAGAGGCATGCTGGCGTGATCACTAAACTGATGTTGCCCACAGAGGGGACTTACACCTACGTGGCTCATAGTTCTGGGACTATATGGGTACGCTGAAACCCTAGTCCAACTTGGTATTATGCTACTCCCAATGAATTAAGTAGTTAACTGGTTATGACTGAATTTCTGTAAATACTGGATAGCTCGAACTGAACATGCAAACTGAGAATGCAACAATTAATCTGATAATTATGCATTCATAAACTGAGGCATGTAAAACTGAATAACTGAAATATCTGACCTAGCATGTGTAATTTAAGAACTAAAGAAATACATAGCTAGGGTTCTGAAATTCATGCGATAAACTGAGTAATAACATGATAATCTGATTTGGAACATTTAAATAACCAATTCATGATGATCTGCTATAATTCTAGAAACCCTAGGTCTGTTCATAATCATGGAATCAAGAATCTGACTGAATTCTAGGGACCTAATGGGCGAAAGGAACCCACTAGTGAAATCCCACATACCTGGTGACGAATTCCACGGAGAAATCTTTCGATTTCGGGGCTGGAACTGAAGGAACCTCGCTGCGTTCTTGAACTAGGGTTCTTGACCTTTTTCTCCCTTCTTGCTTCTAACTTTCTAAGTTTTGATTAATGAATTTGACTTAGATAAGTTCTAGTTATGTTTCTAGGCTTAAACTAATTAAAACCTCATGATTTAGGGTCTAAACGACGTATCTTAGGGGTTAAACGAAATAGGAAAAGACCAAAAGACCCCTGAATTAACTGTTGTCGGCGTGACCTACGGAGTGGACCTACGGTCCGTAGGTCAATCGACGGTCCGTAGATTGCGTCCGTAGGTCGAGTCTGCTCGACAGGGCTTCACTAAAACGGGCATAACGTTTTACTCAAAGGTCGAAATTTAGCAAACTCGGTGGTGTTGGAAAGATAATTCAATTATCTATCTAACCATAGGTCATGGTACACATAATTCATTTTGTGCTAAGAGTTATGACCATCTGAAGTTGACTTATCAATATTTTTCAGCTAGCTGGCTGCTAACCCTCATCTACGGTTAGACCTACGGACCGTGGATCGAATGACGGTCCGTGCTGGTCGACCGTAGTTCGTGTCAGAGGCTGGGTAAATAAGTTCTTGATCCACGGACACAAACCACGGACCGTGATCTGATCTACGGACTGTAGGTTTGTCCGTGAGTCGAGACTTAGCCAATTTTCTGAGCTGGTTTGAGGAGGGGCTGCAGTGGTGAATCATGGACCGCCAGCACGGGCCGTGGTTTGACCTACGGTCCGTGGATGGTGACCGTAAGTTGCACCTGCAACTTCTCAAAATCCGCATTTTTGGTCTGTTTCGGATACAGGGTGTTACATTCATAGGCTAACACACACTAAAAATAGGGGAATTTGAGTGATTCTTAAAAAGACTTGTAAATGCGAAAATGAGCGTTAAAAAAATAGGTTCCTCAACTCATTACAAAAGTCCTCATATAGTTTGCTGAGAAATTTTTTTGGGTGCAAGATCCATGGGCTAATACATACGAAAAATCGGGGAATCGGACGATTCTTAAAAAAGAGCTTGTAAATGCAGAAATGGGCGTTAAAAATATAGTGTGAGTATACGTGAAAGTTCCCCAACTAATTACGGAGTTCTTCAATAAGATTTTTGAAAAACAATTTTGGATACTTCAGGCGCCAAATCCATGGGCTAATTACACATGAAAAATTAGAGAATTTGGCGGTTCTTAGAAAAGGACTTGTAAATGCGGAAAAAAGGCTTTAAAAGATGGTGTGAGTATACCTAAAGGTTCCCCAACTCATTACGGAGGTCCTAATAAAGTTTTTGAGAAAATTTTTGGGGTTCTCCAGGAGCCAGATCAATGGGCTAATACAGATAAAAAACTAGGGAATTTGGGGGATTCTTAAAAAAGGGCTTGTAAATGGGCGTTAAAAAAATGGTGTAAGTATACGTGAAGGTTCCTCAACTTAGTACGGAGGTCCTCATAAAGTTTTTTGAGAAAAAAGTTTTTTGGGGTGCTCTAGGTGCTAGATCCATGGGCTATTTCACACAAAAAATGGGGAATTGGGTGGTTCTAAAAGAGGACTTGTGAATGCGTAAATGGGTGTTAAAAATGGTGTAAGTATATGTGAAGGTTCTCTTACTCATTCCGGAGGTCCTCATAAAGTTTTTTGAGAAAATATATTTGGTTGCTTCAGGTGCCAGATCCAAAGGCTAATACACATAAAAAATGGGGGAATTTGGGAGATTCTTAAAAAATAGCTTGTAAATCCGGGAATGTGCATTAAAAAATGGTGTAAGTATACGTGAAGGTTCCACAACTCATTACAAAGGTTCTCATAATGTTTGTAGAGAAATTTATTTTTGGGTGTTCTGGATGCCAGATCCATGAGCTTAGACACGAAAAATTGGGAAATTTGTGTGATTCTTAAAAAAGGGCTTGTAAATACGGAAATGGGCTTTAAATAAAAAGCGTGAGTATACGTGAAGGTTTCCCAATTCATTACGGAGGTCCTCATAAAAAAAAATTTAAAATTTTTTTTGGGTGCTCCGGGCGCTAGATCAATGGGCAATATACACAAAAAAATTAAGAAATTTGGGCGATTCTTAAAAGGGGCTTGTAAATACATAAATGAGCGTTTAAAAAATAGTGTGAGTATATGTGAAGCTTCCCCAAATCATTACATAGGTCCCCATAAAGTTTTTTGAAGAAAAAATAAATTGGGTGTTCCGAACGCTAGATCAATGAGATAATACACACGAAAAATCAAGGAATTTAGGTGATTCTTAAAAAAGGGATTGTAAATGTGGAAATGAGCGTGAAAACAATGATGTGAGTACGTGAAGGTTCCCCAACTTATTACGGAGGTTTTTATAAAGTTTTTTGAGAAAATAAATTTGGGTGCTCTAGGCACTAGATCTATGGGCTAATACTCATGAAAAATTAGGGAATTTGGGCGACTCTAAACAAAGGGCTTGTAAATGCGTAAATGGGAGTTACAAATAGTGTGAGTATGCGTGAAGGTTCCCCAACTCATTATTGAGGTCCTCGTGAGGTTTTTTGAAATATTTTTTGGATGATTCGTGTGCCCGATCCATAGGCTACTACATACGAAAAATGAAGGAATATAGGCGATTCTTAAAAAAAAGGCCTTGTAAATGCTCAAATGGACGTTAAAAAATATAGTGTGAATATACATGAAGGTTCCTAACTCATTACAGAGTTCCTCATAATATTTTTTCAGAAAAAATTTTGGGTGCTCCGAGTGCCATATCCATGGTCTAATACAAATGAACAATCGGGAATTTGGGCGATTCTTAACAAAAGGCTTGTAAATGAGGAAATGGACGTTAAAAAATGGTGTGAGTATGAGTGAAGGCTCCCAACTCATTACGGAGGTCCTCATAATGTTTTCTGAGAAACAATTTTGGGTTATCCGAGCGCCAGATTCATAGGCTAATACACACGAAAAATGGAGAAATTTGGGCAATTCTTAGAAAATGGTTTATAAATGCAGAAATAGGTATTAAAAATGGTGTAAGTATTCGTGAAGGTTCCCAACCAACTACGGAGGTACTCATAAAGTTTTTTGAGAAAGAAATTTTTAGTGCTCTGGGCGACTGATCAGTAGGCTAATACACACGAAAAAATTGGGGAATTGGGTGATTCTTGAAAAAAGGGCTTAGTATTCGGAAATAAGCACTAAAAAAATGATGTGAGTATACATGAAGGTTTCCTAACTCTTCATAACGTTTTTGAGAAAAATATTTGGGTGCTCCGACCGCCAGATTCATGGGCTAAAACTTAGGAAAAATCAAGAAATTTGGGCGATACGAAAAAGAATTTGTAAATGCGGAAGTGGGCGTTAAAAATGGTGTAACTATACGTGAAGGTTCCCCAACTCATAACGGAGGTCCTTATAAAGTTTTAGGAATTTTCTTTTGATATT
This sequence comes from Solanum verrucosum, assembly GCF_900185275.1. Lineage (NCBI taxonomy): Eukaryota > Viridiplantae > Streptophyta > Magnoliopsida > Solanales > Solanaceae > Solanum > Solanum verrucosum. The sequence goes on from NW_026020412.1 coordinate 2,148,155, forward strand.
ATGCGCGCCTGATCCATGGGCTAATACAAACGAAAAATTGGAAAATTTGGCCTATTTTTAAAAAAAGAGCTTGTGAATTCGCAAATGGACGTTAAAAAATGGTGTGAGAATACATGAAGGTTCCTCAACTCATTGCAGAGGTCCTCAATTTTTTTTTAAGAAAACAAATGTGGCTGCTACGGGCGCCAGATCAATGGGATAATACACACAAAAAATCTGGGAATTTGGGCGATTCTTGAAAAAGTACTTGTAAATGCATAAATGGGCATTAAAAAAATGGTTTGAGTATACGTGAAGGTTCCCTAACTAATTACGAATCTCCTCATAAAGTTTTTTGAGAAATTTTTTCTGGATACTCTAGGCGTCAGATCAATGGGCTAAACACACGAAAAATCAGGAAATTTGGGCGATTCTTAAAAAAAAGGCTTGTAAATGCGGAAAAAGCTTTAAAAAATGGGTGAATATACGTGAAGGTTCCCCAACTCATTCGGAGGTCCTCATAAAGTGTTTTGAGAAAATAATTTTGGATATTCTATGCGCCAGACCCATCGGCTAATTCACACGACAAATCTGGGAATTTGGGGGATTCTTAAAAAAGGGCTTGAAAGAATTTGGGTGCTACGGGCGCCAGATACATAGACTAATACACACGAAAAATTAGGAAATTTGGGCGATTCTTAAAAACAGGTTTGTAAATGCAAAAATGGGCGTTAAAAATGGTGTGAGCATACATGAAGGCTCTCCAACTAATTCCAAATATCCTTATCAAGTTTTTTGAGAATTTTTTTTGGGTGCTCCGGGCGCCATATATATGGGCTAAACACGTGAAAAATTAGAAATTTGGGAGATTCTTAAAAAAAGGATTGTAAATGCGGAAATGACGTTAAAAAAATTGTGTGAGTATACATGAAGGTTCTCCAAATCATTATGGAGGTCCTCAAAAAAAATTTGAGAAAGTTTTTATTGGGTTTTCCGGGCCAGATCCATGGGCTAATACACACGAAAAATCAGTAAATTTGGGTGATTCTTCAAAAAGGTCTTGTAAAAATTGGGAAATGGGCGTTAAAAAATGGTGTGAGTGTACGTGAAGGTTCCCCAATTCATTACGGAGATCCCCATAAAGTTTTTTGACAAAAAATTATTGGGTGCTCTGGGCACAGATCCATGGGATACTACACACGAAAAATGATAATTTGGGCAATTCTTATAAAAGGGCTTGAAATTTTTTGAATACTACGGTCACCGAATCAATCGGCTAATACACACGAAAAATCAGAGAATTTGGACGATTCTTAAAAAAAGGATTGAAAAATTTTAGGTGCTACAAGCGCCAGATCCATGGGCTAATAAAAATGAAAAATCAAGGAAGTTTGGCGATTTTAAAAAAAAGGCTTGTAAATGTAGAAATGAGCGTAAAAAAATTGTATGAGTATACGTGAAGGTTCCCTAACTAATTACGGAGGTTCTCATAAAGTTTTTTGAGAAAATGTTTTGGATGCTTCGGGCGACAGATCCATGGGCTTAACACACAAAAATCGAGAATTTGAGCGATTCTTAGAAAAATGATTAAAAATACGGAAATGACGTTTAAAATAGTGTGAGTATCGTGAGGCTCCCAAACTCATTACGGAGGTCCTCATAAATTTTTTTTAGAAAACAATTTTTGGTTCTCTGGACGCCAAATCCATCGGCTAATACACACAAAAAATTGAAGAATTTAGGGGTTCTTTAAAAAGGGCTTGAAAATTTTTGGGTGCTACAGGCGCCAGATCGATGGGCTAATACACACTAAAAGTCAAAAAAATTGAGTGATTCTTAAAAAATGACTTGTAAATGCGGAAATGGTCGTTAAAAAATAGTGTGAGTATACGTGAAGATTCCCCAAATAATTACGCAGATCCTCATAAATGTTTTTGAGAAAAAAGTTATGGGTGCTCCGACCGCCATATCCATGGTCTAAACACATGAAAATCGAAAAATTTGGGAGATTCCTAAAAAATGACTTGTAAATGCGGAAATGATGTTAAAAATGGTGTGAGTATACGTAAAGGTTCCCAACTCATTACGGAGGTCCTCATAAAACTTTTTGAAAAAAAAATTTGGGTTTTCCGGGCTAGATCCATTGGCTAATACTTACAAAAAATCGGTGAATTTTGGCGATTCTTCAAAAATGACTTGTAAATGCAAAAATGGAGTTAAAAAATGGTGTTCGTGTATGTAAAGGTTATCTAACTCATTACGGAGGTTCTCATAATGTTTTTTGTGAAAAAAATTTTGGGTGCTCTGTGCACCAAATTCATGGGCTAATACACACGAAAAATCGAGAAATTTTTGAGATTCTTAAAAAAGGCCTTGCAAATGCAGAAATGGGCTTTAAATAAATGGTGTGAGTATACGTGAAAATTTCCCTACTCATTACGGAGGTCCTCATAAAGGTTTTTGAAAAAAAATTTAAGGTGCTCCGGGCGCTATATCCATGAGCTAATAAACACGAAAAATCAGAAAATTTAGACGTGAGTAAACGTGAAGGTACCCCAACTCTTTACAGAGGTCCTCATAAATTATTTTGAGAAGCAAAATTTGGGTACTCTAGGTGCTAGATCCATGGGCTAATACACACGAAAAATGGGAAAATTTGGGAGATTCTTAAAAAATTGCTTGTAAATTCGAAAATGGGGCGTTAAAAATGATGAGAATGTACGTGAAGGTTCTCTAACTCATTACAAATTTCCTCATAAAGTTTTTTTAGAAAATAATTTTGGGTACTCCGGGCGCCAAATCCATAGGCTAATACACATGAAAAATAGAGAAATTTGAGTGATTCTTAAAAAATAGCTTCTAAATGGGAAATGAGCATTAAAAATATGGTGTGAGTATACGTGAAGGTTCCCAACTCATTACATAGGTCCTCATAAAGTATTTTGAGAAAAAAATTGGGTACTTCGAGCACCAGATCCATGGGCTAATATACGAGGAAAATGGAGGAATTTGGACAATTCTTAAAAAATTGCTTGTAAATACGAAAATGAGCGTTAAAAAAATGGTGTGACTATACGTGAAAGTTCCACAACTCATTACAGAGATCTTCATAAAGTTTTTTGAGAATAAAATTTTGGGTGCTCCATGTGCCAAATCAATGGGCAAATACAAACGAAAAATAGGGAATTTGAGTGATTCTTAAAAAAAGGGCTTATAAATGCGGAAATGAGTATTAAAAAACTAGTGTGAGTGTACGTGGAGGATTCCGAACTCATTACAGAGGTCCTCATAAAATATTTTGAGAGAAAAAAACATTGGGTGCTCTGGGCGCCAAATCTATTGTCTAATATACACGAAAAATTGGGAATTTGGATGATTTTTAAAAAAAGGTTTGTAAATTCGGAAATGGGCTAAAAGAATGGTGTGAATATACGTGAAGGTTCTCCAACTCATTACGGATGTCCTGATAAAGCTATTTGAGAAAAATATTTGAGTGCTCCAGGTGCCAAATCAATGGGGTAATGTATACGAAAAATGAGGGAATTTGGGAAATTCTTAAAATAAGGCCTGTAAATGCCTAAATGGGCCTTAAAAATGGTGTGAGTATACGTTTAGGTTCCCCAACTCATTACGGAGATTCTCAAAAAGTTTATTGAGAAAAAAAATTTGGGTGCTCCGAGCGCCAGATCTTTGGGCTAATACACTCGAAAAATGGGGAGTTTGGGAGATTCTTATAAAAGAGTTCGTAAATGCGGAAATGGGCTAAAAATAGTGTGAGTATACGTGAAGGTTTCCCAACTCATTATGTAGGTCGTCATAAAGTTTTTTTAGAAAAAAATTTAGGTTCTTCGGGCGCCATATCCATGGGCTATTTATTACACAAAAAAATCTGGAAATTTTGACTATTTTTAAAAAATGGCTTGTAAATGCGAAATTGGGCGTTACAAAAATGGTGTGAGTATATTTTAAGGTTTCCCAACTCATTCCGGAGGTACTCATAAATTTTTGGAGAAAAAAATATTTGGGTACTCCGGGCGTCAGATTGATGGGCTAATAATACACACGAAAAATGAGATAATTTGGGCGACTCTTAAAAAAGGACTTCTAAATGCATAAATGGGCGTTAAAAAAATGGTGTAAGTGTACGTGAATGTTCCCTAACCCATTACAGATGTCCTCATAAAGTCTTTTGAGAAAAAAATTTGGGTGCTTCTGGCGCATGATCCATGGGCTAATATTAACACACGAAAAATGAGGAAATTTGGGCAATTCTTAAAATATGGCTTCTAAATGCGAAAATGAGCATTAAAAAATGGTGTGAGTGTACGTAAAGGTTCTCTTACTCATTACGGAGGTTCTCATAAAGTTTTTTGATATACAAATTTTTTAGTGCTCCGTGCACCAAATTCATTGGCAAATACACTAGAAAAATAAGAGAATTTAGGGAATTCTTAAAAAAGGACTTCCAAATGTGAAAATGGGCGTTAAATAAATGGTGTGAGTATACGTGAAAATTTTCCTACTCATTACGGAGGTCCTCAAAATATTTTTTGAGAAAAAAAATTTAAGGTGCTTCGGGCGCCTGATCCATGGGTTAATATACATGAAAAATTGGAGAATTTAGGAGATTCTAAAAAAAGGGATTGTAAATGCGGAGATTCCCGTTAAAAAATGCTTGTAAATTTGAAAATCGGCTTTAAAAAATAGTGTGAATATACGTGAAGGTTCCCCAACTCATTACGATTGTCCTCATAAAGTTTTTTTAGAAAATAATTTTGGGTACCCTGGGCGCCAAATCCATGGGACAATACACATGAAAAATGGAGGAATTTGGGTGATTCTTAAAAATGGCTTCTAAATGTGGAAATGAACGTTAAAAAATGGTGTGAGTATACGTGAAGGTTTCCCAACTCATTACGTAGGTCCTCATAAATTTTTTTGAGAAAATAATTAAGGTGCTCTGGGCGCCATATCTATGGGCTAATACACACGAAAAATAGGGGAATTTGGGCGATTCTTAAAAATGGCTTGTAAATACGTAAATGGCCGTTAAAAAAATAGTGTGACTATACGTGAAAGTTTCTCAACTCATTACAGAGGTCCTCATAAAATTTTTTGAGAATAAAATTTTGGGTGCTCCAAGTGTCAAATCCATTGCTAATACACACAAAAAATGGGGAATTTGGGTGATTCTTGAAAACTGGCTTATAAATGCGGAAACGAGCGTTAAAAAATTGGTGTGAGTGTACGTGGAGATTCCTAAAATTATTACGGAGTTCCTCATAAAGTTTTTTGAGAAAAAAGTTTGTAAATGCGGAAATGGGCTAACAGAATTGTGTGATTATATGTGAAGGTTCCCCCAACTCATTACGAAGGTCCTCATAAAGAAATTTGAAAAAAAAATTGTGTGCTCCGGGTGCCAATCAATGGGGTAATGTACACGAAAAATAGGAGAATTTGAGAAATTCTTTAAAAAGGGTTGTAAATGCCTAAATGGGCCTTAAAATGGTGTGAGTATAAATATAGGTTACCCAACTCATTACAGAGGTTCTCAAAAAGGTTTGAGTAAAATATTTTTGGGTGCTCCGGGAGCTAGATCCTTTGGCTAATACACACGAAAAATGGGGAATTTGAGAGTTTGTAAATGCAGAAATGGGATAAAAATGGTTTGAGTATATGTGAAGGTTTCCCAACTCATTATGTAGGTCGTCATAAAGGATTTTTAGAAAAAAAATTTAGGTTCTTCGAGTGCCATAGCCATGGGCTATTACACACAAAAAAATCTGGGAATTTTGACGATTCTTAAAAAATAGCTTGTAAATGCAGAATTGGGCGTTAGAAAAATGGTGTGAGTATATTTGAAGGTTTCCCAACTCATTACGGAGGTACTCATAATGTTTTTGAGGAAAGATATTTGGGTACTTCGAGCATCAGATCAATGGGCGAATACACATGAAAGATGAGATAATATGTGCGACTCTTAAAAAGGGCTTCTAAATACAGAAATGGGCGTTAAAAAAATGGTGTAAGTATACATGAAGGTTCCCCAACTCATTACAGAAGTCCTCTTAAAGTCTTTTGAGAAAAAAAATTGGGTGCTTCGGGCGCATGATCCATGGGCTAATACACACGAAAAATGGGGAAATTTGGGCAATTGTTAAAAAATGGCTTCTAAATCTAGAAATGAGAGTTAAAAATGGTATCAGTATACGTGAAGGTTACCCAACTCATTATGGAACTGCTCATATAGTTTTTGAGAAAAAAAATTATGGGTGCTCTGGGCGCCAGATCCATGGGCTAATAGACCTGAAAAATCTGTAAATTTACCGATTTTTTTAAAAAGGCTAGTAAATGCAGAAATGTACGTTAAAAAATAGTGTGAGTATACGTGAACTTTTCCCTACTCATTATAGAGGTTATCATAAAGTTTTAGGAGAAAAACAATTGGGTGCTCTGGGCCCCAAATCCATGGGCCAATACACATGAAAAATTGAGAATTTGGGCTATTCTTAAAAAAAGACTTGTAAATGTGGAATGAGCATTAAAAATTGTATGCGTATACTTGAAGGCTTACCAACTCATTATGAAGGTTTTCCTAAGGTTTTTGAGAAAAAAACTTTGGGTTTTAAGGGCGCCAGATCCATGGGATACACACGGAAAATAGGGAAATTCGGTCGATTTTAAAAAAAAGCTTGTAAATACGAAATTGAGCGTTAAAAAAAGTGTCAGTATATGTAAAGGTTCCTAAACTCATTACTGAGGTCCTCATAAAGTGTTTTGAGAAAAAAAATTGGGTGCTCTAGGCGACAGATCCATGCTAATGCACACAAAAATTCATGAAATTTGGGAGATTCTTAAAAAAGAGCTTGTAAATGCGGAAATGACCATTAAATAAATGGTGTGAGTTTACGTGAAGGTTCCCCAACTCATTCCAGAGGTCCTCATCAAGTTTTTTGAGAAAAAAAATTTAGGTGCTACGGGCACTAGATTCATGGGTTAATACTCACGAAAATTGAGGGAATTTGGGCGAGTTTAAGGGATTTTTAAAATGGAAATCGGTGTTAAAAAAATAGTGTGATTATACGTAAGGTTCCCCAACTCATTATGGAGGTCCTCATAAAATTATTTGGAAAAAAAATTAGGTGGATGCCAGATCAATGGGGTAATATACACGAAAAATGAGGGAATTTGGGTGATTTTTTAAAAAAGGTTTGTAAATGCCTAAATGGGCCTTAAAAATGATGTGAGTAGATGTGAAAGTTCCTAACTCATTACGGATGTTCTCATAAAGTTTTTTGAGAAAAAGTTTTGGATGGTTCAGGCGCTAGATCCATGGGCTAAACACACGAAAAATCTTAAAATTTGGGCGACTTTTAAAAAAAGGCTTGTAAAGGCGAAAATTACGGAGTATAGGTGAAGGTTCCCTAACTCATTATGGAGGTCCTCATAAAATTTTTTGAGAAAACAATTTTGGGTTCTCCACAGGCGCTAGATCCATCAGCTAATACACAAGAAAAATCGAGGAATTTGAGTGATTCTTAAAAAAAGGGCTTGAAAAATATTGATGCTACAGGCACCAGATCCATGGGCTGATACACACTAAAAATTGGGAAATTTGGGTGATTTATAAAATATGGCTTGTCAATGAAGAAATGACGTTAAAAATAGTATGAGTATGTGTGAAGGTTTGCCAACTTATTACGGAGGTCCTCATAATTTTTTTTTAGAAAAGTTATGGGTGCTTTAGCCGCCAGATCCATGGGCTAAACACATGAAAAATTGGGGAATCAAGGAGTTTCTTAAAAAGGGATTGTAAATGCGGAAAATTGGCGTTACAAATTGTGTGAGTATATGTGAAGTTCCCCAACTCATTATGGAGGTACTCATAAAACTTTTTGAGACAAATTTTGGTTTCTCCGTGCACCAGATTCATTTAGCTAATACTTACGAAAAAGTGGTGAATTTGGGAGATTCTTCAAAAACGGCTTGTAAATGCGAAAATTGGTGTTAAGAAAATGGCGTAAGTGTACGTGAAGGTTTCCCAACTCATTACGGAGGTCTTCATAAAAATTTTTGAAAAATAAAATTTCTCGTGCTCCGAGCACCAGATCCATGAGCTAATATACATGAAAAATAGGGGAAATTCAAGTGATTCCTAAAAAAGAACTTGTAAATGCTAAAATGAAATTTAAAAAAATGGTGTGAGTATACATGAAGGCTCTCCAACTCATTACAGAGGTTCACATAAAGTTTTTTGAGAAAACATTTTTGGGTGCATCAGACGCCAGATCCATGGGCTAGTACATAAGAAAAATTGGAGAATTTGGGCGATTCTTAAAAAAAGGCTTGTTAATGCGGAGATGGGCGTTAAAAATAGTGTGAGCATACGTGAAGGTTCCCCAACTCATTATGGAGTTCCTCATAAAGTTTTATAAGTAAAAAAATTTGGGTGCTCCGGGCACCAAATTCATGGGCTAATACACACGAAAAATCAGGGAATTTGACGTTTTTTAAAAAAGGCCATCTAAATGCAGAAATATCATTAAAAATGGTGTGATTATACGTGAACATTCCCCTACTCATTATTGAGGTCCTCATAATGTTTTGTGATAAAAATATTTAAGGTGCTCCGGGCGCCAGATCGATTGGCTAATGCACACAAAAAATGGTTGCATTTGAGCGATTCTTAAAAAAGGCATGTAAATGCGGAAATGAGCGTAAAAAATGATGTGAGTATACGTGAAGGTTTCCCAACTTATTACGGAGGTCCTTATAAAGATTTTGCGAAAAATAATTTTAGGTGCTCTGTGCGCCAGATCAATGGGCTAATACAAAAGAAAAATGGGGAAATTTGGGTAATTCTTTAAAGGGGCTTGTACATGCGGAAATGGATGTAAGAAAAAATGGTGTGTGTATACATGAATGTTACTGTAACATCTCGCACCTAGAAACGGCTATAAAGAGTTTAAAATATGAAAATATTGATTTTTTGAAAGAATAAGGAAATCTGGAAACTCTGTCTAAGTTAAGAAAGTGAGTTTTGTCCATTTTCAAACGGCCATAAATCCTAGCTCAGAAGGAGTTAGGAGCAACTCTTGATTTGTTTGGAAACCCCTTGGAGAGATCTTTTTAACGTCGCTGAGATTGTACGATTTCGACATCGTATGAATGAGATATAACTTTCGGAAGTTGGGTTGTTGGATTGAGGAAAGTCCCAATCCGGATTTAAGGAAGGGCAAAGTAGTCTTTTCTCTAATTAATTTCCTAATTTGATTTTAGGAATTAATTGGGGTAAAACAAGACTTTATTCACTTTAAAATAATTAGAATTTACGCTAGGGCTTGAAGAGGAGAAGAAAGAAGAGAAAAGAGGAGAGAAATCAAGAAATTGCCAAGAACGTTCAAGATTTGCGAGTGGAATTCGTCGGGGGTGATCCCTATTAAGGTATGTGAGATTTATTTCATGTTGGGTTAGTTCACCCACACACTAACTTGTTTCAATTCAGTGAAATTGGAGTTGTTTGAATGTTAAGAAAGTGAAGTTCTTGAAGAACATTGTTGAATTCTTGTGGGTTGATTGTTGAATGCCTAGTGTTGAATTGATTCATGTTTTCGGGTTGTTTTGCGAGTTAGATTGGTTGTATATTGAGGGTACAATTGATCCTAGGGGTTTGGGGGAAGTATCATGGAAGTTTGGAGGGTTTAGAGATGAAAAACGGAGGAGAAAAGTCGAGAACACCTGAGTACAGGGGTTGGGTCTTCGCGCTCCAAAATGTTCTCTGAGGTTTGGCCTGTGGCGCGTCGCCCCAGCCAGAGCACGCCACCCAGCTCTCCGAGGTTTGGGGCTTGGCGCCTCACGTCTCTCAGAGCTCCAGGGACGCCAGTTCTCCCTATTCGTTCCCCACGTTCTCGTACGTGTTCCTAAGTGATGTACCTATGTTTCCTAGTCGATTCTAACATTCTAAAATACATCTAAACATCATGAAATCATCCATAAACATGAGATCATGAACCTTGAATCCATAATCCAATTCAAGGAAAGTTAAGATCAAAGTCAAGAGAAGTAAAAGTCAAGTCAAGATGAGTCCTTAGAGGTTTCCAAAAGTCTTTTCCAAATGTTTTAACTTTGTTTTAAGACTTAAAGTTCAAGTTGAGTAAAGAGTAAAGAGTAAAGTTTGAAGTTCATTTCTTCAAAAATATATGGGGACTAAGTATTCCCAAAGAGATTTAAAATGTTTTCACATTTAAATAAGAACGGAAATTGAGATTTCCAAAGAGCCTTCGGAAAAGTTTTTAGAAAAGAGTAATCGTTTTCTAAATGAAGCAAGAAGGGAAAGTTTGATTTCCAAGATAGCCTTTGAGCTAAGTTCTTTGAGCACTAATCTCAAATCACAGAGGAAATTTATTTTAAAAAAACATAAGAGCCAGTACATTTTTGGGAGTAGTATTGAGCACCGAATTGGGGGAGCGTTCAAAGAACCCACAACCTCCATAGAACCATGTAGCCATCATGGGTAGAAGAGGTTCATACATTTTAGATGAATCCTTTTCAAATTAGACTAGTGGATCCATTAGGTAGTTCAGATTCTGTACCTTTGGCCAGGTATAGAATGCTCTAGCAGCGTGAGGTTGATTGCGGTATCATCACTATGGCTCTTATGTGATGGTTGTCGGTTAGAGAAACTTCTACAACAGTTATTGTATTTCTATATACATCAGTTCATTTGTATTTCTACATACGTCTCAGATTTATTGTATATTTGCATACACACAGAGTTTATAGCATGTTTTAAACAGCTTTTCTTTATATTGCACTTGCTTTAAATTGCTTTATATTGAAATGAGTCAGTCAGGTTGAGTTGAATGAGCCAGGGAAGTTATTCAGTTTCTTTTAGATTCCTTCTAGTCTATGTGTGGTTAAGCTTTCCAACTCGCATAGTCATACATTCAATGTACCGATGCTAGTTGGCCTGCATCTTATTATGATGCAGACGCAGGTAACCAAGATCAGCATCCAACACCTTGTTGATCCAGTTAAGCAGCTCAAAGTCAGTGGTGAGCCTCCTTGTATTCCGGAGGACTCATTTATTCGATTTCAGTCTTTCATTTATTAGGATGTTGTGGGGTTTGTCCCAACATCCATCTCAGTATTTTAGAGGCTTCATAGATAGTCAGACAGTTATTAGTTCAGATGTCTTTCTTTACCTTTCAGATGTTGTTTAAGACTTAAGTGTCATTTTGGCGAACTTATTATTCTTTAAGTTATTGTTTGAGACTGCTTCATTGAGTTAAGTCTTCCATTGAGTTAAGTAAGCCAGGCCAAGGGCTCGCTTGGGGCCAGAAAATGGTCTCCAAGTGCCAGTACCGCCCAGGGTGTAGGCTCGGGGCGTGACAGTTCCCCAACTCATTACGGAGGTCCTCATAAAGTTTTTTGAGTAAAGAATTTTGGGTACTCCGGGAGCCAAATCCATAAGCTCATACACATGAAAAATGGAAAATTTGGGTGAATCTTAAAAAATGGAGGTCCTCAGAAAGTTATTTCAGAAAAAAAATTGGGTGTTCCGAGCGCTAAATTCATGGGCTAGCGCACATGAAAAATGAGGAAATTTGGGCGATTTTTTTAAAATGGCTTGTGAATGCCAAAATAGACGTTAAAAAATGGTGTGAGTATAGGTGAAGGTTACTCAACTTATTACGGATGTTCTCATATAATTTTTTGAGAAAACAATTGTGGGTGCTCTGGGCACTAGATCCATAGTCTAATGCACACGAAAAATGAGGAAATTTGGGCGATTCTTAAAAAAGGACTTGTAAATGTGGAAATAGGTGTTAAAAAAATGGTGTGAGTATACGTTAAGGTTCCCCTACTCATTACATAGGTCATCATAAAGGTTTTTGAGAAAAAATAATTTGGGTGCTCTGGGCCTCGAATCCATGGGCTAATACACATGAAAAATTAGAAATTTCGCGATTCTTAAAATGGGCTTGTAAATATAGAAATGCGGGTTAAAAAAATGGTGTGAGTATGCGTGAAGGATTCCCAAATCATTAAGGAAGTCCTCATAAGGTTTTGGCAAAAAAAACTTTGTATTCTCAGGGCGCCAGATCTATGGGCTACACATGGAAAATAGGCGAATTTGGGGATTTTTAAAAAGAGCTTGTAAATGAGAAGATGGGCGTTAAAAAAGATGTGAGTATACGTGAAGGTTCCTAAACTCATTACGGAGGTCCTCATAAAGTTTTTTGAGAAAAATATTTTGAGTGCTCCGGGCGACAGATCAATGGGATAATACACACGAAAAATTGGTAAATTTTGTGATTCTTAAATAATTGTTTGTAAATGCGGAAATGAGCGTTAAAAAATGGTGTGAGTAGACGTGAAGGTTCTCCAACTCATCACAGAGGTCCTCATAAAGTTGTTTGAGAAAAAAAAATTGGGTGCTCTGGGCACCGAATTAATGGGCTAATACACACGAAAAATGAGAGAATTTGGGCAATTCTTAAAAAATGGCTTGTTAATGCGAAAATGAGTGTTAAAAAAATAGTGTAAGTATACGTGAATGTTTCCCAATTCATTGCAAAGGTCCTCATAAATTTATTTGATTAAAAAAATTTGAGTGCTTCGGGTGCCATATCAATGGGGTAATTTTAATACACGAAAAATGGGGGAATTTGGGCAATTCGTAAAAAGAGGCTTGTAAATGTCTAAATGGGCCTTAAAATGGTGTGAGTATATGTGAAGGTTCTCAAACTCATTACGGAGATCTTCTTAAAGTTTTTTGAGATTAAAATGTTGGGTTCTCCCGGCGCCAGATCTATGAGCTAATAGACATTAAAAATCGGAGAATTATAGCAATTCTTAAAAAATGGCTTGTAAATGTGGAAATGGACGTTAAAAAATTGGTGCGAGCATTCGTGATGATTTCCCAACTCATTACAGAGGTCCTCATAATAATTTTTTCAGAAATTTTTTTTGAGTGCTTCGAGTTCTAGATCCATGGGCTAATACACACGAAAAATTAGAAATTTTGGCAATTCTTAAAAAATGGCTTGTAAATGCGGAAATGGGAAAAAATGGTTTGAGTATACGTAAAGGTTCCCCAACTCATTACAAGGGTCCCCAAAATGATTTTGGAAAAAAAATCTGGGTGCTCCGGGCACTAAATCAATGGGCTAATACACGCGAAAAATGGGGGAATTTGGGTTGTTCTTAAAAAAAGGCTTGTAAATGCTGAAATGGGAGTTAAAAATGGTGTTAGTATACGTGAAAGTTCCCCAACTCATTACAGAGGTCCTCATAAAGTTTTTTGAAAAAAAACTTTTGGGTGCTCCAAGTGCCATATCCATGGGTTTACATACGAAAAACCATGAAATTTTGGCGATTCTTAAAAAGGCTTGTAAATGCGGAAATGGATGTTAAAAATGGTGTTAGTATACGCGAAGGTTTCCCAACTCATTACGAAGGTCGTCATAAAGCTTTTGAAAAAAAAGTTTTGTGTGCTCTGGGCACCAAATTCTTGGGCTATTATACACGAAAAATTAGGAAATTTGGTCGATTCTTAAAAAAAGGCTTGTAAATGCAGAAATGTACGTTAACAAAATAAAAATAAATAAAAGCTAATAGTCAAACGAAAAATAAAAGTACAAGCTCCTATCTATGCAGCTTCTCTTGAGTCTTGAATTTGAGATATCACCTTGATTTTGGTGAGTATCTTGATCTTGAATGGATTTGATGCTTAACTTGCCACTTAGAGTGAGTTTTTGACACTCTTCAAAATGAAAATTTGAAAACGCTCTTGAAGGGGTACATGTTTTTTTTATTAGAAGATGAATAGAAATAGATGTCAGGAAGTCAGGTTGCTACATGCATTGAAGAAGCTGATTCTGGCTGTCATGGGGATTTCAAACCCATATCTCGCTTGAAGAAACCTGAAAACCATCACAAACAAAGAAAGAAACAAAATTTTTGCCCCAGTTTTCACTGGAAAAATTTTGTGAGTTATTAGCAGATGTAAATTTACAAAAATAAACTTAGACTAGGAAGTGTTTATCCTAGGATTAAAAAATAACAGTCTCAGACTAGGAAGTGTTTATGCTAAGATAAAATAACTAAATCCCACTACGTAGGAGGGTCCGGCTAATTCCATTGTCCAGGAGGGTCCTGCTATACTAAATTCCATTGTCCAGGAGGGTCCTGCTACACTAAATTCCATTGTCCAGGAGGGTCCTGCTACACTAAATTCCATTGTCCAGGAGGGTCCTGCTACACTAAATTCCATTGTCCAGGAGGGTCCTGCTACACTAAATTCCATTGTCCAGGAGGGTCTTGCTATACTAATTCTCATTGTCCAGGAGCTACGTACCATTGTCCAAGAGGGTTTTGCTATACTAATTCCCATTGTCCAGGAGGGTCCTGCTACACTAAATCCCATTGTCCAGGAGGGTCCTGCTATACTAATTCCCATTGTCTAGGAGGGTCCTACTACATCCCATTATCCAGGAGGGTTCTACTATACTAATTCCCATTGTTGAGGAGGGTCTTGATAACTTAATTCTCATTGTTTAGGAGGGTCCTACTACACGAATTATCATTGTATATGAGGGTCCTGCTACACTTATTTTCATTGTTTAGGAGGGTCCTGCTACACTAATTCTCATTGTTTAGGAGGGTCTTGCTACTTTAATTTCCATTGTTTATGAGGGTCCTGCTACTCTAATTCTCATTGTTTAGGAGGGTCTTGTTACACTAATTTCCATTGTTTTGGAGGGTCCTGCTATTCTAATTTCCATTGTTTAGGAGGGTCCTGCTACTCTAAATCCCATTGTTTAGGAGGTTCCTGCTACTCTAATTCACATTGTTTAGGAGGGTCCTGCCACTCTGATTTCCATTGTTATGAGGGTCGTGCTACTCTAATTCTCAATTTTTAGGAGGGTCCTGCTACTCTAATTCCCATTGTTTAGGAGGGTCCTGCTACACTAATTTTCATTGTTTAGGAGGGTACTGCTTCTCTAATTCTCATTATGTAGAAGGGTCCTGCTAATCCCATTATGTAGGAAAGTCCTGCTAATGCCTCTAGGATGTTTGTTCCTTAAGGTCAAAATGTAATTAGGGTGTTTGTTCCCTAGAAATGAGAGTTTTTTTTTTAAATGATCCATTTATCTTCTTTTAAGGATATAAAATTTTATTTTGTGAGACCGAGCTCCATTGAAGGACTGCCTACATATCATGCATAGCAAGAATCAGGTGAAACAACGTTCATATAAATAAAAAACATAACAAGAATTAGGTCAATAAACGTCATTCATATAAATAAAAAAAATAAAAAAACTTGAAAGTTGTTTTTTAAAGGAATCGATTAATGTTTGACAATTTCTTGACTTTAGTTGGTACCAAATATTAGTAGGATGCATATGAATCACCTTCAATTACTTTCAAACAAATTTGAGATCAACTTTGAATCATCTCTATAGTTTCAAATGGTATCTCAAACATATTTAATTATTTACAAGATCAGTTCGTCTTGCATAAGTTAAGGGATTAGAGTTATTCATATCCTCATGTTTCAAGTGCCCTCACAAAAAATGAAGCCCTACTTCACACATAATAGAACCGTTCTGATCTTAGGACGTTTTAGAGGTCACTCACACTCAGAAAAATGTTCAGAGCATGAGATTGAGATACCATATGCTTGGCCCTTATGTAAGTATTCACTAATGTGAGAACACAAAAATGAGATCAAATAGGACTTGTCATTGGCTTGTAATGTAGGCTTAGGGAAAGGTAAGATATTCATTTGGATAAAGTGACTATTTCTTCCTTAAATTTTGCACAATGCTCTCAATATTTTTTTTATTTTGGCATTTGATCTTTGTTTTCTTGAAAGTTTCTCCTCATGTTTTTTTCTCGTTTTCTTTCCTTTTTGTTGGAGATATTTTTTTCATTTTTTCATTCTAGCTTTTATTTGTCATTTTTTGAACTTTTGCATACTTGGCCTTTTCACTTTGTTACCTAACATAGGTCTTTGACGCTGTATAGATAATTGAGAGTGCACTCAGAGAGGTGGTACAAAGATATAGTGCATTTATGCACTCAAAATGATATATGTTAAGATGTGGTTATTGAAATAAAAAGGTTTTATGCTCGAAATGAGAGTTTTATGGATAACGTGTCATTTGGTAGGCTTGAAAGGCACAATCGGATCAAAGAAAGCCTATAATCCTTTCCTAAGTTAAATTTTGCTTCAACCAACATTCGGGCCAAGTTCTAGATCAACTAAGTCATGCAGTTGAATTTTGATATCTAAAACTTGCCACACAATGCACATGAAACATGAGTTTGAATTTGTTTTAGCATTAACTTTAAGCAAAATAGTTTCTCAAGTATTACATAAATATATCAGGAGGTACCAAAAGAAATTTATAGGTCACAACAAACTTGGTGTGTCTTGCCAAATAGTTTAACACTTAATTAGTTTTTCTTATGCACACTTCTAAGTATGTTGGTACCAACCAAGCAAAAAAAAATCTCATTTTTTACCCAGTTTTTGTGATGAGGACTTTTTAGACTTTTTTTCTTGGTTGGACCGAACCTCAAAATAAGGCTGCTTACGTATCTTGTCAAAGCAAGAATCAAGTCGAACGTAGTTTAGGAATATGAGTAAAAACATTTTTTTTACAGACAAATCCTTTTTTTTTTGAATGGATAAACTATTTTTAAAAAAATAAGGTTAAGTTTTTTTTGCATTTTTAAATAAGGATCACCGAACCCAAGGAATGTTGCCTACGTATCTCATTGAGGTGAGAATCACGTATGCGTAGTTTGTTCAAATTGGACAGTTAAAAAAATAGATATTAAGACATGATTTTACAAATGCAATATTTCTCAAAGTATTATGAAAACAAAATATTTTGATTTTTTTTTAATTATACAAAAGAAACTTAAATATAAGTTTAAATTTTAGTCAAGTAGTGAAAAATCTTTCATTTCATTTTTTAAAAAGGTATAATAACTTCTAAAAGAAGAAATAATTTTTATGATTTTTTTAAAAAAATAATTAAAATAAAAATAAAAATAGAAAGATAAGTTTTTTCATTACACTAATCACACTAAAATGAGTCCACTTATAAAGATTTTCTAAATAAATGCATTTTCATGTAGCACATAAAATGATCTAAGTGGTCAAGTAAGAGAGGGATACTTGTCATCGACGGACCCAACTCTTGTTTTGAGACTCACTAAATCCAATACAAATGATACAAATAAGTGGAGTCTTCTAGGGATAACCTTGTCTATGTTCTACTTTTACTAGGTTCAAACCTGCAGAGATTGATGTCTAGACTGGCTTACCCAAGAGGATAACTCAACCATGGAGGGGCAACTTATCGATAGAAGCGATATTCCAACTTCATTGCTGGTCCAACCCCACCTAACATATGCTACTAAAAGTCCTTCACCAGGTGCCAAGATACTCTAGCTTTATCTCAATAGAAAGTAGGATGCATAATTGCATTCCAGTGACCGTGTGTGAAGTGCTTATAGAGACTCAAAGTGGTTGCATAAGAGAAGACAATTTAGTAAATTTCAACAACATAAAAGCGATAAATGAGTAGCAAGTAGCACATTAGGTCATCAAACACAATATATCCAAAAAAATAAAATAATAAAATCAAGTAAAAGTCAATATAACAAAGCTCGAATTCAAGTTATTCCCCATCGGAGTCGCTAGAGATGTCACACCCCATTTTCGAACGGCAGAGGGTTTTTCCAATTTAAGTGATGGTAATGATTAAGGATTATTTTTATTTTTTCAGAGTCACCACTTGGAATTGAGTTATGGTGTTCCAAGTCACCTTTCTTTTTAATCCCTAATCAAAAGAAAATGACTCTTTATTTTTGGTCTGCGAACTAGAAATTCGAATAAAAATTATGTTGACCGAGGAGAAAGTATTAGGCATGTCACACCCTTTTGGCGCACGGCACGAAAGGGTTTTTCCAATTTAAGTGACGATATTGATTAAGAGATTATTTTAATTTTTTCATAGTCGCTGCTCGTCACTTGGAATTGAGTTATAGTGTTCCAAGTCACATTATTGTTTAATCCCAAATCAAAAAGAAATGACTTTTTATTTGGTCTGCGAACCAGAAATTCGGGTAAGAAATTTTGTTGATCGAGGGGAAGGTATTAGGCATCTCTCAAGTCTCGTGGTTCTAGCACGGTCGCTTTTATTGACTTATATTTATTTTTTGCTATTTTTTGGATATATTGTGTCTACAGGCCATTGTTTTTTTATTTATTTATTGTTAAACTTTTGTTTAGTCTCAACCTTGATGCGTAACTACCTTCTTGATCTTGACATTTACAGGCATAACTGCCTTCTTCGCATTGCACCAATTAATTTTGTCTAAAAGTCTTAATCTTAAATTCATAAAAGTTAATTATATTTTTGTACTAGGTGCGTCACCGCATCCTTGATTTTTTATAAGTGTCTCGGAAAAATATGTGTAACCACATTCTTAATAGAAACAAATATTTTTAACGTGCCTAAAGTTCATCTAGTATTAGAGATGCTTACTCTTATTTTTGTGAATTCTAAACAATTAATCTTTTATTCCAGTATTATATTAATCGATGATATTTTTAATTAAATTAGTCTTCATACCAAAGAATTCAACTAATCCAAAATATAGTAAATTCCACTTTAACAACATAACATATTTGTTTGCTTATTGGGTAATGACTCGTTTATTCAAAAATACGTACATTAAAGTAGGCAGTCGATAAAAACATTAAGCTATGACAATGCTACAAAAAAAAATAGCTTAGGCACGACAAAATTAACAACAAAATATTCTTACATACTGAGAGGGTTTTATTCATTTAGGTATTTGCACTAAGAAATAACATTAATATAACTCAAGATGTCAATAATCATTTCAATCAAATTATGAATGTAACAAAATATAAGAAAACTTATCATAAAGTTACATCAAATTCCATATATAAATTAAAGATTTAAATCAAAGTTATACCTCAAAATGAAGAATATAAGTATCGTAAAACCTTGATCGAATCGCGATTAAAACACCCACAAATCTTTTGTAGATTGTATGGAGTGATATATGTATTGTTTTTGTATGAAAATAATGAAAAAGTAATAAAGGTATCAATGTGTTGGTAAACTTTTGAAAGGAGAATAAAACAAAGATGTGTGTTTTCTTTCTTTTTGGTTTTTTTCTTCTCTTCTCTTGATTTTGTGCGTGTGTGCAAAATGATTTTGCCCTAGTTTTCCCTGGAAACCATCACAAACAAAAGAAATAAACAAAAAATTTGCCCTAATTTTCACTGGAAAAATTTTGTGAGTTATTAGTAAATGTGAATTTTAAAAAAAAAAATAAACTCAAACTAGGAAGTGTTTATCCTAGGAGAAAATAAAAAATAACGTCTCAGACTAGGAAGTGTTTATCCTAGGAGAAAAATAAAAATAAAGGTCTCAGACTATGAAGTGTTTATCCTAGGAGAAAATAAAAAGTAATTTCTCAGACTAGGAAGTGTTTATCCTAGGATAAAATAAAAAATTAAGGTCTCAGACTAGGAAGTGTTTATCACAGGAGAAAATAAAATAATAGTCTCAGACTAGGAAGTGTTTATCCTAGGATAAAATAAAAAATAACGATATCGGACTAGGAAGTGTTTATCTTAGGAGAAAAATAAAAAATAACCTCTCAGACTAGGAAGTGTTTATCCTAGGAGAAAATAAAAAATAACGTCGCAGGCTAGGAATTGTTTATCCTAGGAGAAAATAAAAAATAATTGTCTCAGACTAGGAAGTGTTTATCCTATGAGAAAATGAAAAATAACAATTTCAGACTAGGAAGTGTTTATCCCAGGAGAAAATAAAAATAACGTCTCAGACTAGAAAGTGTTTATCCTAGGAGAAAATAACTAAATCCCATTACGTAGGAGGATCCTGCTAATCCCATTGTCCAGGTAGGTCCTGCTAAACTAAATCACATTGTGTAGGAGGGTCCTGCTAATCTAAATCTCATTATATAGGAGGATCCTGCTAATCCCATTATGTAAGAGGGTCCTGCTAATCTAAATCTCATTTTCTAAGAGGGTCCTGCTAATCTAATTCCCATTATTTAGGAAGGTCCTGCTACTTTAATTCTCATTGTTTAGGAGAGTCCTGCTACTCTAATTCTCATTGTTTAGGAGGGTCCTGCTACACTAATTTTCATTGTTTTGGAGGGTCCTGCTACTCTAATTCTCATTGTTTAGAAGGGTCCTGCTACACTAATTCTCATTGTTTAGGAGGGTCCTGCTACTCTAATTCTCATTGTTTAGAAGGGTCCTGCTACACTAATTCTCATTGTTTAGGAGGGTCTTGCTACATTAATTTTCATTGTTTAGGAGGGTCCTGCTACTCTAATTTCCATTATTTTAGGAGGGTCCTGCTCTACACTAATTCCCATTGTTTAGGAGGGTCCTCCTACTCTAATTCACATTGCTTAGGAGGGTCCTGCTACTCTAATTCTCATTGTTTAGGTAGCTACACTAATTTCATTTTTTATGAGGGTCCTGCTACTCTAATTCTCATTGTTTAAGAGGGTCCTGCTACTCTAATTTCCATTGTTTAGGAGGGTCCTGCTACACTAATTCTCATTGTTTAGGAGTGTCCTTCTACTCTAATTCTCATTGTTTAGGAGGGTTATGTTATACTAATTTTCATTGTTTAGGAGGGTCCTACTAATCCCATTGTTCAGGAGGGTCCGCTACACTAAATCATCAAATAGAATCACCACAATATTTTTCTTTTGCCTCAGTTTGCACCAAAAAACTATTATTAATCTATTAGCATAAATGAGAAATACTTATACCAAAATAAAAATGCAAGACACAGATGCAATTAGGGTGTTTGTTCCCTAGAAATGAAAGATGATAGTGTTTGTTCCCTAAAATGCATCTAGGGTGTTTGTTCCCTATTAACTAGATTATTTTCTTTTTACAACAAATGAAAATATGCCCCAATTTTTAAATTGAGGAGCTTTGAAACTATTTTTAATTTATCAATTTTTATTTTTTATTTTTTTATTTTTTTAAAAATGATCCAATTTCATTCCTTCAAGGATATAAAATTTTATTCTGTGAGATCGAGCACTATTGTAAGACTGCCTACGTATCTTGTATAGCAAGAATCAGGTCAAACGTAGTTCATATAAATAAATAAATAAAAAATTCTTGATTTTTTTTAAAAGACATCTTAGGGGAAAAGACTTGGTTCATTTTTGATAATGTCTTAACTTTAGTTGGTACGAACAATTAATATTATGCATATGAACCCCATTCAGCTATTTTCAGACAAATATGAGGTCAACTTTGAGTAATTCCTATAGTTTCAAATTGTATCTCAAACATACTTAAGTATTTACAAGATTAGTTCATCTTGCATAAATTAAGAGGTTAAAATTATTCATATCTGCATATTTCAAGTGCTCTCACAACAAATGAAGTCCCACTTCACACAATAGAAGTGTTCTGATCTTAGGACGTTTTAGAAGTCACTCACACTCAGAAAGATATTCAATGCATGAGATTGAAATACCATATGCTTGGCCCTTATGTAAGTATCCACTAATGTGAGAACACCAATAATGAGATCAAATAAGACTTGTCATTGGCTTATAATGTAGGCTTAGGGAAAGATGGGATATTCATTTGAGATCAAGTGACTATTTTCTCTGTAAAAATTGTACTATGCTCTCAAATGTTTTCATTTTCGCATATGACCTTTATTTTTTTTAAAGTTCCTCCTCATTTATTTGGCTTTTCATTTTTTCTCATTTTCTCTTCCTTTCGTTGGAGATTTTTTCATTTTTCTTCCTACCTTTGTTTTAGTCTTTTTTTTAACTTTCACATAATTGGTCTTTTCAGTTTGTTACCCAACTTAGGTCTTTGGCATTGTGTAACTAATAGATAGTGCATTCAAAGAGGTGAGACCATGAAATAGTGCATTATGCACTCAAAAGGATCTATGCTGAAATACGGTTATTCAAATAAAAATGTTTCAGGCTCAAAATGGAAGTTCTATGGATAACATGTCATTTGGTAGGCCTGAAAGGCACAATCGGATCAAAGGAAGCCTATAATCACTTTCCAAGTTAAATGTTGCTCAAACTTTCGCCTCAACCAATATTCAGGCCAAGTTCTAGATCAATAGTCATTCCATTGAATTTAATATCTAAAGCTCACCAAACAATGCACAGGAAATAATGAGGTCAAATTTGTTTTAACCTAACTTTAAGCAAAACAGTTTCTCAAGTAATACATATACGCATCAAGGGGTACCTAAGAAAGTCTATAGGTCACAACAAAGTTGACTTGTCTTGCCAAATAGTTTAACATTTTCTTTATTTTTATTTATGCACATTTCTATACATGTTGGTACTAACCAAGTCAAATTTTCTTTCTAGATAAAAAAAAATTCCCATTTTTTTGACCCAATTTTTGTAATGAAGACTTTCTAGATTTTTCTTAGGTTAGGCCGAACCTCAAAATAAAGCTACCTACGGATCTTGTCAAGCAAGAATCAAGTCAACCATAGTTCAGAAAGATTATGAGCATAACATTATTTTAAATAAGAAATACTTCTTTTTAAAAAAAATTAATATGGATCACCGAACCCGAGGAGGGTTGCCTACGTATCTCATCAAGTTGAGAATCAGGTGTGCATAATTTGTCCAGTTTGGAGAGTTAGAAACTTTAATTCTGAATGGGCGTTAAAAATGGTCTTAGTGTACGTGAAGGTTCTCCAACTCATTACGGAGGTCCTCATAAATTTTTTGATAAAACAATATTGGATGCTGTGGGAGCAGATCCATGGGCTAGTACACACAAAAAATGAGGGAATTTGTGCGATTACTAATAAAGGGCTTGAAAATTTTTTGGTACTACGGGCATCGGATCCATTGGCTAATACATACGAAAAATTTGAGAATTTGGACGATTTTTAAGAAAGGGCCTGAAATATTTTGGGTGCTACAAGCGCCAGATCCATGGGTTCATAGAAACGAAAAATCGAGAAATTTTGGTGATTTTTAAAAAAGGGTCTGTTAATGCAGAAATAAGCATTAAAAAAATGGTGTGAGTATACGTGAAGGTTCCCCAACTAATTACTGAGGTCCTCATAAAGATTTTTGAGAAAAAGTTTTGGATGCTTCGGGTGACAAATCCATGGTTTAAACACACGAAAAATTGAGAATTTGGGTGATTCTTAAAAGAGGTTTGTAAATACAGAAATGACGTTAAAAAAATAGTGTGAGTATCAGGCTCCCCTAACTCATTACAGAGGTCCTCAACAAGTTTTTTTTAGAAAACAATTTTGGGTTCTCCGGGAGCCAGATCCATCGGCTAATACACACAAAAAATCAAGAAATTTAGGCAGTTCTTAAAAAAGGCTTGAAAAAATTTGGGTGCTACAAGCGCTAGATCCATGGGCATTAACACACTAAACATTAGGAAATTGGGTGATTCTTAAAAAATAGCTTGTAAATGTGAAAATGGGCGTTAAAAAAATGGTGTGAGTATACGTGAATGTTCCCCAACTAATTACGCAGATCCTAATAAACTTTTTTGAGAAAACAGTTATGGATGCTCCGGCCTCCAGATCAATAGGCTAAACACATGAAAAATTGGGAAATTTGAGAGATTTTTAAAAAAAGACTTGTAAATGCGAAAAAGGCATTAAAAATGGTGTGAGTATATGTGAAAGTTCTCAACTCATTACGGAGGTCCTCGTAAAATATTTTGAGAAAAAAAAATTGGGTTCTCCGAGCCAGATCCATTGGCTAATACTTACGAAAAGTCGGTGAATTTTGGGCGATTCTTCAAAAATGGCTTGTAAATGCGAAAATGTGAGTGAAAATAATGGTATGAGTGTACATAAAGATTCTCTTACTCATTACAGAGGTTCTCATAAAGTTTTTTGAGAAACAAATTTTTAGATGCTCCATGCACCAAATTAATCAACTAATACACACAAAAAATCGTGAAATTTGGGGAATTCTTAAACAAGGGCTTGTAAATGCGAAATGGGCGTTAAAAAGGTGTTGTGAGTATACGAGAAGGTACACCAACTCATTACAGAGGTCCTCATAAATTTTTTTAAGTGCTCTAAATGCTAGATTCATGGGCTAATACATACGAAAAATGGGTAAATTTGAGAAATTCTTAAAAAAATGCTTGTAAATTTGAAAATGAGCGTTAAAAAATAGTTTTAATGTACGTAAAGGTTCCCATGTGCTAATACACATGAAAAATGGAGGAATTTGGGTGATTCTTAAAAATAGCTTCTAAATGCGAAAATGGGCATTAAAAAGTAGTGTGAGTATACGTGAAGGTTCCCCAACTCATTACGTAGGTCCTCATAAAAATTTTTGAGAAAAAAAAATTGGATGCTCCGGGCGCCAGATCAGTGGGCATTTAACAAATGGAAAATGGGAAAATTTGGGTGATTCTTAAAAATGGCTTGTAAATACATAAATGGGCGTTAAAAAATTGGTGTGACTATACGTGAAAGTTCCCCAACTTATTACAGATGTCCTCATAAAGTTTTTTGAGAATAAAATTTTGGGTGCTCCAGGTGCCAAATCCATGGGCTAATAAACACAAAAAATGGGGAATTTGGGTGATTCTTATATATGCGAAAATGGACGTTAAAAATTGATGTAAGTGTGCGTGGAGGTTTCTAAACTAATTACGAAGTTCCTTATCAAGTTTATTGAGAAAACAATTGGGTGCTCCGGGCGCCAGATCCATTGGTAGACACGAAAAATTGAGGAATTTGGATGATTTTAAAAACAAAGTTTATAAATGCGGAAATGGGCTAAAAAAATGGTGTGAGTATACGTGAATGATCCCTAACTTATTACGGAGGTCCTCATAAAGTTATTTGAGAAATTATTTTTGAGTGTTCCGGGTGCTAAATCAATGGGGTAATGTACAAGAAAAATGGAGGAATTTGGGAAATTCTTAAAAAAATGGCTTGTAAATATCTAAATGGGCCTTAAAATAGTGTAAGTATACGTGTATGTTACCCAATTCATTACGGAGGTTATCAAAAAGTTTTTTGAGAAAAACATTTTTGGGTTCACCGAGCGCCAGAGCCTTAGGCTAATACACACGAAAAATTTGAAATTTGGGCTATTATAATAAAAGAGTTTGTAAATGTGGAAATGGGCTAAAAATGGTGTAAGTTACGTGAAGGTTCCCCAACTCATTATGTAGGTCGTTATAAAAAAATTAGGTTCTTCGGGCTCCATATCCATGGGCATACACAAAAATATATGGGAATTTTGACGATTCTTAAAATAGGGCTTGTAAATGCGGAATTGGACGTTAGAAAAATGGTATGAGTATATTTGAAGGTTTCCCAACTCATTACGGAGGTCGTCATAATCTTTGGGCGCCATATCCATGGGCTATTACACAAAAAAAAATCTAGGAATTTACAATTCTTAAAAAAGGGATTGTAAATGTGAAATTGGACGTTAGAAAAATGGTGTGAGTATATTTGAAGGTTTTCCAACTCATTACGGAGATAATCATAATATTTTTGTGAAAAAATATTTGAGTGCTCCGGGCGCCAGATCTATGGGCTAATACATACGAAAAATGGAGGGATTTGGGCGACTCTTTAAAAAGGACTTCCAAATGCGAAAATGGGCGTTAATAAAATGTTGTAAGTATATATGAAGGCTCCCTAACTCATTATAGAGGTCCTCATAAATTATTTTGAGAAAAAAATATGGGTGCTTCGGGCGCATGATTCATGGGCATTATACACACGAAAAATGGAGCAATTTGGGCGATTCTTAAAAAATGACTTGTAAATGTAGAAATGGGAGTTAAAAATGGTGTGAGTATATGTGAAGATTACCCAACTCATTATGTAAGTGTTCATATAGTTTTTTGAGAAAAACATTGTTGGTGCTCTGGGTGCCTGATCAATGAGCTAATACACATGAAAAATCAGGAAATTTGGGCGATATTTTTAAAAAGGCTAGTAAATGCAGAAATGTGCATTAAAAAAATGGTGTGAGTATACGTGAAGGTTCCTCTACTCATTATGGAGGTCATCATAAAATTTTTTGAGAAAAAAAAATGTGGGTCCTCTGGGCCCCAAATTCATGGGCAAATAAACAAAAAATCAGAAATATGGGCGATTCTTAAAAAAAGGCTTGCAAATGTGGAAATGAGCATTAAAAAATAGTATGAGTATACTTGAAGGCTTACCAAATCATTACGGAGGTCCTCATAAGGTTATTGAGAAAAAACTTTGGGTTTTAAGGGCGCCAGATCCATGGCCACTCACGAAAAGTACAGGATTTGGGCGATTTTTAAAAAGGACTTGTAAATACAAAAATGTGTGTGAAAAACGGTGTGAGTATACGTGAAAGTTCCTTAACTCATTATGAAGGTCCTCATAAAGTTTTTTGAGAAAAAAAAATTGGGTGCCCTGGGCGACAGATGCATAGGTTAATACACATGAAAAATTAAGAAATTTGAGCGATTCTTAAAAAAAGGTTTGTAAATGCGGAAATAAGCATTAAAAATGGCGTGAATATATGTGAAGGTTCTCCAACTCATTACAGAGGTCCTCATAAAGGTTTTTGAGAAAAAAATTTGGGTTCTACGGGTACCAGATTCATAGGCTAATACCCACGAAAATTGATGGAATTTGAGCGATTTTAAAAAATGGCTTTTTAAAGCGAAAATAGTTGTTAAAATAATTAGTGTGAGTATACATGGAAGTTCCCCAACTCATAATTGAGGTCCTCATAAATTTATTTGAGAAATTTTTTTTTGGTGCTCCAAATGTCATATCAATGGGGTAATATACATTAAAAATACGGATATTTGGGGGATTCTTAAAAAAAGGTTTGTAAATGCCTAAATAGGCCTTAAAAATGGTGTGAGTATATGTGAAAATTCCTAACTCATTATGGAGTTCCTCATAAAAAAATTTGAGAAAAAGTTTTGGATGCTTCATATGCTAGATCCATGGGATAAACACACAAAAAATGGGGAAATTTAGGTGATTCTTAAAAAAGACTTGTAAATGCGGAAATGACGTTAAAAAATAGTAGGAGTATACGTGAAGTGTTCCCAACTTATTACGGAGGTCCTCATAAAGTTTTTGAGAAAAAACAATTTTGGGTTCTCTAAGCGCCAGATTCAACAGCTAATACACAAGAAAAATCGTGGAATTTGAGTGATTCTTAAAAAAGACTTGAAAAATATTGGTGTTACAGGCACCAGATCCATGGGTCGATACACACTAAAAATTGAAAAAATTGGGCAATTTATAAAAATGGCTTGTTAATGTGAAAATGACGTTAAAAATGGTGTGAGTATGCATGAAGATTCACCAACTTACTACGGAAGTCTTCATAAATATTTTTGATTAAAGATTTGCGAGTGCTCCGACCGCCAGATTCATAGGCTAAACACATGAAAAATCGAAGAATCAGGGAGATTCTTTAAAAGGGATTGTAAATGCGAAAATGACGTTAAAAATGCTGTGAGTATACTTGAATTTTCCCCAACTCATTACGGAGGTCTTCGTAAAAAAAATTGAGACAAAAATTTTGGTTTCTATATGCTCCAGATCCATTGGCCAATACTTACGAAAAAATGGTGAATTTGGGAGATTCTTCAAAAACGGCTTGTAAATGCGAAAATAGACGTTAAAAAAATGGTGTAAGTGTACGTGAAGGTTTCCCAACTTATTACGGAGGTCTTCATAAAAAAATTTGAAAAATAAATTTTGGGCTGCTCCGGGCACCAGATCCATGAGCTTAACACATGAAAAATCGGGGAAATTTAGGTGATTCCTTAAAAAGGCTTGTAAATGCGGAAATGAACATTAAAAAATGGTATGAGTATATATGAAGGTTCTCCAACTAATTACGGAAGTTCACATAAAAAATTTTGAGAAAACATTTTTCGGTGCTCCGTCACCAAATTCATGGGCTAGTACACAAGAAAAATAGGAAAATTTGGGTGATTCTTAAAAAAAGGCTTGTAAATGAGGTAATGGGCGTTAAAAATAGTGTGAGTATACGTGAAGGTTCCCAAACTCATTATGGAGTTCCTCATAATGTTTTATGACTAAAAAATTTTGGGTGCTACAGGCGCTAGATCTATGGGATAATACACACGAAATATGGGTGCATTTGGGTGATTCTTAAAAAAAGGCCTGTAAATGCGGAAATGAGCGTTAAAAAAATGGTGTGAGTATACGTGAATGTTCCCCAACTTATGACAGAGGTCCTTAAAAATTTTTTTGAGAAAAAAATTTTGGTTGCTTTGGGCGCCAGATCTATGGGCTAATACACAAGAAAAATGAAGAAATTTGGTCAATTCTTTAAAAGGATTTGTAAATGCGGAAATGGACGTAAGAAAAAATGATGTGAGTATACATGGAGGTTCCCAACTCATTACGGTGATCCTCATAAAGTTTTTGAGTAAAGAATTTTGGGTACTTCGGGCGTCAAATCCATAAGTTCATACACATGAAAAATGGAAAATTTGGGTGAATCTTAAAAAACTTGAGGTCCTCAGAAAGTTACTTCAGAAAAAAATATGGATGCTTCAGGCGCCAGATCGATGGGTAACACACGAAAAATGAGGAAATTTGGGAGATTTTTTAAAAATGGCTTGTAATTGTGGAAATGCACGTTAAAAATGGTGTGGGTATAGATGAATGTTACACAAACCATTACAGACGTCCTCATATAAATTTTTGAGAAAACAATTGTGGGTGCTTTGGGCGTTAGATTCATGGGCTAATACAGACGAAAAATCAGGAAATTTGGATGATTCTTAAAAAATGTCTTGTAAATGCGGAAATAGATGTTAAAAAAATGGTGTGAGTATACGTGAAGGTTGCCCTACTCACTACAGAGGTCATCATAAAGTTTTTTGAGAAAAATAATTTTGGGTGCTCTGGACCTCAAATTCATGAGCTAATACACACGAAAAATTGGGAATTTGACGATTCTTAAAAAAAGACTTGTAAATGCGAAAATTCGCGTTAACAAAATGGTGTGAGTATGCGTGAAGAATTTCCAACTCATTACGGAAGTCCTCATAAGGTTTTGACTAAAATAACTTTGGGTTCTAAAGGCGTCAGATCCATGTGCTACACACTGAAAAATAGGGGAATTTCGACGATTTTTAAAAAGGGCTGATAAATGCGAAAATGGGCGTTAAAAAAAAGTGTGAGTATACATGAAGGTTCCTAAACTCATTACGAAGGTCCTCATAAATTTTTTTGAGAAAAATACTTTGGGTGCTCCGGGCGACAAATCCATGGGATAATACACACAAAAAATTGAGAAATTTCTGCGATTCTTAAATAAGAGCTTGTAAATGCGGAAATGAGTGTTAAAAAATGGTGTGAGTATACGTGAAAGTTCTTCAACACATTAAAAAAGTTCTCATAATGTTTTTTGAGAAAAAATAATTGTATGCTACGGGCACCAGATTAATGGACTAATACACATGAAAAATGAGAGAATTTGGGTGATTTTTAAAAATTGATTTGTTAATGCGGAAATGGGTGTTAAAGAAATGGTGTGAGTATACATGAAGGTTTCCCAATTCATTACGAAAGTCATCATAAAGTTATTTGAGAAAAAAAAATTGGGTGCTCCGGGTGCCATATCAATGGGGTAATTTAATACACAAAAAATAGAGAAATTTGGAAAATTCTTAACAATGGGCTTGTAAATACCTAAATGGACCTTAAAATGGTGTGCATAGGTTCTCAAACTCATTACGGAGGTCTTCTTAAAGTTTTTTAAGATAAAATTTTGGATGCTCCCAGCGTCAAATCTATGGGCTAATACATACGAAAAATTGAAGAATTGGAGAGATTCTTAAAAAAGAGCTTGTAAATGCGAAAATGGATGTTAAAAAATTGGTGCAAGTATACGTGATGGTTTCCCAATTCATTACAAAGGTCCTCGTAATAGTTTTTTGAGAAAAAAATTTGGGTGCTTCGAGTTCTAGATCCATGGGCTAATACACACGAAAAATTAGAAATTTTGGTGATTCTTAAAAACTAGCTTGTAAATGCGGAAATGAGAAAAATGGTGTTAGTATACGCAAAGGTTCCCAACTTATTACAAAGGTCCCTGAAATGTTGTTGGGAAGAAATTTTGGGTGTTTCGGGCGTCAGATCCATGGGCTAATACACACGAAAAATGAAGAAATTTGGGTAGTTCTTAAAAAAAAGGCTTGTAAATGCGAAAATGAGAGTTAAAAAATGGTGTTAGTATACGTGAAAGTTCTCCAACTCATTATGAAGGTCCTCATAAAAATTTTTGAGAAAATATTTTTAGGTCCCCCGGGAGCCATATCCATGGTAACATACACACGAAAAACTAGAGAATTTTAGCGATTCTTAAAAAAGACTTGTTAATGCGAAAATATGTGTTAAAAATGGTGTACATATACGTGAATGTTTTTCAACTCATTACGGAGGTCCTCATAAAATTTTTGAGAAAAATAATTTGGGTGCTCGGGGCGCCAAATCCACGGGCTAATACACATGAAAAATTAGGAAATTTGATCGATTCTTAAAAAAAAAGTTGTAAATGCAAAAATGAAGGTTAAAAAAATGGTGTGAGTACACGTGAAGGTTCCCCAACTCATTATAAAAATCCATATAACGTTTTTGAGAAAATAATTTATGGTGCTCCGAGGGCCAGATCAATGGGCTAATAATACACACGAAAAATTAGAAAATTTGGGGGACTATTAAAAAAAGGCATGTAAATGCGGAAATGGGTGTACTAAAATGGTGTGAATATACGTGAAGGTTCCCCTACACATTACAGAAGTCCTCATAAAAATTTTTGAAAAAATAATTTTGAATTCTCTGGGTGCCACATCTATCGGCTCATACACATGAAAAATCGGGGAATTTGGGCGATTCTAAAATAAGGGGTTGAAAAATTTTGGGTGCTACAGGCGCCAGATTCATGGGCATTTAATACACACGATAAATTGGGGAGTTTGGGTGATTCTTAAAAAAAGATTTGTAAATGCGAAAATGGATGTTAAACAATGGTGTGAGGATATATGAAGGTTCCTCAACTAATTACGGAGGTCCTCAGAAAGTTTTTTGAGGGCCAGATCCATCGGCTAAACACACGAAAAATCAGGAAATTTGGGCAATTCTTAAAAAAAAGCTTGTAAATGCGAAAATGACGTTAAAAAATTGTGTGAGTATACGTGAAGGTTCCCCAATACATTACGGAGGTACTCAAAAAAAATTTGTGAAAACATTTTGGGTTCTCCAGACGCCAGATCCACAGGCATTACAAACGAAAAATTAGTGAATTTGGGCGATTTTAAAAAAAAGCTTGTAAATGCAGAAATGAGCGTTAAAAACTGGTGTGACGGTACGTGAAGGTTCCCAACTCATTACGGAGGACCTCATAAAGTTTTTTGAAAAAAAATTGGGTGCTCTGAGCGACAGATCCATGGGATAATACACACGAAAGATTGAGGAATTTGGGCGATTTTTTTAAAAAAGGCTTGAAAATGTGGAAATGAGCGTTAAAAAATTGGTGTGACTATACGTGAAAGTTCTAAAACTCATCACGAAGATCCTCATAAAGTTTTTTGAGAAAAAATTTTTGGGTTCTCCGAGCGCCAGATCAAAGGGCTAATACACACAAAATATGGGGGAATTTCGGAGATTTTTTAAAAATGGCTAGTAAATGCGAAAATGGCGTTCAAAAAATTTCGTGAGTATACATGAATGTTCCCCAAACTCATTACAGAAATTCTCATAAAGTATTTTGATAAAAAAAATAGGTGCTCCGAGACCAAATCAATGCACTAATACACACGAAAAATAGGAGAATTTGGGAAATTCTTAAACCTTGTAAATGCGAAAATGATCGTTAAAAAACAATATGAGTATATGTGAAGGTTACCCTACTCATTACGGAGGTCCTCATAAAATTTTTTGAGAAAATATTTTTGGGTGCTACGGGCGCTAGGTCCATGGGCTTAGCACACGAAAAATTGATGAATTTGGTGATTCTTAAAAAAAGGCTTGTAAATGCGAAAATAGACGTTAAAATGGTGTGAGTGAAGGTTCCCCAACTCACTACGAAGGGACTCATAAAGTTTTTTTTACAAAATAAAATTTGGGTACTTCGGGCGTCAGATCCATGGGCTAATACACACGAAAAATCTAAAAAAAATGGGATATTCCTTAAAAAAGGGATTGTAAATACGGAAATGAGTATTAAAAAATGGTGTGAATATACATGAAGGATCCCGAACTTATTACAAAAGTCCTCATAAAGTATTTTGCGAAAAACTTTTTGGGTGCTCCGGATGCTAGATCTTTGGACACACGATTGGACGATTCTTCAAATAGGGCTTGTAACTGCAGAAATAGGCATTAAAAATTTGTGTAACTATACATGAAGGTCCCGTAAATCATTATGGTGGTTCTCATAAAGTTTTTGAGAAAAAAAAATTGGGTGCTTCGGGCGCCAAATTCTCGACTTATACACACGAAAAAATTGGGAAATTTGGGCGATTATTAAAAAGGCGCTTGTAAATGTGAAAATGGACGTTAAAAAATAGTTTTAGTATACGTGAAGGTTCCTCAACCCATTACGAGGTCATAAAGGTTTTTGAGAAAAAAAAATTTAGATGCTTCGGGCCCCACGAAAAATGGGGAAATTTGGGTTATTCCTAAAAAAGGGTTATAAATACGGAAATGGGCCTTAAATCATTGTGTGAGTACTCATTACGGAGGTCCTCATTGTTTTTTGAGAAAAAAATTTTTGGATGCTCCAGCAACAGACCCACGAAAAATGGGAAAATTTGAGCGATTTTTAACAAGGGGTGTAAATGCGGAAATGACATTAGAAATGGTGAGAGTAGAAGGTGGGTCATCTCATTACGGAGGTCCTCGTAAAGTTTTATGAGAAATTTTTTTTGGCTTCTTTGGCCACCTAATCCATGGCATTAACACACGAAAAATAAGGGAATTTGGGAAATGCGAAAATAGGCGTTACAAAAAATAGTGTGTTTGTAACGTGAACCGACCTCAAGGACCCCCACCGCCTGCCCCCGAGGCACCCTGCCCCCAGGACACTCCCTCACCCTCGGCCCCCGAGGCACCCCTCCTAGAGGACCCCCCACCTCCCCCGGCCGCAAGGCACCCCGCCTCGAGGACCCTTCCCCCAGCCCTTAGCCCATCCCCCATGAGGTACCCCGCCTGGCCCTGAGGCACCCCCTTGCCGTGAGTCCCCACCCGACCCTGAGCACCCCCTTCCCCGGCCACCGAGGCACTCCACCTCGTGAACCCCTTCCCCTACCGGCCACCGAGGCACCCCACCTCGTGGAACCCTTTCCCCCCGGCCCCCGAGGCACCCCACCTCGAGTACCCCTCCCGTCTCCCTGGCCCTCGAGACACCCCGCCTAGAGGACCCCTCCCGTTCCCCCGAGGCACCCCGCCTCGAGGACCCCTTCCGTCCCCCCGGCCCCCTAGGCACCCTACTTCGAGGACCCCTCTCCCCGGCTCCTTAGGCACCCCGCCTCGAGAATCCCTTCCCCCGGCTCTCGATGCACCCCCCCCCCCACCCCCACCCCCGAGGCATCCCGCCTTGAGGACCCCCCTTCCCAACCCCCGAGGCACCGCACCTCATGGACCCAGCTCCCGAGGCACCTCACCTCGAGGACCCCATACCCCGGCCCCCGAGGCACCATGCCTCGAGGATTCCCCATCCCCCGAGCACCACACCTTGATGACCCCCATCCCTCGAGCACCACACCTCGAGCTCCCCCACCCCCGCGCCATACCATAAAATTATCATTTGATATTGCATATTCTTGTAAATTTGATGTTCATCATACTGATATACTTCTAAGCTATGGGGTGATGAAGTTAAGGGGGTGTCCTTCTATAATTTCAACAGTACTTTCTCTGATTTGTGCAGATAAAATGTGATTAGGAATCAGAGAGATGAACTCAAAGAACTGGCTGGAGGAAAGTCATTTGCTACCAAGCTGTCCCACAAATGCTTGTAGCACATTAGCTGAAGCCTACCATAGAAGGGCATCAGTTCATCAGATTTTGTACCTGTAATATTTAGAATAGTAAATAAATTTAGATATGATGCATCTCTCTTCATATCAGCGATGCACCATATGAAAGTTTCTTTACTGTTCAACATTCAGTGCAAAACTATACCTTCCATTTCTGCGTTGTGGTTCACGAGGAAGGCTAGCTTGCACTCGTGTTTTTGTGTCAACTAACATTGGATATGCGTCACTTTGTCCTTTCGGCATTCGTATCTCATCAATAACTCCCACCATCCATACACCTTAGCAAAACCTACTCTGATGAACCAAATGAACTAGCTCAGCAGCTAATGAGGATGCAAATCATAAAGAATATTTCATAAACTCTTTCTACTTTGCAAGAATCAGTGAACTTGTTAAGAAGGAAACTCTATCTACCATGTGCAGAAGTAAAGGTTGAGGTGTATTAGTGTTTGGATATGCATTCAATCACAAGCAACGTTGGATGGACATGTAGTAATGCCTTATATGCACAAGAGCATGTGTCAATAGGTGTTTATGAGTGGGGACATATATGTACTTTACAAGAAAACAACTGGACAAGAACACACATTTGTTTTGCTTAACTTGCAATCATGCGTCCTAATGTGTAGACGATTCTTTTTCTTTCCTCAAACACGTGAAAAATATTTTTAATAAATAGATAACAGTGAGACTTGAAAACCTTCATTTAATCTGATAGTATGTTTTAATGCGTGATTGCTAAAGTTTAAGTTGTTAGACATGAGACACTTATTTTTCTATTTTGGGTCCAGCAACAAAGCCAAACTAATCTAGTTGGTAGATCAAAAGTTTTAAGTTGATGAAAAGTTAAAGTAGTGAATCAAATGGTGGTGACTCTTAAACCTTCACCATCTTCTTAATTGAGATTAAAGGGTCAAGGTGTTTCATTATTGGGTCATAAAGTTTGTACATGACACTTAAATATGCAAACACCTCTGTTTGATTAACAAAAAAGTTTTATTGAAACACAGTAAATAAGCTCATTAGCTACAATTGATGGTTGATGTGGAACACTGTTATCAACTAACTTACTTTTTGGAATATTAAAGAATTATTATGAGAAATCAAAAGATGAAAAAGAGACTTACAAGGGCAATTCATGTGTCAATCCGTCAAATAACAATTGATTGGCACCAACTATGAAATCAAAGAACTTTAATGCCCATACATCTTCAGCTGAGTCAACACGAACTTTTACCTTTTTGATCACCTGCACACATTCAAAGAATCACTTTGAAAATGGAAATGCTTAAACATATAGAAACATTTTGGAATTTCGCATGAGTCTTGATATTATCTCTTCATCTCCTTTCAAACGGACATACAGAACAACACGAAATATATGTCCTGTCAAATTACTTTTGCCTCAATCACTTGAACTGAGATAGTTAAAATATAAAATAAATGGATGACTAAACTCTCTATAGGGAATACCTCTTGTTTGAGTGCTTCATGACGACTGCTACCAGCTTTCATAACTTTGGTCTTTTCTGGTTTGCCACAAACAAGAGTATACTCCATCTTTTTTTCACACCATTCCTGAAGGCAACTTGCGATTATGAGGATAAACAATCAGTAAAATCATGTTTTAGGGGAACTTTCTCCTCGCACAATGGCTTGCAAATATAAACAAAACAAATGCAGAACACAAGAATATGATAAAAAGGAACGTTAACATTAGAAAGGCCCAAGAGAGTACTTCCATTAACTAGACAAACTCTCAAATAAAATATATAGAATAGTTCTTATCCCTAGTACTGTATTTATGTAGGGTAACCTAGAAAGAAAGTTTATCCACAATGAGAGGGTATTGAAGAGAAACCAAATAAAATAAATTAAAACTACAAGTTTAAGATTTCGAGGAAGTCCAGCAACTCATATTGGTCAATGCTCAATAGCACTGATCTGCTTCCTGAGACCGAAAGAACAACAAAATCAGATTGTTACTGAGAAATACTGAAATTGAGACATATGGTATGTTGAATTGTGTGACCATCTCATCTAAAAAGTTTTTAGGATATTAGAAAAACACCACTTTCATTTACTTAATTATGTGTTAAACATGCCCTATCACGTGTAGGCCTGAATTTCTTTTTTGTGGGAAGCACCTGAAAATTCCTTTTGATAATAGGTGATGGTTAGACTCAAATCCAGACCTCTTCCTACTCTAATACTGGGTGAATTATGTGACCATTTCATCTAAAAACTTAAGTTGTTAGAGAGAACATCATTTTTATTTCTTCTACATGGTCAATGGATTTAACAACATATTCTGGACATGTTACAAAATCCCCTTCTCACTGCAGTAAATGCACAATGAACTAGCTAGAAGTTTAATACGCCATTAGTCTGGTCTAGATTCAAAATCTTGCAGCCTCACGCAATATCTCACGCGATTCTATAATGAAATACATCTTTTGCACTAAACATTATACTACATACTAGAACTTAATAATAAATCAGATGAGCAATCTTACTTCAGCCCGCTCCATCTCAATACTCAAGTCTATCTGTGAAACAATTCAAATAACATGTCCAACCATATCTATTTGTGCCAAGATGACTAGATAATTCACAACTTCAATAATTCAAGTTCATTAGGCTATTCAATAGTTGAACTCTATCAAATTCACTTTCACACTTTTACTTCCAAATTTTTCGTCCACTATACCACTCTAAATAAGGAAGTCAAATTAATATCTTAAACAATATAATCAGTCAAATAAAGTCATATAAAATAGGAAATCTGATGATAATAAGCCCTCATGTTCAAAGCAACAATTCAACAAGCAATTCAAAATTCCTCTAAACATTCAAACAATGGAACATCAGGAAACCACAACTTTTCAAACTACAACTTCAAAACACACCAACTTGTAAACATTACCACACCAAATTGTACTTCCTCTATCACAAATTTATGTGGCACTTTAACTTTTCACTTTCTCCTGAGAGTCAATTTAACTAAACCTTTGAAGCTAAATTGGATTAGCTCTACTATAAAAGTATTATAAATTGCAATTTTACAGAATCACAAAAAAAAATATCACATAAATGGGTACATAGGGAGTATAAAGTTTTGAAATTCATACTGTAGCAGTAATATCAGTAACAGCCAATCCTCTTTTCCTCCGATACCGACTCAACAATGAAGCATAGCTATATTCCTCTTCTGACTACTTATTAACCTTCCAGAGTCTTCTAAATCAACCACTAACGAATCACTTTGCGAAGAACAGCTCGATAAACTCTGTCATAGTAATCGACCTAACGTTGTTCTGGAAATGCGTCGACGATGAAGAAGCACGTAACGGTGACGTAACCAGAGATCTCGTGGCTGCAAAGGCAGCGTCTATTATCGCCCATTTCTTCTTCACTGATGATTTCTAATGGAATCTCAGGAACTATGTTGTTAGGGTTTTGCAATGTTTATACTTACTTCTTCAGGAGGGGTGTTAATCGGCGATCATGGCTCAGTCATTTCTGGCGACTGGGCAGCGAGTCGTGGCATGTGACTGTTGGGAACAGCACAAATGGAGGATCTTGAGATAATGGAGTTCAATTTTTTTCTTTTATATGAACATCGGTCAACTAAATTTCAAAAGAAAGATTCGAAATTTTAAAAAAGAAATAACATCAAAAATACATCTAAATTATTATATTTTGCATTTTACTATTTGAATTATTAGTATTTTTGTTTCTCTCTTAATTATCATTAACTGTGTATCAAAATATATTTACCTTATTAATTTGATGATGCATGATGTATACTCTTTTTTGTTTAATTTAAAAATGGCTCTCCGTGTCAGTTTTTATGAATTATTTTCTATTTTTTGTTCAGAATTATCACTAATAATTAATCATAACACACCTTGAAATTAATGAGTCAGTTGTCACTCGCAAAAAATTCGTTCGAAAATCATATCATAAAAATATTTATGGGTTAACACACATGAAAAACTAAGAAAAATCCTCTAATTCATGTAGGCCCTTAGATGTCTAAAATGGACTCTGAAAATGGTGAAACTTTAGATACCGCTCCCCCAACACCCTGCGAAGGGTTTTCTTTTTTAATCAAAAGTGGATTTTATTAATA
Organism: Solanum verrucosum; assembly: GCF_900185275.1. Lineage (NCBI taxonomy): Eukaryota > Viridiplantae > Streptophyta > Magnoliopsida > Solanales > Solanaceae > Solanum > Solanum verrucosum. Next base: position 2,186,413 of record NW_026020412.1, read on the forward strand.
AAAATAGAAAGTATATGGTAAAAGACCCAAAAGAGGCCCAAACCTGATAAAAGAAACAACAAAATTAAAAATCAAAGTAGTGAAACCCATTTGGAGGGTTCCATAAAGGTTAAGCAAAAAATTCTCCGAAAGTCATATCACCAAAATGAAACAAAAGAAAAAAGAAATAAGGAAAGGTCAACTTTTTTAAAAGAGCAATGCTAAATAGCTAGAAAATTTGGCTAGAATTTGACCAGAAATTTAAAAAGATTATAATATCATTTTTATTTTAAAATAAACTGATCTTTTTTCTATTTTTTAATTAAAATGTATTAAATTTAAAAGGGTAAAAATATTTTTAAAAGGTAAAATAGCATAGTATGAAATATGTTATTTTACCATTCTGGCCAAAAGGATTTTTCGTTTTGGAAATTATGTTATGAGTTCCATCCAATAATAAATGCACACATAAGGATTATTTATTACTTATGATTAAAGTAAACAAACCAACTTTACTTTTGTCCACACATTGAGGTCTACTTGTGTTATGTTGTTTTCTTGATAAGTTTAAAGTGGTTAATTTTGTGGGGTTCAAAATTAACATAAAAGAGACTTCTGTGGGTAAAATGTGAACAATTAAAGTGAAAAAAAATTAGATAAAAAAGGAAAGGATAGATAACCATGTAAATGCAACAATTTTTTATATGTTATTTTCACCAAAAGAGATGATTTGACAATGTTGATGTAACAATTATAAAATGCACTACCGGAGGATGACCCTACAACCCTAGCTTTGCGATGAGTATTGCGGTTGCCGGCCAACCATCCATGATGGCTGGTCATCTTTCATCAATAGCAGATTTCCCTGCATTACCCTTGGGTTCAAGTGCAGACCTTTGGAGCTCCAATATTAGCATACCTGGTGACAAAGTTATACAACCTAATCACAAATCGTTTTGAGACTTAGTTGGACCAACAACACAACAACTTAGTTGGACCAACAACACAACAATTCAAATCAATTCAATGCAAAGAGGTTTACATGGTGGAAAGAGTTCCACATGTTAAATGGACTGAAAAGGAAGTTGATATCATGAATAGAATTGAAAATCTTCAATTTGCAATGATTGGCAAATTGACTTACGATATTACAAACATGGATTAATTGAGAAAGTTGATTCCCCAACAATGTGATATTAAGGGTGATAGTCAAATTGGCCTATTTCGAAATAAGCATATTCTAATAAGGCTTTCTGATCAAAGTAATTTCATTAATCTTATATCCAAAGAAGCTTTTTACATTACGTGCAAAGATGGGTACTTGTATCTGATGCGCACACTTGACTTAGCCACAATTAATAAAACTAGGCCAAGTTGTGCTAGGGTAAAAGTGATGGTTGATTTAGAAGGTGACTTTCCCAAATCAATTTCAATGGATATTGAAAATGAAGTTACTGGAAAAATAAGGACGGAGGAGATACAAATTAGATATGATTATGTTCCATTTTATTGTGATGTATGTAAAATGCAAGGACACAACACCCAAGTGTGCAGATACGATGCAAGGAATGTGGGATTCAATGCAATAGCAACAGAAATGGCAGAAGAGAAAATTGAAGACCATCAAAAATCTAAGATACACCAACATGTTCATAAATTCCAAAAGGGGAAAACAACGATTTTATCCAGTGGAAAAGTGGTGGGTGATCCGGGAGCTTGGAAGGTGGTTGGGACTGGCAAAACTAATAAAATAAATGTTGAGAACCATATTCAAACTACTAACAGCTTTGCAGCTCTAGATGAGGATCCAGAAAGCAATCACACAAACATTCTGAAAGCATCAAGTCATCAGAAAGAGTCAACTGAAATGCAGAATAAACATATGGACTCTTGTAAGGACTGGGTGGTACAAACTTTTGGCAGGCAAGAAACTCTTACTCAAAAAGAGGATGATATTATAAGTGAGAAGATTCATGATGAGAATGCCACCATTCAAGCTGTAAAACTGCAAAATCAAGAACTATCAGACTCTAGAGAAGTGAATTTAGAGAAGGCTGAAGAAGGTGAGCTAGTGAGTCAGCAGGTTACTGATACTGGGTTGGAGGAGTGTAATTCGAATAGTGTAGCAGACATTATTGCTGCCTCTGTAGCCTTATGCTCGTCAAGTAATAATGTTGAAGAAAGGGATGGTGTGCTTACTGAAAATAACATGTCCAAGGCAATCATAGCAATACCAGAACAAGATGTTGATGCATTACCAATTATCATGGTGAGTCCTGCAAAGCAATTCAATAATCAACAATTAGGCGCCAAAAAGTCTGATTGTATTGAATATGAGCATGAAGAAGAGGTGGAGGTGGTTGACAAACATTCACATGCAATAGTTGAGTGTCCAGGGGTGATTCAATTGACTAAAAACCAATTGATCCAAATGGAATCTCCTAATAGAGTCTTACATGATATTGTCTCACATAATATTGAAATAGGTCACAGTGATAGTAGTGATCAAGAAGCTACTTTGATAGCAAGAGGTTTGAAGGAGGTGGACAGTAATGAGGATTTGTGGGAGGTACAACTTGATGCAGTCCTATCACTAAGATTGTTGAAAAGTGCTACAAAAGGGAAGAAACAACGTTATAATGATAAAATATTACCTATCAAGGTGCAGCCTAAGAGGGTCAAAACAACTTCTAATAAACAATGAATGCTCTTATATGGAATATTAGATCTATCAGATTCCAACAATCTTTTCAAAGAGTACAAATGTTGCATAAATACTATAAATTTTCTTTTATGGAACTTTTGGAGCCATTTCAGAGTGATAGGCACATTAACATATATAAAAGAAGATTGAGGATGTCATTTGCTACTGCTAATACAAATGGCAAAATTTGGTTCTTTGCAAATGATGGTCTTGATCCTACAATAGTGAAGAGCTCATATCAACAAATTACTATTAAGCTTCAAAATCAGGTAACTTCACAAAGTTTCTTAGTAACTTTGATCTAGGCCAAGTGTACACCCTCAATGACTAGTCCTTGGCTTGTAGGGGGTGATTTCAATGTAGTATTGAATGCTGAAGAAAAAATATGAGGGCTGCCAGTACTTGATGTTGAGCATGAAGACCTTGATAATTGCATCTCAGCTTGTGACCTCATAGAAGTGCATTTTAAGGGAAGCCCTTTCACATGGTGGAATGGAAGGGCCGGACATGACTGCATCTTTGAAAGGTTGGACAGAATTCTTATCAATCATGAGATGCAATGAAGGTTTAATCATATGGAGGTAGAGCATTTAGCAAGGACAGGATCAGCTCATGCACCTATGTTGCTAACTTGTAAGGCTGGGGAGAGTAACTATAGGAAACCTTTTAGGTTTCTCAAATTCTGGGTTGATAATCCAAACTTTCTGGAGATTGCTAAACATAATTGGTCTGCTAATGGGACTCAAAATCCTTGGTTTGATTTTAAAGATAATACCAGAAGAGTTAAAGCAGCATTAACTAATTGGAGCAGAGACACTTATGGAGATATTTTCAAGCAAATTATCATCAGGCAGGACATTGTTAAAATCAAGGAGAGGCAATTTGAAGAATTCCCAAATGTTGAGAACAGGGAAGTATTGTAGAGAACACATGCAGAACATAAACAATACTTGCACTTTAAAGAATTTTTTTGGCAAAAAAAATCTGGTTATGATTGGTTTGAGCGTGGTGATAAAAACACTAAGTTCTTTCACAGTATTGTGAAGGGAAGGAAAAGAAAGCTACAAATTCAAAGAATTCAAAATGATCAAGGTGCATGGCTAAATGAGGCAGGAGATATAGCTGAGGAGGCTGTGATTTTTTATTAGAAGCAATTCTTACAAGAAAGGGATGCTACTGATTTCTCATTGCTGTGAAGCATCCCCTCTCTTATAAGTGAAGCAGAAAATATTGAACTTTGCAAACAACCTTCTCTAGATGAAGTCAAAAAAGTTGTTTTCAATCTAAATGGGGGCAGTGCAAGTGGTCCAGATGGTTTAACTGGTAGGTTTTACCAATCATGTTGGGAGATTGTAGGTAATGATATCCTAAGAATGATCATAGACTTTTTCCATCGTATCACTCTCCCTAAATCAATTACTCATACTAATTTGGTCTTGTTGCCCAAGAAAGGGATTGTTCAATCCTTTTCAGACTTAAGACCAATTAGTTTGAGCAATTTTATCAACAAAATCATTTCCAGGTTTGTGCATGACAGGTTGGAAGTCTTGTTACCTAAATTGATTTCTCATAATCAGTATGGTTTTGTTAATTGGAGAAGTATAATAGAAAATGTTTTGCTGACTCAAGAGATTGTTTCTGATATCAGAAAAAGAGGTAAGCCTGCTAATGTTGTCATTAAATTAGATATGTCCAAAGCTTATGATAGAGTTTCCTGGTTCTTTCTGATGAAAGTACTGAAGAAGATGGGTTGTTCTGAGAAGTTTGTTGATATGATTTGGAGACTACTTGCTAATAATTGGTACTCAATTTTAATTAATGGACAACCACATGGTTTCTTTCATTCTACTAGAGGTGTGAAACAGGGGGATCTTCTATCACCTGCTCTTTTCATACTGGCATCTGAAGTTTTGACTAGAGCTCTAAAATCTTTATTTGAGGATGACCAATATGTGGGTTATGGTTTACCAAAATGGAGCACTAATATAAATCATCTTGCTTATGCAGATGATACTATTATCGTTGCATCAGCTAATGCATATTCTTTGAATAAAATAGTGTCACTATTACAAGATTATGAGACACAATCTGGTCAAAAAGTGAATAAGGATAAAAGTTTTATGTATTTATATCAGAATGCTGCAGCGGGAGATAAACAACTAGTGGAAGAATGTAAAGGTATAAAAAGAGGTCAGTTCCCTTTTAAATACCTAGGTTGCCCTATCACTCATTCAAGAAAAAGAAAAGAACACTATGCTGAACTTATTCAGAGGGTGAAATCAAAATTGCAAGCATGGAAAGGAAATATGTTATCATATGGAGGTAAAGATGTATTGATTACTAGTGTATTACAAAGTATTCCCATTTATGTGCTTTCTGTAATTGTTCCTCCTAATTGTGTCTTAAAAGAACGTCGCAGGATTTTTGCTAAATTCTTTTGGAGTAGTAAAGTCACAAGTAGGAGTAAACATTGGGCTGCTTGGGAAAAAATATGTTTACCCAAACAAGAAGGGGGATTAGGATTTAGGTCTATGCTTGATATCTCAAAAGCCATATATGCAAAACTTTGGTGGAAATTTAGAACACAAAAGTCCCTATGGTCAAACTTTATGTGGAATAAGTATTGTAAGAAGAAGATTCCTACACTTGTTCAATGGAGAGGGGGTACACAGGTGTGGAAGAACATGCTAGAGAATAGAGCCTGTATTGAACAATTTCTATGGTGGGAGCCTAAGGGGGGTATCCTCCTCAGTGTGGTATGACAATTGGACCATGTTAGGTCCATTTTATCTTCAGCATAATGCAGTGCAAACTTGTTACCCTATGATTGATGTAGAGAGATTCCTGAAAGAAACTGGGTGGGATTATGTAAACATGCAACAACAATTGCCAGAAGCTGTAATTAATCAGGTTAGATTACACATGGGTCATGCTATGTTGACTGATCAAGGAGATAAACCTTGGTGGACAAAAACAAGCTCAGGAAAGTTTAGTGTGAAGAGTGCTTGGGAACTATTAAGGAAGAAAGAGGAAGTGGATGAAATATTTAAGTATATTTGGGTTAAGGATCTGCCTTTCAAAGTTTCTTTTTTTGGATGGAGAGTATGGTCAAACAGAGTCCCTGTAGCTACTGTAATTGCTAATTGGAATCCCAATATCTCCCAATTATGTACATGTTGCAGTGTGCCTAGGAGAGAAACTTTGGAGCATTTATTTATAAAAGGAGAGGTTGCCAACAGAGTTTGGAGGCATTATACATCTGCAACTGGTATCATTGGCTCTTTCATTCAGATTAAGTAGACAATGAAGTTGTGGTGGGATACTACTGGTAATGCTAGGCAGAAATTAGTGTTCCAAGATATTCCTAATATAATATTATGGTTCTTGTGGAAAAGGAGGAACACTGTCATTCATGGTGGGTCATACTCTGTCACCAAAGTTATATGGGATGTTAATAATATGGTGTAAAAGTTCATGATGTGTAGATTTGGATACAAGGATATTCCTAGTACTTGGCCTCTAATGGTGGAATTGTTGGATGACTTCATGCCATGTTTTAAAACTAGGTGTGTAACGTGGTATCCTCATAATGAAGGTTGGTGGAAGGTTAACACAGATGGAGCATCACAGGGTAATTCAGGACCTAGTGTTGTAGCTTTTTGTATTAGAGACAATAATGGTGATCTGGTTGGTGCAAAAGGAGTGAAGATTCTAGATACTACCAATTTAACTACTGAAGCTGTGGCCATTAGAGAGGGTTTGATATACTGTTATGAGAAGAATTATACCCATATTATAGTAGAAACTGACTCATTGGCAATGGTACATATGATAAATGGTGTATGGGATACACCATGGAATGTGGCCTTGGAGATCTGTTCTATTAATAGAATGAGAGAATTACTAACAGTAAGAGTACAACACTCCTTAAGGGAGGGAAATACTCTTGCTGATTATTTTGCTAACCTAGTTTTTGATTTTGCAGTTAATTGTGAATTTACAACTTACCAGGAGGTCCTAAACATAGGAAAGAACATAATCAATATGGATAAGCAGAATACACTAAACATGAGAATCAGACAAACAAATGCTTCAGGTTGCTAAGTTGTTGGTATAATATACATGTCAGATAGTGAATTTCAAAACAAGTCAGAATAACAATATGCTACAGTCCTTGTATAGTCTGAAATAATTTCGGTTGGTCAATATACCACGCACCCGATGAGAGCTTGGAGGTGTATCATGTGGTATAAAACCAGGACTAGAAGGTACATGCACTGTTTTCTCCTTTGTTTTAATTTCACTATATTAAAGCACATATGTTCTTTAAGTTGGAGACAATTGAAAACGATCTCCATCATAAGCCTCCCAATAGTCAGCAAAATCAGTTAACTTTGCCCTAGTATAAGAACAGGTGGTGGTATTAATCCCTTGATTGGATTCAGCCCACTTGAACTTATACTCAGGTAAGGATCAACTGATTTAACTAGAGAGGAGAAAAAATGATCCTAAGTGAGAAGTCTTCGATCTACAAGTCAGCTGCAGATCCACTAATACAAACAAAAATAACAACAATTCAAGATTGGATTAGGAGCATACCTTGTCTTTCCTTGTCTTCATGATATGAATCGAAGTAGTGAGCGGATTGGAGGCATGCAAGTGCAGGAGATTCGATCATTGGGAGGAACAACTTTTCCCCCATATTTCTTTATTACAATGACTGCTTACTTTACTTTCCTTTTTCAATTCTGATTAGCTTGTGTTTTTTAGGCTTTTTGTTTAAGAAGTGGGCTCACTAGCTAGCCCACATACATTATCAATTTTTATTATAAAATGTTTGACCCAATGGGTCTTTGAAGCAACCAAAAAAAAAAAAAAAAAAGACAATGTTGATGTATATATGTCTTTTTTAAAATTTATTAATGATTTAAAATAAATTATTAATTAAAAGAGTATTATATATCTTTGATTTAATTTCCAATTTACGAGGAAAACTATTTTTAAAAAAATATTATTTACCTTTTCTAACAAAGACTTGCTAATTTTTAAGTCAATTTAATCATCGTATAATGTATACAATTTTATATAGGGGAAATTACGCGGATAAACAAACATATGATAGTTAATTAGTTAACATACCTACAGTTTGAATTAATCACCATTCGTCACTAATTTCTAGGCAAAATTACGCAGCCAAGTTTGAGTTGTATAAACGTATAGTTTTCGAAATTTGTATAAATATAATTTGTATAACTTTTGTATAATATAATTTGTATAACTTTTGTATAATATAATTTGTATAACTATTTAAAGTTCAGATGTTTGTGTTTGTATAAATTTATTATTTCAAGTTTTATCATATTTGTATAATTTCGGAATTTTTATAACAGTTGTTACTACGTTTATACAACCACGACGGGAATAGCTCTTTTATACAAACACTTATTTCACGAACGGAAAATAGTTCAATTATTATATAAATACACGTGAATTACACAAACATACCCATGAGGTCGTCCATAAGAGTTATAGCTACAACCCGTAAATATACAAACTATAAGTAAGGAGCCTAATTAAGTTTATTATGGTGACTATTTGTAAACTCCTATATATATATATATATATATATATATACTTCTTATACTAAATATTCATCGACGATGGCTACAAATAGTTATAATTAAGTGGGTGAAAAGTATTCTAGACGTTTGGCTAAAATCGTTAAGATCCCTCTGAAATCATCATAACTAGATTGAAGAACTTGTGCCCAATACTGCTAGAGCTTAAAGTGTAGCCCAACACTAAGGATCCAAGAGTGATAGTGATTTTCTCAAGCCCATAACCCAATTCTAACAAAATAAGAATTTTTTCATGCGTCAATTTATGCTACATATCAGTATAACCAATTTTTAGATGAGTTATATTGAGCCATCGAGTTAACTACTGAATGGTCCATTAAATCATTTAAACTTGAGCGAATTGAGTGAGTTATATTTCCATCGACTAATTTTATCGCCTCTCCACACACATCTTAATAAGAAATGCCTATCAAGACATTAAAACACTTGCATTATTAAGGATCCCAAAAAAATGCTACAAATCGATATTATTGATGAGATTATAATAAAATCAAAATGATCACTATATTATTACTCTCAATAATAATACAATGAAATAATTAAATTCATGAAGATTCATGAAGAACATTATTATTACTTTCCTTCATCATACGTCTTGTAAACTTGTTTTTCGCGTGCACACAAACACATACATGGTTAAGACAAGCATGCAACAACGTTGTACCACAAGTGTTGACACAATCCGAAGCCTGATTACATGGTTTGTTTTTTGCTTGCACCATTAAATATGAAATATTATAAAGAAAAAAATAATTTTGTGACTTTACTGTCACGATTGATAAAATTTAGCTAGCGATCATATATAAGAAAATAAAAGAAAATGAATTAGAGTAAGAATTCATACCAGATGAAATAAGAAATAAAGCAAAAACAAAAAGCATCTTTGAGAATTGTCTCTCCATTTTTGTTTTTTTATATTTGATAATAACTCTACTTAGTTAATATCAAGAATACATATAGTGGCATAAAATTGGAAGTAGATTGATAGAATCTATTATTTATGAAATCAACTATTGATTTTTGTAAGAAAATTGAAGTAAATGGAAAGAAATTAATTTCTTAATGTTTTATGGAATATAATATTGATTTGAAAGAAAATGGATGTTAAAGGAAAAATATTAATTTTTCAATGGTTTATGGAATATGATTTTATGAACTAGTGATTTGGTAAGAAAATAGACGTAAAAGGGAAAATATTAATTTTCAATGATTTATGGAATTTGATTATGTATGAACTACTTATTTGGTAAGAAAATGGATATAAATGGAAAAATATTAATTTTCAATGATCTATGGAATATGATTATATGAACTATTGATTTTGTAAGAAAATGAATGTAAAAGGGAAAATATTAATTTTTCAATGATTTATGGAATATGATTATATGAACTATTGATTTGGTAAGAATGGATATAAAAGGAAAAATATTAATATTTTAATGATTTATGGAATATGAATATATAAACTACATTGATTTGATAAGCGAATGGATGTAAAAGGAAAAAAATATTTTTTAAGTGTTTTATGGAATATTGTTTCATTTTGTAACACTCCGAAAATTTCTAAGTTAAGTTCAAATCATTCTTGAATTCCGTATAAGGTTGTACTGAGTTACTCTTAATTTTTTTAGGTGTTAAGGTAAATTCCTTAGTGTGAGAATGATTTTGAATAACAATTAAGTCATTAGAATCTCATAGCACAAAGTAGAGTTGAAAGTTTCCTTATCGATTAAGTTTTGATGTAAGATTCTACTTGGGTCAACTTCAAACTACCAAATCTCTCAGAATATAAAGAGTTACGTTGCTCATAACCTATCAAAATAAAGGTATTTGAATCCTCTTTCCAACGCCACCAATTTCGCGTCAATCCAATTTTTAGTAAAAAGTTATGACCATTTTAGTAACTGATACAGTGCATTCACGAATTAGCTGACGGGAAAACATTAAAAATGGTCTTTTTATCTTTTTACCTCCAAACCCCAGGACAAAACTCTAAGAAATTAATTTCTTTCCAAACCAATCAGATTTTTATCTTTTAATCCATCATTCTCTTCTCTCTCCAACCCCAGGACAAAACCCTAAGAAAAAATCAAAATAGAAGACTCCGTTCAAGATTCTTTCAATCTTTTTCAAGATTCTTCTTCAAGGTAAGTCCTTCTCCAAGAATTTCATTCTTTCCAACTCAAATTCCTCCATACAATTATGAATCACTATAGATGATAGATGAATAGTTACGAGTTAGCATGAGTTAGAGTATACTTTAACTAAAAACGAGTTTATGATGAGCTTTCATTGTGCTAGTAACGACCAAGTGTAAGTGTTGAATAGAAGAGCAGAAGTATTCATGAAAAAACTAATTAGGCAATGATGTATAGAGAATGGGTAAATAGCACTTAAGTTGTGAAAGGAAGTGTGACAGTAAATTGTAAGTATTGACTACTTGTCATGAGATCTTAGTGGGCGAGTGTTTCTTAATTTGTATCTAGTAGTTGTAAGTTAGTATAGTAAGTGAGCAATCATATTGATATTCGGGTTTAGTAATAAACATTAGGCTTGAATTTGAGATGAGAGCGGTGGTAAAAAAGAATGGAAACATGAGGGTGATGATGTTAGTTCGAGATCTAATCTGGTAAATTCGACATAACGTAGGTAAGAAACTAAGGTGTTACCTTTTACATGTGTGATTGGTACAAGTATGAGATTCTAACTTTTAGATGAGAGAAATGAAGTGTGGCTAAGTCATTAGATTAACAAGATAATTAAGAGGTGTACCCGAGATCATATGTAGTTAGACGAGGTTCCAATTAAATTAATGAATATTTTTAATGTGTGCCTAGATAGTATAATTGAGCTATTAATGTGTAATAGGCTAAGGTAAGCATTAATTTTCTTCCCTTAATAGCTAGATGAAGCAGCCTTATAAGCCATTGAGAAGAGGTTAAGAGAAGCATCTTAGAAAGAGGTATTAGAAGGAATCTTAGTACCTGCTTATCGAGAGTTCAGTAGCCATGAGATAAGCCTTTCCTGAGTATTAGAGTAAATGGAATGTAGACCAATTTAGAGATGATGAGAATAGATCCATAGCTTTAAAGTGTCAGCTTGATACCTAAGGGGGAGATGATAAATGAGAAACCAAGTCAAAGTGTTGAGAATCAGATAGTAATATGTTCAGAAAAAGTTAAAGTGATATATCAATCCATTCATACTCTAGTGTATTCCTCAAGTTCAATTATTACAACATCTTGTTGATGGTTCTAATATTAGAATTGTGTCTATGACCTATGCTCATACACTTTAGAGAGATTCACCTCTATGCTTAGTTTCCATGATGAGGGGTAAAGACTTTAGCCCATTGACCTCAATCTTACTCCATAAAGTTATGAATATCAGCCTCATGATATGAACCTATTTATATAAGCGTTCATATCTCATATTATGTTCAGTCTCACAAATTCATGATTACTCTCAATGTCTAGCAACATAATGTTATGCCATGCATATTCTTATATCAGATATCTCAAATGAATCATGTTTATGATCTTTCACCCTAAAGTCCTTTCAGTTATCTTTTTTAGTTTTGGAGGGTGGTGTTGTTGATAGTAGTTGTGTGATGATGAAGGAGAGGATTGCTATTTCTTATTGTGATAATGATGGTGTGTCTATTCCATCTAAGATTATGAATGTGGAGAAAGAAGGAGATAATGTTTTTTTCAATGAGTACTAAGTAAGCTTTCTGGTGGTAATGCATGAAAGTTCAGTTGGTAGAGATGATGAGAGGATGAGAAGTTCTTAGAAAGTGAGTTAGTAAGAAGTCTATGGAGTGGTTAAGGTTCTAAACTTGAATGTGGTGTTGTTAACATGTGGACATTGCGTGATACATTAGGTGTTTCATGATATGAGCTCATGGTTGGTTGAATGTAGTTACATGGAGAAGTATTCTTGGGATGAGATTTCTCATAAAGGTATAGAACCCAAATCTCGTGATTTAAATTAGAATAATCACCTCATGTTAAGTAATTTGTGATTTTGAGTTAAGCTGGAATACAGTAAGAGTAACTTCTTTCCCTTCTATGCTCAGTTTAACTGTCATTCGAGGACGAATGATTCCAAGGGGGAGATATTGTAATACCCCAAAAATTTTAAGCTAAGGCTCGAACTATTCTTTATTTACTTGAAGGGTCATATCGGGTGATTCTTAAATTGCCCATATTTTTAAAGGTAAATTCTGTAGTGTGAGAATGATTTTGCATATCAATTAAGGTCAATAGAAACTCCTAACACAAAGTTGAGTTGAAAGTTTCCTTACCGATTAAGTTTTGACATAAGATTTTACTTAAATAAAATTAAAACGATCATATCTCTTAGAATATAAAGATTTATGTGGCTCATAACCTATCAAATTAAAGGTATTTGAATTCTCTTTCCAACGCCACCAATTTCGCGTCAATCCAATTTTTTAGTAAAAAGTTATGACCATTTTAGTAACTGGTGTAGGGCAGTTCCATTTTAGCCACGACAAAATTCTAAATAAGGTAATTTTCTTCTCCTTATACCACTAGAAAAACCTTAAAAACAAATTTCTTAACTCCTATAAAGCCCTAAACAATCCTATTTACATCTTTTAATCCATCATTCTCTTCTCTCTCAAATCCTAAGGCAAAACCCTAAGGAAAAATCAAAGTAGAAGACTCCATTCAAGATTCTTTCAATCTTTTTCATGATTCTTCTTCAATGTAAGTCCTTCTCTAAGAATTTAATTCTTTCCAACTCAAATTTCTCCATACAATTATGAATCACGAATAAAAATTATAAATCTTAGCCATAGAGATTTCAAGAAACTAATTCTAGAATCTCAAGAAAGGTTTTCTGGATTTTTCTCCTTCAAGCTAGGGTTTCAAGGCTTCTAATCAAGTTCTTCTTCAAGATTCTTCAAGAACTTTGTTCTTCCAAGCATGTTAGGCTATCATAGTGTTGGACTAGTTCGTCCTCATTCCCTACATCTACTTTTAGATCAGTAAAAGAGTAATATAGGATTCTTTCCCTAGATTTGAGTATTCTTGGGATAAGTTGATTTTGAGTTCTTGAGTTCATGTTTCTTCTAAAAAATTATATTCCTAATTTTTGAGTTTCTATATTTTTATTGAGATCCTCGAGTTGATTTGTTCATGTCTATATTTCATCATGAACCATATTTTGAGTTTAAAATTTTGAAAAGTTTTTTAAAGCCAACACTTGAGTTCTTAAATTGAGTTTTGAGAAAGTAAAGATGAGTTTTGCGAAAAGAGTTTCTAAAGTATGATTAGTATGACAATCGAGTATGCCATATGTATGAGCAGTATGGTATCTAGATATACCATCAATGTTTATGCAGTATGACTTCCCGAGTCATTAATGATCATATTAAATTATGATTTTGAAATATTTTTGAGAAAGAGTTTTCAAGTATGAGTATAAGGGGACTATGTATTCCTAGATGCATCAATTTTTACATTGATAAAAGAGAAACTGAGATTTCTAAATGAGTTATGAGGTCAAAAGTTATTTTAAGAGCAGTTACTTCTTTTAAGAGGGTAGTTTGAACAATTATCTCAAACAAGAGGAAGAGTTATGTTTTTTTTAACATATGAGCATGAGTATATATTATTGGGAGTATTATTAAGCACCGATATGGGGGAGAGTTTAGACAACTCATATCCCCCATAAACCATGTATGCCAACATAGGTAAAGGGTCATACTTTTTAGATGATTCCTTATTGCTTTTAAGCATAACTTAGTCGATCAACTTAGTTGAGGTTTTCTATACCCCGGCAAGGTATAGGATAGTTCTGGCAGCGTGGGCAAGATTTTGCATCATCACGTAGCTCATAGTGATGGTTGTCGGTTAGAGAATCTTCCAATAGAGTTAAAATGTATTTTTATATATCACTTATTATGTTGAGTTAAGAGATGAGAAAGTATTTTGTAAAGCTTTAAATGGTTTAATTCCTTTATTTCTTTACATTCAGCTTGAGTACATTGTTATCTATTGCACTCCTTTCTTTCAGTTATTTGTTATTCAGCTATATTACATACTCGTACATTCCATGTACTGATGTCATTCGACCTGCATCCTTTTATGATGCAAATATAGGTGTTCATGGTTATCAGCATGCGCTTCGTTGAGATCACTCTACACTCCAGTTAGCTTTGGTGAGTCTCCTTGTATTCCATAGGACTTCATAGTTACTTTCTAGTTAGTAGTTTTGAGGTGTCGTGGGTCTTGTCCCGGCATCCTTCCTTAATAGGAGATGCTTCATAGATAGACAGTTTTGGATAGTCTTTTGTTTTATTTAAAACTAATGTTTCATACTCATTATATTTAGAGAGTTTTGAGATTTATTACACTATTTTTTAGTGTTCCTTTCAATTTGATACATAGGTATGCTTGAGTTAGTCTTCCACTTGTAGTCAGCCAGGATGAGGGTTCGCTTGGGGACCAACAATGGTTCTCGAGTGTCGGCCACGTCCAAGGTGTAGACTCGGGTCATGACAACATAGTTACGGGACATGGGTAATCTCTGCTTGTTCACTCAGTGCTAAGTGTTAATCCCACGTAATAGTCATTAATCTTAACTTGTCTTATAATCCATGGAAAAGCACAAAAAATTAGCCAATCTAAGATGGAGTTCATTATAATAGTTCCTTAATCTTGATTCAACTTAGGTGAGAAAACCTTTCAACCTTATGAATCTTTTATGTGATAAAACCCTTTCACAGTCATGTTTTGAGTAGTATGTGAGAAATCCTTTCATAACAATATTGATGCTTACTCTCAAACAACCTTAATTCATTTATATCAATTTCATAAAGAAACATGCATATCTTCATAAATTCATCTTTTGTAGTTCATACGCCTCATCATATGATCATAGTCAATCATGCATGGGTTCATGTGAATTCAACGTAAGAACATGTAGTTACTTCTATTCATGCATAAAAATATAGGAAACAATCAATTGGATCATAATTAAAAGGAACCATGAGATTGAATAATACCCTAAGTTCAATTGGAAATTCTAACTAGTAAAATTTAAAAATTTAAGAACCCTATGGACGAAGGACTCCATGGGTGAATACTATCATACCTTGATGTCAAAAACCCAGAAAGATTGGAGGATTATTAGAGACTTCAAGTTGAACCCTAGGTCTTCTTCTTCTTCCTTAGACTTGAGAGAATTTAGGAGGATGACTTTTGTTAGTTTTAGGGAATTTGGATAATGAGTTGAAAAGTGGTTGATTTAGGCCTTAAAATCATTATATATGGTTCAGGGAAGAAGGAAAAACGACATAGTTTAGGCATTAACCAATTAAGGAAAAGACTAAAAATCCCTTCAAATAACTACCGACCACACTCTACAGTTTAGACCTACGGTTCGTAGATCCTTCTATGGATTATACTGGTTAACCGTAGAAAGTGATCAGAGACTCTTAATTTGTCCAACATTTGACGGAACCGATGTACGGCTCGTAGGTCTTCCTACAGACCATACATACCAACCATAGAACCCAACTTTAAGATTTAAAATTTCACTAAGTCTGGGAGTCACCTATGAGACCTATCTATTACTCGTACATAGACGGACCGTCTTTGTGAACCATAATAAAGGTACTGGGACTTGTTTTCAAAAAAAAATTTAGCTTCCTATGGTTTCCATCTCCGATCCGTAGAAGTTTTTATTGTCCGTAGATGGGACCCTAGACACAGACACCAACCCAAAATTGCATTTTCTTCTTTTCCAAATCCGAGGTATTACACTCATGCACCACATACAATATCTGAAAGCTATAACATAAGAAATCAAAGTAAAGGTGAAAGGTTCCTCGGAACATGAGGATTTACCAAATCTTCACGGTCAAGCACTTAATTATTAGCCACGGGCGGGAGGAGGAGAAGCATCAGACCCCTACATTATGAGATAATGTAGGCAAAAGTATGCATTAATGCATGGAATGTACTAAGTATGAGGGATATACAAAAGAATGTAAAACATGATCATAAGGGGACATAAAAGAAAATATGATATGCATGACCAAGCTAAAACATAGTAAAACCTTTGAAGAAGAATCATAAATCATGAACATGGTCAATGCATCTAAAAATCATAATGGAAGCTTCATAAAACCTTTAAGAAAAATTTAGTTCATTTTGTTGTATATTAACCATTTACCGACATAGGCCACATGAGCTATAACGTGGAATCCGGTCTCTTGCTACCACACCAAAAAGAGATGTCATTACTGATCAATGCAAGGACAATAAACTTCTAGCTTAGGTGGATCCACTAGCTATGTCTTTATAAGACATATCCTACAGGGGTCACGTAGTTAGGGACAATGAGATTGCTATAGAGACCCGATATCTATTAATGGGAGCCTTCATCTCAATATACTCTCGGTACTATGTAAAAATCCCAATGAAATAGTCATATCCCTAAACATATCATCACACATGGAAAAGCATAATTTAGTTACCAATCCAAGCTAAAGTCATCATAGAGTAGTTCCTTAAATCATAAATCATGCATGTATAAGAAAACTTTTCACCAAATCATGATTTCTTAATATGTGAGAAAATCTTTCATAATTTCATTGATTCTTATTTTAAAGGAAACCTTTGTAGCATAAAACATCTTTCAGAAATCATGCATAAGCTTTCATAAATCACCATTCATAAGTCCATAGCTTTCTTCATAAATTCAAAAATAGTGCATGGATCCATATGAAATCAATTTGAAAACATGTAATTAAACCAAATTATTCATAAGAAAATTAAAATCAAACAATGGAATCATAAAAATTAAGACCCATGGAGAATTGGATGAACCACTAGCCAATTTTGATGGAATTAGATTGAAAACTTGGAGATCTTTTGGGACCCTATGGATGAATTGAATTCATTGGTAAATTTTCACATACCTTGATGATCAAATCTTAAATGCAATGGAGGAAGAAGGAGACTTGAAGCTTGAACCCTAGTTTTCTTCCTTGAAGCTTGAGAGAATTTGGAGTGGGTGAACTTGGATGGGATTTAGGAATTCAAGAGAATGAGAGGTTTTGGGTAGATTTAGGATTAGAAAGGTAGTCATAGGACTTAGTATTAGGGTCAAAGGGACATAGCATATTCATTAAATGAATAGAAAAAGATTCAAATAACCATAACAAATAACAGTTATTTGGACCTACGGTCCGTAGAACATTTACGGCCCGTACTGGTCAACCGTAGACCCAACTTCAGAAAGCCAAAATCCAATCATTTCCCATGAGACCTTTCTATGGTCTGTTGTTTATAATACGGTCCATAGAACCCAAGTTTAAGTCTAAAATTTCACCAAGTCTTGTTTAGTTCTACGAGTTCCATCTATGTCCCGTCCAAATTCCTACAGCTCGTCCTGGCTACTCATAGGTCAAACTTCAGAAACTTAAATTCTCCAAAAACTTAACTCATTCCTACTACTTTCCTTATATGGCCCGTAGGACTTCCTATGGTCCTTAGATAGGACTCGTAGTTGCTGCCTTAGTGCAAAAAATCTGAACTTTTCCTTTCCAACTTGACTTTCTGATTTCTTAGGTGTTACAGAACCCGAAGATCCTCAAGCTCCGGTTGATTATTTTGCCGAGAAAGTCTCACATACGAAATTTTGGGCTATTTTCCAAGTGTTAACCCAAGTCATGACAACATAAGACTTCTATGTGGTTGTAGCTCCAGTGAACCCAAATATGGGTATGAAGGAAACTAGGATTTGAGACTTCACGGGGATGAATCCTTCGTAATTCTGTGGTTCAAAGGTGGACAAAGATCCACAAGAGTTCATTGAGAGGATTAAAAAGATTGTGGAAGTCATGGGTGTGACTCTGGTTGAAAATGAGGACTTGAACGCTTACCGAGTGAAAGGGATTGCTCAAGTGTGGTTCAACCAATGGAATGAAGAAAGGGTTGTTGATGCGGGTCTGCTGGATTGGGACAAGTTCAAGGGTATTTTTCTAGATCGGTTCTTTCCTCTTGAGATTAAAGAGGATAAGGTGAAAAAATTCATCAATTTGAGTCAAGGTAATATAAGTGTAAAGGAATACGCTTTGAAGTTCCCTCAATTGTCTAAGTATGCTCGAGCAATGGTTTTCGATTCTAGAGCTCAAATGAGTAAGTTTGTTTTTAGTGACTTGGTAATGTTGGTTTAGGAGTGTAGAACCGCATGTTGATCAATGAGATGGAAATGTATAGATTGACGACTCATTCTTAACAAATTAAGGAAGAGAAGCTAAAGAGAGTGCCAAAGAGACTAAGTGGGAACAAATCGATAGTGGTAACTACTCTTATCAGAGATTCGGTGGTGGTGGTTATTCCCAATTTAGATACAAATTCTTTGTCCCTACTTTATCTTGTGCTCTAGTTTATATATCGAACAAGGATAGGGTGTCTAACATTAAACCTCAAGGAAGTGCTTCTAGTGGTCACATTTTCCCCATTTGCAAATAGTGTGGCAAAAGTCATCCGATGAGATTCCTAGCCGGTAACGATGGAAGATATGGTTGTGGTAAGGTTGTTCACAAAATGAGAGATTCACTTGCACGTGCTAGCAAGGCAGGGATGGTTGTCAGACTCAACCTAGTGCTTCATCTGGTTCTGGTGATAGTTAGGTCGGAACAGGTTTTATGCTCTCCAGACTCGACATGATTAGGAAAGTTCTCCAGATGTTTTCATCAGTATATTACAAATTTTCCAGTTTGATTCCTATGTATTGCTAGATCCAGGACTACATTGTCTCTTATGACTCTTTATTTCGCTGTAAAGTTTGATGTCAACCCTGAAATCTTGTTAGAACCTTTCTCTCTCTCCATTCATGTCGGTGATTCTATTGTTGCTAAAAAGGTCTATAGAAATCATCCGATCTCAATCTTTCAAAAAATCACCTTAGTTGATCTAGTAGTGTTAGATATGCTTGATTTCGATTTTATTCTAGGTATGGATTGACTATGGGTGGCAATTGAGCGGGTTGAGTTAAATTTGGGTGGGTCAAAATAGGTCAAGACCCAACCTAACCCAAATTTGTTTTGGCCAAAATTGGTTGGGCCAAAACGGGTTAGTAACGGGTCACAACCCAATCGCCCAATTTTTACCAAGTTTTAATAGTTTTATTTGTTATTTTATAAGATTTTAGTACCTAATAAAATTATTTTTTTTCTTTAGTATAACTATATATAGCATATAGAATAAACAAAATTAAAATTATTTTGACAAGATTTTTCAAAAATCAATTTAGGTTACATATCAACCCAACTTTTAATGGGTTGTAATGGATTAGGTTGAGATGGGTTGACCTAACTAACAGGCGGGTCAATAACCAACTCAAACCTAAATGGGTTGGGTTGGGTTGGGTTTGATTTTTCCACCCCTATGAGAAACACACCTCAGTGATGTGTGTAATACACTCCCTCTTTTATTTGCAAGAATCTTATCACATGGTATTCCACATGAATAAAATATTTTACATTGACAAAAATTAAATAAACTATTAATAATGACGAGAGAGAGTTGCTCGGATAGTAAGCACTCCTCACTTTCAACCCGAAGGTTGCGAGTTCGAGTCACCAAGGGAGCAAAAGGGGTGGGAACTTCCTAGGGAGGGTAAGGAAAAAAAAACTATTAATAATAGTTAAAAACTGAATATTAAATAACAAAAAAAATATATTTAAAAAAAAATTAAAATTTAAAATATTTTTTCTCACCCACTCCATCATCTCCTCACCCTCCCCCACTTCTTCCAAAAACAGAAATTGATATTATTTTTTCAAAAAAATTAAAATAAAATTTCACCCCCACCTGCATTGTTATTTTTTGTACATTTTTCTCATTTTGTGTAAGATGTGTACATATATTTTTAGGAAAATATTTTTTTCTACTTCCGTACCGAATATAACAGAAATAAATATTTTATTTTAAAAAAATTTGAGCCGCAAGTAAAAAAATACTTTTAAAGAAAAAAAATATATAATACAAAACAAAAAAAAAATTGAAACCGAGGGTTATGTGGAGTGGTGTTGAACTTTTTTATTTTTAAAAAATTAAAATAATATCTCAATTATTATTTGAAGGGATTGGGGGAGAGGGGAGATGAAGTAAGATGTGTTTTAAAAAAACTTTATAAAAGATATAATATTTAAAAAAAAAAAACAAAAAAAATTGGGATGAGGAAGTACGGTGAGGGAAGAGGTGGAGTGGCGTAAGAAAAATATTTTACATTTTATTTTATAATTTTTTTCGGAGAATAGTAATATAATCTTTAAATTTAACGAATACTAATAATTGATTTAATTTTTGTTAAGGTAAAATGTTTTTTTCATGTTGAGTGTGATGTGACAATTTTTTAAGGCTTAAGTCATAGGTGGCTACTGTTTGCATATTTCATTTAAACACCTTAACTAAGACATGTACCTATTGAACACCTACACAACAAAAGCATTGTACTTATTAAACTCTTTTTGTTGGCATGGAAAAGTGTGTGTAATACACGCAAACAGAGGCGCGTAAAAGGACAATTTTTAGCCCCAAAAAAAGGTTTTATGCCTTCTTTTTTGTTTCAACAGATGCTCCCACCACCATTGCAACCATCCATGCCATCACTACCGACAACTCCTCCTTCTTTCTTGATTTTCATCCATTCTTCTTCTCCAGTATACCACCTAATTTTTTCCATTAAATTGGTCGTCACCATCCACAAGTCTACCATCGTCAAATGACCTTAGTCTTTCAAATGTCCAATTACACATTCAAACCTGGCAGCAGGTTTTTCGTCGGGGAAAATGGTATCACCGCTGCCATCATACATATATCTCCCTTCTTCATCTCTTTTGTCCAATCAAACCCAAACACAAATTAAATATAAATCTAAAAAGACAAAAAAAATGCAAAAAAAATAAAATGGGAAGAAGATGAAGTGGGATGCATTTTCTTTGACATGGAATGTTAAGCAGAGGTCATGACATAAAGACACAAAAAAAATTAAAATAACAAGTAACTAGTAATGGATCGTCTCTTCACTTTGATGTTCATTATTTCCGGCAACACTAATACGAATTTGAAATTGTTGATGCATTCAAATTCTAAAGAACTCACAACACAAGAAAGAAGAAAAATATTAATAAATATATATAAATTGATGCTTTGAGAAAAGGAGTGAGATTTGAGGGAAGTGGCAACCGTGTGTGTGGTCAGTATTGGTGGGGGAAGGGTTCTGGCAAAAGAAAGAAAAAGAGAAGGAGGGGTATAATATTTCTTTTTAATTTATTTTTTTAATTGTTATTCTAGCTCAATGTCACATGTCTTCTTTTTATTAGTCACCATACCACGTCATTCACGAGTGTATATCCACATTCTCATTTTAATTAACTGTCTAAAAAGTGTTGGGTAGGTAAATAATTTAATTAGTCTATGTGTTCAATTAGAAGAAGCCTAAGATTAGGTGTCTAAGTGCAATATGCGGACAACTTTAAGTGGTTATCGATGACTTAAGTCATTTTTCAAAATAAAATAGAGAGTCTAATAAAAGAGAGATGTGTGTTTCTCAAACTAATAGAGAGAGTAATAAAATAGAGTTACATTATTGCATACAATGAAAAGATTATAAATTTATACGGAAAATTTCAAGTATTTCTACGTTGGTTGGCTAGTACTATAACTTTACTTCCTTTTACATTAATTAATATCTAAATTTTTTTATTTTCTTTATTTAAAATAAGACTCTTAATAATTTTTAGTTTGTTTTGTAAGAAACATTTAACTACATTGGTGTGATTAAATTTTGAGATTAACTTCTATCCAAGAAAAATTTCCGTGTCAGTTTATTTTTAGAAATAACTGAGAGAAATAAGTATCTCTAAAAATGAACCGACCATGTAATTTTCTTGTCCACTATGAGTGGATAGATTAAATTTTTTTAGGTAAAAGTTGTAGCAAGAAATAAGAAAGAATAAGTCAAATAGAATAAAAGGAAGTGTTATGTTTTTTCCAACGAAAATTGAATGATTATAAAAAGTTTATGTAAACCGCAGCTTTGTTTTGAAAAATATTCCATTAGCTATCCGTATTATGGTGCTAAAATGGAGGATGGTTGTTCAAATCAGTGAAGAGGAAGAAGACATAAGGGAGAAAAATTGCTAGTTTAACCGGAATATCGATCAAGATCGAGAAGAAGAAAGAGTTGTACATACGTCACTCACCCTCTTTGCCTTCTTCTCGATTCTTGTTTCATTCGATGTGAAAAAGATAATCATTTCTAACAATAATATCAGTTGTGTGGCAGATCATCTAAGGTGTGTGTTTTTGCAATGCGAAAGATGTTTATACTCATCATACCTTAAAATGCATGTTCAATATCATTCATGTGTTTGTTTGTTTTTCTTGCATCATTCAGGTTATAACTTAATGGCACCAAGCAAACTTAGAAAAGCAATTGGGGCTGTGAAGGACCAAACAAGCATAAGTCTAGCAAAGGTAGGAGGAAGCAATTGTTTGTCCGACCTAGAAGTTGCTATTGTTAAGGCAACTAGACACCAAGAGTATCCGCCTGAGGAGAGGCATATTCGAGAGATTCTAAGCTTGACTGCTTATTCTCGAGCCAATATTGGTGCTTGTGTTGATAACATTTCGAGACGTCTTGGCAAGACAAAGAATTGGGTTGTGGCACTCAAGTCAATAATGTTGATCCATAGATTGCTATCCGATGGCGATCCCTCCTATGAGCAGGAAATTTTCTTTGCCACAAGACAAGGAACAAGGCTTCTTAACATGTCTGAGTTTCGAGATACCAGATCTAATTCATGGGACTATTCTTCACTTGTTCGTACCTATTCTTTGTACCTTGATGAACAACTTGAGTATAGGATGCAGAGTCGGCGTGGAAAGCGCAGTGCCTACGCCTATGATGAAGAGTTAGACAATGTTGAACCTGAAACTGTCGTGGTGAAACAACCCACTCCGTTGAGCGAAATGAAGAATGAGCACATTTTCTCAAGGATGCAATATCTCGTCCAACTTCTTGACCGATTTTTAGCTTGTAGACCCGCAGGTTTGGCATTCTATTTTAATATTTTGAAACTATTTAGTGAAATATTTTAAAAAGATTCTAATTTTTGTTTGTCATTCTATAAGAGCAGGTTTGGCAAGGACCAACAGAACTGTATTTGTGGCTCTATATCCACTTGTGAATGAGAGTTTCCAGATATATTATCAAATAACAGAAATAATAACTATCTTGGTTGATAAGTTCCAAGAACTATCTATTCCCGAATCTGTCAAGGTTCACGAGATCTTTTGTCGTATTAACAAACAATATGTTGATCTTGAACAGTTCTACAATTGGTGTAAAACAGTTGGAATTGGACGATCTTCTGAATATCCAGATATTGAGAACATTCCACAAAAGAAACTTGACCTTATCGATGATTTTATACGGGAGAAGTCCATATTGGGACAGAATGGAAATGCAATGCATTATGAACCTAAAAGTGAGCTGGTTGAAAAAACTCAAGAGCCAGAGCCAGAACCAGAACCAGAACCAGAACCAGAACAGGCGATGAATGAAATAAAGGCATTACCACCACCAGAGGGAATTCCTGAAGAAATAAAGGAAGAGAAACACGAAGAAGAAAATAAAGAGGTGGTGAAAACCCAAGACGTAGCTGACTTTTTGAACTTGGGTGAAAATTCATTAACTATGGAAGAACATGGAGATCAATTGGCTGTAGCACTCTTTGATGGTGGTGGTCCAACAACTGATGGTCCTTCAACAACTACTTCACCGTGGGAAGCGTTCAACAATTCAGGGGATTGGGAAACAGCACTTGTTCAGCACACGAGCCATTTGTCAAACCAGAAGGCTTCCCTTCCTGGAGGTTTCAACACATTAATGCTAGATGGAATGTATCAACAAGGAGCAGTAGCTCAAGTTGTAGCCAGCTCAGGGGTTGTAGCTACTGGAAGTGCTAGCAGTGTCGCGCTTGGATCAGCTGGTCGGCCGGCAATGCTAGCCTTGCCTGCACCTCCATCAGCAGATGGCGGAGCTCAAAGTACAGCCGGTACAACCACTGATCCTTTTGCAGCATCACTAGCAATAGCTCCACCATCATATGTTCAAATGTCAGAAATGGAAAAGAAGCAGAGACTATTAGTAGATGAGCAAGTAATGTGGCAACAATATCAAAAGGATGGAATGCAAGGACAAGTAGGATTAGCAAGGACGACACAATCAAACCCTTATGCATACAACACAGGAGGTTACACACAAACCTTCTAGCTAGAGGTTCCCTAAATTAATTAGAACGTCTCCGTAAGAAAATTGTAAGGAGCAAAAGAGGCCTGGCGAAAACTATTATTTAATCAAGTCTCTTATTTGGCAGCTCCACGAATTAGGGAATTTAGCTACAATTTTGTTTAAATATGTCACTACGTGTTAGAGAAGATTCATATCAGAGTACAGAATGTAATAAATTCCAATTTTCTTTTTTCCTCTTTTTCCTTTCTACAGTTAGCTCTGAAGAGATTATTCAAGCATCATATATAAATGACAAGTAAAAGCTTATCACTAACGGCAATTGTAGTGGTCAGTAAATTTGAAAGGTACAAGTGACCAACTTTAAGCACTCCTAATACAATTCTGTTTAAATAAGAACTACTGATATCCAACAACTTTAGGTCATTTTTTTACTTCACTACTCGACAAATCTGAATCTGAGATGGAGATCAGATGAATGTGGAACTCAAGGAAGAAGGAAGAAGAACAGAGAGAATCTATTTGAGAATTTTCATCTGTAGTGAATTGATCAGTACAAGCTACTTATGAGTAAATATATACACTGTACATTGTATTAACTGAATTGACAGTTGTCCTAACTAACTTCACAGCTCACTACTTCACTAACTAACTTTACTAGCATTAACTAACTAACTCAGTAATTAACATTTAAGCTAACTTGTGCTACTCCATGCCTATGTCACTCCTGAAGTTTCAATACTCCCCCTCAAACTAGATCCCATGAAGACATTCAGGACTCCTAGTTTGGACAATAAGTATTCATGTCGTGTCCTTCTCAATGCCTTAGTTAATAAGTCTGCCAGCTGATAATGTGATGGAACATAAACAGTCTTGATCAAACCTTGCTGAATTTTCTCCCTTATCAAGTGGCAATCTATCTCGATATGCTTAGTCCTCTCATGAAATACTGGGTTTGCAACTATTTGTATAGCAGCCATGCTATCACAATATATTGATATTGGACCTTCAATCTTGATTTCCAACTCTTTAGCCAGATTACTCACCCACTACTTCAGATGTCAACCCTACTAGGCTTCTATAGTCATCCTCATTTGAGCTCTTGATATTGCTGCATGTTTCTTGGATTTCCAAGCAATGAGAGAGTTTCCTAGACTCAGAATGTATGACCTTCTGGTATTTGGGAATGCAACCCAATCTGCATCACAATACCGTGTCAGCCTCGTGTCTTTCTCTGATGACATTAGCAGTCCAAGCCCTAGGTGAGTCTTAATGTATCTCAAGACTCTTAATGTTGTATTCCAATGCTGCATTGTGGGCTTCTACATAAATTGGCTCAATGTATGCACTGTGTAGGCAATATCAGGCCTAAAGATTGTCAAGTAAAGCAATTTCCCAATCATCCTCTGATATTGTTGTACATCTTCAACTAGATCAACCAGTTTAGTTGCTTTACCATCAACCTGCTCAGCTACAGTCAACTTCATGTTGCACTCCAAAGGAGTTAAAGCTACTTTTCCTCCTGTCAAGCCAGCTTCAACTAATAGTTCTAGAGCATACTTTCTCTGATTCATTAGGATTCCCTTTTTTGATCTACTGAATTCAGTTCCCAAGAAGAATTTCAGTTCTCCTAAATCCTTAATTTTGAAGGATTGATGGAAAACATGTTTAGTTTCCCTGATCAATTGTGTGTTGATGTGAGGCTAAAAATATATATTTTTAATCATTATTTCCTCACATTTATTATTTATATTTGTCCTTTTTTAGCATGAATTTTATGAATTGTGTTAAATGATATATTTTATTTGTAGGATTAAATTGATGAAAAAATGAAGAAGTTTGGAGCTAAAATGAATTAAAGATGGAAGGTTGAAGAAGGAAATCAAGCAGACAGCTTAATGGAAATAAGTTAATATAATATTAATATAATTTACTTGCAAATAAGGAAAGAAGAACTTACCTGCTGGTCCAAGTGTCAGGCAGCAACGTCAAAAGAAGTTACACGCATAAAATTGGAAGCTACACGCGGAGAAAAAGGAATCCAATTCCTTTTGGTTTTGGATTCCTAATTTAATTTGGACTCAATTATTTTATTTAGGGTTTTCTACATCTATAAATAGTGCATAGAAATAATTATTTGAGAAAGGGGGCCAAGAAATAATTATTAGGAACTTTGGAAGAGCCGCCGTGGAGGCCGGAGAATTGTGGTTTATTCTTTCTTCTCCTTTATTATTTATTTGTATTCGTGATTAATAAAAGATAGTTTAGCTATTGTTCTTAACTTTTTATGATTAACACAAACATATTTATTTTAATAAATTTTGATTGTGTTTTTGAGATAATGAGTAGCTAACTTTCATAACTAGGGTTGTGGGAACCATGAGCGATTAACAAAGTATGAATAGTAAATAAGCAATTCTTGACTAGTATTTTGCATGCATTGATAATTCTTTCATTTAGAAGTCTTTTTAATGGTGGCCAACGTTAGAACTCGCCTTGTTACTACTTGCCGGACCAAGGAGGTAATTAACAAGAAAAGAATTATCAACATAGATTTAGTGTGATACTATCTAATAGGCTAATGTCGATTGGTGCGAAGTAACAACTAAGCCAAACATCGATTATGATGTCTAATATGAGGTAAATGTAAAGGTTAGTAAATTATACACACGTAGCCGGACCAATGTGCGGGGTGAAATTCTCTAGATGCCGGACCAAGGATTTAGAGATACCTAACTTATCACTTTGCATATAATACACTAGAAAAAGATTACTATTATTAGGATTACTGCGTTATGAGCTTATGGGGAACACATTCCTAGTTACTTTTAATAATCTGAATATAAATAAATACTTAGTTCAAAGCTATCTTTTTATTGTTTTTATTTTATTTTATTTCAATTTAAATCCCCCATTTTTATAACGACTATCGAGTTAAATATTTACTATTGACAATATTCTTCCATATTCTCTGTGGGATCGACCCCGACTCATAGTTGGGTAAATATACTGCATACGATCGTTTGTATTTCTTTTCAAGAAGTATATTTGAACGTTATCATGTGTCATTCCTAGTTATTAGCAAATCATCCACATAGACTAGTATTATTACCATTTTGTTTCCCTGCTTCTTTGTGAATAAGGAATTGTCCGGATGACTTTGCTGGTATCGTGATCTCACTAATGCTTCTGTCACTTTGAAGTTCCATTGTCTAGGGCTTGTTTGAGTCCATACAAGGATTTGACAAGCTTACAGACCATATGTGTCTCCCCCTAAACTTTCAAACCTTTATGAATCTCTATAAAGACATCCTCCAATAAGTCTCCCTGCAAGAAGGCATTATAGACATCCATTTGAAATAAGGGCCAACTCTCAGCAACATTTAATGCAATAACCATTCTAATTGTCACCATTTTCACAACTGGTGAAAAGGTTTCTTGATAATCAATCTCAACAATCTGATTGTAGCCCTTAGCTACAAGCCTTGCGTTATACCTCTCCACAGTACCATCAGACTTGTACTTGATTTTACAAACCCATTTGCACCCAATAACTGACTGACTATGAGGCAAAGGAATCAAATTCCAAGTCCCATTATCCTTCAAAGCATGCAGCTCTTGATTCATAACATGAACCTATCTAGAGTCTGTTATAGCTTCTTCATATGTAGATGGTTCCACATTAGTGGAAATGTTGGCTATATATGCTTGATATGGTGGAGAAATGTGCTGATAGGAAACATAACTTCCCATAGGATGAGAGACCTATTTGGCAACCTTAGGACCAGTTTGATAGTCTTGATTCTATGTAGGTGGTGCACTAGCCCTTGTTGATCTTCTAGGAGTAGGAGTGGCAACAGGTAATTCGGGAACTACCTCCAAAGTGTGTTGATCATCATCTACATCTGCAGTTGGTGCATGGTCTAGGCAGCTCATCAACAATGGATGTATTTACTGCAGTGTCTATAGCACCATCATCTGGAAGTAAGTCACTACCACTAATATTGGAGTCTACATGTGTTCCAAGACAAACTAAGGATTCTCATCCAAGTGGACTGGTATAACAAACAAGGAAGTAGTAGCAGGTAGGCCCTGGGAAGGACCAATTTTGAATGGAAACACATTCTCGTGAAAAACTACATCTCTACTTACCTATATCTTATTGTCATGTAAGTCAAAAAGGATATAACCCTTTTGAGTAGCAGAATATCCCAATAAGGCACACGCAATAGCCCTGGGTGAGAATTTGTCAATTTTGACAACCTTAGTTGCATAACAAAGACAACCAAGCACTCTTAGCTGATCAAAGAAAGCCTTGTGTTTGTGAAACAATTCATATGTAGATTTACCCTTAAGCATTGGTGTGAGTAATCTATTAATCAAGTACACTATAGTCAAGACACACTCACTCCAAAACCTGATAGGTATACTTCCTTGGAATCAAAGGGATCAACTACCTCTAATATATGTATCTGCTTTCTCTCCACAACTTTATTTTGTTGTGGAGTGTGAGGACAACTGCTTTGATGAATAGTCCCTGAGTTTTCAAATAGAGCACTGCATTCTTTAATAAAAAAATCACTACCATTGTCAGATCTAAAAGTCTTCACATGGATGTCAAACTGTGTTTTTATCAGTGATGTGAAATTCTTTAATCCAGTGATAACATCTGATTTCAATCCGAAAAAGTACAACCAGGTCATCCTCATGTAATCATCAACTAAAGTAAAAAAAATATCTAAAACAGTTGTGTGTAGCTATTTTATAGGGACCCCATACATCTAAATTGTAACACCCCAGAAATTTTTTTGAACTAAGTGTAATGACCCGAAAGGTCATTTTTGGAAATTAGGATTATTCATTTAACTTGAGTTAATTAATTGATGGGTAATTGTAGATAATTGACAGTTAATGGGCTAAAAGTGATCATTTATTTAAAAACCTATGCCATTAGCCCCATGTATTAGAAATAAGTTAGTAGGGTTTATCAGTTTTAATACATAATTATTTTTGGAAAAAAAATAAAAACTAGGTCGAGATGCTTTACCTATTGCGCCATTGGCACGAGATCTACCACCAGGTAATATAGCCCCTTTAAGCTTCAACCTTTAATATGTATTATACATATACTTTCAATAACTATTGCCGTATATACTAAATGGATGAAGGAAGAAAAAAATCAATTTGTTGAGGACTAGTGTTATTGGACAATAATGGGCATAATGATGGTGTAATTATGAGCATATGATTAGGGATTTAGTGATATAATATAGCAACTATGAATTAAAGTTAAGGGGAACAAGTTTGAGGAAACAAAATATTATTAAGACTTTACGGAAATTCTCTTCTCTATTGATATATTTTTATACCCATTTCTTTTATGCTTAATTGTTGTTTCCTTAAGAATGACTTAGCCTCTAAAATAAAGAGAATTTAGTGTCTGATTCTGCTTGATCTAGGTGAATGTGGAGTAGCTGAGTTATATGTTATTACTCTTAAAGTATAATACACAAATTCATAGAAAGAGATTTTTATAAATTTTAAGTTACAATGTCAGTTCATTAAAGGCCTGGTTAATTAGTGTGTATCAAAAACTTAAAACTTATTTAGACTCTACGTATATACGGGTCAACTGATTTTAATAAAATCCTAGGTTTGCCTTTATGGATTTAGATTTATAGATTGGGTACGAGTTTTTAGGTCTAGGCTAGATCTGTAGTGCTATGGATGTTGTTAGTTTTGAAACCTTATTATGATCCTTTATTTGAATAGATTGATTTCGGTTGGAAGTTCAACGAAAAGGAGAAAACTCAAGTCTCAGAGTGAATTCTTTATTTATTGAGGCAAATGGATTTCTAAACACTTGTTAAGTGTATGGAATTCGTGTATTTCCTCGTAATATGTGTTTGGGGGTAACGAGACTTGGTGATGGGTTGACTTGTCCACATTGATTAATTATAATGATGAAAAAGGGGTAATAAAAGACAATGTGATTAATTGTTTGTGTGTGATGTGTTGAGAATGGTTTGAAAGGCTTGTTGAATCATTGTTGATGTTGTATCATGAATGTGTTATTGTGAATTGTGCAATGTTATGAAAATGGTCATCTCATCATTATTTGTGTGAACATGTCATTTGCATTGTTCTGAGACATGGTTGTGGCAAGTGTTATGTGAATTGAGAAAACATAAGAAATTAAAGAGGATGTACCATTTCGAGGGACGTATCGCGCGCCGCGATGGATACTATATTTCGAGGGACGTATTGCGCTCAGCGATGGTTACTATTATCAAGGGTCGTATCGCGTGCCGCGATGGATGCATGGACAAATATGTCCCCCATGGGTCCCAAACTGAGAGACAACGGGTGTGTATCACTAGGTCAGACATGCATCACTATACTTGACATTGTATTCCATTGCATTGCACATATTTATCATTAGTGAACTTGATATTGTGTTTTGCTGATCTTGTGAGTGCCTTTCTGTGGAACTTTGATTGATGAATATTGAGCTTGTTGTTGAGGATACGTAATTGTTAGAGTGTTGTTGTTGAGCAGTGTGCCATGTGAATTATGAATTGTTAGGTTGGCTGGTTTTATACAGGTTGTAGTTGTGGAGGTTGTAATTGATAAATATTGAGCTTGTTGTTGAGAATATGTGATTGTTAGAATGTTGTTGTTGAGATATGTGCTTGTGAATTGTGAACTATTAGGTTGGGCTGATTTTATGCAGTTTATAGTTGTGGAGGTTCGGTTGGTGGGTAAGAAGTACCCGTATTCTATCCCCTTAGCTTGTGTTTAGAGGTTTACTTGCTGAGTACTGTGAGGTTTGGTACTCACCCCTTGCTACTACATTTTTTTTGTAGGTTACTAGCTCAGATCTTTGTGATATATTCTCTTCTTTTTCGAGGCTTCTTGGAGATTTGTGAGGTAGTTGTTTGTCATCTCAGTAGACCTTCTTACTCCTATTTATGATCTTGTTCTATTCTAGAAACAACTTTCTATTTCTAGAATCAATTGTAATACTTTAGAGACTTGTACACGTGACAACCAGATTTTTGGGGTATTTTTGAGTTGATTATGAAATTTCCGCATTTTATTGTAATGATTGAGTTTTAGGCTGACTTGTCTTGGTGGGATAAGACGCGTGCCATCACGTCCATTTTTGGGTCGTGACACTAAGACTCGAACCATCCTTTGTAGTGAGTTACTTTTTACCAAGGAATTTAAATTTTCCTAAGCGTTAAGGTCACTAGATGTAGCACCTTGAGTTCCAAGAAGAACTAAAGAGAAAAGCATTCAAGTCATTCCTAGTTCTTCTTAAGTTTTGGGTCAACTTAAAATGAACATAACTCCTAGTAAAAGATGAGTTAGGTTAGCTACAATATGGAAAATTAAATCCCTTCGAGTACTCTTTCCAATGCCATCGAGTTTGCTAAATTTCTAGCTCTGAGTGAAAAGTTGTGACTGATTTACTAACTACGCACAAAACTTGCAGCAGCTTCGCGTTACGAAGCCAATACGAACCTCACTGCCTGGTGAAAAATTATTCCGACTCCCAACTCATTTTATTTATTTCTTTAAGGGTATTTTGGTCCTAAAAACCCTTAGGAAGTCATCTAAATTACCCTAAACGTTTAGAAAATCAGTTTTAATAAATCAAACCCTCTCATCCACTCCAAAAATTCTACGCTTAGGGAATTCAAGAAACGCTAAGGCTAGGGTTCGTCTTTTAAGATTTTCCTTTAAGTTGCTTCAAGAAGATTGTTCTTTCAGGTATGTAAGCTTCCATAGTGTTGGATTTGTTCACCCACACACCAATCATATTTATTTCAGCGAAATTCATTCTAGAGTGTTGAAAGTTTGATGATCTTGAATTGTGTTCTTGAAATTGGTTGTCGTTCTTGAGTTAGGATGGGATTGTTGAGTTCTTGAGGAAATCGTGTCGATTGTAGAGTCGTTTATAAGTAGATTCTTGTTTACATAGGTTGGGTATCTGAATCTAAGGAGAAGTTGAGTAAAAGAATTGAATTTAGGCGAATTAGGGTTAGAAAACGAAGAAGGAAAAAGTCAGGCGAATCTGGCACCTTGCTCCGCATCCGGACATGCCTTCCCCTTTCACAGAAATTTTCTTCATGTTGCGGAGAGGTCACGGACCTCTCTGCCTCAAAAGTTAATTCGCGACCAAATATTTATGCATCTCCGCGTCACAGACTTGCTTCCAGACAGTGATTTCTTGATCGTTTCTCATGTTTAACTATCTAAAAACACCCCTAAATATCCCAATATCTTTCCTATCACAAATCACAATCTTGAATTCATAAATCAAATTCAAGTTAGAGTTAAGTTTTTGAGAATTCTTTCAAACGTTCTAAGGAAGTCCATTTGAGTCTTTTTGAGGAGTCTTCTACAATTTCTAATGACTTGTTTCAAGACTCGAGCAAGTGAGTATGAGAAATTGGAGAATGTATTCATGAGTCTATTTTATCATCACGAGATCCTTCATATCATGAATCATAACTCTTGAATTCATAATTCACATTCAAGAGAGAGTTAAGAGTAGAGTTCAAGAAAGTCTTTGAGTTTAATTGTGAATCCTTTGAGATCCACCATTGATTTGAGTTAAGTTTTGAGGAAGTAAGTAAGATAATGAGAAGAGTCGTATACATAAGTTCCATGTAGTTATGTAGACTTTCGAGTCGAGTCGTTCATGCCCATAAATTCTGCATGGGCTCCATAAATTGAGTATCATTGAGAGGAGTAGTATCTTCAAGTTCTAAGTCTTGAGTATTGAGTTCCTAATCCCCTTTGAGATTATATTTCTAATCATGGTACTATTACATGTTACCCATGAAGTCCTTGAGTTGAAGTGTTCATGCCCATAATTCTGCATGAACCCTATAAGTCGAACAGTCTTGAGATAAGAAGTATTTTTGAGTCCTTGAGTTGAGTAGTTCATGCTCATAATTCTACATGAACCCTATGAGTTGAGCATTCTTGAAATAAGTAGTATCATTCAAGTTCTTGAGTTCCAAGTATTGAGTTCTATCTATGGTTATTGAAAACCTTGCATTGAGTCGTTAACGTCTAAGATTCGGCATGAACCATATTTTAAGAAGTCTTTTACAAACGTTTTAACTTTCTTTTAAGACTTAAGCTTTGAGTTGAGTAAATAGTAAGAGTAAAGTTCATTTTCTTTAAAATGAAAAATGGGAACTAAGTATTCTCAAGAGTAAATGTTTTCACATTTAAGATGAGAGGAAACTGAGATTTCCAAAAGAGTTTTGAGCAGTTCAAGTACCATCTCTTTTAAGAGAAAGATTTTTGAGTGATTATCTCAAATCAAATAAAAAGTTATGTTTTTAAACATATGAGCTGAGTATTTTGGGAGTAGTATTGAGCACCGATAGGGGAATGAGTTTGAGTTCAGATAACTCACGTCTCCATAAACCATATAGCCATCGATCATACTTTGTAGATGATTCCTTAGTGATTTTTAGTATAGACTAGTGGATCCACTTAGTTAAGGAGTCCTATATGACAGCAAAGTATAGGATAGTTCTGGCAACGTGGGCAAGACGATGTATCACCACTTAGGCTCATAGTGGTGGTTGTCGGTTAGAGAAACTCCCACAGAGGTATATTATATTTTATTATATATAAATTGAGTTGTTATTGTATTCTTAAATACACTAATTTGATTTATATTGTTTTAAAAGTTTTCCATGTATTGCATGTGTATTGTTGCTTTATATTGAGTTGAGTATCCAGAGTTGAGTACCCAAAGTCGAGTATCTAATCTCTAAGTTGAGTATCTTATCCTTGAGTACTTCTGAGTTGAGTAAGTTGATTAGTTTTGAGTATCTTTGAGTATTCCTTAAGTTGAGTAAGTTTGAAAAGAGGTAAGTATGTTTGCTTTTTTTTTTATAAAGTTCAAGCTTATGTTTATGTTTTAGGATTCCCCTTACATGCTCGTACATTCCACGTACTGAGCCATTTGGTCTGCATCCTTTCATGATGCAAATAGATGTATTCAGGGTCATCAACAGGAGCTTCGTTGATACCACATGCAACT
Source organism: Solanum verrucosum (assembly GCF_900185275.1). Lineage (NCBI taxonomy): Eukaryota > Viridiplantae > Streptophyta > Magnoliopsida > Solanales > Solanaceae > Solanum > Solanum verrucosum. The sequence goes on from NW_026020412.1 coordinate 2,221,115, forward strand.
CGAGTTAGTTATGGTGAGCCTCTTTGCTTCCAGAGGATTTCATTTAGCTTTCAGTTATATCAGTTGTTAGGAAGTCATGTATCTTGTCCTGACTTCCATCTTTGTCATTTAGAGGCTTCACAGATAGACAGTGGAGTTTCAGAAGTCTGTTCATTTATTTTGTTAAATGTTTTAAAGACTAAAGTTGCCTATTTCGCGGCGAGTTGAATATATTATATTATTCATAGTTTTCTTTTGAGTTAAATCTTTGTATTTAAGTTTCATGAATTTTATTCAGTTTTTAAGCTTTGTATTCTTGAGTTAGTTTTCCACTTGTATTTAGCCAAGATGAGGGTTCGCTTGGGGACCATTAATGGTTCTCGAGTGCCGAACACGTCCAGGGTGTAGACTCGGGTCGTGACATAAATGTACTATATTAAACACTTTTACTACTTCTAGTATAACTCAAAAGAAATGGCAACCTAGTATGTTTTGCAAAAGGGCAGATTGTGTATTCATTCTTAATGATGTTGTCATGTCCTCCCACTACTAATAACATTCTCCTTAGAGCATTGATTGAAGGATTTCTTAGTCTCTTATGCCATAATAGATGTGCTCCATCATTCTGTACATTGACATTCATTAACTTTGGTCCATTATTGTTGCTAGGATGATTATTACTATGATCTAACAAAAAATAGAGGCCTCCACTTTCTTTACCAATCCCCTTCACTTTCCTAATAGAGAGGTCCTAAAATACACAAAACTCAGGGGAAAATATGATTGATCACTACAATTGTTTAGTGAGTTGTGACACAGACAACATATCATACTTAAAATCAAGCACTACCAATACATCTTTCAAGAATCCCTACCATTCCATTTATACTTTCTAATATGAGAAACTGTGGTGGTTTGGTCATTAGGTATATGGACTTGCTTTCTATTTCCTTGTGGAAGAACATATGTGTCAAATAATGCTCATAAGTCTGAGGTAATATGTCTACTGGCTCCTGAATCCACTATCCATTGTTTGTGAGTAAAATCAACTTTATTATCTACCAGATAAGCATGTGCAATACATGTCATGTTAGTTGCTCCTGCCATGTTAACTATTGAGTATTCAGTGACCTTTTCTTTGCTGAGCAGTTTGAGTATATGTCCATATTGTTCCTTTGTGAATACTGTTGTTCCATAAGATGCATGTCATGCACACTTTGCCATCCTTGTTCCACCATATTTCTTCCTAAACTTGGGATGACCATGAGGATACCCAACTACCCTGTAACATGTCTCCTTCGTATGACCTTTCAGCTTGAAGACATCACATTGTAGATTATAGTTCCTTTTGTGTCTTTGTGAATTTGAAGTGGAACCACCATTTTAGAAACTGTAACCCACAACATTGGAAAAACCGTTGTTCCTAGTAAGTGGATAACTAGAGCTATTAATACCTAGACTAGCACTTCCATTGTGAAAATTGTTATGATAGCTAGGTTTGTTAGAACTAGTGTTTCCTACATAGAGAGCAATTGATGATTCACTCAATTCAACCCCTGAGTATGAACCAACAGTCATTCTCTAACCTTCATCAGCAAAACAATCATTGAATAGGCTTTACTAAGCGATGGTAGAGGTATCATCATAAGGATTTGGCTCTTTTGTTGGCTATAAGACTTATTTAACCCCATTAGAAAAGCAAACAAATGCATATATTGCAGATAAGTAGCATACACTTTCAATTTGTCCGACCACATGATAGAGGAGGAACAAGTGCATCAAATTCATCCCAAAGTACATGTCACTTGGTAAAATATGCAGACACAAATGAATTACCTTGTGCAATTGTACAGATCTCTCTGTGTAGTTGATAACCTCGTGATCCATCAACCTTATCAAAATTTTCCTTCAAATCAGACCAAACAACCGCTACATCTGTGGCATATACGATTACACTCATGAGCTCCTTTGATATAGAGTTGAGGATCCAGAACAAAACAAATGCATTACACTTCTCCCATTGATATTCTAGATCAGCTCTGTAATCACTATTTTTGCAGGTTCCATAAACAAAACCTAGTTTGCTCTTAGCTCAAAGCATAAGAATTATTGATCTGTTCCATACAACATAATTCTCGACACCTATGAGATGGATGCTTTTCAGTAATGACCATGGAGTATCCGACTGATGAAGATACATGGGATGGTTATGTTGCTTCTCGACTGTCTCAATTGTATTTTTGTTAGCCATGATTCTTCGAGAAAATCATAATATCTCGAGTGTTGATCAACCAAATCAGTTGTGGAAGGAACGATCAAAAAAAACTTGAATCAAATTTTAATTTAAAGCTCTGATACCATGAAAAAAATTGAATCTAGAGATCAGATGAATGTGGAACTCAAGGAAGAAGGAAAAAGAATAGAGAGAATATATTTGGGAATTTTCATCTGTATTGATTTGATCAGTACAAGCTACTTATGAGTATATATAAACACTGTACATTCTACTAACTGAATTGACAGTTGTCCTAACTAACTTCACAGCTCACTACTTCACTAACTAACTTTACTAGCATTAACTAACTAACTCAGTAATTAACATTAAGCTAACTTGTGCTACTCTATGTTTGTGTCACTCCTGAAGTTTCAATAACAACCTCTTCCATACCAAGTTAATCATGACTAATGGTGATTCTTATTATGTTGGTGAATAAGGGATTTTTTATATTAAAATTTAAATATTAAAGTGCATGATAATTAATCGGCATAAAGTGGAGAAAGTGACGTTATTATTCTTTGTAACTCATACAACCATGATGACACGTTCTCCTTATTATCTTTTATTAATTGACCCACTACTTTTCAAATTATTATCCACATTCTTGGTATTTAATTGTGGAAGAAATTGGACACATATATAATAAATAATTCCTTCCTTGTGTTGGAATAGATGAGAAGTGATGAGAAGTTACATATTGTATTTATATTTTACGGTCAGTTTAGTGAAAGAGAGTTGAGATAAATAAAAGTATTCTAAATCTCCAACTTATTCACTATACAAAAAAGAGTAATTTTATGTTGTAGGAAAGTGTTTTTTGGTGGAGTTTTAAATTCTTCAACTAATTTGGATTTGTTTGAGTTGTACGACGTTGTTGGACTATTATTTCATGAAGGAGACTAGTCAAGATTTATACTACTAGATCAGTGTAACTTATACCACAACAGGTTTAATCTTCTTTAAGAGAGTAGATATTAACACCTCAATCCTAAATATTAATTTTTGTTTATTTTATTTTCAATTAATTTATAGTATATTTACCAACATTATTATACGAAGTAATTCACATCTCTTACCGAACAACGTAAGACATTAAAATATTTGAGAATTGAAACATGTGATGCTCAATGTTGGCACAAACACTGTTGTTTTGTTGGAGACCTAAAGCAGATTGAAATACTTACCAAAGAAAGGAGTATCAAATCAATTGAGATAGCATTTTAGCTTTGAAATTCGATGGTATTTATTTATTCTTCTCTCAACCATGTGGGATTATCTAATTAAAACAAATATTGAAATAAAATGAGCATCAACACTAATCCTTAGGAAGTTGGTTCCTTAAGTTAAACTAATAACATAAAGTAAATAACAAGTGATTTGTCGTAGAAAAATTTCTTGCTCAAGAAAGTAAAAATCATGATTTATGATGTGTAGGATTTCCAACTAACTTCAAAGAGCAGTTTCTGATTAGAACTCTATAATTTAAGGAACTAACTTTAGTACCTCGACTAAATAGTTAATTCTAAGGGGTTGTTTGATAGTTGGTTAGGGAAAATATCATACATATATTAAATTTTGTACAAGTAATATCATGTTTTGGCGTTGTTTAGGAATATGACGGGATCTATGTGAAATTTTATGCAGGATATAAGATGGAATATTAAGCACTCTTAGTCTTGCTCTGAATAATAATATTTATGACAACACATGAAAATTTTTTTGGAACAAAAGTACCATATCTCACATACTCAAATGCAAGTCTACTCTTTGTTTATTTTTCACGATCCAAGACTACCCCCTCGATGTGACATGGTGCCTAGAGCCATGAATGACCCCAAGCTAACCACATGGAATAGCATGACACTAAGATAACATACACAACTAAAATAATCATGAAAAGCATAATAAAGTCTCAAATGACTAACATAGCATGAAGAGAAATCTGAATACAATGACTCATAAGTGGAAATACTAATTTCTGAACAGCCTCTATATAAGTGAGTTTCTAGGACAAGTCCCGACCTCACTCGAACAATATGAAAATTGATAATGAAGTCTAAAATGAACATATGAAATCATAGATGGCATGTCCCCAAACCATGAGGACTCACCAAGTAGTGCAAGACTAATAAGAGTTTGTACTAGCCATGCACTTGATGAGAAGCTTTAGAACGTATATTATAAGTACTCTGAATATACTGAATATGGGTAAATGCATAAACATGACATAATAACATAATAAATATGTAAAACATTATAATGCATTGACCAAGTAAACATAAGATGAAAACTGATGATCCCATTCTGAAAAAACATAGTATAATGTCATGCAATACTCGAAAAATCATAATCATATATGGGAGATACCATTAACCGACATAAACCAATTGAGCTACAACATGGATTTCATTGTTCTGCACCCACACTGAAAAGAGAGTGTTCTACTTGCCAAGGTAAGGACCATGAGACTGGGCTAAGGTGGATCCACTAGCTAATGTCCATCTAAGACAATCTTATGGTGACACGTAGTTTTGGGGCTTAGGGATTGCTAGTAAAGGTCCACAGATGCTAAATGGAAACCTCTATCCCAAAAGTCCACTCAATGCTAAGTATACTCCCAATGGAAAATATACATAATCATAGAAACAATAAGAATCTAGTAATACTGAATCATTCATGATAAATCTAATAATCTGTGTAGCTCCTTCAAATCATTATAACATAACATAATCTGAGACACACTTTATCTTAAAGCATTTATATCATGATATTTATATAAACTGAATGGTACTTTATCTGAAAGCATCGATAATTTATAAAAACCTTCATATATATCATAATGCATGCATATAGAAATAGCTTAGTCATGATCATAAAAATACTTGCATAACACGTGTTCATGAAAATACCATTAAAACATTGAGTTATGATCAAATCACGCATAATAAGATCAAGAAGAATAAATTGAATTTCAATAAGAACCCATAAGAAATTATGAAACCCTACAATTGGGAAAGAATCATACATTGAGAAATTTAGGCTTATTTGCGACTCAATGGGTAAAGAAGGACTCATTGATGAAGTTTTCACATACCTTGATAGATACCCTAATGGAACTTGGGGAAGAAGACTTGAAGCTTTGGATTCCTTGTTCTTACTTTGGGAGAGAAACTTCAGGGAGAAGAATTTGATTTTGAGAGAATGATAGTGAATAGGTACGTTAGAGCTATTAGGAATCAGTTATAGTCTCCAAATTAAGCCCAAAACGACATAGTATGGGGATTAAAAGAGTTGTAAAAGACTCAAATAACCCTGAGAAATAACTATCAAATAGGTATTACGAGAATGTCTACGGACCATAGTCCTTTCCACAGACCGTACTATCAAGCCATAGAACTCAACTACTAAAAACCCAACTTTATGAAAAATAAACCACAAACTCTTTCTTCGACTTGTAGTCCACTGTACAAATCATACAACCCCCTCGTAAAAGTCAATGTATTGAAATCTCTCAAGTCTGAATTCTAACTCTATGAGACCCAACTACGACTCGTGGTTCATTTCACGAGTCGTAATGTTGGCTTGTACACTGAGTTTTGAAATCCTAAAATTCTGAAGTTTACATTTGATGGTTCTACGAGCCTATCCAAGATCCATACTCCTAACCACGACCCATAAAATCTACCCATAATCACTGAACCACGATTCTTAGATTGTAAGTGTCAACCGCGATGCTACTCCATGAGCCGTGAACCATTTTATGACCCATAAACATTGTTCGTGAAACAAAAAAACTGCAAACTTGATTAATAACGTTTCAAAGACACTGCATCAAATTCTAAGCGTCAACGATCGGTAATCAGTATAATAACCCAGCTACATAAGTTGAGGTCTAATACCATAGGAGTGGTACGTGTTTAAGATTCAAGAGTAAAGTGTGAACATATTCAAATCAGTCATAGGAATAGACATAATCGAATAAAATCATAATTCAAATCAAGGTGTGACATGAATGTCAAATAAAGGGGTTTTGGTTTTAGTTATCAACTATATCATCAACAAAACAATACGAAAATAATAATAATGACACGGGTTATTGGGATGTGATTCGATTATAGGCTAATGTAAACAAATGGGTAATTGCAATTGTTAGGAAATAGTTGTATATTAGTGAATAATCTAAACTATAGAGGAGGTAAACTCTCTCGAACAATTTACCCCGATTCAAGTGGATTTCTCTCGAACATCGACAAGCATGCAAAATAAGACCAACATACGATTTAGTCCATTCACTCTCTCGAGCTGAATGTGTGGAAAATGGTTTAGGATTCACTCTCTTGAGCTGAACCCATGACAACCCAATACCCACAGACCATCAATTAATAATCTTGGTTTTAAAACGTCTCTCTCAAGCAAGTCAAAACACAAAGGTATAACTGCATTTGCACCTACAATTCTTAAATTAAACCACAATTAATGATTGAAATCACTTCTAAACAACATTTAAACTAACAATTAATAATACCCATAAACTAATCATCTCATAATCACACCCCAAGAATTATGGTTTTAGCTAGACATCATAAAAAGATAAAAAATCGTTACCAAATTGAGTTTCCATCAACTGGTAAGATTGATTTCGTCTTTACAAAGGTCCAAATTGAAGAATCTTAAAGACCCACTTCCAATTTCTCAAAAGTGAAAAACTTCAATTCTTCAAAGCTAAGGAAAACTGGTCTCAATACTCAGAGTTCAATATCCAAAAACTTATAACTGAAAATTCAATAATAATCCTCTAAAAGGATAAAAGATACTAAACTAAAATGTTCAAAAACGTATTTATAGTCGCCAAAAGTATGCTGCGAAGGGCCATTCGGCTCAGTAATTTGGGCTCGCCGATCAACTCAGCGATCCGCCCTTTGATCAACTCCATCGCCTTTTAGCCTTGGCCTTCAGCATCCTCTAGGTCTATAACTTTGGGTGATCTAACTCTGCATCGGGAATCACTCGGTGATCCGCCGACTGCTCATTTCTCTCGCCAACTTGGTTCTTGCCTTCAGGGCTTGACACACTGGAACTTTAGGCGGTCAAATGGCCACTTGACGACTCGCCAAATGGATTTGGCGATCACCAGGCTCTCTTTTCTTTCTTCTTTCTTCTTTCAGCTCGCTTCGTTCCTTTTTGCAAATTAGTATCCTTACTTTGTTCCTCAATCCAAATACCTGGAAATCAAGGATTTTACATTAGTTGTTGGCACAAAATAAGCATTTGACACTAAATCTATACAAATAAAAGCCCTAAATGAGTCCAAATATCGGACTCATCAACACCCCCAACTTAAACTTTTTCTTGTCCTCAAGTAAAACTCAAGTTCAGCAGTTCAGAAAGGATGTCTCAAACAGTGCTACACAAGACTTAATCATGAATGCACACAACAAGACTCAACTAACTCATGCAAGGGTCAATTGTGCACTCAAAGATTCAAGTAGTGACTCACCATTACCAAAGATTCTCAAGTTCACAATACTTGCTTCAAATGCAAGTTCAAGCTCAACAAAGGTACTCAAATGCCCTCACACAAAGAATGATTCCATATTTACACACAATGGTTCAACACTTTATAGTTCTGGAATCACATACGACTCTCACACTCAAAAAGATGAACACAAGCATGACTTCACCCATAGGTTTGCCCTTATTTTCCAACTGACATTTGTTTCAGCTAACTCAAGATAGGAAAGGTTTTTTCAAGGCTTGTAATGGGGCTGAGTGTAAAGGTATGATTATTTAGGCTCAGTGGATGCTATCCTCGTGAAATGTGGTATGAATATCACTTCCTTTCCTTTTCTTCATCATTCTTATTCATGCTCAAAATTCACACCATTATTCACTTTCCATTGAATGCCGAAAACTCCATTTCTTTTGCAACTTTGTTTCACAATTTTTTCGTTCTTTTTATTTTTCTTTCTTCTTTTCTTTTTCTCTTTTTTTTTATGGAAGAGTTCCATCTTTTTTTCAAACCATGGGTAAAGGATGATTTCTTCAGACTTCTTGATTTATCTTCTCTTTTCACTACACCCCCAACTTAGGCTTTTGGCCTAAGTTGGCTATTCTAACAAACCACAATTCATGAGGATTATGGGCGAAAGGATAAAGAGAGGTCTCATTTGCTCAAGTTTCTACCAAGAAAAGGATAAGGCTCAAAGGGTGTTCAAGCAAAGTTCACACACTCACAAGGCAGGCCACAAAAGAGGTATAGTGTCAAGTTGTTTCACTCTTTAAAATTGTTGCCTAAGATCATTTCAAGAGCTTGCATCACTTAGTCAATCGGACCAACAGGGCAAATTCTAGGTGTCATCACACATGGTTCACGGTAAGCTCATCACACAAGGCATTGGAACCAATATCAAACAAGACTCCACACTTTCGCTAGTGTGCAATGTTCATCACAAGAGACTCAATTCGATAATCAGCTAGTCACAACGAGATGTAAAAAGTTCACATATTGTCTATGCAACTTCATTTGGCCTTATCGTAGCCGCACATTCATTTTTGTTTGATTGAGAATACTATTCAAGTCATCGGTATTGATCACAACCGATATTCAAATTTGCACAAGAACATCCACAATTGAATACACAAGAGGTGGAAAAAGATTTTGGAAGGGTCCAAAAATCATTTACAATTAAAACAAGGAGCCACAAGCTCAAACATCCACAAAACATAGTCAAAACACAAATTAAACACAAAAACCCAATATATACAAAAATAGCAATCACAAGAGGTAGGTATGGAAATACATTACCCCCACCACAAATAAAAAACAATTCGTCCTCAAATGCAATGAAAACACTAAAAATCAATAAAAATAACAAAGAAGAAGGTAAAGAGAATCCTATCTACGCAGTCGCTCCATTTGTCGGGGCCTCAGTGCCCGGTGTAGTAGCAGCAGGACTCGATACGTCTCTGTCACCGATGTCTGAATCACTGACTGTACAATCGTCTCCTTGTCGGTCTCTACCTCCGACTCATCAACTACCACATCATCCATCGGCACACTTTCGGTGGTGACAGGAGGAATCTCAGAATTGGACGGAGCATCCACATCATTTGTTGCATCCAATATTGAAGTGAAGTTAGTTGACTTCAAGTAGTCCACGTCCTTCCTCCGATCTGCAACCTCAGCTTTCAAAGCCGTCACCTCAGAAGACTTCCTCTGTCGATGCTCAGAAGTATCGACTCTCGCTGTCAAGTCATCAATAGAAGTCTGGAGGGGTGTCAATGCAGCAAGAATAGAACTCTCGATCATCCATGGTACCGCAGCCTCCAATCGAGTCACCCTCACATCCGTTGAATGGGCTAAGTGCCCCATCTTCAGGATCATAGCCTGACTAATCCTGGCGGGCTGGAAAGTGGCAGAAGTACCAGGAGCCTGGGAGAAAAGAGTGGGAGCAGGTGTACCTGAAGGCCCGGAGACCGGAGTAGGCAAAGATGCCTCTGTAGGTAAAGAATCAACATCTGCATCTGGAGATGTATCCACCGAAGTTGCTCTCCTCCTGGTGTACTCGGCCTCTATACGCCGAATATCTGTGGAGGATGTGGGAGTGACCTCAATATCTCTCATCTCATCACGAGGAACTCCAGCACGCCGACACAATTCTATGATCAACATCGGGAAAAGTAGGGATGTCTGGCATTTTTTTGCCCTCATGACCATCTACTGCCCAATAATAAGTCCCAAGTTAAGCCATCTTTTTGCTAAGATTAATGCTAAAATGGCTGTCTTTGCATGACGGAGGATGGATTCGTTTTGTGTAGGCATGATGGAGCTGTTGATGAATCCGAACTAATATCGTGCAGCTACATTCAAACCCTTCTTGTCTATCTGGCCCCCGCCTCGATCCACCTTGGAGTGGTATCAGATTTATGGGGGGCAAGCCAGCCCTTAAGGTCGTCCAGGGACTGAGCAGTCGTCAGGCCCTCATACTCGTGCTCGAATCCTATGGCTTTTTCAAGCACAACATTTATGTAGTCACCGCTACACCCTACTTCTCTTCCTCGAACCATTACAGACTTCACCGATCTGAAGGCACTGGCCTTCTTCTTCCCCTGAGGAACCAGATCACCGTAAGCAAAATAGAATTCACGGACCCAGGTGGGGATATATGGTCCTCTAGGCCTGATGAAAATATGGAATATGTGCCACTGGAGTATCTCCCTCACACTGGAGTATTTTCCCTCTAAGCCCTCTATGAATAGTAGCTTATCCTCTATAATTGTTCGTAACCCATCGACTTTCAATCTGTTAAGTAGCCGTGGAGGAGGAACTACTGGTAGCACTGAGATCACAGTCGGTGCCGGAGCTGGCACTGTATCTGCTGTAGGAGAAGGGGTTATTGGAGCTCTAGATGAGTTTGGGTGAGACCTAGCACGGATCTCCAATTGCCTAGACTGTAGGGGCTGGTCATCATCCGGCTCAGAGAGTTCAGCTTGGGAGTCAACAGACTCTCTTTCCCTGTTGGAGTTGTGATCAAGGGTCTCAGATACGGGCCTCTTGCCCTTGCCCTTGCCTCCCTTAGGAGGTGTCGTATTTCCCTTTTTAAGGGGATTGGCTTCCCATTCATTTATCACTATGCCCCGTGCTCTTTTACGGGGCTGCATATCGAGGTTGGTTCTAGCCATATCTGCAAAAACACAAAAAATAGTTAGATTCATTTTAAGAAAAGTTGAAAAATGGATGCAAACAGACTCGCCAAATAGATCGGCGAGTCGTCGAATCACTTTGGCAAGCCAGATCCGGTTCGCCGAAAGATTTGACTAAAAAATTCTCAAAAAAAATGGCATGTCGGCGATGGGAAGGGCCTTTCGGCGAGCACAAACCAGCATGCTGAAAGTTACAGTATATTTTAAGGGTTAGGGGCGTAGAAAGGGCGATTAAATAAGACCTTTGGTGAGTCACCGAGTGCACTCGCGGCACTCAGGCTTCTCACCGAAAGTTACAGAATCAAAAGCCTTAAAAACCAAGAAATTAAAGGTGAGCAAGGGGGATTCAGCGAACCGCCGAGTGGTTCGGCGAGCTCGACCCAGCTCGCCAAACTGCCCAACGTACCTACTTTCTACCCCGACTTCCAAAATCAACCCCATAGCCCCCGAAAAGAAAATCAAACCACACACTAGTTCAATTAGACTAAGACCCATAAGACCCATGCCCCCAGGATACTCAGACTTCTCCCGATTTGGCCAAATTTGGCCATTTGACGACTTTAGCCCTTAAGAATGACGTCAACCGCTCCATCATTGGGCAAAGCACGTCATTTGGCACAAATGTGGGTTACTCAGACTTCACCCAACTAGACTCAATAACAGCAAAACACAACCCAACAAGATTTTGATCAATTTTAAGTACAAAATTTTGGGAAATCAACAATTAGGTAATATAGGCAAGACTATGAATTCAAAACAGGCAAACAAGCACACATTTATGATTCAGAGAGGCCCAACACACATCACTAAGATAAAAACAATTGCAAATGAGTAAAAATTTATAAATACTAGTTCGGGGTTTGGAAAAACCAACCTTTAATACCGAATAAATGAGTTGAAATGCTAGGCGGCAAAGATATCCAACTCCGAACACACAATCGATGACTAGAAAGCAGTAATAAAGCAAAAATACGGGAAAATATAGTGTGGGTGTGAGTTTGGAAAGTTATGAATCCTAAACCCTTTTCCATACATTCAACTCGAGAGGGTGAATGGACTAAAGCATAGGTTGTTCTTATTTTGCATGCTTGTCGATGTTCGAGAGAAATTAACTTGATTCGGGGTAAATTGTTTGAGAGAAAGTTTACCTCCTTTATAGTTTAGCTTATTCACTAATATACAACTATTTCCTAACAGTTGCAATTACCTATTTGTCTACAATAGCCTATAATTGAATCACATCCCAAGAACCCGTCTCATTATTGTCATTTTTGTATTTTTTTGTTGCTGCTATAGTTGATAATTAAAACCAAACCCATTTATTTGGCATTCGCGTCACACCCTGATTTGAATTATGATTTTATTCGATAATGTCTATTCATATGACGGATTTGAATATGTTCACACTTTACTCTTGAATCTTAAACACGTACCACTCCCTGTGGGATTTTACCCCAACTCATTTAGTTGGGTTATTATACTAATTAACGATCGTTGACGCTTAGAATTGGATGAATTGTCTTTGAAACGTTATTAATCAAAATGGCACCGCTGCTGGGGAGTGGTGTTGGTTAAGATTCACTGGTTGAGTTGAATTTTGTTCTTTTTAGTCATAGTTGAATCTACTTACTTTTAGTTTTGATTTGTGTGTTGCTGTTTTGAACAGAAGAAAGGAGCATGTCTTGTAGCAACGATGGCTCAATGGACCACCCTCCTTTGAGATTGATGATTCTCAGGGATAACATCCTAACTTTCAATCAATTAAAGGGTGAGACTATTCATGAGTTGTGCCCAAGATTTAAGGAACTATTGCAATAGTGCCCAACTCATGGAATTCGAGACAAGATGCTACTGGAATGCTTCTATAGAGGTCTTGTTCTTGAGAATAGAGGGGTGGCTGACCAAATTTCTCCGGGTGGTCTCACACGACTACTCTATGCAATAGCAGCCCAACTTCATGATCATATGGCCAAGACCAACAAAGAGACTGAAAAAGACCAAATTTTGGCCACACTGTTGACTCAACTAGATCTCGTGGTCAAACAGATTATGGAATTAGAGGTACCATTCAAAAATAAAGATCGGTACATTCCCCTTTCACGAGCGGATAAAGCTCAAGGAGTACGAGGGTGGACAAATAGAAGAGATACTCTCACTCATTCTCCACAAAGTCGAAGAACACGATAGAGTGTTGAATGAGATTAAAGAGAATGTCTCACTGCTGAATCAGATGACTGATTCTCATTCCATGTTGATTCAGCTACTGGAGACCAAAATGGGTCATGTGTTGTCTCGTCTTTACCCCACAAGTCAAAATTGAGTGGGGACTTGCGTCGTGCCATGACGTTAACTAAGGCGTTGCTTGGGAGGCAACCCAAGTTTTATTTTCTTTCTTTTTTCTTTTGAAATAATTGTGTGTTGATTGTGCAGGTTAAATAGTAGAGTGTGTTTGAAAAGTGGTGATTGGTGAGCAAAATGTCCAGTCGGCGACTCGCTAAAGAGGTCGGCGAGCCCGACTTGGACTGTCGTTGGACTCAAAAAATTCTAATATATTGGTCAAGTGGAAGAGAAGAAAATGGTAGAGAGATTCAGCATGGTGCTCACTGAACCTCCGTAATATCTAAGAAGTCAAATCTTATGTCGGTTATATAGAACACCAACACATAGAAAAAGGGCTGAAGAAACCAGTTCATGACTTAACATCGGTAGAATGCTACCTCCAATTCCCTGTATGGCCTGGCCTGCCTGGCCTATTAAGTAAGTTAGTTAGAGATCGAAACTGGACCTGAGAGAGACTAGACTTCTAGTAAGAGTAGGTGCGCCTTGAGTTGAGGAGAGTTGTTCACAAGCAGTGGTTATGAGCTCTTTCTTGTTTCGGTTCAGAAGAGGTTGCGCACCTTCAGTTGCACTAGTGGATTGAATAACCTTTTTTTTTAGTGCCAACAAAGTGCATGTGTTCTTGGTTAATAAAAACACAAGTATAGGCTGGAGGACTGATACTATAAGTAGGACAAAGGCCTTCATAGAGAAATGAAAGGATTTTTTGAGCATTTTTCCACTTATCCAAGGAATCCCTTTCTTGACATTTGTATTTGAGAGAGAGAGCTATGCTTAGGTCGGTTCCTTCAATCAACTTTTTTTGTAAGCCAAAAGTTCCCCCAAAAAAAAAGAGACTAAATTTCTTCCACCTTCCCTGTACGAGTAGTGAAGAAGTATAGATTTAGTTGGTTGTTGACCAACGGAAAGCATGGGATCAAAAAAGGAAGAATTTACGCAATTTCTTTTCTAAGAAAGAGATCATAGTGATTGATGGATATTTCAATCCGGCAAAATGGAATTGGCGTGTACCAATTTGGGTCAAATTAATAAGCTTACGACCACTGAACAAACTTGGTTGACGAACATAGTTTATGCGCCGCTAATGTAGCAGCTTGTCGAGCATTTGGCAAACTCACACCATCCATTTCAAATAGGATTTGTCCCCTTGACACACGAGCAATCCAACCCGTAGGATTTCCTTTTCCTCTTCCCATTCTTACTTCTGTAGGTTTCCTGGTAATAGGGATATCTGCGAGAACTCTTACCCATATAGTCCGAGAAGTGAGAGCACTAGGTTGGAAGATGCTGGTTCGAGAGGACCTGGAAAAATACTAGTAAGAAGGAGGCTAGTTTGCTAGGTTGTAGATATTTTCCCTTATTCTTTAGTTAGAAGAACTGGTAGCTACCCCGATTCACACCAAGTTCACTTTGTCGGACATGGAGAAGGCTCCAAGGATTACCTTGGCTGCGAGTTAAATGATCGAACATCAACAATGACAATCACTTTACTAACAACTAGAATGATAGCAAAATGGCTTCAGGAAACTGCTAATACTAGAGTAGAGGGATTGGAATGATTGCAAGACCCTCACTTCCAAGACTGGACGGTTACCTTCAAAAAAGAGGAAGAGAGGGAAAGGCCCCACGCGGTTAAGAAGTTGAAAGAGAAGCTACTGGGCATCCTCACTGACGCTATTTAGTTATTCGGGATCAGAATTCCCACTAGAGAAGACGGGAATTGAGTCATGTCAGGGTGATCCCTGTATTGTATTAGCGAGAGGCAGAACCCTTCTTTCTTAATCAGACGATTTCTCTCATATAATGTATGATTGATCAAAGTCTGGTATGTAGAAATCAGGATTTAGTTTCCATCAACTGGGTAAGATTGATTTCGTCTTTACAAAGGTCCAAATTTAAAAATCTCAAAGACCCACTTCCAATTTCTCAAAAGTGAAAAACTTCAATTCATCAAAGCTAAGGAAAACTGGTCTCAATACTCAAAGTTCAATATCCAAAAACTTAGAACTGAAAATTCAATAATAATCCTCTAAAATGATAAAAGATACTAAACTAAAATGTTCAAAAATGTATTTATAGTCGCCAAAAATATGTTGTGGAGGGCCAAAAATATGTTGGTCAACTCCATCGCCTTTTTGCCTTGGCCTTCAGCATCCTCCAAGTCTGTAACTTTGGGCAATCTAACTCTGCAACGCGGAATCACTCGGCGATCCACTGACTGCTCCTTTCTCTCGCCAACTTGGTTCTTTCCTTCAGGGCTTAGCACACTGGAACTTTAGGTGGTCAAATGGCCACTTGGCGATCACCAGGCTCTCTTTTCTTCCTTCTTTCAGCTCATTTCATTCATTTTTGCAAATTAGTGTCCTTGTTTTGTTCCTCAATCCAAATACCTGGAAATCAAGAATTTTACATTAGTTGTTGGCACAAAATAAGTATTTGAGTACACTAAATCTATACAAATAAAGCCCTAAATGAGTCCAAATCTCTGACTCATCAATTCAAATACCTGGTTTTCTGTACTTTCCAACTCCCAATTGACTTATGCACTTCCAAGATTTTACACTATCTCTCCTTTGGAAACATTCGTCCTCGAATGAGATGATATTAGGCATGAAAATGGTAGAGAATTATCTACAACCCAACCGTCCAACATGAATGCAAAAAAACACATAAAACTAAAGGAGTAACTAACTCCAAGCTAAAACATGAAGTTTAAAACTGATTTCACGAATATGCATGCACATGAAAACATGAGAATAGTTGAAACACATGAATCCAAAGAACACATAGGAGGAACGACTACCTCATGCTGAAACTGAATAAGAAGGATAGAGATAGGGATACTTGGACATCATATCAGCTTCGGCCTCCCAAGTAGTATACCCTCAACAAATAAATTCCTTCAAAGGAGTATTATTGAAGCAACTTCTTTGTTTCTCAACTTATGAACCTTACTGTCAATAATCTTAATTGGAACTTCTTCGTAAGAGAGACTTTCCTTCACACCGATTCTCTCCAAACACACAATTGTAGTCAGATCACCAATGTATTTCTTTAAGAAAGACACATGAAATACTGGATGTACAAACGCAAAATCTAAAGGTGAATCCAACTCATAAGCCACATTACTGAAATACCTCAAAATATGATATGGGTCTACATAACGGGGACTAAGCTTTACTTTCTTACCAAACCTTTCATCCCTTTCACGGGTGAGATTTTCAAGTAAACTCAATCATAAATGACAAATTCAAGGTGTCTCTTCATCACATCCATATAAGATTTCAGTCTACTCTGAGTCTTTCTCAACCTATCCTTGATAAGTCAAACTTTTTACATAGCCTCGTGAGCTAACTCGGGCCATATCAAAGCCACCTCACCAACTTCAAACCAACCAATATGATACCTACACCTCATCTAGCTTTAAATAGAACCATTTGAATACTCGAGTGATAATTATTATTATAAGCAAACTCAATCAAAGGCAAATGATTATCCTAATTACCTTTAAAGTAAATCACACAAGCTCTCAACATATCCTCTAAAGTCTGAATAGTCTATTCTGCTTGACAATCTCTCTGTGGGTGAAAAGTTGTGCTAAGCTTAACTTGAAAACCAAGACCCTTCTGAAATGATCTTCAAAACTAAGAGGTAAAGTGGGGACCTCTATCAGAAATTATGGATAAAGGGACACTGTGCAACTTAACCATATCCCAGATATAAAGCCTAGCATAATCCTCGACTGAATAAGAGGTTTGTAAAGGAAAAAATGCATTGATTTAGTAATTCAATCTACAACCACCCAAATATAGTCATGCTATCAATGAGTGGGACATAAAGCTGTAATAAAGTTCATATTCAAATCTTCCCCCCTTATAAGTAGGGATGCTAATATCCCGAGTCATACCACCTAGTTTCTGATGCTCAACTTTCACTTAATGGCAATTCAGACACTTAGCCTCAAATTCCACAATATCCTGAGTCATCTTATTCTACCAATAGACTTCATGTAGATCACGACACATCTTAGTGGCTCCTGGGTAAATAGAATATCGAGATATGCCTTAACTCATTAATATTCGGAACACACAAACACTCCACAATTCTTGTTTGACTCGGAAATTGGTCCATTTCTATTTTAAGTGTTTTTTGTGTCTAAAAGTCTGTACTAACATTGTGATCCTATTCTTGATAGTATGGCAGCTTTGGAGGCTGTTTGGAAAGGAAAATCCCTGAGCTTGTGATTTGTAGCGCGCGAGGTCGACCTATAGGTAGGCTACAACTTTCTTTCTATATAGACTGAGCTGAATTGCGTAAATTTATGTTGAATATAGTGAATTGAGAGTGGTTACCTAGTTATTCTTACCTCTTTTCATAGATACCATGTTTTAGGATTGATCATCACTATTTCGGGGGTAGTACCATGCTAGTTGGGGTTTCTTGTACGTTGTTGCATGTTGTTGTGAATTACTTGTGTTGTTACTTGTTATTTGAAGCATGTTTAAACTTAGTATAGGGTAGACTAGTGTTGTCTTAGACTCGAGAGACTTTTAGCTTTGTTTTCATCTCCGACGTCATTTCGGACGGACTAGGTCATTGTAGATGGAAATATTAGACTTGAGTATGATAGTATGAGCCTTAGTCTAAGAGTTTTTGCATCTTTGTAGACTTTCTGCCTTATCTCTCTATCTCTGTGGTTCCGATACGCTACTGAAGGTTGTGTGCCTTCTTGCGATTGGAGTGTTTCCGACTTGGATCCTTTTGTGATCCTTTGTGAGTTTATGTTGATCCATGATAGCTTGGAGCTTACTTGAGATCCTCTTCAGAGTCTACACGCCCCCAGAGCACTCTTGCTATTTAGGCGTCTTACTCCCCTAGGAGTGGATTGGCTGGCTGAGCGGCCTTAGTACCTGAGATTCTCTTCAAAGTCGACACACCCCCAGGTCACTCTTGCTAGCTGGGCGGCTTACGCCCCTGAGAGTGGACTGGTTGGCTGGGTGGCCTAGATTGATTGTCACTTTTTCTAGTTGGGCTAGGAGTTGTCTGGATATGATGGTTACTTAGGTTGGGAGCCCGACTTTCGGTTCGTGGTTCTCTTCTCTCATTAGACTTAGCTATTTTGTGTACATGTCGAGCTTATGGCGGTCTGTTTGGGTTTTATTTAAACTTGCGCATGAATGTACCTTTTGGCCTTATGAGGTCCAGCTATGTTTACTTTATCTAAACTTAAATTTACTTTTTGTATGCTCGTGTGCTTTTGTTTCATATCTGCTTTGACCTCTATTTGTATTTAGATTATCTATTTTCAATTATTATTTTTTACTTTTCTTGCTCAGTCAGCCTTATGATGCCTATTGAGCACCTTTGTTTTGGTACACATGCTACACTCTACATCTTTTTTTGTGATGCAGGTCCTAGTACCAGCTACCAGCGGTGATCATTTGTGCCATCTGTAACATCTCGCAATTTGAAATAGCTAGGAAGAAGCTAAGAACTTGAAATAATCATTTTTGGAAATAGTGACAAATCTGGAAATTTGTTTAAGTTAGGAAAAGTGAGTTTTTGGTCAACTTCAAATGGCCATAACTCCTAGCTTAGGATGAGTTAGGTCTACTTCCAGATATGGTTGGAAATCTCTTGGAAGTATCTTTCCAATGCCACCGAGTTGGCGCTATTCCGAGTTCATATGAGTAAGTTATGCCCTTTGGAAGTTGGGCTGTTGGAATAATAAAATGTCCAATCCGGATTTTTAAGGGGTATTTTACTCTTTTCCTTGCCCTATTATTTTAATCCATTTTTAAGAGTTTAATATGGGTCAAATCAGATTTTAGTCAGTTTTAGAAATTTGGAAATTTACGCTAGGGCTTGGAGAAAGGAGAAAAGAGGAGAAAGAAGAAGAAAGGGCAAGATTCATCAAGATCGATCCATTTAGTTGTGGTTTTCGCCAAGGATTTATTCCTACCAGGTATGTGAGATCACATAGCGTTGGGTTTGTTCACCCACGCGCCAAACATGATTCAATTCAGCAAAATATGTTTGATTTGAAAGTAAATCCTTTGAGTTCTTGATGCATAGTTGAAAGTTTCGTTGAATTCTTGTGGGTTGTATTGTTGGAGTTTCTTGATGATTTGATTCATGTTTTCGGGTGAAAATTTTGAGTTGAATCTATTGTATATTGAGGTTACTAATGACTCTAAGTGTTTGGGGAAAGAACCATTGAAGTTTAATCAGAGATTTTCTGGGCAAGGGCTTGGGGCGCCGCGCCTGCCAAAGCGCCACAAAAGTTCCTCTAAACTTTGGCCTCTGGCGCGTCGCGCCAGCCAGAGAGCCACAAAAAGTTCTCTGAACTTTGAGGGTTGGCACCCCGCGCCTCTCAGAGCATCAGGGACGCCAGTTCTCCCCATTCATTCCCCACATTTTCGTACTTGTTCCTTAGAAATGTACCTATGTTTTCTAGTCGATTCCAACACTCTAAGGTACAGCTAAACATCATGAAATCATCCATAAACATGAGATCATTAACCTTGAATCCATAATCTAATTCAAGAAAAGTTAGGATCAAAGTCAAGAGAAGTTAAGAGTCAAGTCTAGAAGTTAAGAAGCAAGTCAAGCATAGTTTTTAAAGTTTTCAAAAGTCTTTAACAAACGTTTTAACTTTGTTTTAAGACTAAAGTTTCAAGTAAAGCAAAGAGTAGAGAATTGAGTTCATTTCTCAAAAAGCTATAAGGGAACTAAGTATTCCCAAAGAGTTTATAAATGTTTTCACATTTGAGCAAGAAAAGGAAACATCGATTCCAAGAGAGCTTTTAAGCTAAGTTTTGAGTAATTATCTCAAACTAAAGAAAGAAGTTGTTTTAAAACATATGAGCTAAGTATATTTTTGGGAGTAGTATTGAGCACCGATATGGGGATACGAGTTCATATTAACTCAAGTCTCCATAAACCATGTAGCTATCATGGGTATTAATGGGCCATACTTTTTAGATGATCACATAAGTTAATCTAGTGGATCCACTAAGTTAAGTAGTTCTATATGACGGCAAAGTATAGGACAGTCTGGCAGCGTGATGGTAAGAACGTTGTATCACCACTTAGGCTCATAGTGATGGTTGTCGGTTAGAGAATCTCCCACAGAAACCATATTATTTTCTTATATGAGTAAAGTTGAGTTTGTTACTGCTTTATCTTTAACAAACTAAGTTGGTTGCAACTGTTTTATAAGCTTTATTTATATTGGATGTGCTTCATTTCTTTATATTTGAGTTAAGTTATTCAGAAGTTGAGAAGAGCCCTTTCAGAATCCTTTTAAGCCTATATCTTGTTTTAGCATTTCAACTCACATACTCGTACATTCAATGTACTGATGCCAGTTGGCCTGCATCTTATTATGATGCAGACGCAGGTAACCAGGATCAGCATACAGTGCCTCGTTGATCCAGCTTGAGCATTCAGAGTCTGTTGGTGAGCCTCATTGCATTCCGGAGGACTCCTTTATTTGCTTTCTAGTCTTTCAGATGTTAGGATGATCGGGGGTCATGTCCCGACATCCCTCTTTGTTTTAGAGGCTTCGTAGACAGTTAGTAGTCAGATGTCTTTACATTGTCATTTCATATGTTAAGACTTGAGTTGTCATTTTGGCCAAGTTGAATGTTGACTTTTAAACATTCTAAGCTATTTGACTAAGTTATTTGAGTAAGTCAATTTGATCATTGTATTAATGTTTTAAGTCTTCCGCTGAGTCAGTAAGTCATGCCAAGGGTTCGCTTGAGGCCAGCAATGGTGTTCGAGTGTCAGTCTCGCTCAGGGTGTAGGCTCGGGGCGTGACACCATCTTTTGTAGCTTTTAGATATCAGAGACGAGGGTGAGCACTTGGTGTCCTAGATCAACCTGTATTCTTCTGTATATATGCTTAGCTAGTCTTTTGACTTTGAGACGACTTGTTGTGGTCCACTTTTGGGACTTGTATTTGTTCATATTAGATAACTTTGTACTCGTGACTTCCAAGTTCTGGAGAGATTCTAGTGTATATAGATTTTGGTTTGCTTTCGTTATTGTCTTGTTTTTATTGCTAGTGTAATTATTGTCTAGTTCTACCTTTATACTCACTACTTGTCGTTCTAGGTACGGGGTTGACTTACCTACTTGTGGGTTATAGTAGGTGTCTTCATGACTTGAAAAATTGGATCGTGACAAATGCGTACCCATAACTCATAAATTTGTATAAAAGCTTAACCGAGAGATTCTAAATCGTAAAAACAACAACAAAGCTAAAAGATCATAACATTTGATCAGTAAAATGCAAATTCATAGCTCAGAAATTCGTAAAGATGCTTAACACAAATCCTAACTCGTAAATCAACAACTAACTCGAATAGAAAGACAACCCACAAAATGATCGTAACATTTTATCTGTAAAATGCAAATTAACTTGTTAACTCGTATAGAAAGACAGATAATCAAAGAAGCTTAATTAGTTAAATTTGGTCCTTAACTAAAAAGAAGAAATTCAGATGGGAAGAAAAGAGCTCCATAGTTATAATCACACTCCAATCCACTTAAGTATAATCTTTTCAGCCCTCTCTCTTCAGCTTCCAGATATCACTCTCACCTCTCGCCGGCGATCTCCCTCTCACCTCTCGCACTCGTCAGTAGTAACAGATTTCCGTCGGCAGCAAATATGGCTCCACCAAAATCCGTCCGTTCAATATCTCAACAAGCCTTCGATGAATTGGTGAAGGAAAATATTGAAGATCTTGGAATGGATTCCACTGAAGCCCTTGAAGACGCTATTCAAACCCTAACTCTCCAAGGCGTTGATCTCTCCGGTATTCTCTGTTAAAATTATTTGCATTTGTAGTAATTACTATCAACTACCTCTGTATATATTCCTTTTTATTAGATTTGTTTACTGATTACTGAATTTCATCTTTTACAGAAAAAAATTACTGTTTGATTCTCTAAATTTCATGTCTATTGCGAAACGGAGATGTAAAACTGTAACCAGATTAGATGACATTGGGCTTTATAAATGCTCCAGTTTGTATATATTGTGAAAGACTAAATCTTACTTCAATCTGTTTTATGTCCGCACTCAGGGATTGTGACTAGCATTTTGGGTTCTGGGGAGGAAAATCCAGTAATTCAATCACTTGAGAAGCTGAAGGAATTGGATCGTGATTGGAAGCAGGGAGGCGGGGATGAGACTGATGTGAAGGAAATTATTGAATGGTTAGATAAATTGAATGATGCGTGTAATGTTGATGGATCAGGAAATGCTGCTATAGCAACTAAGAATGGTGCTATAGAATTGGTGTGTTCGATATGCGGTAAACTTGGGAGCGAGGGCCTTGTTTCAGCTCTGAAGACATTGGTTTCCTTACTTCATGGTATGATACATATATTACGTATATACAATAATGTTTCCTGAGGGAATGACTGTTAGTGGAATTTGATGTGTTCTGTGGGTTTGGGGATTGATTATGTTACTTGTTGGTTACTTTAAAGAAGAAGAAATAATAGATAGTTTGATGCATGATGAAATACGTCCTTTGTTTCTCTAAGTCACGAGCTGTCAGGTTTTCAGTACATGATACTTATTTTCTTAGTATTTTATATTGGCTGAAAATTATGATTCTAGTTCTTGTTTTTAATGGAACACTTTAGTTTTGGTGATTTACTACAAATGCCGTTAATTAGGTTAGATTTGTCAATTTTGTTTCCTTTTTTTCCCGTTCAGTTGTTGTAATTTACTATAGGCATGCATCTAGCACCAAAATAAAATGAAGGTTTGTAAGCTAATCCTGCTTTAGAGAAAGCAAATCCTAGCTCATACTTCTCATATCAAGTATTATATGTTAGTACATAATTTGGATCACTAGGACTCTTTTGTTGCAAATCTTTCAGCATTTATGTACACCTTTCATGCATCACTAGCAGATATAGAGAATGAAAAGATTATGCATAGTGCGCTGGTGTACTATTCTGAAACTTGTGATGCAGAAATCTCTCAAGATCATAATGATAAAAAAAAAGAAATCTGTCAACATCCTACTTTGTAGTTTGTTATGAAATGACATACATGACTCAGAGGGTGTTGGGACTTTTCGGCTTATCTACGCGTTTAATAGAATTAAAAATACTAATAGTAGCTTATAAATTAAACAAGCCAAAATCCAGAAGTTCATTACTCTCAACTTATGATTTGTCAGGTTGTAAGCACTTTTGGTTTGACCAATTTTTTTTACTATTTTATCCCTAGTATTAATTCATATCCCTGAAATATCCTTACTGCAATGATGGTATTTTGGAGAAAACTGAAAAGAAGCTCTCTGGATGGAAGGCTCAATATCTTTCACTTGGAGGACGATTGATCTTAATAAACTCTGTTCTCGATTCTCTGCCCACTTATGTGATGTCTCTATTCCCAATCCCAGGAAAAGTAGTGGAAAATCTGGATAAGCTAAGGAGAAAATTCTTATGGCAAGGCAACAAGGATGGAAAAGGCTATAGCTTAGTAAACTGGGAAACTGCTCTACTTAGCAAAGACAGAGGGGGGCTGGGAATTAAGAATTTGAAACTACAGAATGAGAGCCTATTGAAGAAGTGGTTGTGGAGGTACACTGAAGAGAGAAATTCCCTGTGGAAAGAGGTGATCATAGCAAAATATGGTGAGTTAAACCCTTGGTGTACAGAGATCACAACAGAACCTTATGGTGTGGGTGCATGGAGATCAATTAGAAACTTGTGGTCACAAATGGAGACAAATTTATATATCAAGGTGGGAAGTGGCACTAAAACAAAATTTTGGAAGGATGTTTGGATAGACCAATCCCCTCTTAGAGATCTCTTTCCAGGTCTCTTTCAAATTTGTGGAAATCCTGATGCCAATGTTGGCGATTGCTGGACTGAACAGGGCTGGGATCTAGTTTTTAGAAGACTTCTCAATGATTGGGAGGTGGAAAGGGTGGCTGAGATATTAGGGATGCTAGGCGGAGTGACCATCAATGCAAATGCCACAGACAGGATGTTGTGGAAGCACAGCAAAGATGGCCTCTTCTCAGTCAACAGTGCTTACAGAAGAGGTCTCCAGGTGATGGCAGGGAGACCAACACACCTCTGGAACTATTTTTGGAAGGGGGATATTCCTACAAAAGTGAAATGCTTCACTTGGCTAGTGATAAAGAGAGCTTGTTTAACACAAGAAGTACTTCAGAAGAAGGGTAGACAGCTGGTCCCTAGGTGTTTTTTATGCAATTTGACAAGTGAAACTAACAGCCACCTCTTCTTGCACTGTAATTACACTGCTCAAATCTGGAATTTGTTCCTTAGCATCTCAAATCTGAATTGGACAATGCCAGAACGTACATCAGACGTGTTGAAGAGCTGGGTAAGGAGAGGGGGTACCAAGAGCCAGAAGAGATGGTGGAGGTTAATACCATCATGTATATGGTGGTCAATCTGGAAGGAAAGGAACAGTAGATGTTTTGACAATAGATCCAATTCCATACACAAGGTCAAATGGAATTGTATAGTATCTCTACTTTTTTGGTGTAAACAGTTGTGTATAGTAGATACAGATCAGATTGTAGATTTGATAGGAAGTTTGTAATTGACACTTTTTGGTGGTGGCCAGCATGCCCTTAATGCTGAAGAATACAACCTTACCAGTTTCAAAAAAAAAATAAAAAAATATCCTTACTGCAATGAAACCCCTAACCCTGTGCATGATTTCACTCCCTCACCTTTTACACGATTTCTGTCATAGCCCGGGTACCATCAAGAGCAATCAAGGTTCTTAAGAAGCTCTGTACGTTGAAAGTGATCTGATTGATTTTGTGCTAAAGGATTTTGTTTTGCAATATTTGAATTGAAGAACTCATATACATATATGTTATACACTTGCTGAGAACAAAAAAAAAGGTAAGAAGAAATGACAGTGGAGAGTTAAGAATATGAGTCTATCAACATTGATGTCAAGTGCTTGTTTCTTTTATGCACTTATTTTTTGTGTTATTTAAGTAGGTTTTTTTACTAACAAATTTTACTCAAATTATTAATATCAAATTTTAGCTTTTCATTAAATAATTTTTTATATTTATCAACAAAGAATGAGACGTAAATAATTTTATATTTGTTTCAATCTGAAATGTTGAATCTTGTAAAAATCATGTTTTATTAGTGTAAATGGTTTTAAGGCTGTTTAAGTCATTTAAACAGAAATAAGTGCATATGGACACTTTTATACTAAGTACTTCAATGGTATATTATCAATTTTAGCGCTTTATTCTAATACGTAATTGCTTATTTATTCAATTAGTTTCAACACTTAAGTATTTTTTGGCACTTAATACTTATCAACTACTTTAAATCAGCTAAGCCAAACGGGCTCTCATATTCCTACAATGCCAATTTGACTTTCGTATTATTTTGGTTGAAATTTCGGATAGTTCTGCATTCTCAGTAGATGGGAGAGCTGATATCATCAATGGAAAATGTCTAATATGCATAATTGTATTGTGTGCAGATCTACAGAGCACTGAAATATTTAGGGAGACTAATGGTCCAAAGATGGTTATGAATATCCTAAACAATAGGAAAGAAAACTTAAGCATCTTGAACAGTGGATTCGCTGTTGTTTCTGCCGCTGCAACTGGGAATGAGGTCCTCAAGGAGGCATTTATGAACTTGAAAATTGATGAGCTGATTCTTCAATGTCTAAGAGAATTTAGTAGGGGGAGCATTCCTTGTTTATATGATGCTGTACGAGTCCTGCTAACCTCTGATGATAATCGTGTTGTGGCCTCTGAAGTAAGTGAACATTTATAGTAGTTATTGTTATTTGATGTTAATTGCTCATCAAAATCAGAATTCTGATACAGGTGGAATAACTCACATGGACAGAGTCATGCAATGTATTTTGTTCCATAATAAGTTTCAGATCAGGCTAATTTTTTGACTGAACAGGATAAATAGGACCTGTGACCTGGACTAGTCTATAATAATTTCCCGAAAGCACCACTTTATTTACTGGGTGAGCAGTTGATCAAGTTGTATGGTTGCATCGATCAATCACGTATGACCAAAGAAATTCAAACATTCACCACATGAACTATAGAAAACCTGAAGATTTCTCACTATTTTATATTTCTGGACAACCCTGATTTTATCACCTAATAAGAGTTGCATTATCCTAGTTGTCCATCATATTGAGCAATATTTTTAAGTTTTTCTTTTTTGATAGGTAATGTAAATTTATTAAATATAGAACCAAGAAGGTACTTTGAAGTACAAAGTAAATTGTTAGATTTAACTTCTTTTGTGGCAAACTAAATGGCACAGATTGCTTTCATGATTTAATGCTTTGACCAGTTTTCCTTTATTATTTGGTTATTCTTTAAAAGTGAAGATATGCAACTTCTCTTCTTAATTCTAATGTCAATTTTTTTTTAATGAATCTTAAGCTTGTTCGAATTAATTCTCAAGCAACTATACTTTCATATGTGGAGAAAAATATTTTTTAGTGGATCCAGTATTGCTGATCAAATGATTGAACTACAGATCCATGATCCTTGACTCCAGATAAACCATTTATACGTTCTAATGGAGGAGGCTGTATTAATAATGGATCTTTAACTGCTTATCCTAGATCCAGTTATTATTGATTTGTGAATGTTCTGGTTTATCAAGATATCAACTGGGCTGGGAGTTGGTTGAATTGTTAAGGTAGGCAGACCTGGATAATTAAGAAAGTATATGGCTATATCAGCAATGATTGAATTTCTTACGTTGCTCTAACGCATGCTCTAAACAGTAAGACGTTCTGTAAATGTTATTGTTCTTAACTGTAGGTTTATGGGTATGCCAGAAGGTTTGCAAAAATAGGTATTGTTGAAGCACTTGTTGATTCACTTCATGATGGGATCAAGGCGCCTAGTCTGGTGTCTGCAAGTGTTGCTTTAAAAGCTATTGCTGTTAATGTAAGTACTGAATAATATATGAAATAACTTGAAGACACAAGGAATATGTTAATTAAATACTTTGCACTTTGCATATAAGCATTCTTAAACCCCTTAATCTGAAATCTTCCTTGCATCTATTTAAAATTTATCATCCCTATTATAGTTGACATTTTGAGCTCATTACAGAATTCGGAATGTAGCGCTCTTGTAATTATGTTTCAACACTTGTTTCTGGAGTCAATATACTCTTTAACAGTAAAAATAAGTACATTATCTCTGTTAGAATAGAAATAAGTATTTCCTACTTAGAATAGAAATAAGAATAGGAATAGGAATAGGAATAAGAATAGGAATCCTAGTTGGAAAAGGATTCCAATGTAGTGTCTATAAATAGGGTCTCAATGTAACTATTTAGATACACAATTCAATAATATTTTTCGTATATATTTCTCACATGGTATCAGAGCATTGGTGAGAACAAACAAGTCACCGTATGTCTATGTCAATTTCCGGTGACTGTTGGGTCTGATTTTGTTATACTTTTTTCTTTCTGTGGGTGTTGTGCGAAAACCAACACCACCACGAGGCTCGGAAAGCCCCCGCGACCAAACCCCAGCCAAAACCACCGGAAAACACCACCCCACGCGCTCTCACGCGCCTATCGGAGGTGGCAGTTTCCGGCGAGATCTGTCTCACGCGCCGGCGCGTGAGGGCTTTTCTGATCATATTTTTTTGAGATTTTTTTGACAGTTGGGGTCGTCCAGCCAATCCGACCAGGCCCATACTGTTTTTGACCAGATCCGATCGCCGGAATTAGAGTTCCAGCTATTTCCAGGCAGTTTCTGGCGACTTTTCTTCGAGATTTGAATTTTCCGAGACAAATTTAGCATAATGTCTTTTGGGTGTGATGTTTTTGGTTCCAAAAATATGGGGATTGGAAGTTCTAGCCCTATAATCACTTCAGAACTTTTATTGGGAAGTTCAAACTATTTATCTTGGGCTTCCTCGGTTGAGTTGTGGTGCAAGGGTCAAGGTGTCCAAGATCACTTAACGAACAAGGCTTATGAGGTAGATGTAAAGGCAAAGACTAGTGAGGAAGATGCAAAAGCCAAAGCACAATGGGAGAAAGTAGATGCTCAATTATGTAGTCTCCTATGGCGTTCTATTGATTTCAAGTTGATGCCCTTGTTTCGCCCATTCCAGACGTGTTATACAGTTTGGGAAAAGGCTCGTGCTTTATACACTAATGACATATCTCGATTCTATGATGTGATATCTCGATTGACCAACTTAAAGAAACAAGAATCCGATATGTCTACTTACTTAGGACAGGTACAGGCAGTCATGGAGGAATTTGACACATTAATGCCAGTTACTACGAATGTGGAAAAACAACAAGAACACAAACAAACATTGTTTCTAGTTCTTACTCTTGCTGGACTTCCTCCTGATCATGATTCTGTACGTGATCAGATTTTAGCTAGCCCTACAGTTCCTACAATCGATGAATTATTCTCTCGTCTCCTTCGTCTTGCGGCACCTCCCAGTCACAAGGTAGTTTCATCACCCACTGTTGACTCATCTATTCTTGCATCTCAAACCATTGAAAAGCGTACATATCAATCTATGGAGAATCGGCGAGGAGGAGGGCGTTTTGGGAAACCTCGATCCAAGTGTAGTCATTGTCATAAGCCTGGACACACTCGTGATATATGTTATATTTTGCATGGTCCACCACCCAGTTATGATCCTATTGTTCTAAAGGAATATAATGAGTTCCTTCGAAATCGCGCAAGTAAACAGACATCTCCACCAGTAGCATATGGTGCTCAACCTAATCAACCATCCAATAATGCTCATATTGCTCAGACAGAATATGATGAGTTCCTTCAGTATCGTGCAAATAAGCAAACGTCTCCACAAGTAGTTTCGGTTGCACAACCTGATGTCTCTGTTGCGGGTAATTCTTTTGCTTGTGTGTCGCAATCTAGTACTCTTGGAACATGGGTCATGGACTCTGGGGCTTCTGATCATATCTCTGGTAATAAATCACTTTTATCCGATATTGTTTATTCACAATCTCTTCCAGCTATTACTTTAGCCAATGGGATCCAAACCAAACCAAAAGGGGTTGGAAAAGCCAAACCCCTATCTTCTGTCACCCTAGACTCTGTTCTTTATGTCCCTGGTTCTCCTTTTAATCTAGCATCTGTTAGTCGTTTGACGAAAGCCCTACATTGTAGCATAACTTTTTTCGATGATTTTTTTCTCATGCAGGACCGCAGTACGGGACAGATGATTGGAACAGGACATGAATCACAAGGCCTTTACTATCTTACCTCTTCAAATTCCTTAGCAGCATGCTCCGTTACAGATTCCCCAGATTTAATTCACAAACGTTTGGGACATCCGAGTCTATCCAAACTGCAAAAGATGGTGCCTAGTTTGTCTAGTTTATCCACATTAGATTGTGAGTCGTGTCAACTTGGGAAACACACTCGTGCTACGTTTTCTCGTAGTACTGAGGGTCGTTCAGAGTCTATTTTTTCATTAGTTCATTCTGATATTTGGGGTCCTAGTAGAGTCAGTTCCACCTTAGGATTTCGTTATTTTGTTAGTTTCATTGATGATTATTCAAAATGTACTTGGGTTTTCTTAATGAAAGATCGTTCTGAGTTATTTTCTATTTTCAAAAGTTTCTTTGCTGAAATACAAAATCAGTTTGGTGTTTCTATTCGTACTTTTCGTAGTGATAATGCCTTAGAATACTTATCCTCCCAATTTCGGGAGTTTATGACTCACCAAGGCATTATTCACCAGACTACTTGTCCATACACCCCTCAACAAAATGGTGTAGCTGAAAGAAAAAATCAGCATCTTATTGAGACTGCTCGTACTCTTCTCCTTGAATCCAATGTTCCATTGCGTTTTTGGGGAGATGCAGTTCTTACGTCTTGTTATTTGATAAATAGAATGCCCTCTTCTTCTATTCAGAATCAGGTTCCCCATTCCATACTGTTTCCTCAGTCACATCTCTATCCTATCCCTCCTCGTGTCTTTGGGAGCACATGCTTCGTTCATAACTTAGCCCCAGGAAAAGATAAATTAGCTCCTCGTGCCCTCAAATGTGTCTTTCTTGGTTACTCTCGAGTCCAAAAAGGGTATCGTTGTTATTCACATGATCTTCATCGATACCTTATGTCTGCTGATGTTACATTTTTTGAGTCTCAGCCTTACTATACATCTTCTGATCATCCTGATGTCTCTATGGTCTTACCCATACCTCAGGTTTTACCTGTGCCAACCTTTGTGGAATCTACGGTTACTTCTACATCTCCAGTTGTAGTGCCACCACTACTAACTTATCATCGCCGTCCACGTCCAACCCTAGTCCCAGATGATTCATGTCATGCGCCAGACCCTGCTCCTACTGCGGACTTGCCTCCTCCTAGCCAACCGCTTGCACTTCAAAAAGGTATACGATCCACTCGAAATACTAACCCACATTATACCTTCTTAAGTTATCATCGTCTATCATCACCCCATTATGCATTTGTGTCGTCTTTGTCCTCTATTTCCATTCCTAAGACTACAGGTGAAGCACTTTCTCATTCTGGATGGAGGCAGGCTATGGTTGATGAGATGTCTGCTTTACATAAGAGTGGTACTTGGGAGCTTGTCTCCCTTCCTGCAGGTAAATCTACTGTTGGTTGTAGTTGGGTTTATGCAGTCAAAATTGGTCCAGACGGTCAGGTTGATCGACTTAAGGCTCGCCTTGTTGCCAAAGGGTATACTCAGATATTTGGGCTAGATTATAGTGACACTTTCGCTCCTGTGGCTAAAATTGCATCTGTTCGTCTTTTTCTATCTATGGCTGCCGTTCGTCATTGGCCTCTTCATCAGTTGGACATTAAGAATGCTTTTCTGCATGGTGATCTTGAGGAAGAAGTCTATATGGAGCAACCACCTGGTTTTGTTGCTCAGGGGGAGTCTAGTAGCCTTGTATGTCGATTGCGCAGGTCACTCTATGGTCTAAAACAGTCTCCTCGAGCTTGGTTCGGGAAGTTCAGCACAGTAATTCAGGAGTTTGGCATGACTCGTAGTGGAGCTGATCACTCTGTGTTTTATCGGCATTCTGCACCAAGTCGATGTATCTATTTGGTTGTTTACGTTGATGATATTGTTATCACCGGTAATGATCAAGATGGTATCACCGATTTGAAGCAACATCTCTTTAAGCACTTCCAAACTAAAGACCTTGGCAGATTGAAGTATTTTCTAGGTATTGAGGTTGCTCAGTCTAGATCAGGTATTGTTATTTCTCAGCGCAAGTATGCCTTAGACATTCTTGAGGAGACAGGGATGATGGGATGTAGACCTGTTGACACTCCTATGGATCCGAATGTTAAACTTCTTCCAGGACAGGGGGAGCCACTTAGTAATCCTGAAAGGTATAGACGACTTGTTGGAAAGTTGAATTATCTCACAGTGACTAGACCTGACATCTCTTTTCCTGTGAGTGTTGTAAGTCAGTTTATGACTTCCCCTTGTGATAGTCATTGGGAAGCAGTTGTTCGTATTCTGCGATATATAAAGTCAGCTCCCGGTAAAGGACTACTCTTTGAGGATCAAGGCCATGAGCATATCATTGGATATACAGACGCTGATTGGGCAGGATCACCCTCTGACAGACGTTCGACATCCGGATATTGTGTTTTAGTAGGAGGTAATTTGGTGTCGTGGAAGAGCAAGAAACAGAATGTGGTTGCTCGATCTAGTGCAGAATCAGAATATCGAGCAATGGCGACAGCAACTTGTGAGCTAGTTTGGATCAAACAGTTGCTGGGAGAACTAAAATTTGGCAAAGTTGATAAGATGGAACTTGTGTGTGATAATCAAGCGGCTCTTCATATCGCATCAAATCCAGTGTTTCATGAAAGGACTAAGCACATTGAGATTGACTGTCACTTTGTCAGAGAAAAGATACTCTCGGGAGATATTGTTACGAAATTTGTGAAGTCAAATGATCAGCTTGCAGATATCTTCACCAAGTCCCTCACATGTCCTCGTATTAATTACATCTGTAACAAGCTAGGTACATATGATTTGTATGCATCAGCTTGAGGGGGAGTGTTAGAATAGAAATAAGTATTTCCTACTTAGAATAGAAATAAGAATAGGAATAGGAATAGGAATAAGAATAGGAATCCTAGTTGGAAAAGGATTCCAATGTAGTGTCTATAAATAGGGTCTCAATGTAACTATTTAGATACACAATTCAATAATATTTTTCGTATATATTTCTCACAATCTCTTTTATATCTGTGCACATGTCCACCCTGAAAGTGATAAACTGTTGATGATAATATAGATCTGTGCTGGCTGTAGTTGATCAAGTTTTTCCTGCAGCATTGTCATCAATTGAGTAATCCCGTTAGATGGGTTTATAAATCTTATAAATAGGAGATGGTTTTTGTCACAGGTCATCTTATCGACTTGCATAAACTTCCCGTGGCTAATAGGGAGAACTTTAATTTAATTGTGGATCCATTAGAAAAACTTGGGGGTAGGTTAAATGATGTTAATCAATCATTTCAGAAGCTAATTGTCACTCATCTTTTTCCTGAATGATTGCCACCTTAGTCCTAATACACAATGCCTACCTTGGCTTACACAATTAGGGGTTGTTTGGCATGATGTATAAGGAAAACAAAAGTTAATTTCTCAGACAGTCACTCAACTAATAATTTTTAGCTTGGAAAGTCACTCAACTTTGTTTTGTAACACAAAAGTCACTCAACTATTGTCATTTCATCTAGACATCTACAAAGTCCCTCAACCAATTCAAACACTATATTCTCCGTCGTTATATAATGCCACACATCCATAATTTGAATGGTAAACCTACAAGAAAAGTAGGATACAGGATAGAGCTACTATGAAAGGTAGGGTTAATAGTAAATAAAATTATTAAATAATAAGTAAAGACAAAATGAGAAAAAAAATATTAAGGTAACAATGCGATCACACCTTGATCATTACACAAAATGGGTGTATATGTCGTTATCTAACAATGAATTTAAACGATGCGAAACAATACAATTTCTGTAACAATCAAAACAAACATTGTATTTAAACTAACAATGCAATACAACGAGTAACAACCATCCAAACAAGGTGTTAAGCCAAACTTTTAAAAAATAAAAAGTGGTTCATTCCGGTTAAACAAAAAGCGGGTCAATTTAATGGTTAATTAAAATAATTTTTCTTTCCCAAAAAAAATGACTTGAAAATTTCCCTGCCAACAATATCTACCGAAAATGTCGTTGGAATTGGTTGAGTGATTTTGGAGGTGAAATGACAGTAGTTGAGTGAATTTGCTGTTACAAAACAAAGTTGAGTGACTTTCTGAGATAATTGTCATTAGTTGAGTGACTTTTGTGTTGCAAAACAAAGTTGAGTGACTTTTCTGTTACAAAATAAAGTTGAATGACGTTTTTGAGATAGAAGTTGTTAGTTGAGTGACCGTTTGAGAAATTAACTCAGAAAATAATCATGGTATATAATTTGTTATAACTTTATCCAATGCTTGGTTGTAATTTGAATCATGTATAATTTAACTCTTGTATAACTTAATACATCAATTGGTGTATTATTTTATACCACCAATAACATGGATCGAATCAATGTATAAGTATATATGGATAAAGTAGCAGAAGGACAAAACTACTATTATCTTTTTCCTAGAAATCAATGAAGGTCATGCATTCAAGAGTATAATTGTCAACTCGATACTTTTTAGTTTAAAAAATAAATAAACACTTTAAATCAAATCTTGTATCTCCAATTTTTGTGCAATTAACCAATCACATCCAACAAGAAATAATTTCTGGATTACTAATCCCTACATTATAATCCTCGTATAACTTGTCTTCAAACCAAACTTCCCCTTAAGGTAAGAATATCTTATGGAAGGTTCAGTGAAAAGTTGGATATCTTCCATCACATTTGAAGTGTTTCAAAGTAGGTCCTTAGAACTTTGCAAGTGATAGAAGCAGATAACAACCTTTATTTACAGATAAGTGTAAGTTTTGTAGTTGCCTTTCGGTTTCACTAATAACAAACTAATGCTTATAACAATTTTCCTGTAGTTAGTGACTTGCAACTTTGACTCAGTTGCTCCATAATTCCTAATTGTTAGCTGTCACTTTTGGATTCAGGATGATATATGCAGAGCTGTTGCTGAAAATGGTGGTATAGACGCAATTCTTCGATGTATAGATGACAGCAGTGAACAGGGTGAAAAAGTCGTAGCCATAACTTGCTGCTCCTTGTTATCTAAGGTGCAAAGTTTATTTACAACTTGAACTTAACTTTTCCTGTTTCTTCTTTCCTTGTGTTTGATTGTTATACTGGGGTGTGTAGTTTTGCATGTTTTCTGCTGAGCAGTTTTTATTATTGATCTATGAGAACTGATCTTATAAATAGTGTCTTGATATTTCATGATCCTTTATCATATGTATGGATGTACTTTAGAAGGCCCAATTGTGTCAGAATTTTTTTTGGGGGGAAGTGTACAGATGGCCCAATTTTGGGACCCCTATTTAAGGCATAGCCGAAGCTTTAAAGTTTTGTAAGTTTATCCACTTTTGAATCATCTTTGATACGCCAACAAAGTTTTAAAAATCTGGGTCTGAACTCTGAAGTTACAGACTACAGACATATGGGTCTGAAACTAGGCTTGACACAACCAAACGTCAATCAATTTGGAGCATGCAAACTTCAGACGTTTTGTTTGTAGTTTTGGGTCTGAGCTCTGAAGTTACAGACTTCAGACATTTGGCTCTGAAGTAGGCTTGACACAACCAAATGTTAATCAATTTGGAGCAAACAAACTTCAGACATTTTGTTAGAAGCTTTGTCCTGTCAGTTTGAAACTTCAGATATTTTTTCTGAAGTTTGGCCTGGCAGTCCAAAACTTCAGACCTGTATGTTTGAAGTTTGGGGGACCTAACTTCAGACCCCGATCAATACCTTCTTTCTGGTCATTCTAGTGGTGATTAGGACATTGAAACATAGTTGACCACTCATCCTTCTCCATCATTGCATAGGGCTCTAGTAGAGGTAAATAATATAATAGAGAAGACCTCTAGGATATCAGTGCAAGTTTCTTCCTCATAAACGCTGAGTTCTTAACTCAATGTTGTATTCTTTGGTACTGTACTTCAATGAATCATGCTTGGGATCATTTGCTGCGTATTCACTATGTAAGCTAGCAACATAATTTTCATTAAATTCAATGCCAACGTAGCAATAAGCAACTTGGGCCACACCTTTACTCAAGCAACAACTATGAAGATGCAGAGGAGTATACAGACTTTATCTGAAGTTTGTCAATACTAGCTACAAGTTAAATGATTTGAGATGGATATTGTTTAAATAAAAGGGTCAAAACTGGCTATCAGGTGCAATTCCTAAAATTTTGTTCATAGCATATTTGTACACATTAAATTTGGTTTTTGATGTATAAATTGTTTTTTTTTTCTGGAAAGTAGATTGAATATTCTGAATCATGTTTAATTTTGTTTGTCATTACTTATCAAGTTTTCTGGTTGTGCATGTGGAATAAGAACTTCAGCTTTCTTTTGGTCCCCGTGAATTGATTATCTGCTATTCTTCCTTTCTTAAAATTAAATTTTTAATATATTATAGTGAGCAGTTGGCAGGAAGTGACATAAACAAGAGTGCTATTGTAGATAAGGATGGCATGGACAAGCTTATGAAACTTGCAACGAGATTTTCCGATGATCCGGCTGTGCTACATGAGGTAATACCATTGATATAAGTTTATTATGTCTTGCAAGCCATATAAAACATTTCATTTTTTCAGGAATCCGAATTTTTCATATATCAGTCCATCTTCTGTCATTTGGGGTGTTTCATCGTCACAAGCTATCTCGTATGCTGATTTGGTGCTGAACTTCCCATTACCTGTTCCATTTCAAATGATTTTATCTACAAATACAACATTATTTGCAATAAAATGGGATAAACCTATAATTATGTCAGATGAGTCAAGATAATAAATTGTAGAAGATAGATCCAATTCTCATTCATCATCACATCAGATGCGGTAATGAAATGTCTACCCGAGTCTATCAAAACAGGCTTGGCTTTTCAATATCAAAAAGCAAAAAACAGGCTTAGCTTTCATAAGACTTCTCCAAAAATGGGAAGCATTTTGCTTAGGTAGCCAATTCGACTAAGTTTGATTTTTAATATACTTGTTGCGAATCACATAGTCCAAAGATCATTAAACTCGAAAGCTAGTTTGGAATCATATTTTGCAAGCATTACAAGATTGTGGTTTCTTTACATTTTTTTATATCCAAACCTCCTTTCCTTTTGCTTTTACAAACAATATCCCAGTTGACAAGGTGTACTTTTTTTTCTTTTTTTTCATTCGTGTCATTGCATAGGAAAGTCCTATTAATTCCATATATCTTTGCGAACACCTCAATAGGTACAGAACTATCTGCATGTATACAATTTAGGCACCAAAAGACCTCTTTGCTACTCTTTCCATGTTTCAGGTTATGTCTATGATAACTGTACTGTCCTTGAGGTCTCCACATAATGCTGCATGTGCAATTGAAGCCGGAGCTGGTGATATTGTTATCCAAGCTATGCAGAGGTTTCCAGAATCAGAGCTACTGCAAAGAAGCTCTTGTTTCATGATCCGAAATCTTGTGGTTAGGAATCCAGAAAACAGGCAAGTGCCCCACCACTAGACTTGTTATTTGCTTGCTGCTGATATGTTAAGGATTTGATGTGCCAGTTTGTAAGGGTAGACGGTTGCAAAAAACTTATCTGCACCTGGCATCTGTACCAAACCAATACATCTACTTAAAACTCTTATCACTTAATCATGGTTAGTTAACATATATTCTCACTTCAATATGTATCACAAAATCATGGGAAAGTAATGTGGTTTGGTGCAAATGCTGGTTGTCAGGAAGTTTTTTCTCGGCCAGTCTCATAGGAACTAAGTTTGACATTGTGAATGTTTTTTGCAGAACTATTTTGCTTGGTAATGGCATTGAGAAGCTTATAAGAAAGGCTAAGATGAATTACAAGAGCTGTAAGAATGCTGCAACTGATGCTCTTAGGGATCTAGGACTAGATAACTATAACTTGTGAGTCCCTGGAGTCCAAGCTTAGATTTTGTGAAATCCCATTCCCCGCCTCCTAATGCCATCGGTAGATCATTTATCTAATATACCTTCCAACCACCACCATCCAAAGTTCAAAGGTCACAGTGCTCCCCAACTCTTTGGGTCCGGAAAAGGAATACAATCAATGCTGTTTATGTTAAGCTCCCTTGTGAAAATTGCTTGCAGATACGCGAATGCTTACCGTCTATCCATTGAAAGGGATGAATACTGTTGGAACGGCTTTGTGGTTTTGATTTGGATTATAACACAAATATTATCCCTATCTTATTTAAGTGTACAAGTGCAGCTTCCTATGACTCTCATTAGGGGTGTTCATCGTTTGTTAAAACCCATCCAAATTGAAAACTGAACCAAATCAATTAAATTATGGGAAAAGAAAATATTTACTATTTATAGCTATATAATTTTAATACATGTACTATTCATTTTTACTCTCACCGTTCCTTTTTATATGTCTTCCTTACTATAAATAGTTGGTCCATAATACTTGTTATTTCATAAAATAATGCATAAATTATAATATTCTTCCTATTATAACCCTTGATAGTTAATTAGCCTTGAAAATAAATATTTGACCAACTTGGGAAAATTAATAAGTAATTAATATTCATGGTAATTACTTCATACATTTATTAATTACTCTCACCATTGCATTACTTAGGGGGTGTCAAAAGAATATGAAAAATTGACCAAACTAAATCGATTTATGTCTTTCTTCAATAAAACTGTGGACTTTTATTCAAGTGTATAACGAACAATTCGGATGGTCTTTTTCATTTATGAAAAAATTGAAAAAAAATTGAATCGAACCGAATAACCTTATGTGTATGTAAATATATTTTATATATTAACAATATGTTAAATTTAATATTTAAAAATATTTATAACATTTTTCAAATATAAATATAACATAGATCCTAGGCCTCTGATGATTGGATGACTTTGGGTCTTTGTTCTTTAATTGGAGTTTAATTAATTAGATTTAAATTTAAAAGATACTATAATAGATATTCTATCAAACAATAGAGCAAACTTATGCAAATACTCCTATTAAATGATTAAGATCAAATAATACGGCAACAATGTTTTGCATTCTTGACTTCTTGGTAAAGAATTAAAGTGCTTCTTCAAGAACATACTTGCGAAAGAAATATTTTAATGATAGAATAAGATCAAAGATTACAACACAAGGTTTTACATTCTTGACTTCTTGGTGAAGAATTGAAGCGCTTCTTCAATAACATATTTGCGAAAGAAATATTTTAATAATAGAGTTATTTGAGGTGATATTTTAAAAGGAAAAAAAAGAAGACAAAACTAATCGAACTGTACCGATACCGAAGAGAAACCGATATGATTGAGATGGTTTTAAAAAATTTAATTTTCGTTATTCATTATTAAAAAAAATTCAAAAAATTGAGATGGTATAGTTTTTTTAAAAATAACCGACCGAACCGTCCGATTGACACTCCTAGCATTACTCTATAAAATTTGATTTTGAAAAAGAAATCTCAACAAACAAATTTAAACTAAAAGATGGATTTATTTATCATTTATTGAAAAGTAGAGTTTAAAAAACATTAAATAAGGGTAGAATTGTAAACTTACTTAGTTTATTAATGCAAGTGAATTGTAAACTTACATAGTGCTGATTTTTTACCTAAACAATCTTATTATATATTAAGACACTTGTAATAAATATACTTACTACATGCAAATCTTATTTTTATTGTGTAATGCGTCTATATTACATGTGTAGTTCGTTTTCATCACAGTCCAGTTTTTAAAATCAAAACAAGTATAATACATTTTAATTTATTTGTAATACATATATATTGCATATATGTTTAAAGATAGTTAATATTTTATAAAAAGCTCTTTAAAAGGTAATTAGTTTTGGTTAACAAGGTTTTGTTTGGTTTCATAAAAACACTAGATACAAAAGCCGAGTAAACTTGAGCCAAATATATATTATTTTATTTGTTTCAATTATGTGACACAGATAGAACTGGGAGAGTCAATAAAATTTTTACATATTTTTTTCTTTAATTATTTATATAATATTTTAGCGTACTTTTCAAATAATATTTGTGGCACATGTGATATTTTAAGAGTTAATTAATTTTTTAATATATTTGTTTAAATATTCTAAGTTGTTGATTATTGTGATATGTGGCACATGAGAATTTTTGAGAGTTAATCAATTCTTAATGCATTTTTAAAAATATCTTAAGTTGTAAATTATTGCTATTTATGGTGCCTTTAGTTAGCGTAGTTTTCAAATAATATATGTTAGCTCATCTGTCTCAATTTAGATGGAATTTCGAAAGTTGATCAAATTTTCATATGCTTTTTTAAAATATTTTAAGTTGTTAATTATTGTGATTTATAGTACTTTTAATGCAATACTTAAATAATACATGTTATTCCCTCAGTTCCAATTTATGTTGTATATGTGAAATTTTGAGAGCTAACCAAATTTTTATAAGTAATTTTTAAATACATAATATACCAAAAATGAAAATAAACAAAGAAATACTAAATATAAAATAGAGGAAATTAGAGGGGAAGGGCAAATCGGTCAATTGACTGATTGAGCCTAAGCTCCTCAAAATCGCATTTCGGAAGTTAATCAAATTTTTAATATATTTTTAAAATATTTTAAGTTGTTAATCATTGTGACTTTATATTACTTTTAACGTAATTTTTAATGATATATGTTATTCCCTCAGTCTCAATTTATGTGGCATAGGTGAAATTTTGAGAGTTAACCAAACTTTTTGTAAGTAATTTTAAATACATAATATACTAAGAAAGAAAATAAACAAATAAATATTAAATATAAAATAGAAGGAATTTGAGGAGAAGTAAATCGGTGAATTGACCGACTGACCTTAAGCTCCTCAAATTCGCTCTTCTAATAATATATATATATAGTAATACTGAAGAAAAAATCAATATATATACCTTAAAGCATGAACTCCCTAACTTGAATGTTAAATTATTATAATAACTCTAACTTAAAACACTCATCTATATAGTTACTATTATATAAACATTTCTCTTCGTTTTACTTAATTACTGTTTTTTTTTTAATATTAACGTATTTTAGTTGAAGAAAAATTCATATGATTTATAATGACGCCGGGTTGAAGGGTGTATTGGTTTAATTTTTATTTTTACTTAATTTTTAATTTTTTATGAGATAAATATTTTCATTATATGTCAATCTTTATATATAGATATATATATTTAGGTAGGTATTTGTATTTAAATTAAAGTAGTTTATATGTCACGAAAGTATCATTAAGTGAATATGGAATAAACGTGCAACGCATGGGAAGCTTTAAAGTGCAAAGTTGAATTTTCATTTTTCCCCACACTAAATTAAAATATAATTAACTATCTAAATAAATAGTAGAATTAATTAGAAGTCCAATTTATTTAAGTAAATACAAAACTAATAAGAAATTCAATTTTTGCAATTTAATTCTTTAGTTATGGCATTAACTTTTTTCCCAGTAATTGTTCACATTATTATACCAACCCTATATACATGATAACATAATGTTTTTATTGACCATAGAATGAATAATGTATGGTTGAATAAATTGAAAATCGTTTACAAAGATATGAACAATATATTTGTTCGGTGTAAGGTAAACATGTGATTATATATAATTTTGTAGATTAAATATATTTGTTATGTTTAATTTTTAATTTATCAATGGAAAAAATAAATGGAAAGTTAAATAACTATCTTTGATTTATGTGCACATTTCATCAAGAAGTCAAATACGAGAACCAACAACAAGAACATTATCTATTATTTACCTTATAAAATAAAAATCAATGAACAAAAAATAGTTCTAAAAAATAAAATGTAGTTGTTTTCTTTACATGTTCATATGACATCCAAAAAATTTAATTCACATACTTTAATTTTTGAAATATTTATACTATTAAGCGTGGAATACACGTGCAACACACGTGTTCGAGAACTAGTATATATATTCTGAATATATTAATTTATGTGAATGTTCATTGCACAATTTTAATTCAAACATACATATTTAATTAATTGAAACTTAAATAAATTGAGTGATCTCCTCTCTTCTTGCTAACACAACCTTAATCAATACTTCCTTTGGATCCTGTCTATGGTCATGACGGTCAGTGGGCAACCGACGATAATGACTCGTCAACCCTCTTAGGAGACATCCCACTACCTTCACAACAATCCTAGACCCTCAACTATGCAAACACTTTAAACCCCAAACTCATAATCAAAATCCTTAGAAGTATGTTCTAGTTATTCTTGTGAAATCAGGCACACTCTTACATGAACAATTCTTTATTAAATGTAGAGAGCACGTGATTAAAAAAATTCAACATATTGTTTTAGATGTAACACCTAGGTATTTGAACAGCTAAAATAAGAAAGAGCTAAAATAAGAAAGAACTAAATTGGAAATAGCAAAATCTGAAAATTTTCAAGTTAAGATTCAGAAGTGAGTTTTGGGTCAACTTCAAATGGCCATAATTTTCAGTTACGAAGATTTAGGCGGCCCATGAGATATCAAATGAAAGTTCTTGGAATTCTCTTTCCAACTCCACCGAGTTTGCTAATTTTCGAGCTCGTATGAGTGAGATATGAATGTTTGAAATCAGGTTGTCTGGTTAAGGAAAGTTACCCGGATTTAAGAGGGGTATTTTGGTCTTTTCCTTACCCAATCAGGTTAATTCATTTTTAGTAATTAATTAGGGGTCTAAACTGATTTGGTTTAGTTTTCCCAAACCAATATACACTTAGGGTTTTGAGAAGAGTTCAAGAAGAGGAGAAAATGAGAAAAGTCAAGGCGTTCTTGGAGTTTTCTTGCGGAATCGAAGGTTGTTTCACCAAGGGTTTGATCCCTAAGAGGTATGTGAGTTCTCATACTGTTGGGTTCATTCACCCACACTCCAATCATGTTAATTTCAGTACAATTTCGCTCTTGAAATCGAAGAAATTGAGTTCAAGATAAGTGTTCTTGAAGTTCATTCGTAAATCTTGATTTATGGGGTTGTTGATGAGTTCTTGAGATAAGTATTAGTGTTTTGAGTGTAGTTTTGAGTGAATTATCATGTGCTAATGTTGGGTATTCAAATCTAAGTGATTGGGGAAAAAATCATTCGATTTTAGTCGAATTAAGGTCAGAAAACGAGTAGAAAAATTTGTCGGAATTGTCAGGGGGAATGGTGGCGTGGTGCACCACAGATGCACCAGCAGTGCTCCAGAAATGGGTTTATGAACTTAGGGGCTGACTCCCCGCGCCAGCAATGCGCCCGAGTCGTGTGTCCCCACCCTTTTCCCATCGTTTAGCCCGTCTAAATCCTTCTAAAGTATACCTTTACTCCCTATCGATTCTAACTACTCTAAACTACATCTAACATCTAGAAATCATTCATAACATGAATCATAACCTTGAATTCATAATTCAAATTCAAGATAGAGCAAAGAGTCAAGTCTTGAGAGTTCATTTGAGTCATTTTAATAAGTCTTTTACAATCGTTTTAAACTAGTTTTAAGACTTGAGCA
Source organism: Solanum verrucosum (assembly GCF_900185275.1). Taxonomy (NCBI): domain Eukaryota; kingdom Viridiplantae; phylum Streptophyta; class Magnoliopsida; order Solanales; family Solanaceae; genus Solanum; species Solanum verrucosum. The sequence goes on from NW_026020412.1 coordinate 2,264,183, forward strand.
TTTGAGTTTAAGGAAGAGTAAAGTTGGATTCATTTTCTTTAAAATGATATACGGGAACTAAGTATTCCCAAGAGTAAATGTTTTCACATTTAAGCAAGAGAGGAAACATTGATTTCCAAAAGAGTTCATGAGCAGCTTTAAGTACCATCTCTTTTAAGAGAAAGATTTTTGAGTAATAATCTCAAACCATAGAAAGAGGAAATATTTACTTTAAAATATAATGAGCTAAAGTATATTTTGGGAGTAGTATTGAGCACCAATATGGGGGAGAGTTCATACAACTCACAACCCCCATAAACCATGTAGCCAACGTGGGTAGAAAGGGTTATACTTTTTAGATGATTCCTTAATGCTTTTAGCATAGACTAGTGGATCCACTTAGTAGTAGGTTCTATACCTCGGCAAAGTATAGGACGACTCTGGCAGATGGGTTAGACGCTATATCATCAGATAGCACATAGTGATGGTTGGCGGTTAGAGAAACTCCCACAGAGATATTTTGTATTCTTATATACATAGAGTTTACTTTGTATTTTCATATACAAACAAAGTTTATATTGTATCCTTGCATACAAACTGAGTACATTGTATTTTTAAATACATTGAGTTTTTTTTTAAAATGCCTTATATAAACTGCATCTTTATTGTCGTTTTTATACCGTATTGAGTTGAGTATCCCTGAGTTAAGTTGAGATAAGGTAAGTGTTTCTTTCAGATTCCAGTTCAAGCTTATGTCTTGTTTAGATTTCCCCTCTCATGCTCGTACATTCCATGTAGTGACCCCATTTGGCCTGCATCTCTTAAGATGCAGATACAGGTAACCAGGATCAACATCCAGTGCTTCGTTGATCCAGTTGAGCTTCAGAGTTATTGGTGAGCCTCTTTGCTTTCGGAGGATCCCTTTATTTTGCTTTATCATTCTAATTTAATTAGGATGTTGTGGTTATTGTCCTGACGTCCATCTAAGTTAGTAGTGGATTCATAGATAGATAGACACTAGTTCATGAGTCTTTTCATTTTTCAGTTGTTCATGTTAAGACTTGAGTTGCCACTTTGGCTAGTTGAATGTTTATTTCTAAAACATTATGAGTTATCTTTTGAGACAGTTGAGTAAAGTTTATCTTATTTATGAGTAAGTCTTCCGCTAAGAGTTAAGCCAGACCAAGAGTTCTCTTTGGTTCAGCAATGGTTCTCGAGTGTCGGCCACATCTAGGGTGAATGTTTATTTCTAAAACATTATGAGTTATCTTTTGAGATAGTTGAGTAAAGTTTATCTTATTTATGAGTAAGTCTTCCGCTAAGAGTTAAGCCAGACCAAGAGTTCGCTTTGGTCCAGCAAAGGTTCTCGAGTGTCGGCCACATCCAGGGTGTAAGCTCGGGGAGTGACAATAGAGCTCTTTTATGGTTGGTTGGAATTGGAGGAACTAGGAGTTGTTCTCCCTTAACGGTGCAACATTAAATGAGAGTTTCATCAAGGTTTCTTTAGGAATCACCACATTTTTAATAGATTATTTCTAAAGGAGAATTCATAAACCTAAGTCGAAGCCATGTACATCATCAAGTACAAAGATGGAAATTCTTACCAGATGAAATCATTCACTTATGACTCAAAGTTTTAAGGTGGAGTGTCACGACCCAAGACTCCCCCTAGACGTGACATGGTGCCTAGATCCACGAGTGACCCCATGCTAACCACATGGCATAACATGACACTAAGATAACATACATAAATGAAATAAATATGACAATCGGAATCAAGTCTCAAGTTCTTTTCTACAGTAGTTGCATATCCACCTTTAAATAGCTTCTGCATATTTGTTTAGTCTTTAATTTATTAGTAAGTCAGACCAAAGATTCGCTTGAGACCAGAAATAATTTTGAGTGTTGGCCATGTTTAGGATATAGGCTCGGGACATGACATTTCATTATGAACAAAAAAGAGAAAAATGTAGACTTTAGTATAACTTTAAACTTCTCACAAAAATTGAAATTGATTTACAGACTGACACATAATTTGCTCAAATATCAGCAAACTATCCTTTATGGTATGAATTTTTAGGGAGTGTATTTCGATTCATAAGGATCAAATTGTGTACCTTTTAGCACCAAACGCATAGTTTTATGTATAATAAATAAGAGCAAATGACAAAGTGTTGCAAACAAAAATTTCATAATTCATAATCAAGAAATTACTAGCAGAAAATAACAAAAATAATGAAATTGCAGTAGGAACAAGTGCAATATTTTTGTCACGCCCCGAGCTACCCCGAGACGCGGACATGGGACCTAGGACCACAAGTGATCCCAAGCTAACCTTGCTGGCATGATCATGAGCATACTAAATATAATCTAAATAATAGAAACTGTGCGGAAGGTAAATCATAAATAAGATGAAAAGATGGGGAATACCCATATACTATAACTGAGATAAATGAAAATTGATGAGTTTATTACAATGAAGATATTAACTCAATACTAAGTTGAATCTATCTATGTCTGAAATAAGCCTCTAAACTGACTAGAAATGTTGGGACATGCCCCAACTAGGTCTAGCAAAACTGAAACTAAAGACTAAAAGCAATAAAGATAAACATGTCACTAGTCCTCGAAAAATGAGGACTCACCACTGATGCTGCTGAACTGAAGATTGGGAATTGATCTAAGCGTGATCTGGATGCTGAGAACTTGAACCTACATCACGAGAAGATGTAGTGCACGTATGCGTCAGTACTTGAAAGGTACTGAGCATGCAAGATAGAGTAAAGCTGAAAGAACATATAACTAAACAAAGCAATGAAATAATTTGAACATGATATAGATACTGAATACTGAGCTAACTGAATGCAATGACCAATTTATAACATGCTGACTGAATACTAAATGAACTGTAAATGTGGTCAATGCAATAGAGTCTGACCGAACTGTGGGAGCTACTAATAACCGACAATAAAACCACACGAGCTAAATGTGGAGTTCGATGTATACGCCCCATCGAGAAGACCCAATATACCCTGCCAGAGGTATAGAGGCATGCTGACGTGATCACTAAACTGATATTGCCCATAAAGGGGACTTACACCTACGTGGCTCGTAGTTCTGGGACTATATGGGTACGCTGAACCCTAGTCCAACTCGGTATTATGCTACTCCAATGAATTAAGTGGTTAACTGGTTATGACTGAATTTCTGTAAAATACTGGATAGCTCAAAATTGAACATGCAAACTGAGAATGCAATAATTAATCTGATAATGAAGCATTAATAACTAGGCATGTATAACTGAATAACTGATATATCTGACCTAGCATGTGTAATTCAAGAACTAAATAAATACATAGCTAGAGTTCTAAAATTCATGCAATAAACTGAGAAATAACATGATAATCTGATTTGGAACATCTAAATAACTAATTCCTGATGATCTGTTGAAATTCTAGAAACCCTAAGTCTGTTCATAATCATGGAATCAAGAATCTGACTGAATTCTAGGGACCTAATGGGCGAAAGGAACCCACTAGTAAAATCCCACATACCTGGTGACGAATTCCACGAAGAAATCTTTTGATTTTGGGGCTTGAACTGATGGATCCTTGTTGTGTTCTTGAACTAGGGTTCTTGACCTTTTTCTCCTCTCTTGCTTCTAATTTTCTAAGTTTTGATTAATTATTTGACTTAGGTAAGTTCTAGTTATGTTTCTAGGCTTAAACTGACTAAACCTCATGAATTAGGGTCTAAACGACGTATCTTAGGGGTCCAAAGAAATAGGAAAAGACCAAAAGACCCTTGACTTAATTGTTGTCAGAGTGATCGACAGACGGGACTGACGGGCCGTAGGTCAATCGACGGTCCGTCGATTGGAGTTGTCGGTTGAGTATGCCAGATAGGGCTTCACTAAAACGAGCATAACTTTTTACTCGTAGGTCAGATTTTAGTAAACTCAGTGGCATTGGAAAGAGGATTCAATTATCTATCATATCATAGGCCATGGGACACATAATTCCTTTTGCGCTAAGAGTTATGACTATCTGAAGTTGACCTAATCATAATTTTCATCTAACTGGCTGCTACCCTCACCTACGGTCAGACCTATGGACCGTGCATCGAATGACGGTCTGTGCTAGTCAACCGTCAATCGGGACTGAAGTTGTGCTTTAGGGGCATCAATCCACAGCCCGTGACCTGACCTAAGGACCGTAGGTCCAACCGTGGGTCGACACTTGGCTGAGTTTCTGGTTGAGTTCTGGGGGAGTTTGCTGACACGAACCATGGACCTGCAGGACGGACCGTGGGTCCTCCTACGGTCCGTGGATGGTCCCGTGAGTGCCACTTACAATACCAAAAATCTGCAATCTAGTCTATTTTTGGATACACGGTGTTATATTATCTCCCCCTTGGGACCATTCGTCCTCGAATGAAGACTAAACTAGCTGAAATGGAGGGAGAGGGCTGCAATCCCTACCACTAAACACTGAGAACTGAATTTCTGACTGAACTGAGTACCAAGGACATGCAAATACGCTGAAAATGCAAGTACAAACTGAAGGAACATGATTCTAAGACTGAATTTATGCATGAATGACTGAAAAACTAATGATGAACTATTACCTCAAGCTAGAATGGAATCGGAAGGAAAGAGGTGAGGATACTTGGACTTCATGGCTGCTTCTGCTTCCCAAGTAGCTCTCTCTACGGACTAACTCCTCCACAAAACCTTGACTGAAGCGACTTCTTTATTTCTCAACCTTCTAACATGACGATCGAGAATCTCAACTGGTACATCCTCATATGAGAGACTATCTTTCATGGCCACACTCTCTAATGGCACTATGGATGCTGGATCACCCATATACTTCTTCAAAAGAGAAATGTGAAAGACTGGATGCACTGCTACTAAGTCTGCTGGCAACTCTATCTCATAAGCCACTTTACCAATCCTTTTCAAGATCCGGTAAGGGCCTACATATCTGGGACTGAGCTTCCCTTTCTTGCCAAATCTCATCACCCCCTTCATAGGTGACACTTTCAGGAAAACCTAATCATCAACTTGGAACTCTAGTTCCCTTCTTCTTACATCTGCATAAGACTTCTGGCGACTCTGGGCAATCTTAAGTCTATCTCTAATGAGTTGCACTTTCTCCATAGCATCAAGGAATGAATCTGGTCCTATCAAGGTTGCTTCACCTACTTTAAACCAACCAACTGGAGATCTACATCTACGCCCATACAATGCCCCATAAGAGGCCATCTGAATGCTGGAATGGTAACTATTGTTGTAGGCGACCTCAATAAGAGGAAGGTGATCATCCCAACTACCCTTGAAGTTGATCACACAAGCTCTCAACATGTCCTCTAAGGTCTGAATGGTACGCTCTGCCTGACCATCCGTCTGGGGATGGAATGTTGTGCTAAGATTAACATGAGTACCAAGACCTTTCTGAAATGACTGCCAGAAATGAGAGGTAAACTGAGGACCTCTATCTGAGATGATGGACAAAGGAACCCCATGCAACCTCACAATCTCATTAATGTAAAACTTGGCATAATTCTCCGTCGAATTTGTAGTCTTGACCGCCAAAAAGCGAGAAGATTTAGTAACCCTATCAACAATCACCCAAATTGAGTCATGCTGTCTGCGAGTACGAGGTAAACCTGTGATGAAGTCCATGTTGATCACTTACCACTTCCAAGTAGGAATGTCAATCTCTTGAGTCATACCTCCTAGTTTCTGATGTTCTACCTTAACTTGCTAGCAATTGGGGCACTTAGCCATAAAATCTGCTATATCTCTTTTCATACCATTCCATAATAGACTTCCCACAAATCGCGGTACATCTTAGTGGCACCTGGATGAATATAATATCTAGAATTGTGGGCTTCTGCAAGAATATGTTGTCTCAATTCATCCACATCAGGAACACACAATCTACCCTGATAGCAAAGTACACCATCTCCCCCTTGGGAGAAAACCTCCACTCTCTGATTGTGGACTGCACCCTTAAGTTCAAGCAAGATTGGATCATTGTCTTTCTTTTCCTTAACCTCTACTACCAAAGAAGATTCTGCCCCATTCTGAACCGTTACACCACCATCTGATATGCTCATAAGACGAATTCCTAGGCGAGCAAGTTTGTGAACATCCTTTGCTAACTCTTTTCTTTCTTCCTCAATATGTGCTACACTACCCATAGATAATCTGCTAAGAGCATCTGCTACTACATTCGCCTTACCCGGATGGTAATGCACGCTCATATCATAATCTTTGAGGAACTCAAGCCACCTTCTCTAGCGAAGATTCAACTTTTTCTGGGTGAATACATACTGGAGGCTCTTATGGTCTGTGAACACATCTACATGAACACCATACAAGTAATGTCTCCAAATCTTGAGTGCAAACACCACTGCTGCAAGCTCGAGGTCATGAGTCGGATAATTATTCTCATGTACCTTAAGCTGTCTAGAAGAATAAGTTATAACCTTACCTCGCTACATCAACACACAACCTAGGTCGACCCTGGATGCATCACAATAGATCACATAACCATCTAAACCCTCTGGTAGAGTCAAGACAAGAGCTGTAGTCAACCTAGTTTTCAATTCTGCGAAGCTTTTCTCACAATCATCTGACCACTGGAACTTAACCTTTTTCTGAGTCAACCTAGTCAATGGTGAGGCTATGGATGAAAATCCTTCCACAAACCGTCTGTAATAGCCCGCTAAACCAATGAAACTTCTGATATCTGTAGCAGAGGTAGGTCTGGGCCATTGTTTCACTGCTTCTATCTTCTGGGAATCTACTCGAATTCCTTCACTAGACACAATATGCCCAAGGAAGACAACTGATTGTAAACAAAACTCGCACTTGATAAATTTTGCAAATAATTGGCGATCTTTGAGAGTTGCAGAACAACTCTCAAATGACTCGCATGTTCTTCCTCAATCCTAGAGTAAATGAGGATATCATTAATAAAGACGATAACGAACAAGTCTAAGTACTGCTTGAACATTTTGTTCATCAAATCCATGAAAGCTGTAGGAGCATTGGATAGTCTAAATGACATAACTATAAATTCATAATGACCATACCGAGTTCTGAAGGCTGTCTTCGGAATGTCACTATCTCTGACTCTAAGCTGATGATAACCTGATCTGAGGTCTATCTTTGAGAAATGACTAGCACCCTGAAGTTGGTCAAACAAGTCATCAATCCTAGGGATGGGATACTTATTCTTGATTGTGACTTTGTTCAACTGCCTATAGTCAATGCACATTCTGAGAGAACCATCTTTCTTCTTTACGAACAACACTGGTGCACCCCATGGCGAAATACTAGGTCTGATGAAACCCTTGTCTAGAAGGTCTTTCAACTGCTCTTTCAATTCCTTAAACTCAGCTGGAGCCATTCTGTAACGAGGAATAGAGATAGGCTGGGTATTTGGAAGGAGATCAATTCCAAAGTCAATTTCCCTTTCGGGAGGAACTCTGAGAAGATCATCTGGAAACACTTCTGGAAACTCACTAACTATGGGAACTGACTCAAGAGTTGCGGATTCGGAACAAGAATCCTTAACCCGAACTAGATGATAGAGATAACCCTGAGATTATCTTTCTGGCCTTAAGGTAAGAAATTAATCGACCTATAGGCGCTAAGCTACTACCCTTTCATTCTAGGATTGGTTCGTCTAGAAACTGAAAACGAACAATCCTAGTTCTACAATCGACTGAGGCATAACAAGAATGTAACCAATCCATGCCTAGAATGACATCGAAGTCTACCATTTCTAACTCTACAAAATTTGCTGAGGTGACTTTCTGGGAAACTGTGATAGGGCAATTTTTGTATACCCGTCTAGCTATAACTGGGTCACCGACTGGAGTAGAGACTAAGAAGGGTTCTGAAAGGTTTTATGGGCTAACCAGCCCCTGGATCTAACAATGCATAAACATCAAGATCAAAGACTCATAACATACCAGTGACTACATCAGGAGAATCTTCCTGATCTTGACGAGCCTGAAGAGCATAGAGCCTATTTTGGCGTTGTCCGCCACCTGTAACAGAAGAGTTACTCTGCTGAGTTGGGCGACCTGTTGGTGCTGCTGAAGTTGTAGACTGAGCTCTACCATTATTATCTCCTTGACCCTGTCTAGAAGGACAATCCTTCAATCTATGACCAAACTGACCACACCCAAAACATCCTTCCTTACCTGAAGGCACTCGCCCTGATGGTTCTTACTACATTTCGGGCAAATTGGGTAAGTTTTGGTGCCTGAAACACTACCTTGAGACTTAGAGCCTGACGCCTTACTTTTCTGATCATTACGGAACCTGGGGGATGGAACACTTGCTGATGAAGAGGCTAGAGTCAAAGACTTCTGCTGAAAATGCAAGCGATTTCCACCACCCGATTTCTGTTGGGAATACTCGTAGTTACTTGTTCTTGCTTTCTTAGTCTCCTTAGCATGTTCCCTAAGCTTATCACCCTCAACCTGCTGAGTATGAGTCATGAGCCTAGAGATGTTCATGTCTTCCAACAACATAGCATTCCTATACTCTGTTTTCACTAAGTCTGACACTCCATACAGAAACTTATTCATCTGAGCCCTGGAATCAGCAACCATGTGAGGAGCATACTTGGAGAGTTGGTTAAACTTGAGCCCATACTCTTGGACAGTCATGTTACCCTGCCTTAAGTTCATAAATTCTTGGGCCCTTGTTTCTCTCAACTCTATGGGGAAAAACCTATCCAGAAAGGTTTCGCTGAAACAATCCCAAGTAATAGGAGTTGCATCTGTACCCCTGTTCTCTTTCCACTGAGTATACTAGATATGAGCTACATCTTTCAATTGGTAAGATGCTAACTCAACCCGATCATTCCCAGTGACTTGCATCACCTCAAAGATCTTCTTGATCTCATCCAAGAAATTCTAGGGATCTTCACCAGTCTACGATCCTAAGAACTCAGGCAGATTCATCCTAACAAAGTCACGGACCCTTGCTGCTGCTGATCCACCATTTGTATTCACAGGAGGTTGAACCCGCTGATTGTTCTGGTTAGCGACACTCTCAGCCAACATCTGAAAGGCATTTCTAAATTCAGCATTTGAGACTTCATGATCCAGAACTGGAGGAGCTGCATTTGCGTTCCTGGCATTCGCATTCCTGGCATAAGCGTTACGAGGAGGCATAATCACTGAAACGCAGAACGTCGAGCTAGAATGGAATTTAGATCATATCTTACGCACGATAAGAGTAACAAGAAGATGAAGATTTCCTAAAACACTTTGTAGCCTCCCCCTCATAAGATGTGGTGCGCACTACACATCCATGAAAAGGACTCTACCTAATGCGGCTTTTCAGACATCCTAGGACACTTAAACCTAAGGCTCTGATACCAAGTTTGTCACACCCCGAGCTACCCTCGAGACGCGGACATGGGACCTAGGACCAAAAGTGATCCCAAGCTAACCTTGCTGGCATGATCATGAGCATACTAAATATAATCTGAATAATAGAAACTGTGCAGAAGCTAAATCATAAATAAGATAAAAAGATGGGGAATACCCATATACTATAACTGAGATAAATGAAAATTGATGAGTTTAATACAAGGAAGACATTAACTTAATACTAAGCTGAATCTATCTATGTCTGAAATAAGCCTCTAAACTGACTAGAAATGTTGGGACATGCCCAAACTAGGTCTAGCAAAACTGAAACTAAAGACTAAAAGCAATAAAGATAAACATGTCACTAGTCCTCGAAAAATGAGGACTCACCACTGATGCTGCTGAACTGAAGATAGGGAATCGATCTAAGCGTGATCTGGATGCTGAGAACCTGAACCTACATCACAAGAAGATGTAGTGCACGTATGCGTCAGTACTTGAAAGGTACTGAGCATGCAAGATAGAGTAAAGCTGAAAGAACATATAACTAAACAAAGCAATGAAATAATCTGAACATGATATAGATACTGAATACTGAGCTAACTGAATGCAATGACCAATTTATAACATGCTAACTGAATACTGAATAAACTGTAAATGTGGTCGATGCAATAGAGTCTGATTGAACTGTGGGAGCTACTAATAACCGACAATAAAACCACATAAGCTAAATGTGGAGTCCGATGTATACGCCCCATCTAGAGGACCCAATATACCCTGCCAGAGGTATAGAGGCATGCTGGCGTGATCACTAAACTGATGTTGCCCACAGAGGGGTCTTACACCTATGTGGCTCGTAGTTCTGGGCTTATACGGGTACGATGAACCCTAGTCCAACTCGGTATTATGCTACTCCCAATGAATTAAATGGTTAATTGGTTATGACTGAATTTCTGTAAAATACTGGATAGCTCAAAACTGAACATGCAAATTGAGAATGCAACAATTAATTTGATAATGATGCATTAATAACTAGGCATGTATAACTAAATAACTGAGATATCTGACATAACATGTGTAATTCAAGAACTAAAGAAATACATAGCTAGGGTTCTGAAATTCATGCAATAAACTGAGAGATAACATGATAATCTGATTTGGAACGTTTAAATAACTAATTCCTGATGATGTGTTGAGATTCTAGAAACCCTAAGTCTGTTCATAATCATGGAATCAAGAATTTGACTGAATTCTAGGGACCTAATGGGCGAAAGGAACCCACTAGTAAAATGTCACATACCTGGTGACGAATTCCACGAAGAAATCTTTCGATTTCGGGGCTTGAACTGATGGAAACTTGTTGTGTTCTTGAACTAGGGTTATTGACCTTTTTCTCCTCTCTTGCTTCTAATTTTCTAAGTTTTGATTAATGATTTGACTTAGGTAAGTTTTAGTTTTGTTTCTAGGCTTAAACTGACTAAATCCTCATGATTTAGGGTCTAAACGACGTATCTTAGGGGTCCAAAGAAATAGGAAAAGACCAAAAGACCCCTGACTTAATTGTTGTCGGAGTGACCGACGAACGGGATTGATGGGCCGTAGGTCAATCGACGGTCCGTCGATTGGAGTTGTCGGTCAAGTATGCCCGACAGGGGTTCACTAAAACGAGCATCACTTTTTACTCGGAGGTCGAATTTTATCAAACTCGGTGGCGTTGGAAAGAGGATTCAATTATCTATCATATCATAGGCCATGGGACACATAATTCCTTTTGTGCTAAGAGTTATGACCATCTGAAGTTGACCTAATCACAATTTTCATCTAATTTGCTGCTACCCTCACCTACGGTCAGACCTATGGACCGTGCATTGAATGACGGTCCGTGCTGCTCAACCGTCAATCAAAAATGAAGTTGGGCTTTAGGGGCATCGATCCACGGACATGAACCAAGGTCCGTGACCTGACCTACGGACCGTAGGTCCAGCCGTGGGTCGACACTTGACCGAATTTCTCGCTGAGTTCTGGGGTAGTTTGCTGACACGAATCACGAACCTGCAGGACGAACCGTGGGTCCTCCTAGGTTTAAATCAAGAAAACACTATAACAAAATAAATATATTTAAATTATAAATCAATTATAGAAGCAAAAGTATATCTCATTATCAACAAAAGAATCATGTTCTATGATTGTACCTCTGCCTAGCCTATTACCTCTACTTTTGTGTTGACTGGTTCTAGCACTACCTCTGCCACCATGATTTCCACCACCCTTTTCACCAACCCTAACACTAGTTCTTCCATGATAACTAGCTCTGAATCCATACGCAAATGTGAACTTGGAAAGTGATATTTGATTTTTCTTCTACTTCGAATTGTGTGTGGTCTGCCACATGAACAAATGTATTGGGGCTCTCACATAATTGTACCTTTAGTTTGATTTATGTCATTCAAGTCGGGGTCTGCCACAATCATCTCATCGGTCCAGTTTTGAAGATCATGCACAATTTTCTTTAAATAATGCTTAACATAATGAACTTGCACGACAATGTCCATTGTTATATCATAAGCCTGATCAAAACACATCAGCATGTCCTCATATGTCTTTTACTTAAGATTCATATATGGGTAACCTCTCCAAAAGAATCAATTTTTCAAACGGGGTCGAATAACATCTTTTCTCCTCCTAGTCAATATATACCTTTCATCAATTTAAACAATCTTTTTGTCTGCCAAAATCTTGAGCATATATGACAACAAAATATACCTCTATACTTAAACCGTTTACATCTACAATTAAAACAATCACCTCTAGGCCTATATTCAATTATGTATTCTATTGATTTTTTAAAATCATTTTTATGTATAACTGAATAATCACTAATTATGATTTTTTCAATATCGGAGATACATTCATGATTAGTGGGGTGTTGATTCACAATGATACTATTTTCTTTAACTACATCTTGAAAAATTAATACATTGTGTGAGTGTAACACTGAATTACTTATTTCTCCCACTTGAACAATGACTCACTTACAATATGAAATCCCTTTAACTAGTATTCCACTTCCAACTCTTTCTCATGTTTAACTCTTATAGTTAACTTGTATTGATGCACAAACAACTTTAAGGTGCTTTCACCGAAAATATATCCATTAAAAAAATTCATACGCCTTATTTTTTGTGTAAATAGCATACCAGTCCAAAAAAAACACATCAGGATACGGTTGAACTCATTTCTCATTCTCAATGTATAGGTTGTTGAATCAGTATCTTGTTTGCAAATCACACTTTGTAATAAATTTTGTCCATCTTATCTCAAAGTTTTCAACACTAATACTATCAAGGACCATGAACTTGAATTTTTCACGTGCAATTTTAGAATCAGAAAACTCACTTAAGTAAAGAGGCAATTCGAGTATATGTGTCAAATGTAATATCTATGTATAGTATGTGACATCACTTCCACAATGATTGGCTTAGTGCTCGAGAACTTATCAGTTATGATAGCACCTAGATGAATGTTTTCCATGGCCTCAAGCCAAGTACTAAAAATTAATATGTAACTAACGATATTTTTATGAGGCAAGAGAGCATATCCTAGTAGTATCGATTGTCTATGGAGATTGATGCCAACAAATGAAGCACATGACATATTGTAGTGATTCACAAGCTACAGTGTATCAAAACGTATAGCATCACGAAAGTGCTCATAAGCTTCCTTATAATGTTAATGCACTCATACCACATTTCACAACCTTCCTCTGTTATAAACATTTATTGAAAAGAAAAAGTTTGTATATTTCACTTGCTTTTCATGAAAAAAGTTAAGCAATGACTGTGCATCCCCTTCTTGCATTTCAAAATTCCTACTCTTTAAAATAAAATTCCTACAATCCTTTAGAGTGCAACCCAAAATTGTTGTCCACCACGTTAAACCTCTACAAGTCTAATGATTTTGGAGGGTTTAATTTCATATCGACCGTGAGCTACAAGACCCCTCTTCAAATATTGATTATTCAACATATGACCAGCCATCAATCCAAATATGATAGAGAGAAAATGATGATCGTTGTCATTAACAACTTAAGAGACACGCCAAAAGGGCAAAAATCATAGTTATCAACAACAATAGTGATCCTAACTTTACAATTGTCACTCTTTATGGTATACTTAGCTTTGTGATTTCTTACCCTATTACAAATTTACAATAATAAGTTATATATCTAGCAGTGTTACCACCCATCTTGTTAAAATTTCTTTTTTCACTATAGAAAAACCATTCAATCGTGCTTGTTCTTTGTACAATGCAAATATATTTTTTTATTTCTAAATCATATTTCAGAGATTGGACCTGCACCCACATCTTTTTCGGTGAAAGAATCATATGGTTCACGATTAACATCAATTTCTTCAAAGTCATCTCCTTAAATGTGTTCCCTCATCACTCTCAACTTCTTCATTGTATTCTCTATTGGTTTCTCTTGTAATGACCCTCCAGGTCATTTTCTTTGTTTTTCGATATTTTCAGCGTTTAAAGCTTTCCTATAGAGGCCACAAGTTATTTATTCAATCGTCTGGTCATTCGTTTAAATTTTATGCAAGTTGTCATATTTTGGAGCATTTGAAACTTGAACAATTGACTTCAATCAAAAGTTTAGGAAAACGGCCTCATAATGCAATTTTTGACAGTTTTATCAGCTCCAGAAGGGTCATTTTAGTCTAAGGCCATGGTTGGTTCGAGCCTCGAGACTTCTGGTGTAAGTTTGTGTCGTTATGTGTTTTAACTTTAAAGCTTAAGTCAAGAATTAACTTTGGTCAATATTCTTGGTAAACGTACTCGGATGAGAATTTTATCAGCACGGTTAACTTTGAAATGTTAAGTTTAGTCTAGAATGACCTTTCATGTGATTCCCTAGGCTTCCAGTCTTATTTTGAGCCTTCTTATGATTTTTAGCTTGAAATGGAACTTGGGTGTAGGACCCACTTTTCATCAAAACGACCTCGGATGGAAGTTTCGATGGTTTCGTTGAGTCTGTAATGTCGAATGATGGGCTAGCATATTTCATTTGCACGCACGAGGTTCCGAACAAATCCCGGACACCCCATTGGAGAATTCAAAGTTTGAGCAACCAGCTAAGTGTTAATATCTGGTGCAAGCTTTTTAGTGACCAAAATTTAGTACTTCTAGTGAATCAACTTTTAGCGACCAGTTTCAAGTATTTATACCTCGAAATTTTAGCGTTAAGCCCTCATTTTCAAATAACGATTTATCCCTCATTCGGGCTCCGATTTAAGCGATTCGAATTCCTGTGTGATTGTTGGGAGCGTGGCTACGTGGGTGTGTGATTATAATCTATTAAAGAACCTTTGTTTGAGGTAAATTTGATATTGAATCTACTGCATTAGCTTAGTTTTCTTATTAATTTTGCATGTGGTGGTTTGGGATGTTTCGGGCAGGAAATTAAGACCCATTTTGGATCACAATATCGGTTAGTCGATTAGTAACTTTTAACGGAGTCAACTTTGGGATTCCCAGGGCGGATCCCACATTTCCATTTTGACTCAATTTCAGGTCCATTTACAATTACTGTAATTTTAGTGTCAAAATTTTTGTAATAATGTTGTGTTTGATAATTAGATAGTTTTGCAATGATCGGAGGTGCTTTGGATGCAAATAGCTCATATGTCAATTAGGAGCGCTCGTGTTCGGCTTTGAGGTAGGCTTCGGTCTACTTCTTGATTGAACTTCTAAGATAACGCCTCATATAGATTTCATGTAATTTTGGATGGTGTTTTCTAGGTATTTAGTTTTCCTCTTATTATTCCATCATTTCTTAATTCCATAGGAGCCTTGGGTTTATTGTAAGTGTGGGGATCCTTAGTTTAGACCGTGGTTCGCTTGTAGAGTAGATGATCTTGCTTTTCCTTGTAAGGATTGATTAGCAGTTGCCTTAGACTAGGTTGGACATTAGATGGTTTAAGTTGTGTTTTATTGCCTCGTGGTTATAATTTTCTTCATTTAGGGCTTGTTTTGGGTCGTTCTCCTTGCGATGATGCTTGTGACCTTGGTGACTCGTCATAGCCCTAGGTTGGTCCTAACTGTGCTTAGTCTGGGACTTGAGCGGCGTGATTGGGGTAGGGCGTCATCCTTCGAGTTCTCTCCCCCTTTTATTGATTTGAAGTATCTTCTTAACCCCTTTGCTTGTTGATTAGCGATGGGCATGTTGTATCCTTATTGAGCTTATGATTATATTGTTGGACCTAAGGACATGTACGAGGACCAGTTGGATCCCAGGTTAGTACTCTCTGCTTTGATAGCTTGGTTTCAGTGGTTGTATAATTATTTAATTTGGAGTGCCTTGTTTGAATGTTGGTGATGCATGTATTGCATTGTTTGCTCATTCTCATGGATTTTATGCTGCGATCCCCGCCCATGCATTGGCATATTTATCATTCATTATGAAGTACTATTTTACTCAGTTTTTATTCTAAATTGGTTTTGATGGGAGTTGTACCACCTGGATCACTTGACTTACTAATTTTTGAGATTACGAGGCGTCAGAGACGTGCTCTTTTTTCTACTTGAGATATTAGAGGCATCTGGGATATGCTCAGTTTTTACTTGAATATCTGGCGCATCGACGCCCTTTCTTGCATGCTTTTGGTTTTACTTACACCCCTGGGTCACTCTTGCTAGTTGGGTGGCTTATGCCCTTGGGAGTGGACTGACTGATTGGGCAGCCTTGATACTTGGGATCCTCTTCGGAGTTGACACACCATTGAGTCACTCTTGCTAGCAGGGAGGGTTATGCCCTTGGGAGTGGACTGTGTGGCTGGGAGGCCTGGATTGATTTGTCACTCTTGCTAGCTGGGCTAGGAATTGACTGGAGTCATATGATTATGGTTTTGGATGGTCCTGTTGCACACCCAGCATCCATATGCTTTGTATATCACTAATATACTTGTTTGTTGTTTGTACCCTCTGGTTTATGGGGGCCGGTTGGGTTATGTTTGATGTTTGTACCTTCCAGGCTTATGGGGGTCCGGTTAGGTTATTGTTTGACTATATTCAGTTCTTCGCTATTGTTTTATTGTTACTTGGTAGGTTTTGACTTTAGAATTGTGGTTGTGTGTCCTCCTAACACTAGCTAGTTGACTTGTTATCTTAGTTTCTTGCGATTAGGTTATTGGCTTGCAATCTGGGTGCGTTCTTAACTCGACTTCTTACCCCTTATTTCCTATTTCTATTCTTTATTTCCTAGATACCTTAGCATATCTTGTTTAGTTACTTATGTTATGCTTTCCTTATTACTTGTTGTTTATGCTTGTGTAATCTTTTGAGCTCAGTTGGCTATTGCATGTTGAGTACCATTTTGTTGCTCATACTATACTTCTTCCCCCTGCAAATTGTTGCAGATTGCAGTTGAGTTATTGTCTTTGATTTGGAGTCATGCGGAGCAGCTTAGGATTTCAGAGATTAGGGTGAGCTCCTAGCGTCTAGAGCTACCGGTTTTTGTCTGTTTTGGCTAAGTTTAGTCTTTATATTGTATTCAAAGACAACCTGTACTTCTCTGATAATTGTGAAAGACTTGTACTCCTATTTTGGATTAGATGCTCAACTACTAACTAATGTCAGGTCTTGGGATGGTTCTTGCATTGTTTTTGTTGGTTATCCTTTCTCTGCTTGGTTCTAAGCTCTTACTTTTTATTGTTGGCATCCGCTTGGTAGTCCGTCGCTCATGGCTCCGAGCTACGGGTTAGGCTTACCGTCTGGTGGGGTGTAGTAGGTGCCATCATGACTTGATAAATTGGGTTGTGACATCTCTATTCTCATCTAAATGTACACCATTGTTGAAATTGTAGTGCAAATCATCATCGACCTATTCATTTTCATTCATCAAACTATTAACTGATGTCATTCCTAAAGATTTGTACAACTCCTCCCTAACCCACTCATATCTATTTTCTTGGTTCATAAACATGTTTGTAGGATCATCTATTGCTTCTTCGTCTATATTAATATGTTCTTGAGCTAACATTTTTTTCATTTGTATTAATGTATTCTCAAGTTGTATTCATATTATTTGGAGAGAAAGTCGAGTAGAGAAGACAAGAAAAATGAGTTAACAGTAAAAGAACTAGTGGCGGAACTAGGACTTTCGTCAAAGGTGTTCATACTTTAGGACAAGGCGAATTCGATCAGCCTTAATCAGTTGGCTATCTTTCTTTACTATGTCGAGGGTGTTCAACAATTAGTATATATATCCAAAAATATTGATATTTAACATATATACTCACAAAAAATTTCAGATGAAGGTTGTTCATCTGATCACCCTTGTTAAGGTGTAGCTTCATCCTTGAATTTGTCAACTGAACCCTTAAATTCACTAAAACACAATATTTTAAACCTCTTTCACATTCGATGTATGTGCGTATAGCACAATCATTTACATATGGAATTCCATGTCAATTTACAAAATTTCATGTCATTTTTAATGCCACATAAAAAATTAAATGTTAAAAATAAATTTAAAAAATAAATTTGCACATTCCGAAAATCTTCAACATCATGTTCTTCATAGTTGTCCATAATAGAGCACTAACATTCATGTTAAATTGTTATAATTTTTTCCTATTTGACTTGAAATTTTTTACACTAAAAGTTCACCAACACAAACTCAATAATTTTTCATCATAATTTTGGATTTATGTCATAAATTCACAAAATCCATTTATTGTTCTTCACGCTTCTTCATGAAGTTTTTCTACTTTTCAATATACACCATTACTCTTCACAATAACTCTTACAAGATTTAAAAGATACTCATAAAATTAAAATTTTAGGGATGAGAGTGTTGTAGAAGGACTGGGGGTGGTGTAAATTTACAACAAAAGAGAAATTTTTTGCATAGAAAAAAATTCACTTTGTTTGAGAAAAACACTGCATACAATAAAGGTGCAGGTGAATTTTTCAATCTTATCCCTCATTTTCACCTCCTTTTCCTGCAAATATTTTATATTTTTTTTTACTCTCATGGCTTCAAGATTATCTAAAATTTATCAATTCACAAGCAAGATTCGAAAATCCAAATTTTAGAAATGTGTAAATCGATCAAGATTCATAGAAAAAAAAATTAATTTCAAAATTAAAGAAACCAAAATAGAATTTTGAAATAAAATATTTGATTGGTTGGGGTGAGGGGTGGGTGGGGCGTTAAGAAGAAGATTAACCCTTAACCAGAGGTCTCTGGTTCAAGCCCTGGGTATGGAGAAAATCTTGTTGGTGACTTCGAGCCCTGGGTATGGAAAAAATTATGTTGGGAGCACCTGTTAGCAATCTATGTTTAAAAAACCAGAGTTACTGATTTCAATAAACTTTGCAGAAACACGAAGTAACCAAAGTTTAATAAACCAGTAAGAATAAATGAACAGAAATTAATTGACAAAACTAAAATCTGTAATAACGTACCACAATCTGGAAAAACAGAATCAGAAAAAGATCAAGCCCACTGAATGCACAGTGTCCCTTTAAGGAAATTATTCCCCTCTAGTATCCGAGGTTTGATTTGGAATATGTCCTCCCAAAATAGAATGATCTCAATCACCAGTGTATTGATACCCAAAACTCTGGTGTCAACGAACCACTCAACAGCAGTAAAGTACATGAAGAAATTTTGTGTAGAAGAAGAAGAAGAAATCAGAAAATTCGGAAGGAATAAGTCAGAGGAATCAATGTATTTATAGACAAGAGGAACTGGTTTCGAAAGGTTGCAATCCTTTCAGAATCCACACGACCATTCATGAAAGTTTGCAACCTTCCAAACGGTCATGGTTGTTTCTGAAAGTTGCAACCTTTCAGAACAATCACTTCCAACGGCGGGAAATTCAAATAAAATGGGAAAGATTTAAATAAAATGGGTCGCGCGTGGATCCGAGTTTGGTCGGGTCAATTAACTAATTAATTGAAACGCTTCGGTTAATTAACTAATTAAAATGTTGGCCATTTAATTTAATTTGATTAATTAAATAAATAATTAACTAAAATAATTAAAACAAACTTTGTCCAAAAAATAATCTTTCGATCGTTTTCCAAAGCCGAAGTCGAAGCCGAGCGAGCGACGACGACAGCGCAAGGGGGGTCCCTCTTTCCAACCCTTTTAACAATTAATAGGAGTGTTTCTATATTTAAACTCTCCTATTTTTCTTTCCACCACGGATTAGGGACAAATGCCTTTTCAATAAAGCATAAGAGGACTTTTCAAGTTCTCAACTCTTCAAGTTTCCAACTTTTCAAGTTCCTCTCTTTTCATCTTCCCTCCATTTCCCATTACTCTTGCTACATACCCAACAATCCCCCACATTAATGGGCAATGGTTATAACATAAGGAATGCACGGACGAGTGTGTACTTTACAACAAGAATCAATTGCATCTGGATAAGTAGGTTTCCCCTTGGACTTTCCGTAGTGAACATATGTCGGATATACTCGGTCAATCGGTAGATGCGATATCTTTGAACCATTGAGCTTTGGTATATACCTAGACAACCATATGTCACACAATTAACCCTTTACTGTTTATGGTTCTTACGGTTGTGTTCGTTTCAGCCATGAACACCTCCTGGTTTCATGAGTGTATAGAGAATAGACTTTTGACATAAAATTCTCTTTGAAGCGGCTTACACTTCACACTCACATAGGTAATTTCTAACCGTGTCATTTCGTAGATACACTATTTGGTCAAATCTGCCAAACTTAGCAAATCATTAAAACTTTAATCTTTATTAACTTATTAATAAGCCTTAAAGTCTTAACCTTGTTCCTAAACATTGTCTTCATCATGAGAATGGATTGAGTTGATTGACAATGTCGAACCGCCAGTCACAACTTTGTTTTTCTCCTTGAATTTAGCTCTTAGGATCTCTAGTCTGCTAGATAGAGTTACTACCATGATGACTTGTCCTAAGCCGTAAACTCATTCCTTTAGATGATCTTTCAACTGCCTCTCTCACTAGGCCTTTCGTTAGTGGATCTAACATATTATTGCTTGACTTCACATAGTCAATTGTGATAATTCCACTAGAGAGGAGTTGTCTTACAGGTATTATGTCTCCGTCGAATATGACGAGACTTCCCGTTGTACATAACGCTCCCTGCCCTACCTATTGCTGCTTGACTATCACAATGTATGCAAATAGGTCCCACAGGTTTGGGCCAAAATGGAATATCCTCTAAGAAATTCCAAAGCCATTCAGCTTCTTCACCGGTCTTATCTAAGGCAATGAATTCAGATTCCATTGTGGAGCGAGCGATACATGTCTGTTTGGACGATTTCCAAGAGACTGCTCCTCCACCAAGTGTAAGCACATAACCACTTGTGGATTTTACTTCATTTGATCCGGTGATCCAATTTGCATCACTATATCCTTCAATCACGGCAGGATATTTATTATAATGTAAAGCATAGTGTTGTGTATATTTCAAATAACCCAACACACGTTTCATTGCCATCCAGTGAACCGACTAAGTTTGCTAATAGCACATGCTATATCTGGTCACGTACAATTCATAATATACATCAAACTTTCCAACACTCTGGCATATTCCAATTGAGAGTCACTTTCACCTATATTCTTTTGAAATGTAAAGCTTAAATCAATTGGAGTTTTGACAATATTGAAATTCAAGTATTTGAACTTATCCAATACTCTTTCAATATAATGAGATTGAGATAATGCTAGTCCCTGAGGAGTTTTGAGAATCCTGATCCCTAAGATCAAATCAACAACTCATATGTCCTTCATATCGAACTTAATGGACAGCATGCGCTTAGTAGCATTTATATTGTCAATATCTTTACTCATTATTAACATGTCATTAACATACAAACAAACAATGACTTCATGATTCGGAACGTTTTTAATGTAAACACACTTATCACATTCGTTAATCTTGAATCCATTTGCCAACATTGTTTGGTCAAATTTAGCATGCCATTATTTGAGTGCTTGCTTGAGCCCATAAACCGACTTCACAAGTCTGCACATTTTCTCTTCTTTACCAGGAACCACAAACCCTTCAGGTTGTTCCATGTAAATTTCTTCCTCCAACTCTCCATTTAAGAAGGTTGTCTTTACATCCATTTAGTGGATTTTAAGATCATGCACTGCCACTAGTGCTATTAACATCCTAATTGATATTATCCTTGTTACTAGAGAGTATGTATCAAAGTAGTCCAGACCTTCCTTTTGTCTATATCCTTTGACTACAAGTCTAGCCTTATATTTGTCAATAGTCTCATCGACTTTCATTTTCCTTTTAAAGATCCACTTTGATCCTAAAGGTTTATTTCCTGAAGGAAGATCAGCCAATTCCCAAGTATGATTACTTAAAATTGATTCGATCTCACTATGGACTGCTTCTTTCCAATAGATTGACTCAGATGACGACATAACTGCTTTAAATGTTGGAGGCTCATTTCAAGCAAGAATGCCACAAAATCGGTCCGAAAGAAGTGGATTTCCGTTGGCGAGTACTACCACTACAACAAATGTGATATATAGCTACGAAATTTTTAGCTATGGCATGAAATTTGTCACTAATTGTTCACTTTTAGTGACAAAAATTAAATTTTGTGGTTAAATACATGAGGCTTATATTATTAGTGACGAAACACAAAAATTTGTGGTGAAGTTTTGTCCAATTGAGTTTCCCACCAAAAAGTAAATTGGCGCCATTTGTTGAGTACTATTAGCCACGAATTTGAAGTCACCGGTGACACATTATTTTGTCATTAATGATATTCTCAATTAGTGACAAATCATTTTTTGTCCCTAATTTAGGGAAATTTTGAATACGAAATTTTTTTGTCACAAAAAATATATTGACACATTAGTGACAAACCATTTTTGTCCTAAAATTAGTTAAATTTTGTATACAAAAAATTTTTGTCGCAAAAAGTACATTGATATATTAGTGACAAATCATTTTTTGTCCTAAAACTAGATAAATTTTGGATACAAATTTTTTTCGTCACGAAAATATATATTGATTCATTAGTGACAAATCATTTTTTGTCCTAAAATTAGTTAGATTTTAGATATGAAAAACTTTGTCAGAAAAATATATTGACAATAGGTGACGAACTAGAATTTGTAGTTAATCATAGTAAACTTTAGCAACAAAATTTTATATTCAATTGTGACCGTAATTTTTGTCACTAATAATTCAAACAATTAGTGACAATCGTATTATTGTCTCTATTTAACCTACAATTTAGTTACAAAAAAAAATTGTCACAAAAAAATATGTTCAAATGGCTACAACCTAAATTTCCAACTGGAATAGTGCAATTATGAACTCAATGAAAAGGTATATATCAAGATCCGTTGGAACAATTGCAACTAATAAAAGTCATATGCATATTTTTAAGTTGTATTACAATAAAATAAAAACGAAAACCATTAATTTTTATAATGCACTAAAAAGGTCAGTGAATAGTAATACCCACAACTTATTGTTACGATAGTTTGTAGAACTCCCACAATAAGTATAGCCACAATCAATTTGTGCCATTTAGCAACAATTATAATTAACATATATACGTCATAAAAAAATAAAAAATACCTATTAAAAATAAAATTTCACCATATTTAACAAGTATCATCCCAAAGCATTATCTTTAGTCTTACAAACTAAATTAAACACAATATTCACTCCAACCATTATAATATTTATTAAACCGCACAATCACATTGTCATAATATCTAATCCAATTATAAAATATTTTTATGATTTCCTTAAGATTACTACACACAAATGATCTTCTTGTGTCCATGGATGATATGCATTCATTAGTTGCATCACTTGTGTTACAATTCAATTCAGGATCATGACCGATGTTAAATGGTGGGATGCTAAAGGTAAGCCTTGATGAAAATTTACAAAAAATTGGACAAAGTTTCCCCTGTTTTTGGGCCTATAGAAAAAAAATTCCTGTCTCAAAAATCAATAACATATCCAACCAATATCGCTAAAAAAAGCAAGCCATAACATGCATCAACAATATAATAATACTAAATCCATCTCCAAATACGAAAAGAAGTGTAATACTATTTCAAGTTTCCAATAATGAAAAATTACGCAAGACACCAGTGAAATGATTAGCAAAGCGACTCTAAGAGTTCAAAAGAAAAGGGCGGGTAGTAAATAAACAACTTCTTGTCCACACAAAGCAATCCCCGTGAACTATAGATTTGTCAACTCATACACTATAGCTAAAGTCTTGTCGACGTCACCTGTGATCTGTGCAACAAAAAAAAGTGGGGAGTAAATCACCAGCTCAATGAGTAATAACATTTAACTACAACATTTCTAATAAGCAAAAGTCAAAAACATGTTAATATGATAATTAGAAGATGTCATGAAATAAATGCCCTTTTTATAAATGATAACATGAAACACCCCGGAAATCCAATGACCTAAGCTAGAGCCTTACTTTATGATTAATGACTTAAAAATAGTTAAAATGATGTTTCTAGACCTAAACTAATGTAATTAACTTAGTTTGGAAGAGTTAAGAGTCTAAACGTCAAGAAACGACCATGACGTCCGAAAACTAGTGAAATTGAACTAGTAGGTGTTCTTAGGCCTTGGGAAGGCTTGGGGTGTCATATGATGGTCTAATCTTATAAAAAGGTTTTAAATAGGTAAAATAATGTTTTTAAAGTCAAAACGTCCAAGTACGACCCCCAAGGACCACCCAAGGGGTCCTTGAGGAGGACCCAAGTGTTTGGCCAAATGCTGTCAAAAACAGCTTTGCCTACGAAGGCCATTGACGAGCCGTCAATTGTTCCCCGCCCCGTGGATTGGGTTCATGGATCAGGCCTGCATCAAGACTTGGTTCCCTACAACAGGGAAGCCTCAGTCAAGAAGCACGAAGGCAGTCCACGCCACATGAACCCATCCACGGTCCGTGGATGGGCAAGCGTAGGTGCTGCCAACTTTCCAGCCCTCTAGTTTTAGGTTTGTGTTTTGGAGTTTAGTTGATTGATTGATTAAGGGCTTATGAGGTTGTTTAGTTGGTTAGTTAATGACCCTTTTAAGCTAAAAAGACCCTAAACTAAACCATGGAATCGTTTGGAAACTAGACCCCCAAAACAGTCCCCCAAACAGTTGCAAGAAAACAGCTTTTTGGAGGTGGCCTACGGATGGCCATTGACGCCCCATCAATGAATTGACGCCCCGTCAATCATGAACGTCAGTCCATACTTAGTTTTTTTAGAGACCTGCAACATTTACACTCCCAGATCCAAACCACGGACCATTAATCAATTGACGGTCCGTGGATGGCCAACGTAGATGCTGCCAGTTTTCAGATTTTTAGTTATTAGTTGGGAGTTGACTTTCGAGTTAGTTGTTTAACTAGGGGTTAAGGGGGTTTGTTAGTGAGTTAATTACCTAACTAAAACCAACTATAAGATCCCAACCCCATTAACCTAAGTCATTCTAACTCAACACACTAAATCAAATCATAAACTCTCTCAACTCAAGACTCCATTGAAGAAGGTCAAAGCTTCAAGTAGGGCTCACTCACACCTTCAATTCTGATGCTTGCTTACGTGTCATTCAACCACACAACAAAATGAAATTACTTGGGATTAGTCCATAGTGGCCTGGGAAGGGTTATTTACTCTCAAGAAATATGGAGGGCTTAACATTAAAGGAAGTAGGAAATGGAATGAGGCTTATGCTGGAAAATTATTACGACAATTATCTAGGAAAAAACACATATTATGGGTGAATAGGTGCATGAATTGTATATAAAGCAGGGGAGCATTTGGGAACATACACCACCTCTTGATTGTAGTTGGTATTGGAGGAATCTTAATGGACTCGAGATGAAAATGCGACTTCGGTACAACTAGGAAGTTGACTCTGATCCAGTGGCAACTACTTCAAAAAAAATGTGAAGAGAATTGCATGTAATATTAGAGCACCATTGGGGGCAAATGATGTAGTACAATCATGGCTTGTAAAGTCTTAGTTTTCTATGGAGATTGATGAGGAGTCTGGTAGATAGCAGTTGCTTAGGATGGTGCTATAAATTAGACTAAGCTGGTTGTGGTAGCTAGCTTGATTTGTAATTCTGTTTCGGGTGATTAATGAAAAAATTAGTTACCTAAAAAAATACATGTTGATTGGTTATGTTAGGTTTAGTTTCTATTGTTGATTTTGCTAACCAGACAATGTTTGATAAGGATAATATTAATTCTATCTTAGGTGGTGGACATGTACTGCTGGTAAGACTGAAAATACTATAATGCTTCAACACTATTTTACTTATTTTGGTGGCCTTAAAAGCATTAAAGAGGGGCTGTAGCAACATCAAGTTTTTGGATTCGTCAAAAAAAAGCTTACAACCACGAGGCAATGCATGCAGAAAAATGTCATGTTCATCTGTTAGAATGCCCCAAGTTAAAATCTAAACACGATAAAATGAATTTAAACAAGGTAATAACATTAGAATAGTTAACTAATTCACTAAATTAGAGATAAGTAGCAACAAAAAGTGAGGCAAACCTGCAATTTCGTGTGCATTGTTTGCAATCAGTCCAAAGATATGGACCCCTACACAGAAAGAGAACAACCTGAAGTTGTTAGAAAGGTAGAAAGGAGGGGCTATCTCTAAAGTAAAAAACTAATTTCGGGGAAAAATGATTTTTCTTTTGAATACATAAAAGAATAGTAGGGAATGGCAAAAAAACATAGAAAAAGATAAAATAATGAAATTTAAGTTATTGGTAAGCTACTCGACTTTAATCGCCTATTTTCAATAAAATAATTTTTTTTGTAGTGATAAGGCCGTTACTTTGATAGTTGTCAAAGAAGAAATGCATAATTTAGAAGGTCTATTAATAAGTAATTGGCCTTACTCTTATGAGGTTACATCAAAAGCCAATGTCGTCACCATCAAATGTGCTATCAACTTCATCATCATTGGTACTATTATTACCTTCATTCTCCTTATGATCACTAATGTACTCTATTATAGTGTCATCCTCTTGATTACAGTCATCGTCACTGTAATCAATTTCAACTGCATGTTGTGTTTGAGCCTCCAATTCAATTACATTTGCATCCAAGGTAACCGAATCAATATCATCTCTATGTAGTTGACACAGTATTTCCACCGAATCATTGACAATTGAATTATTTTCAAGTGAAATATCTTGATACACTTCATCATTTGCAATATGCAACTCATCACTTTTTGCCTTTGAATTTTCCTTCTCTGGCACATCATATAAGTGTCTATCTTGAAATTTGAGCACAATTCGCCAATTTTCCCCCAACTTTGGGTCATCTATATAGAAAACTTGTTTTGCTTGAGTAACTAGTACAAAAGAGTCTTGTTCATATCAAAACCTTTTAACACAAATACTCGTAAAATTATTATCTTTTCGCATCCCTGTTTTCTTGCGAAGATCAAACCACTTGCATTTAAATAGGAGAACTCGATTTTCCTCAACATACTCTAACTCAAGGATGTCAACTATAATACCATAAAAGTCAATCACCTCATTTTCATGGTAGCCTGCAACTACTATACCACAGTTTTGACTTTTACGTAATTCATCGCATCGTTGAACATGATACCTGACACCATTTACAATACAACCAGTATGTGTTCTTCCACGCACATCAGGTCCCATTGCCAAAGGATATAATTTTTGGATAGGCATTGACTTTTCCTTATTATATAATAGCATAATCTACAATAAAAATTGTGGTCAATTAATAAAGAAATAAGTAATAATTTAAACAGAATAACGTGAATATTTATCTTTAAATCACTTACTTTTCTTTTAACCATAAAGGAAACTGTTCTCGGTGTTTATCATTGATATTCACAATAGCTTGTTTCAATAACTCTTCTCTATGCTCTCTACATGTAATAAATTAATTAATTAAAAATAATTTAAAATATAAAAATATCAACTCAGATAAATAGAAAAAGTACTTACTGAAGAAAAGGTTCTGCTTCTTCGCAATTAGTAAACACATACCATCGAGCCATATCAAAATCTTTCTTTGGTATGACATCATATATTCCATCTCTAAATGGTCTAGAATTCTTTG
Source organism: Solanum verrucosum (assembly GCF_900185275.1). Taxonomy (NCBI): domain Eukaryota; kingdom Viridiplantae; phylum Streptophyta; class Magnoliopsida; order Solanales; family Solanaceae; genus Solanum; species Solanum verrucosum. Next base: position 2,291,708 of record NW_026020412.1, read on the forward strand.
AAAATATGTCTAGAACATGTTCATATTTGCTGCTAGATCCATCATCATTTCGATGCTCACGATTAAATCTAGTCTCAATATCAGTAAGATACATAGAACAAAATGTCAAACATTCATCAATAATATAGCCTTCTGCAATAGAACCTTCTGGACGTGCCTTGTTTCGTACGTAACGCTTAAGCTTGCACAAGAACCTCTCAATTTTGTACATCCAACGATATTGTACTGGTCCCCCATACATAGCCTTTCGAGGTAAATGCGCAGCCAAATGTACCATAACATCAAAAAAAGCTGGCGGAAAGATCATCTCAAGCTTACATAATATAATAATTATATCCCTTTCAAGTTGTTCTAAGTCATCTTTTCTCAATGTCTTACAACATAATCGTTGGAAGAAATTACCTAACTCAATTAATGCTAAAGAGACATCTTTATTTAGAAATCCACGAAGAGCAATAGGCAACACCCGTTGTAACAAAACATGATAGTCATGGCTTTTGAGTCTAGTTATCTTACCATCATCAACACTTACACACCCTGAGATATTTGAAGCATAACCATCAGGAAATTTAACAGATTTTAAAAATTTCCAAAACTCCGTTTTCTCTTTTTTTGACATAACATAACAAGCAGCTGGCATTGTATAAGTGGAACCATCATGTTGCAACCATAGTTCTTTTCTTATATTCATATCCTTTAGATCTTGTCTTGTTTTATGTGTATCCTTAGTTTTCCCATCAATATTTAATAATGTCCCCAAAATACTCTCACAAATATTTTTTTCTATGTGCATGACATCTAAATTATGCCGCAACTTCAAGCTCTTCCAGTATGGTAACTCAAATAAAATACTTCTCCTAACCCAATTTAACTCTTCAGGACGACGTTTCTTTTTCTTATTATTTGAGTGTTTTCCTACTCTATAAGTACTTAATAAATCTAATTGATGTAAGACATCATCTCCTGAGAGCTCTTTTGGTTTTGATCTATTTTCTTTCTTACCATCAAATTTCTTGCTTCTTCTCCATGAGTGACTAGGTTCAAGATGCCGACGGTGACCCATGTAACAAATTTTACTTCTTACCTTTTGTGAAGATGCATCTTTATTGCAAGTAGGACATGCCATGTATCCCTTTGTGCTCCATCCAGATAAATTACCTAATTCATAGGAAAAAATCATATATGGTCAGTAGTAGTTTATAACTTATACTATTACATAGAACATGCAAAATAACAAGATTCACTACAATATCAGATGTATTAAATATCGAAATTGTGTCTTGAAAAGCAATCACTTTGAAGTAACATCTACAGAAGTAGACCCCTCAATCTGATATTAGGCAAGAGGTGCTCAATGTGGAGCAATCCCCTCCATTGAGTGTTAGACAAGAGGTTCCCAAAAGAGGTATCACCCTCAATGAAACATTAGACAGGAGGTGCTTCACCATGAGCAACACCCTCAGTGGAGCTTATACTCAGTGAACTTCCCTGGAAAGATGTATATTATTCCCACAAACAAAGTGTAGCTTATGCTCAGTGAACTCCCTGGAAAGGTATATATTATTTCTGGTCTAACAAACAACATGGTGCTAACATAATTTGTTATAGACTAAATAATCACTTTGGGAACTTTGAATGGATGATGCAATGGAGTCATATCAATTTTAACTATGATGTGTCACATATCTTAGATCATTCTCCAATGGTGTTAAGTGTTAATAATACAAAGTAAAAATTGGAAAAGTGAAGTTTCTTTGAAATTTTTCAATGTCCAGGACGAATATATATTCTTTATGGATATTATACAAGAGAGCTAGAAAGTAAACAAAATTGCAATTCCTTGGTGTCACAATGAAGATTGAGCAAGCACAAATGGAATTGGATGTTGTCCATCAAGGCTAGAACGAATGAGAAGACATCACCTAGTGTTTTTATTTCTGTTAGAATTTGAAACTAAGACCTCATGGTGACCCACTTCAATGACCCCTAAAGTAAACTCTTGGGAGCTCTTACAATATTATATAATAGTCTAATACATAAATAATGTAAATTATTTGACAACTAGAGAAAAAGTAAGTAATTTAAGAATTTACCATAAGTTGGAAAGTCATTTATGGTCCATAAAATAGCGACATGCATCTTGAAGCACTTCCCAGTTGATGCATCAAATGTCTCTACACCATCATTCCATAACTCTTTTAACTCATCAATCAAAGGACGCAAATAAACATCAATATCCTTTCTTGGTGCTTGAGGACCAGGAATAAGCAATGACATTATCATAAAGGGGTCCTTCATACATTTCCAAGGAGGAAGATTATAAGGAGCGAGAACAACAGGCCACATACTATACGATGTGCTCATGTTACCAAATGGGTTAAAACCATCAGTTGCAAGACCAAGTCTAATATTACGAGGTTCTTGTGCAAACCACTGATGATTCTTATCAAACTCTTTCCATGCTTCAGAATCTGCTGGATGCCTTAACATGTTTGCCTCATCAAGATGTTTTTCTTTATGCCACCTCATGTCCACACTTGTTTTACTAGACATAAATAACCTCTGAAGTCTCGGCTTTAACGGAAAATATCGCAAGACTTTATGAGGAATCTTTTTGTCCTTTCCATTATCAATTTTCCACCTCGAAGTAGCACAATGTGGACACTCTTGTCTATCTTTGTGTTCAGCCCAGTACAACATACAATCATTTTTGCAAGCATGAATTGAAATGTATCCTAATCCCAAACCTTGCAACATGTTTTTAGCATCATAATATGACTTAGGAAGTGTCTCACCAATAGGAAATGCATCTTTTAATAACTCTAGCAACATATCAAATGATTTATTACTCCATTGATTGTACACTTTCAAATGTAGCAATTTCACAAGAAATGAAAGCTTTGAGAATTTCTTACATCCTGGATTTAATTCACGTTCAGCTTCTTCCAGTAATTTGTCAAAAAAATTAGCTTCCTTCTCACTCATATTACCGCACATATTATTATCAGTTTTTGTCTCATCCGAAAAATTGGCAAACGATCTTCCACTAACCTCTTCTAACATAGTCTGAATTTCATCATCATTGTCATGCTCTTCATTTTCATCTTCATTGTAAATAACTTCATTGTCATATCTCATTTGTGATTGTTCTCCATGGTATATCCATTGCATGTAACTTCCCATTATTCCCTTGATCAATAGGTGGTCATACACTATTTCTTGTGTTTGAAAAAACACATTTAAACAATCTTGACATGGACATCGAACTTTAGAATTTCGATCAAAGTGAGACCGAACAAGTTGCATAAAAGATTGGACACCCTCAACATATCTTTTAGAAAACTTAGGTTCATGAATCCAGCCTCTATCCATGATCAACTGCATAAACATAACACTTATCAAATAAATATTATAGAAGAAGCACATGCAAGATTCTGTCAAATAAAATAACTATAAAAATAGATCTTCAAATGAGAAAAGTCTGAGGAGTGAAGTGGGAGATCCAGAATATTACTACCAATCAATTGGTATAGTGACCACATTATAAAGAATTAGTTATTTTGACTATGGAAAAGATGATGGTTATTTCACTACTGTATGGAAGCTTTTCATCATGCAAGAATATATTGTAGGTGTGACTGTAGAGGGCACACATATTGCACTAAATGAGATTGTTATTAGTATTGTTGTTAGCATTCAAGGAGTAGAAAGTAAAGAAACAAAGTTATACTACTAAGGTGATAATTCAACATTAGTCTATACTTTTCAACACTTAAAGAGAGGTAGGGAGCCATATAAATTTGCAATAACCATTGTTCTTTGAAATTTTCTTTCTGTTCAAGTTCCCAAAAAATACTTTCATCTAGTTTCTAGAAATCGAGATTTTATTCTTAGAGGTGACATCGTTGTCCATTCTGCAACAAATTATATGGGTGGTTGAAATGATGTTTTTGCCGGTTACATTGGTTGTCTTATATTTGTTTTTGGTGATTGCACTTCTATGGTCATCCCTGAGCAATGTAGAGCTACTAAGGAACCAGTTTTTTTCTCCGTGGCAACCTATGGAGGTTTTATTGGACACACTTAAATTTAATATTTGTGGTCCTGCAACTCCCATTAGATCACAGAACTATAGTGATTTCGGTCTTTCTAATATCTCAGATTGAGTTTCGCGCTGACTCACTCCATCATGCCCCTCTGCCTCGCCTTGACTCGCCCAATCCTACTGAGTATGTTACATTTTGTGTGGTGTGCATATTTACTATTGGTCTGTGACACATACTATTGAAGCATAACATTTTTCAAGGCATATATTGAAACAACTTCTCTATTTTGTTCATATATTGATGTTTTCCCTCGATTTTTTAGGGAAGAGATGATGGATTGTAGTGAAAATATGGTATGAAAGTCTATAAAGTGAAACTTGCTTCTTGAACTTGGAATGTAGAATTAGGATATGAAATGAAACCTTGGATTTGAATGAACTAAACCAAAATCATTTTAGATGAATATTCTGTGGGACAATTAATTTTTTTACTAAAACTAATAATGTGAGTGAGACTTTCCAGATTGATGATTTATGAAATTTTTAGATTTTTCTTTAGTTGTTAACGATTGGTACTTTTATATTAACTAATTTTGTTAAACTAATGGATTTTATGTCTTATGGACATTCTAACACTACTTATTGTGTTTTGATAGTGTTCTGCCAATCAATGGCACCAGGTGGACGTGTCTTTAAGAAAACTACACTTACAGGGGAAACTATTCAAGATACGCAATCACTGGATGAATTAAATAACCCTACTCCTCTTGTTAATACAGGTAATACATTTTATTATGTTGATTAGGATTAAACTATTTAGTTATTGGCCAAGTTGAACATTTTACTAAATGGATAGGTATTGTGATCTACACCTTTGGAACTCAATGATATTTTTGTAATATGTGAAGCTTATAATCAACAGACATGATATGAATGATAAAAAAAATGCTATTAGCTCTTGTATATTCTCTTTGTTTTTGTCAATGATTTTTTTGACTTAACTGTCTGTTTATATACAACAAAAATGCAAAAAATTTAGTTGTTTCGGTCTTCATACCTTTCTTCCATACATGTAATATTTTTTTAGATTTTAGGTGGTACTTTGAACTGTCTTCAATTTTTTTCATCATATGCTTCTACTAGAATCAAGAATGGTCGTGGCAAGACTAGAGGTAAAGGTCTTGAAAAAATGAAGAAGGCTATGGGAAGTAAGATGAAAATAGATATCCCAGTTGGTAAAGGAAGGCCAACTAAACCAGTTCAATTGGTAAAATTATCCAATGAGTTGGGAATAATTGCTCGAAATTTTATTTCGCTTCCAAACAAGTGGAAGGAACTAACAAGAGAGGACAGAGATGCAGCACTAATTAGATGTCATGTAAGAATTCTATACTCTTATAAATTTATACATGGTTGTGATTATATTTAGTTTCATTTATAATTCTCCTATGCATGAAATGACTAAAGAGTTTACAAAGTCCAAAAGACTGACACAAGAGTCTAAGGGGGATAAACTATCCTAACTATATTAACTTAAAATATTGAAGTTGATATTCCATCAAAGCACCTTATGTTTCTGTCCTTCCACACACACCAAAAAATACAAGTAGGAATCATTTTTCAAATTTGTTTGATGGATTTATCAACTTTTCAAGAGGTTCAACTAATGTAGGCATCCTTAAACTAGCATTCATGACCCAACTAAAATAAAAAATAGCAACAAATAAATTTAAAAAATCAATAGTCTGTTAGTCTCAGAAGCTTGTTGGCACGTAAAGCATCTACCGACTTTTGTCATGCCCCTTCTCCTAAAGTTGTCCTGAGTGACACTGCCCTCATGAGATGAAGTATTTGACCTTGGGAGGGGCTTTGGTATGCCAAATAAGCTTCTAAGGCCACTTCTCTATCATATAATTGTGAGGACATCATAACGAATACCATTCTTTCATTGTGTATTGTCCATTTGTCATCATATTCCATTGGATTCTATATGGGTTGTGATAATTAAGGCAGCAACAATCCAGATTGGATAGTAATAGTAGCAAACTATCTAGTTCCCAGTCTTGGAAATTCAATTTTGAACAATGGTGCCCTGGCATTATTTTTTCTGTTCTGGGAGATAATAGTGTCTGAATTAGAGGCTATTGAGAAGATAGTAGGAAAGTTACTTTGTAGAGTAGTGTTCCTTGACCATTTTTCCTTTCAATTTTTTTTTTTGAGAATTAGTACTATTGTATTCTTCAGCATTAAAACTGACAGGGGAGTGAGATTCAAATCTAAACTTTACAAAGTACCTAGGAAATCAACCAACTCCTCTACTTCCTCTATACAGTTTTGTTTACACCATTTTAATGTGAATGTCATTATCTTCTTTTGTAGCTGCGTTGCTGGTTAATAAATATTCCATAGCTTTGTTATGCTCTTCTATGGACCAACACCATATGGAGATATGAATACATTAGTGGACCAATGTGATAGTATTTAGGTTTTGCGAAAACCGATTCTTTCCAGAGAGCACCCGTCTTCATTGTTGAACCTCCATATATGTTTCATTAGAAGGGCTTTATTATGTCCTGCTATGTTTCTGATACCTAAGCTTCCAAGATATTCAGAAAGAGTGATGTGGAGCTACATGATATGATGAAATTTTTTATTTTTTCTATTTCCTTTTCATAAAAAGTCTCTCCTTAACTTATCAAATTGTAACATTACCTCGCTGGGAATAGGAAATAGTCAATTTAGGTATGTAGATAGGCTGTTAAGAGCAACGTTTATCAGTGCAAAAAAATTTTTTGAACTGCAATCTATGCCTTTCTAAGGAAATTTCATTTTGAAGCTAATTAGTATGTTAGTTGCTTTGATGATTATTATTTGAATATGAAAGGGATTTTGATTGTTTTGTATGTTTTTTCAAAAACAAATAATTAGGAGAGGTTTGAGATTAATTTGGACGAGCATTACGTGAAAGATAGTTGTGAGGATATTCTGAAAAATAGAAGCCGACAATGGCGCTACAAGTTAAAACAATTGTTTGAAAGTGCACGTTCAGAGGAAGAAGCTCGTAAAATGGAAGTGCTAGAGTTGACCCCAGAAAATTGTAATAGACTTTGTGACATGTGGATCGATCCAAAACATAAGGTAATTTAAATTCATGTTATTCTCGTTATTATTAAAGTTATGATATTTATATTTTCTTTGTAGAAACGATGCGACATAAACAAGGTCAATCGAACTAAGCTTAAATCTAATCATTTCATGGGATCAAAAGCATTTGTAGCAGCTCGTGCTGAACTTGTAAGTTATACTGTTTTTAATTTTTTTTACTAATAAAACTTCAGTACTATTTCAATTGTTTTTCTTATTTCACAGGGTGAAAATGAACCTGAAAAAGAAGAGCCTGACAGAATCGAGCTCTACAAGCATACTCATTACAAGAGTAAGAAAGGATGGTCATCTTTAGAGGCTGGGACTCACTATGTAAGGATGGTTATCCAACGTGTTTGTTCGATTAATGTTCTTCTGAAGTTGTGTCTTCTCCTTTAAATAGTATATTTATATTTTTATGCAGAACAACATGAAAGATTTGAAAGATCTATATACTTCGGGAGAGGCTTCCATGACTACTGATGAAATTGTGGATACCGTACTTGGTACAAAGTCGGGGTACATAAGAGGACTTGGTTATGGTCCAAAACCTAATACTACAAGAGCTACACAAAGGAAAACGGCAGAGTTAGAGGACTCCCTCAGAAAAGCGAAACAGGAAGCTGCTAGTGCCCAAAATAATTTACAGAATAGATTAAATGCCGCTTAAACTGTGGTAGAAAATCAGCAGACTCAGATACAAGACCAGCAGTCTCAAATACAAGATCAACAATCTCAAATAGAAGCATTAAACTCTCAATTGAATACTATTGTGGCACGCCAAGAGGAAATGTTTAGGAAAATGCAGTGTTTTGCTCGCTCATCGCCTTCTAACAGGTTAGAAGTAACACAAACTTATGTGATAATTTTTGCTTACCTTTTTTCATGAAATATATAAATATGTAGCATTTAGTATCTAACTTTGCATACTTCCTTTTATGATGCAACAGAGGCGGAGCTCCATGAGAATGCCAACTTTAGGTATATTTTTATTTCGCCAACGTAAAGTCTAGTTTCAAAAGTTATAGTTTATATCAATTATTTTATTTATATTATATTAATACGTTAATACCTTAGCTCAAGAAAAAAAGTTAGTATTGAACATGCCATATACTTTACGTCCCAGGTGCGTCCTAATTTTACTGGACATAGTGTAGAGAAGGCTATCATACCTTATAGAGGGGAAACATTGTAAGTAGCTAAGTAGAGATAAAGAGAAGATTCCTCCTTTTTACACTACATTATAGATTTTCAGACCATGGAAATAGAATATCAATATTGTAGAGCTGCAATTCTTATCCTTCTCAGTCTCTTACTCCTTGCTTTGGGTGTATCTGGTCATTTAGTGATAATATAGTTTGGTTTTCCTTAATTCTTGATAGCAAAGCTTTGTATTCTTAGGGAAATCAGTAGCACATAGAACCAACATTTTTACAGTTGGGAGATATTCCAAAAGGTTTCTAATGTCTTAGCCATAGAATTGGCAGGAAGTTGTTCATATGCTTACTGGAATACTTTTGTACTCTACTAGTAGTGCAGTAGTCCTTTAGATGTATGATTGGTAATGCTAGATATATAATTCAGTATAGCTGTTGGAAGCAAAATCATGATTAGAATTTAGAATAAAATAAAATTGTGTGTTAAACTTTGTTAATGTTGTAATACCGTTGGTGCTAAATGGTTTAATTCAAACCTCACATGAAAAATAACTTAAAACTCATATGACATGTGTAGTTTTAGTGTAGAAAGAGAAAACATACTAGTAGAAGTGTGAAGGAGCCATACATTATTTCCAATATCATTGGCATAGCGTTCTGATTTCTTCCCCTCATTTCAACATTCTGAGTCTGACTTGCTCTTCTTTTGTTAACGAATCCTTAATTCACCTTCTCTTCTTATAGCTTCATTCTCGCACTAACTACTAACTTCCATTTTTTTTTCATTTTTTCATGAATCTAAAAGGAAAAAGTCAATCTTATTCTTATGGGTTGATCAAAATTGTTGCAAAAATACAATCTTTTAACTCTTTTTTAGACTCTTTTGAGTTGCCATTAATATACTGCTTAGTTTTGTTTGAAAGATGGGTACAGATAGTAAATACCAAATGGTAGTGAATGAATTTATGGTAAGATGATCTTATATTAAGAACCTATGTTGCTCAGAGTCTCTAGAAATGTTATTACAGATGTATCGAATCTTCCAAAAATGCACTACTTTTGGAGGATCAGACATTTTTGAAGAGTTCGAGTGTCATAGCAAGAACTTTACTTTTTGAAGAGTTTGGAATTTATGGTAAAATGAGCTTATACTAAGAACTCTTCTTTCTGCCGAAGTCATTCTTGATTTTAAAAATTTGATAGGACTAATTACATTTCTCTGGACAAAAGATCCAGCAAAGTGAAAGATCTATTGTATGATAATTGATAGCCATTATATATTGTTCTATCCCATCAAGTCTTCACAGCAAATTTAAAGCAGAGGATATGAAAAAGAAAAGAAGATCAATAAATTATCTCATGAATTTGTTTGGAACAACTGTACATTAAACTTCATCCTAGTCTACCCACTTTGATTTGAAAGAGTATGTTTTTGCATTTGTTATTGAAAAGTTACGACTTGTTTGGATACTTTGTCCCTAGGTTTATCGTTTAGCGGTAACATAGAGCTTGCTCCTGTTTCTAGTGATTTAATGATCATAGACCACCTTGTTAGATAGGGGCTTAGGTCAGAAAATTCAGTATGATCTTAACCAACAGGTACAAGGAGATACAGAAGCTAAATTGGTTCCAATTTGTGTTAAGTTTGTCCTTAATAAAATGTTGGCATACCGCGATCCTGCACCATTTTATTTTCCTAAAGGAAAAGGCGTTGAGGATCTCCCTGATGCTTTGATTGCCCTTTCAATGTGGCTCTCTGAAAAAGAGTAAGATTACTATGGCAACATGTTTGAGCAGACTAGTTTCACTGGTGTAGTTCACTATTTCCCTAATGCCTTGAGCCATCCATTTTCACAGTATCTATTACCAACAACTGTCTTGCTAGGTGATATTGCACCAATCAGTCCCCTTTATACACACACTTTTCACCCATTTTACTCAAAGGTTATCAGCATGTTGGCTATATTCCATAGATACTTTGCCACTGCATCTGCATTCCATATCATACAATCAGTGATCCCCTTTAAAGTTGTCACGTTTTCCTTCATTTTGGGCTATTGTATGCTCCGGTGTTGTCACACTTTCCCTTTAGATTCTTGTTATTGTTAAAGTTGATATTACTCCATAGAGTTGTCTTGGAGGTGTGTTACTTTGTGAAGGCAAAGTCAACTAGTTAATTACCAGATAATGTGGTAGTCGACAGGTTTGAACAAAAAGATATCAGCAGGAATGTCTATCTTATTGCAAGATAGAAGAATAAAAATTTTCATTCTTTGAATTATGAGCAGTGAGTTTAGAAGCTTAAACATTTCATATAGTTAAAATATGTTCAGTCTAATCCCTGAAACAAATAGAGAGTTTTATCGTAGCAAATGTAGAGCTAATATATAGCTTCACATTCTATATGATTTATTTTTGCAGTGGTCATAAAACAGGACATTACAACATATGAAAAATCATAGTGTTACATATTCTACTTTTTTATTAACTCTTATGAATTTCTTTCTCTCTTTTACACAGGTATAAAAGGTGAGAATTGAATCAAGACTAATGCAAGACAAGTATCACCATATTATTGATACTTTGGAAGAAATTTTTACTTTTCTGTCTTGGTTTAGGAGTAATATTTCTTCTATATCAGTTAGATTTTCTTGTTATTAGACATATTTTACTTTAGTTCATGGAGCTTGTTAAAGTACCTTCAAATATTTTAGTTGTTTTTAATTGTAATGGATAGATTTCATTATAATCTAGCATGTTTTATTATTTAATTTTTAATTTATGCAATTCTATAATTTAAAAAATTTCACTAATATAAAATAATTAAATGTCATCAATGAATGCAATTAGTGACAAAAGATTTTGTCATTAAAGGTAACATTTAGCAACGACTAAATCAAGCTTTTTAAGGCAAAATATTTTTGTCACAAAATAAATAAATTTGACATAAGTTGACTACATTTAGTGACAAAAATATATTTGTCCCAATATCCTTTTTTTTATCGAATACGAATTAATTTTTTATTTTATGACAATTATAATTGTCACTAATCATGATAATTTATAGTGACAATATATGTTGTCGGTAAAAACAATACTTTTACTGACAAAATGAATAGATTTAACCACAAAATTATTACCCTTTTTTAGAATGATAAATTTGTCCCTAATTTATACATTTAAGGACAAATTTATTTTTGTATATAAAAAGTAGTCATTAGTGACGAAATTACATTTGTTCAACTACGAAATACATATAACTTTAGAGACAATTGATGTCGTCACTGTTTGAACTAATTAATTAGCAACAATACAATTTTGTCGGTAATAATAACCTTTTTAGTGACAAAAGATACTATTAACCACAAACAAATTATACTTTTTATGACAAATAAATTTGTTACAAATAATTATTCATTTTGCGACAATTCTTCTTTTTGTAGTTAATATAATACTTTTAGCGACGAAGCACTAAATCGTATTTGAATAATTTTAGAGACGCACATTTAGGGACGACTGCTTGACGAAATTTTTTTCATCACTCAAGATTTTTAGTGACGAAATATGATTTATTAATGACAAAATTATTTGTCCTTGATAATCACATTTGTTGTAGTGTACGCATAGGATCCTCATTAGGTTGTGCATTTTCTTTTGATTCTTTCTGTGGTCGTTTAGATCTTTCACTTGTCGACTCACATTCAGTTTTATACGGATAAATGTGTTCAAAGAACTCAGCTTTATCTGACTCAATTACCGTATTCACATGAATTTCAGGATTATCAGATTTGTGAACCAAAAATCGGCAGGCCTTACTGATCACGACATATCCAATAAATACACAATCCACTGTTTTGGGTCCAATTTTCACCCTTTTGGGTAAAGGAACTGCTACCTTGGCAAGACACCCCCACACTTTGAAATATTTCAAGTTGGGTTTCCTTCATTTCCATAACTCATATGGAATCGATTGCATTTTGCTACGGGGTACCCTATTGAGTATCTTGTTAGTCGTAAGGATGGCTTCCCCCATAGATTTCTTGGTGAACCAGAACTGATTATCAAGGCATTCATCATTTCCTTTAATGTTTTGTTCTTCTGTTCAGCCAAACCATTTGATTGTGGTGTATAAGGTGCAGTAGTTTGATGGATAATACCATATTCCAAACATATCTCAGCAAAAGGAGATTCGTATTCTCCACCCCTATCACTTCGAATCATTTTTATCTTTAGATTCAATTGATTTTCCACTTCAATTTTGTATTGCTTAAATGCATCAATTGCTTCATCCTTACTATTAAGCAAATAAACATAACAAAATCGAGTGCAATCGTCAATAAAAGTTATAAAATACTTTTTCCCACGAGATGGTGTCAACTTCATATCGCATATATCTGTGTTAATTAAGTCTAAAGGTTTTGAATTTCTTTCAACAGACTTATAAGGATGTTTAACAAACTTACTTTCCACACAAATTTCGCATTTCGATTTATCGTATTTAAAATCAGGCAATACTTCTAAAGTAACCAATTTTCGCAAGGTTTTGTAATTTACATGTCCCAAACGGGCATGCCATAAATCATTTGACTCCAATAAGTAAACAGAAGCAGAATTCCTATTAATACTGTCAACAACCATTACATTCAGTTTGAAGAGGCCCTCAGTAAGGTAGTCTTTTCCCAAGAACATCTCATTCTTACTTATTACAGCTTTGTCACTAACTAGGACACACTTAAACCCGTTTTTAACGAGCAGTGCAGCAGAAACTAAATTATTCCTAATAGTAGGAACGTGTAGAATGTTGTTTAGAGTCAACACCTTGCCAGATGTCACCTTCAACATTACTTTCCCAGTTCCTGCAATCATTGTCTTGTTGTGTTTCCCATGAACAAATCTTTATCAACCTCAGCAGGAGTGTTTGTTGCAAAGGCTTCTTTCGCAGAGCAAATATGTCGAGTGGCACCTGAGTCGAGAAACCACTCCTTGAGATTTCCAACTAAGTTGCACTTCGAGATCATTGCACAAAGGTCATCTGCATCTTCCATCTCTTCCACGATATTTGCTTGGCTTTTGCCTTTGACTTTGTCTTTGTCTTTGTCCTTTCTTGGAGTACGACAGTCAGAAGACTTATGACCAGCCTTACCACAATTGTAACAATTGCCCTTGAACTTTTTCTTGGCCTGTTCTGACTTCTGTCAGTTGGACTTCTTTCTCTTCTTGTCTTTGGTAGGAGCTTTTTCAACAATATTAACTCCAATTACTGTCGAATTCTTACGAGACTTCTTTTCGATGGTTTTGTTATCTTTCTCAATCTTGAGCCGAATCACAAGATCTTCAAGCTTCATTTCCTTACGTTTGTGCTTTAAATAATTCTTGAAGTCGTTCCACGAAGGAGGTAACTTCTATATCGTTGCAGCCACTTGAAACACTTCATTTACTACTATATCTTCAGCAATCAGATCATGGAAAATAAGTTGAAGTTCCTACACTTATGATCCAACAATTTTACTATCTGACATTTTATAGTCTAAAAACTTTGCGATCACAAACTTTTTCAAGCATGCATCTTCTGTCTTATATTTCTTCTCAAGTGCATCCACAATTCTTTCGAAGTTGTCATTGCACTATAGACATTATATAAGTCATCCTCTAAAACACTCAAAATGTAGCCCTTACATAGGAAGTCTGTCTGTTTCCATGCTTCAATAATCATGAATTTTTCTTTGTCTGGCATTTCAACAGCAAGCACTGGAGTTACTTCATTGGTAAATTTCTGCAGACCAAGAGTAGTAAGCCAGAAAAATACCCGTTGCTGCCATCCTTTGAAATTCACACCAGAGAATTTTCCCGGTTTCTCTGCTGGTGGTACAACAATTCGGGTTGGTGCAGCAACAACCACCGTAACATTGTCATTAGCCATTTCAGAATATGTAACAAACATAAATTGATACAAATGACTCAGTAAGCAATAACTTAAATTGCAAACTTAACAGGAGTATAAAACCACGAAGGTTTTTCTCTCCACCAGAAACACAGATTAAAAAGTATAAAATAATTTCCTTAAGATTGTTAGCAATTTATGTTTAAAAAACCAGAATTACTGATTTCAATAAACTTTGCAGAAACACGAAGTAACCAAAGTTTAATAAACCAATAAGAATAGATGAACAGAAATTAGCTGACAAAACTAAAATCTGTAAAAACGTACCACAATCTGGAAAAACAGGATCAGAAAAAGATCAAGCCCACTGAATGCACAGTGTCCCCTTAAGGAAATTATTCCCCTCTAGTATCCGAGATTTGATTTGGAATATGTCCTCCCAGAATAAAATGATCTCAATCACCAGTGTATTGATACCCAAAACTCTGGTGTCAGCGAATCACTCAACAGCAGTAAAGTACACGAAGAAATTTTGTGTAGAAGAAGAAGAAGAAATCAGAAAATTCTGAAGGAATAAGTCTGAGGAATCAATGTATTTATAGACAAGAGGAACTGGTTCCGAAAGGTTGCAATCCTTTCAGAATCCACACGACCATTCATGAAAGTTTGCAACCTTTCAAACGGTCATGGCTGTTTCTGAAAGTTGCAACCTTTCAGAACAATCACTTCCAACGGCGAGAAATTCAAATTAAACGGGAAAGATTTAAATAAAATGGGTCGCGCGTGGATCCGAGTTGGGTCGGGTCAATTAACTAATTAATTGAAACGCTTCGGTTAATTAACTAATTAAAACGTTGGCCATTTAATTTAATTTGATTAATTAAATAAATAATTAACTAAAATAATTAAAACAAACTTTGTCCAAAAAATAATCTCTCGATCGTTTTCCAAAGCCGAAGTCGAAGCCGAGCGAGCGACGACGACAACGCGAGGGGGGGTCCCTCTTTCCAACCCTTTTAACAATTAATAGGAGTGTTTCTATATTTAAACTCTCCTATTTTTCTTTCCACCACTGATTAGGGACAAATGCCTTTTCAATAAAGCATAAGAGGACTTTTCAAGTTCTCAACTCTTCAAGTTCCCAACTTTTCAAGTTCCTCCCTTATCATCTTCCCTCCATTTCCCATTACTCTTGCTACATACCCAACAGTGCCACCCCCGAATGAACCCTGCAGTGCGCGATTCAGATTTAATCGGAGCTCTAATGTGGGCTCCAGACATGGGGTGGGAAACCAAAAAAAAAAAGTAAAAGGAGGAGGGGCGGGGTGAGGGTGGTGGGTGGTTTCAAGGAAGAAGGAGAGCATGCGGTGGGGGCTGAAGGAAGAAGAAAATTGTGGATGGGTGGGGATCGAAGAGTTTGATTTTTTCTCTATCTTATTTTAAGTTATTTTTTTAATACAAAAAAATATATTCACTCGTTTTAAGACGTATACAGTTAAATATTTTTCCAACTTAGTAATAACAATGCCACATAAATTCTGTCAATGATCAGCTGTGCTTAAAATATTGTATTTTAGTAATTTTAGGAGTTCACTTGACAAAATTCCAAGTATAAAAATTCAACCGACAAACGGAGTGTCCCGGACCATTTCACTCCACGTTTAAATTAAAGACTAGTATGTACTACTAGTATAATAAAATTCAAACCGCCTATTGTTCTCCTTCCACTGTCACATGTAAAAAAGTCATTCTTCTGTGCAGTTGTTGGTTGTAAAGGAGAAGAAATGAAGTTTACGATAAATTATGATACAATAAATTATCCATCCACAGTGTCATTTTAGCCTGAAAAAGGTAAAGAAATCGAACATGTTCTTCCCCTTTTTCCTATTCACTCACAGCATGTGGCATCTGACACATTCTTCTTCATCTTCAACTGAAACTTAGATCGGTTACACGCTCGCATATATTGTTGCTTGACGTTATCTTTGATACCAAGTCAAGTATTTGGTTAATATTATTTTTTATTTTTTCGGTCAATGGCTGCTTCTTCGTCTAGAGGACGAAGTAGCTCGCCATTTCAATATCGTAAACAATCAACTCCATTTTCGTCTTCATCATCTTCAAATTCCTTCATGAATGGTGGTCGTCTTATGCCTCGATCAGTCTCTTCTTCAACTACATCGTTTATTGACTCTGGCTCTGGCTCCAGATCCATGACTCCCAGCCGGAACCGAACTGATTTAGCTTATTCACGAGCTCATGGGAATCGTTCGCCGGTTAATTATCCTTCGGCTGAGGAGTTGTTGGTTAATGAGCCAGTGGATGTGTCCAGATCGGGAGAGAGTATTTCTGTGACTGTTAGGTTTCGGCCAATGAGGTAAATACTAGATCTAGCTCATTTTATTTGGATCTGTGTACTGGTTTATTGGAGGTGTTTTGACATTTGAAATTGAGTTTCCTGACAATGCGGTAAGGATTTGGTGTTATCGTGTGGTGGCAGTGAAAGAGAATATCAGAAAGGCGATGAAAGTGCTTGGTATGCAGACGGTGATAAAATTGTGCGCAATGAGTATAATCCTGCAACAGCTTATGCCTTTGGTATAATTCTACCAATTTTTTTTTAGTCTTTTCATGATTTTGATTCTGCTAGCTGTGAAAAATTTAGTGTTTTGGTATTTCGGGAATAGTATGGAGTTTAAATATTTTTCCCGATCATTTCTTAGAAACTGGCATTGCCTTTTATGATGGCTATTCCAAGTTTAATTTTTTTTTCTTTTTCATATTCTGATTTCTAGATAAAGTATTTGGACCTGATACAAGTACCCAGGATGTTTATGAAGTAGCTGCGCGACCCGTTGTCAAGGCTGCTATGGAAGGCATTAACGGTATGATAATTGATCGTCGACGTGTAATATCTGCGAGCATGTCAGCTTTTGAGCTAGACAGAACATGTCTATGAGTTATTTCGTTTTACATAATTCAGTTCAAAGACCATGCTTGAAGAAAACTAATCTCTGCCAAGTGATTAGCAATAGTTGAGCTATCCACCGAATGTATTGATAGTACTAGATGTCTTACAGTTCCAAGGGACTACATTCTTGGGCTGAAGTTTTTTTATTCGAGTGTAGCAAGTTGCATTTTCCAGTTCAGTTTCATTGACACGAGATCTGCTGATTATGCAGGCACAGTTTTTGCTTATGGTGTTACAAGTAGTGGCAAGACGCACACTATGCATGTAAGTTATTCCTTTGGGATATCTCCTTTTTCCTTGAATTTCACAGAAGCTTTGCTGACTTATGCTGCATCCCATACAAACAGTATAGGATTATTTAACTGCTAACGCTGACAAAGTTAGTTTAAGAATATTTCTTTATAATTTCATTGGGCTAGTGGTCAATGAAAGTGGGTTGAGAATCATGAGGTCGTAGATTCAAATTTTAGTGGAAGCAATGATTTTTCCCCATATGTCCAAGCCTTGATGGATAGAGAAACTCAATACTTGTGCTGGTTGGAGGTAGTAGATGCCCTGAGTCGAGGTGCACGTGAGCTAGTCCTGACACCACACTTAAAAAAAATTCTTTATTAAAAAAAAGTTAGTTTAAGAACTTGTGTTACTTTAATATCAGTAGCATTATTTAAATTGGACGATCAAACTTAGTATTTACTTCATTTGCCAAGAACACCCCCCCCCCCCCCCCCCCCCAAATTAGATTAAGGATATATCCTTATAAAAGGGCCTAAAGGCCCGACTAGTGGTCAATAAGGTTGAAAACGAAGCCCCACAAAAGGTGGAGGATTTGTGGCTTACGTCGCAGGTTCAAGTTCCACACCATGCAAAACGAAGCCCGGTATTTAAGTGGAGAAGGGTAGAGGGGCGGGCCCATTATCCACCGAGTTTAGAAGGTTGTGATTGGTCCAAAGGGCGGGTCACAGACGGATTTCTCGGTTATCAAAAAAAAAAAGTAGGTTGAAAACCGTGAGGTTTCAAGTTCAAATCCTAGCGGAGGCAAAATACTAGGTGCTTCCTTCCCCATCCTTAGTGGATAGAGTTACCCTATACTTGTGTTGGTGAGAGGTAGTAGGTACCTTGTAAAATTAGTCGAGGCGGCAAGCTCGCCCCTATTCCACAATTATATATAATTTATTTTTGATAACCATAGTGTCCAGGCCCTCTTGCGCGCATGTCGACATATTTTATGGGGCACCTGCCACCTCCCACCTCCCACCAACCACATGTTACTCTGCCTACCAAGACTAGAATAGATGGAAATAAATCACCTAGTATTTTTGTTTTTAATGGGGTTTGAACTTGAACTTCATGGTTTTCAACCCACTTCATTGGCCACTAGACCACCCCCTTTGAGTGCATTTCTACAGTTATATATATATATATATTATAAAAATAAAAAGAACTTAGTTTAAGAATACAGTGTTATTTTTATGTCTGTAGCATTGATGAAATTAATGGTTAATTAAGTATTGTTTCATTTTTATCCTTATCACCCCCCTCCCCCCCACCCCCACCCCTTCCCAACTGAAAGTTTTCTTTATCACCATATTAATTAAGATATTGGTTCCTACAGGGAGATCATATTTCTCCAGGAATAATTCCATTGGCAATAAAGGATGTTTTTAGCATCATTCAAGATGTAAGTCAGCTTAAATTACATGTTCATTTAAAAGTTTGATCCACGCTTCTCTTCAAGCACGACTCGAAGGCACATGCCTTTCTTCACTTTTATTCAAGCTTGATAGCAATTCTTGTTTAAAATTCTAGAATGCCTTTATGAAGGCGTGACTTACTCTTACTTGTCCAAACAGAAAGTGTGACTAATCTTGAAAATTGTCTTGCAGACTCCTGGATGCGAGTTCTTACTTCGCGTATCATATCTTGAAATCTATAATGAGGTTAGTATTGTGCACATTAGCCATCTACTTATAAATATGATGAAAGTGGCACTGAACTAGAAAGATTAAAAATTAATTGTACTGAAAGAGCATGCTTTGTTACAGAGGCTGTATCCATCTTTAGAGTGTTGGTGAAATTTATGATTCACTTCTTCCTGTAACATAAAAGACAGCTGATATACACTGTGAAATGATTTCTGAAGTAGATTTATCATCTCTCTGTATGCTTTTATCTGCGGCATACTTGTTTAATTTCTCGTACCAAATATTAACGTGAGTTGGTGTGCATGCTCGTTATGGTTATGATGCCAGGTTATCAATGACTTGCTGGATCCAACTGGCCAGAATCTGCGTGTCAGGGAAGATAATCAGGTATTGGTTGCCAATAGTACTAGTTGTTGTTGTTCAGGGAAATTGCAGGATTATTGAGCAAGAGTTTTTATTTGTTTAAAAAAAGGACCTGTTCCAGGAGTTATTTTTGGTAGTTTGATCTCTTTCCTTTGATGTTTGTTTTTGAAGATGAGAATGATTCAGGAAGAGAAAATAGCACAGTACTCCTACAGATGATCATTTCCGAGAAACCATAGAAAATTATCAAGAAACTTGTCTCCCAGCACGTCATATATGTTTGAGATTTATATATGATATCAATTCAATATGACTACCCTCTTTATTTCTCAAAAGTAATAAATAAGTAGAAGCTAGCATATTAAGTTTGAAGTGCTGAAAAGGTTGAGATCATTGATTTCCTCACATGTTATTTCAAATTCTACAAGTCCTATATCTAATAGCCTCGGACCAAATCATGGTGTTACTGGTGAAGTTCTTCTATCTATATTAGAGATATTAATGTTGCTTTCCAAAGTCCTGACTTTATATGTTGCTCTGTAGTGCTTGATTCTTTGTACATGCAATGTATGTGCAGGGTACTTATGTTGAAGGTATAAAGGAAGAAGTTGTTTTGTCACCTGGGCATGCACTTTCTTTCATTGCTGCAGGGGAAGGTAATTGGTGTAAGCTATTCAGGTCTGTCTTTGTTGACAGCCATGGTTCTTGTTACCTATATTGATATTGATTACCATTTGCCTATTCCAGAGCATCGACACGTTGGTTCAAACAATTTCAACTTGTTTAGTAGCCGTAGTCACACAATATTTACCTTGGTGAGTATAGTATGATTGTTCATTGTTATGTATTGCCTATTGCAACTAGAAACTTCTATGTCATGCACTTATTTTTAAAGGAATGCAAGCTGTTGTGTGTAATTATGGTTAACTTTCCGTAAGATGGGAGAATTTGACCTACTGGTCTATTGGGTCACTCTTTCTAGTAAACTTGGGTTTCTTTCAATTTTTGTTGAAAAGATAGACTGGATAATAGCTGATATCGAGAGCATATGATACCTAAATTGTTAACCATACAACAATAACATACTCAATGTAGTCCCACAAGAGGGTCTGGGGTGGGTAGAGTGTATGCAGACCTTACCCCTACCTCGTGGAGGTAGAGAGAGACTGTTTCCCAGCCTAAATTGCTAACCATATATATATATATATATATATATGTTGCCATTTCGCAGCCTTTGAATGATAGACCTATAAAACTTTTAGTGCTTCAATAGAATGTTCAATTTTATTTTTCTAGTTGTTTATTAAGTGTCAACTTTGTGTGATAACTTTTATTCCATTGGGATGGAAAATGCCTTCTTTTGTTTAGAATTGGAGATGGGGAAGGTTGAGCTTTTGGTTATCAAAAAACAACGGAAGTTTGAACTAGACAATGTCTTATTGTGACTTAATTGATTTTGCAGGGTGACTAATCTGTCAACCCACATAATTTTGTTCCTCTGCATAATCTCAAAATATGTTTGTTTTCCAAGTTTTATGATAATAAAAGAATCTGCCAGTTCTTAGAAAGTTGCATGAGAAACTCTTGTTGAATGAAGACCTTCAAAATCATCACAAATATATATAATTTTCTTATTTGTCTTATTTATTCATTGCTTAACATTATATAAACTTGAATATCTGTAAAGAACAAATGAGAATAACTTTCCTATAACATCAAATCCCGGTACAGTGTTGGGAAGAAACTTCTGCTGAAATGGGATTATGGGATTCAACTGTGTGTTGAGGTTCATTTATCCAATTTGCACTATCAGAATATTGGATGAAAAACTGTTGGAGCAGTAACTAATTATTTTTTTTTGTTCCATGAATACTACGTTGGAAAAACTGTCAGTTATGCCTTATCGAAAACTGTCAATTATGTTTGGTCCATTCCTTGTGACATTGCTTTCTTGAAAGCAGTGACGTATCTTCCTTAATAGCTTTTTTTCTGCTCTTCTAGTGTAGACATTTTAATTGTTATATTTGCTATTGGGTTTAGGTAATCATATCTCATTGTCTACATTATTACTCATTGTGCAGATGATTGAAAGTAGTGCTCATGGAGACGAATATGATGGAGTGGTCTTCTCACAGCTTGTATGGCTACTAGCTTTGTGTGTTCTGTATTAAAAAACAGTGCATCATAGCATCTAATGTTTTTGCTTTTCCCATTAGAACTTGATTGATTTAGCTGGATCTGAGAGTTCTAAAACTGAAACAACGGGATTGCGGAGAAAGGAAGGATCATATATCAACAAAAGTCTTCTGACTCTTGGAACTGTAAGTACTAAATCATTAGTGGTTAATGTCTCTATGTAGTTTTGCTATAACTGTTGCATATTACCCTCTGTTGTGATATCTCAATTATGTGAAAAATAGAAGAAAAAAAGAGAGAAGACTATTTACCCTCTAGGTTTTCATCACAAAAAAAATAAAAAGAAGAGAGAAGACTCTATTGAATTGGTTGTAGACAACAAGAGGGCTCCACATGGAGGAGTTGAGGTGTGAGAAATAAGGCAAATTGAGACTAAATGAAACGAGGAAATTACCTAAATATCTAGATTCCTAATTGTGACAGAACTAGAAAGAATATTCTATTCGACTAACCTAAACACATGAAATGAATCTAATGTTCTAACAATAACTAAATCATTTCTCTTGGTTTTCAACAAATTATTTATTCTCATGATCTATCATTATTTTGCATTGGTGCTAGCTGACGAGTAGAGTAGATTTTTTTACGTTTATTCAGTTTCAGTTTGACACCTTGATTCTGCAATCATGCATAGGTCATTGGAAAATTGAGTGAAGGGAAGTCATCTCATGTTCCTTATCGGGATTCTAAACTTACTCGGCTGCTCCAGACTTCACTGAGTGGGCATGGACATGTCTCTGTGAGTATGATGAAGATATACAATACATTTCCATTTCATTGACCTTTCTTATCTTTATTCAGCTGTAATGCTTTATTTGATATGCATCTTTTACTCCTAAATTCGTTTCATCTGTTCTCACCTGATACTCCTGTTGCTTGATAAGACCTAAAGAGATTACAGATGGGTCTAATTTACCTCCTCTTGCATGTCTTCTGTAGCTCATATGTACTGTTACTCCTGCATCAAGCAATATGGAGGAAACACACAATACGCTGAAGTTTGCAAGCAGGGCTAAACGTGTGGAGATTTATGCATCACGCAACAAGGTTTGCTCTGTTTGTTATTTGAATATTGTGGAATTGGAGTTGTGAAGGATGAAGCTTGATATATCTCTCTTTCAGATTATTGATGAGAAATCCCTGATTAAGAAATATCAAAGGGAAATATCATGTCTCAAAGAAGAGCTTGATCAACTAAGAAGTGGGATGCTTGTCGGTGTTAATCCTGTAGAACTTATGACTTTGAAACAGCAGGTAACTTTTCTAGCTACATATGTGAACTCTGTCTACCGCTAAAGATCAGAAATGTGTGCTCAACGAACTATATGCTTAAAGACATCTCTGCTATATAAGCATTTGGGGATTAGAATTTTGGCTGTAATTGGGTTCTGGGGCTTATAACTTATTCATGGTCCGTTGCAGTTGGAAGAAGGGCAAGTGAAAATGCAATCAAGATTGGAAGAGGAGGAGGAAGCCAAGGCAGCTTTAATGAGCCGGATACAGAGGCTAACTAAACTGATCCTTGTTTCTTCAAAGAATTCAATCCCTGGGTATTTGGGTGATGTTGCTGGGCATCAGAGGAGCCATTCTCCTTCTGAAGAAGATGTAAGCTGCTCTTCCTTTCATCATGACTTCTGTTTCTTTATGTTGTTCTTTGCCACTCAAGTACATCGGTAGATGGTCTCGGAATCCTATCCTCGATTAAATCTTGAAGATGCATCATACTTTCTGATTTTTACAAGACTTTTGGCCGGTAGCTTGGTTTAGGTACTACGTGTAGTTTCACTTAGCATGCATTAATTTTCTTCTTTCATCTATTTTACCACTTTAATGCTGTTCCTCTATTTCAGGGAAGTAAAAGTACTCTTTCTCATTTTTCTTCTTTTTATTCTTTTCTCAAATTCAAAGTATTTAAGGAATAGCTATATTACATATTATTCTTTTCTTGCAGATTATATGATATGTTATCTAGGATAAAATATCTTTTTCTGTGTATTGATCTTCGATCCTTATTCCCCTTACTCTTCCATCAGAAGATGGATAGTTCTATGCTAATAGATGGCGAGAATCAGAAAGACCCTTCAGCAGATACTTCTGATCCCAAACACAGAAGATCTTCTAGCAAGTGGAATGATGATATATCTCAGGTTGGGAATGCAATCACTGAATCAGCTCAGGTGGGTGAACATATCATTGTTTTTTTCCTGTGGTTTAAAACTTCCCATAGGTCTTTACCTCTCTAAATTTCACATTCTTAAAACCTTTAAGTGGAGAAGACTACCACAGTGATTCTTAATATTGCTAACGTTAATGCTCTGGTGGATTTGAAAGATTTGTCATTAACATATGATGTTAGTTTGTCATTAAACTTTATGTTGTGAAGTTTACTGCGAGTGCTTTCTGAGGTCTTGTTTTTCTGCAGAATTTGATGTGTCTGCATTTATATTCCTTGTGAATTAAGAAGTTACAATGCCTAAATACTCAGCAAGCTCATCATTTTGTATTAGGAATGAGAAGTTATTTAATTCCAATAGCTATACTACATTTACTTCAAGTCCAGTATTGCACATGTAGATTTGAGTTTCCTGTACCTCTGATGTTTGAATGGGGCTTATGTGGTAAAGCTTTCAGTCAATTCTGTAGTGTGTTTAGATAGTAAAGCTTCTAGGAAAAGGTGCAACATTATTGCCCTTTACTCGTTTATCAGGTTTTGTTTTTGGTTTTCTTTTTTCATTTGATTGTCTTTTTATTTGATTATAGGAAGGAATTTCAATGTCAGATCAGATGGACCTCCTAGTTGAGCAAGTCAAGATGCTTGCTGGAGAGATTGCCTTCAGCACCAGTACATTGAAACGCCTGGTTGAGCAGTCTGTTAATGACCCCGAGAGTTCGCAAACACAAGTAACTCTTTTGTCTTTCTGGACTCAAATGTTTCATAACAATTTGCTGGTCAAGTTGTAATGAGACTGATAATTTTATGAGTGCTTTTCCTGCTCGGACTAAACGATTTGTCGAGTCACTTATAGAAATTAGAATGTGATATCACTAGGTTCTGCATTCTGCATCTCTTGTAAGGTCTTCAATTTTCTGATGTTTAGAAAAACTTCAACGAATTTGTCAATGATACTTTTCAGAAAGTCATGTGTATATATTAGTGTTTCAGCTGTGGAACATAGTCAATTCTAGAAGCGTCACTAGTAACAATGGGGTATCTTGGATCTTTAAAGTTCCTAGGATCCTACAAGTTCAAATCCCTACAGAGACAAAAACTCTAGGTGATTTCTTTCCATCTGTCCTAGCCTTGGTGGGCAGAGTTACCGTACCTGTTGCTGGTGCGAGGTAAAAGGCTTCACGTGGAATTAGTCGGTGCACGCAAGCTGGCCCAGTCACCACGGTTGTAAAAAAAAAAGTTCCTAAGATCTTGAATGCTTGATGACCTACCACAAGATGTAGCAGTTTGTTCATTCTAACTATTTTGCTTCTTCCTTATGCAATTGCAGCTGTCTGAAGCACATGGAGACAAAATTTTCATTCAATCCTTTCAGTAGATGTATTTTTTTGTATCTGGACTTATTGTAGTTCTGAATTCTTATGACAGATTCAAAATTTAGAGTGTGAAATTCAAGAAAAGAGAAAGCAAATGAGGATGTTGGAACAACATATTGTTGAAAGTGGTAAAGCATCTGTTGCAAATGCATCCTTCGTCGAAATGCAGCAGGTGATGTCATGTTAACCTTTTCTACTGTCATGGACATATCTCCACCTCTTACGTGGTCTGTACTTTGTCTCATATTACTATCTTTGACAGACTTTGATGAAATTGATGACACAATGTAGTGAGCAGAGTTTTGAGCTTGAGGTTGGTTACCCTATAAAAGCTCAGTCAAGTACACTTAAACAAAAAAATCTAAAAAGTTTCATTCTTGTTACAAGCTTGTAACCATCTATTTTTTTTTTGGATTAAGTTGTTTACAATTTGACCTTGTAATGCAGATCAAATCTGCAGATAATCGGATTCTCCAGGAACAGCTGCAGAACAAGGTCAAACAAGGCATTATATCTTGTTGCAAATGGAATAACCTAGTTGCTAAATATTATTGACCTTCCCTATTCATTTTATAATGAGTAGCTTATTGTCTTTCCTAGGCATAATTTGGCTGTTATATTATCTTGTTTTCAGTGCTTAGAGAACAAGGAACTACAAGAAAAGATTTGTCGTCTTGAACAGCAGCTAGCTGCATTCAAGGCAAAACAAGTGTATCCCTCATCAGAAAGATGTGTATCTGATGAATATATTGATGAGCTTAGAAGGAAAATTCAGTCCCAGGTGATTTTAAGAGCTTCTGTCCACTGACATATTTGATCTGCATCTTGAGTTCTTGAGGTGGATACTAACTTTTGATGGTAGTTATTGATCTGATGAACAGAGGATCTTTTATCTTCTGCAAAAAAAAAAATTGGTTGTGGCTTTCCTTGGGGGTGGGGGTTTCGTAGGAGCAAGTATAGCCTGATAACCTCTGAAGGTTAAATACATGGTGCAGAATGCATCATCCCTTGGATTTAAATAAAACATAAGAGGAATTCAAGGACTATATGAAGGTTTAAGAAATCTTCTTTCATACAAGTTTGACTAAAACAGAAGAAAGAAGAAACCTGTGTTATCCAAGTTGATGGATTTTAGTATTGAAAAGAACCTGTTGTAATATGTTTCAGAATAATAAGTAGTTTAAAATTTCTCCAACTAAGGAATTTAAATGATTTGATTAATGGATTTGATGAGTGTGCCTATTCTCTCCATTCTCTTTATCCTAAGTTAATGTATCAAGCTTTACCTCTCTCTCTATGACATTGTTAGCTGTTCTGAGACTCAAGTTTTTGCTTTAAAACAATCCAATGCTGTTCTGAGGCTCAAGTTTTTGCTTTAAAACAATCCAATGCATGTCGCCTAAACAATCTATGACATTCTCTCCCTTCTCTTTATCCGAAGTTAATGTATCAAGCTTTACCTTTCTCTCTATGACATTGTTAGCTGTTCTGAGACTCAAGTTTTTGCTTTAAAACAATCCAATGCATGTCGCCTGAACACATTATTTTTGTTGTGATTGACTTTCTGTAGTTTTTGTTTTCTTGATGAAATTGGCATTTAAGGTTTATTTTTGAGAATGAATTGGTATTTTAAGTTCTTATGTTTTCAGTATTTAATGAAAATAAAAGTTGCCATGAATCTGTGTTGAACATTTGATCTTCTATGGCTTCGATTATCCCCAATTATCGGACTAAATCTCGAGACCCTTTGTTAAATGACCTTCATGATTGTACAGGAACATTAATGTGGTTGTACATGCTTTATTTGAATTCATATCATGGTTCTAATATGTTTTGCAATTTGAGCAGGATGTTGAGAATGACAAGCTTAAGCTGGAACATATTCAACTTGCGGAGGAGAACAGTGGGCTGCATGTGCAGAACCAGAAATTGTCAGAGGAAGCTTCATACGCAAAAGAATTAGCTTCTGCTGCTGCTGTTGAACTGAAAAATTTAGCTGCTGAAGTCACAAAGCTCTCATTACAGAATGCAAAACTGGAGAAAGAATTGTTGGCTGCTCGAGAGATGTCGAGTTCTAGGAGTTCCAATGCACAAGCTGGTAACGTTAGTAGCAGAAAGCATGGTGAAAACTTAAGACCAGGGCGTAGAGGCCGGGTTTCTGGCCGAGTAAGTGAAGTTTCAGGAGTGATTCATGATGACTTCGACACGTGGGACCTAGATCCTGAAGATCTAAAGATGGAGTTGCAAGCAAGAAAACAACGTGAAGCAGTTCTTGAGGCTGCGTTGGTTGACAAGGAGATTGTGGAAGATGAGTACAGGAAAAAAGTAGAGGAGGGAAAGAAAAGGGAGGCTTCTTTGGAAAATGATTTGGCAAATATGTGGGTGCTTGTTGCTCAACTAAAGAAAGAGAATAGTGCTAGGCAAGATTTGAAACTGGCAGCTGACTGGCAATTAGGTGGAGAAGGCAATATGATGAATCCAGAAATTAATGTTGGTGACAACAAGGACCACATCTCTGATGTTAGCCAAGACGGGGTTCATACAAATGCAGCTACTGAGATTCTGAAGGAAGAACCTCTGGTTGCCCACTTGAAGGTAATTAAGCTTGTCCTTTTCTGATCGGTTATCTGCACCTTTGTCTGGCATGTAGTGTTTGACATATCCTCTTCATTCATCTGAACTTTCTGATGTTGTTTATCTTATATGTGAACATTTGTAAAATGTTACATAATATCGAAAGTTGGAGAGAATTTCAACTGTAAGCTACGTTCTTCACTTTCTGGTGTGGAACTTTCTTCTTTAAACCGGGGTTGTAGTTTATTTATACTTGTTTGTTCTAATGGTAGTTGTGGAAGAAGATCAAAGTGGTAATTTGAAAGTATTTTGGGGAAATTTTTTCTGGAAAGTTAACAAAAGCTGAATAATCAAATAAATTTAATTTTTGACAGATAAAGTTATATAGAGTGCTACTTTCTGTAAATATATCAAATGGATCTTACATTATGAAAGTATGTTTTATGTAAATAGGATGAAGAGTCGGTGATAGGGATGTAAATGGGGCAGGGCAGGGAGGGGGCAGGTCAAGCTTTGACCCGCTAAAATTTTAAACCGCTTGCCCCCCTCCCCTATTAAATGTTAGTCCTATTCTTTTCAATGCTTTAATCTTTTCTAACAAAAGAACTGTTTAATTTTTAAAGCATAAAGGATTGGGTATTAACAAATATTGTTGGCTTTTCTTATTATTAAACATAAAGGATGAGTATTGTGTTGTAATCTTTTATTAATTTTCCCAATATTATCTTTTATTATTGAATCAGTGGAAATTGATCTAGAATACAATATCTACCAAATTATTTTATTTGTCGTGTTTCTCTTTTGCACGCTCCTTAAGAAAACATAAATTAGGAGCTTTTGTGTGTGACTATTTTACCCTCATTTATATCTTAAAATATAATCTCTCTCCATTAAAAATATTTACTCTATTGAGGTGTTTGTAATCTTCAAGAGTAATTACTACTAAGTATAAAATGGAAAATAATAAATAATTTTGTCTTGAACTTCTAAATTGACAAAAATTTGAGACAATTATTTTTATACATCATGACACATAATTTGAAACGGAGGGAGTATTGGACAAGAATCAGAAGATTTCCATTATAGTATAGTGAAACTACTGACATTACACTGATCACACAACAGCATTCTTATATTGAATTAAAACACATCACATGAAGAACAACTAACTAATACTCTCACATCCTTTTTAACATTATGTGATATGATCGATATAACAGTTTTCCTGATTGCGTTTGCAGTCCTTTTTTAAAATTTATATCTAATATATGTCATTCTATACATGCACATTAAATATTATGTATTTATCACTAATATCGTTGTTTTCATACAATTATTTTATGGTTTTTCCAATTTATATTTGTATGTTGAGTGAACCAAAGTGCCCCTCCTGGTTACCTTGGTATGAAGGAAAATAATTTGTTCATCTCTTCCTGTCTGCATTTTTTCTTTGTATTTTAAGGAAAATAATTTGTTCATCTTCTTCCTGTCTGCATTTTTTCTTTGTATTTTAAGGGGGGTTAAATTGACAGATAGATTCCACTAAAATAAATAAGTATTGACAAAGTTCGTCACCCCCTTAAAGCCCATAGAATTCACCATCTCTTTGGTGAACTTGTATGATTGGTAGTATTTAGTAAGCTACCAACAAAGGTTAGATAGTCAGATGAAAGAATGGGCCAAATGCCCAAAACAACCTGCCCCCCTGCCCTGCCTCATTTGAAGTTCTTACAATATATGTTTTTTCCTGCCCCGCCCCATTTGTCATCCCTAGACTCAGGGATCACATCTTACTGTTTCGGTTTACTAGAAGGTGGTGCTCACTATTGTTATTTCTGTGTCATAATGACTCCAAAAAAAATATGGGAGTTTTCCGTGATGTTTTACATTTGCACCTCCAGGCTCGGATGCAAGAAATGAAGGAGAAAGAACACAGGCACTTGGGCAATGGTGATGCAAATTCACATATATGCAAAGTGTGTTTTGAGTCACCTACTGCTGCAATGCTTCTTCCTTGCCGGCATTTTTGTTGTAAGATGCTATTTTAATTCTTTGCTTCCATTATTTGTGCTCTCATGTTATATAGGCTGTTCTGATGCGGTCTTAATATTGCAGTGTGCAAGTCTTGTTCCCTGGCTTGCATTGAGTGTCCAATCTGTCGGACAAAAATTGTAGATAGGATTTTTGCTTTTACTTGACTTTGCACTTCAATTGCATGGAATTATGGTGCACAAAAAGGTTTGACTCCTTATGAATCACACTCTACTCTTACCTCTGTGCACACATACATTCTGAAAAATATTTCTTACTCTGTCTGTCTTCTCTTTACTGCAGGAGTTCATTTATTCTTGCCAACTTGCCATTTTCTATTATATTCTTTTATTAGTTCACTGTATGTAAATTTCCGGCAACCCAATTCAAATGCTATATCATTTTTTACAATGTACTCAACCAAGGTCTATTAAACAAGAAGACGCAAAACAACAGAGGAAGTGACGCAAATTAGTAAATCTGAAGTTCTCAAGGAGTTGCTATATGATCCATCTCCTTGACCTTTAAATGTAGTGTATAGAACAGATGTGTAATACAAAATGTCATGTTAATGTTGTATTTTTTTTGCAAATGTTTTTAACCGTCTATATCAGTTGTCTGTAGTAAAAGTTGCTAGATGATATACAAGTTGTAATTGTAAATGATTAGCTGAGCTGTCATATAATTAGTTATGCAGTTAGGTATTTGTTAGAGGTGGTTAGTAGTGACAAATATCCCCAAGTTTTTAACTGCAGGTACTTTCTTTCTCTTCGCATGAACGTGTGTTTTAGTGGTGGATGATGTAACGATACTTATGGTCTTTTTGGGTTTTTTTCTTTTCTGCTTGTTTTTCCTATTTTGACCCTTTTCATAGTTTTGATATATCATTTGTGGCTTGTGAGGATGGTGATATACTCAAAATTACACCTTAAGATAATGTAATAGTAATTATATGCAAATATAGTAAAACTCAATCAAGGTTACAGTTGAATCCTACGGTGTAGGGAGAAAGACTACAAATTTAACGAATATTTGATGAATAATCTAATTTATATTCTGTGAAAGTGGAAATGATTTTATTTTTACTTAAAGACTAAAGTTGCATTAATACTTGAGTTTAAATTATATGATTTCTATAAATTTGTATGAGTTATAAGTATAAAAATGACATATTATGTCATATAAATTCAACTGATTCTTAATAGAATTTGTTAAATAGGAGGTTGATGCCTTGAGTTCATACGTATTGTTTATATCACATTTTATAATAGGAGGGAAACTACATAAATGAGTCATAAAACCAAAAATAATTACATGTTCATACCTCGATCCAAAGTAATTCAAGAAGTATCATTCTCTCAAAAATAATTACAGCCCTACCCCCCATTCTTTTTTCTAATTTATTCTTTTTGTCCTATTTTTTTAATTATTTTTTTCTCATTTACTATTTTTATTTTTTCTTTTATTCGTTTCTCTTTTTTTTTATTTTTTTTATTTTTTCCTTTATTAAAAATACCATTTAGTAATAATTTTATTATTTCTACTTTTTGTTTGTTAGTTTATCTTCTTTTTATTTTATTTTTCTCTTTCTATATTTTCACATTTTTAAGAAAATAAAATAAATTACTTTTGTTCTTTTCTTATTTATTATTATTTTATTTTTTTTTATTCTTTTCTCATTTTTTTTCTTCATATTATCCTTTAATAGAAATACCATTTGGTAACAATTTTATTATTTCTATCTTTATCATTTTTCATTTTATCAGAGATACCATTTAGTAATATTTTTATTATTTATTTCTTTGTTCTTCTTTTTTATTTTATTTTCCCTTATTAGAGATACCATTTGGTAATATATATACTCTTACAGTATCATTTACCGATGAGTATGGAGTGTAAACAAGAAATCTTAATGATATCACAATAATATATATTTATATATTCAGTGTCTACAACTTACTGAATGGTACCATACCATCTTGGGTGTTTAGCCTCCCTCTGCTAATATCTTTTTTGTCGCTCGGTCAAAATCAATATAGTGGACTACCCGATGAGCTCAAAACAAATCCAGCATTAATACAACTGGATTTAAGCCATAATCAACTCAGTGGTTCTTTTCCTCAATCACTTGTGAATCTCACAACCTTTATAGCCTTGACCTTTCATCAAATAACATCACCCTCGATGTGGGAACACATATCACCTTTCCTAGTCTAGCAATTTTGTCCTTATCATCCTGTGAACTGAACTTGTTGAAAAATGTAAAGACACTCGAGTTCTTGGATATTTCTAACAATAAGATTAGTGGTCAAATCCCTAACTGGTTTAGCAGCATGAGGTGGGACTCGTTGCGGTTCCTAAACCTTTCCCATAATTCACGTAGAACAATTTAGTTACTATAACCTACATTATCTTGATCTTAAATTTAACTTCATTCAAGGTCCACTACCTTCAT
Organism: Solanum verrucosum; assembly: GCF_900185275.1. Lineage (NCBI taxonomy): Eukaryota > Viridiplantae > Streptophyta > Magnoliopsida > Solanales > Solanaceae > Solanum > Solanum verrucosum. The sequence continues at coordinate 2,323,993 of NW_026020412.1, forward strand.
CCATTCGCTACACAAACAAGCTTAGATTTATCACACAACAACTTCAGTTATTCGATTCCAAGTTGCATGGGAAGTATGGCTAATCTAATGGTGTTGGACTTAAGAAGGAACAATTTCACAGGGAGTATTCCACCATTATGTGCGCAGAGCACTTCATTGAGAACCATTGTCCTGAATGGTAATCAATTTGAAGGGATGTCGTTGCTCAAGTACTGTGATGGTCTAGAAATCCTTGATGTGGGGAAGAACACTATAGATGACACAATTCCAGCTTGGCTAGGAACTCTTGAAGAGCTGCAGGTCCTTATATTAAAGTCGAACAAGTTCCATGGACCTATGACTAAGTTACTTTTTAGACGACTTGATAGTGAAAAAAGATTCTTTGAAGCTCTGTTTCAAATTATCTAGCATACAATTATCCGAGGAACGAAATATATGACAAATTCCAAGTGCATGATATTATTTCTAATTTATTGTAGTGATTTTAAAGTTATTTTTCCACCTAGCTAAACATAACAATGTAGGGGCGAATCTAGTAAAGCAGCTACGTGTTCATCTGAACCAAGTAGCTTTGATTAAAACTCTTTATATGTGTTAAAATGAATTACACATTTTTCAACCTTCAAAAATAATGGTACTTGTATTGTTACCATGTTGTACCTATAGTGTAATGGTTACGCAGAATTTGTAAATTTTGTAATGGAGGGTCTATAGGAAACAACCTGTCTTTTCTACCGCCACAAGTTATAGTAAGGTCTGTGTACACACTACCCTCCTTCCCAAATTCCACTTGTGGGATTACATCGAGTATGTTGTTATTTGTATCATTTAGTTGTTGTGAACAACTATAAGATACTACCATTTTTTGTTATGTGTTACACATGGTTCTGTATATGTCCTCAAGTTCACATTTCTACTTTATTGCGGGACCATTGTTTGGATTGGAATCTCCTTTGAAAAAACTCGTGGATTACAAGATGGAAAACGGCAGAAGATACGTGTAAATCAATCACTATTTCGGAAATTTGTTTGAAGTTACATCTACACACTGGCATTGCAGAAATTTTTTCTGCAGTGTGTGTTACACATGGTGCAGTCTTCAACATTAATATATATATATATATATATATATATATATATATATGGATACTGAAGAATGATTTGTAAGAAGAGAACATCCATCCTGTTATTTGCTGAATTCGAAAAAGAAAGATGGGGCGTTTCTTTTTCTTTTATTCATTTCTCTGTTTTGTGTTATTAAGAAGTGGATGCTTTTCTTCTTCCTTGGATCATCAACTTTGCTCTCCCACTGAAGCTTCTGCTTTGCTTCAGTTTAAGCAATCTTTTGGAGTTAATTCTGACTACTCCGACTGTTTTACTTCGTTCCCAAAAACAAAGTCTTGGAATGAGAGTAGGGATTGCTGCAGTTGGGATGGAGTCACTTGTGACATGTTAAACGGTCATGTTATCGACCTGGACCTTAGTTGCAGTCAACTTGGTGGAAGTATTCATCCCAACAGCAGCCTCTTCCAACTTCATCATCTCCACACACTAAACCTTGCTTACAATTACTTCAATTATTCTTCAATCCCACGTAACATTGGCCAATTGACAAATTTGAGGCATCTCAACCTTTCTGATGCTTGGTTTGAAGGGAAAATACCAACAGAAATCTCATACCTTTCCAATTTGGTTTCACTTGATCTTTCTGATAGTTATGGATTACAACTTGATGAGAGAACATTTGAAACAATGCTTCAAGACTTCACAAATCTGGAGGTACTTTCTCTCTATCTTGTCAACATCTCATCTCCGTTACCTGTGAACATTTCTTCCTCCTTAAGGTACATGGATCTTACAGATACTAATCTGCGAGGTGTTCTCACAGAGAGCTTTTTCCTTGTGACAAACTTGGAAAGACTCAAATTGAGAGGGAATGATCTTGTCAAAGGAGTTTTTCCAAAGATCCACCGGAGCAACACTCTGTTAATGGAGTTGGATATTTCATACACAGGCATCTCTGGTGAGCTGCCTCATTCAATTGGCACCTTGAAATCCTTGAATATCTTGAACCTCGAAGGATGTCAATTCACTGGTTCCATTCCTGATTCCATTGGCAACCTAACACAAATTACGGAGTTGATTTTATCTCTTAATCATTTCACTGGCCATATTCCTTCCACAATCTCTAAATTGAAGCACCTCACAATTTTACATCTTTCGTCCAACTCCTTTTCAGGTGAAATTCCCGATGTTTTCTCTAACCTCCAACAGCTACGCTTTTTAGATCTTTTTAATAACAGCATCATCGGTTCATTTCCCTCTTCAATTTCAAACTTGACACATCTTCAACGGTTAGACCTGTCGAGTAATTCCTTATCTGGCCCACTTCCTAATAATGCGAGCAATCTTCAAAAGCTAACCCAACTGGATTTGTATGACAACTTACTGAATGGTACCATACCATGTTGGTTGTTTAGCCTCCATTTGCTAAGACCTTTTTTGTCTCTCGGTAAAAATCAATATAGTGGACTACCCGATGAGCTCAAAACAAATCCAGCATTAATAAAACTGGATTTAAGCAATAATCAACTCAGTGGTTCTGTTCCTCAATCACTTGTGAATCTCACATACCTTTATACCCTTGACCTTTCATCAAATAACATCACCGGTCCATTTCCCGCTTCAATTTTAAGTTTGACACATCTTGAATACTTAGACTTGTCGAGTAATTCCCTATCTGGCCCACTGCCTAGCAATGCAAGCATGCTTCAAGAGCTATTTTTTGTGGATTTGTCTTACAATTCGCTGAATGGTACCATACCATCTTGGAACCTCCCTTTGCTATCTTTGTTGTGGCTCAATCATAATCAACTCAGTGGTTCTTTTCCTCAATCACTTGTGAATCCCACAAACCTTTCTACCCTTGACCTTTCATCAAATAACATCACCATTGATGAGGGAATAAATATCACCTTTCCTAGTCTAGAAGTTTTGAAGTTATCATCTTGTGAACTGAAGGATTTTCCACACTTCTTGAGAAATGTAAAGACACTTTAGGTCGTGGATATTTCTAACAATAAGATTTGTGGTCAAATCCCTAACTGGTTTAGCGGCATGAGGTGGGACTCGTTGCAGTATCTTGATATGAAATTTAACTCCCTTCAGGGTCCACTACCTTCATCCATTTGTAACATGAGCAAACTTGCCTTATTAGATTTATCACACAACTACTTCAGTGACTCAGTTCCACATTGCTTGGGAAGCATGGCTTTTCTAACGGTGCTGGACTTAAGAAAGAACAATTTCACAGGGAGTCTTCCTCCATTATGTGCACACAGCACTTCATTGAGTACCATTGTCGTAAATGGTAATCGATTTGAAGGACCTGTACCTATGTCGTTGCTCAAGTGTAATGGTCTAGAAGTCCTTGATGTGGGGAACAATGCTATAAATGACACGTTTCTTGCTTGGCTCGGAACTCTTCAAGAGCTGCAGGTCCTTATATTAAAGTTGAACAAGTTCCATGGACCTATAAGTACTTGTCAGACTAAGTTTTGCTTTCCCAAGTTGCGAATTTTTGATCTTTCTCGTAATGATTTTAGTGGCTCACTTCCTGAAAAAGTTTTTGGAAGCTTCAAGGCAATGATTAAATTAGATGGTGAAGACACAGGAAGGATCAAGTACATGGAACCATCTGAGAAGTCATTCTACATATCGTATGAGGATTCAGTGAGTTTGGTAATCAAAGGGCACGATATTGAGCTACAAAGAATCAGCACAATTATGACAACCATAGATCTCTCAAGCAACCATTTTGAAGGTGTCATTCCAAAAACACTAAAGGATCTCAGCTCACTTTGGCTACTCAATTTATCCCATAACAATCTCATAGGTGGTATTCCAATGCAATTGGGGAAATTGAATACACTTGAAGCTTTAGATCTCTCTTGGAATCGGCTCACTGGAAAGATTCCACGGGAATTGAAAAGAATGAACTTTCTGGCCTTCTTAAACGTCTCTCAAAATCATCTCGTCGGACCGATTCCTCACGGTCTACAGTTCAACACATTTGAAAATGATTCGTATGGCGGCAACCTTGATTTATGTGGTCCTCCTTTATCAAAACAATGTGGAACGAGTGATTCATCACATGTTCCTCAACCATTGGAGTCCGAAGATGACGGCGAGTCATATTTTTTTAGTGGATTTACGTGGGAATCAGTAGTCATAGGCTACAGTTTTGGACTAGTTGTTGGAACTGTCATGTGGAGTCTCATGTTTAAATATCGTAAGCCAAAATGGTTTGTGGAAATTTTTGATGGACTCATGCCTCACAAGAGAAGAAGGCCAAAGAAGAGAGCTCAGAGACGACGGACTTAATGGAAGATTGAGAGGGCCAACTTGTCTTTGTTTGATTTTGTGGACTAATTAGTGAACTCTTCTGTTTTTGTCTTTTTTAATTTTTGTTTGTTGTTTGTATATGTTTGATAGAAACATAATTATAAGTGATCTACACAACCACTCATTAGCTATGTTACTTTGATTTTTCAAAAATGTCAACGGGTGAGTGTTGGATTCTTCAAAAGTTGTGTATTTTTTAAGGAACCAACATGGGTGTGACATCATCATATTTTAGGAGAATCCGAGCATCATAGCTCATTAATACAACAAAACTGGAAAAAGCAGTGCAGTAAGCATATAGAGTTTGGTTCGTGATTGAAATTAGTTTATATTTGTGAAAATTGATGTAGAAGAATACTCAAAACTACAGAAGTGGCTAATAATTTTGTGGTACTTCATCTTTCTAGCCATAAAACATCCTTAAAATGTTCTCTAACTCAATTTCAACTTCCGCAATTTTGATTTTGGTAGATTTTTACATATATTTATACTTCATGACTAGTGTTATATATATTGAAATTGCGGAATATATGTAAAAATATATGTTCACAACAATATATATATTATATTACCCTAATTTATAAATGACACTTTGTTGGACAAACACTGCATTAAAAAGTTGTACAAATTGAATTGCAAATAGTACTATATAAAACTAATCTTGGCCCATTAAAAATTAAGTTGTTCAAATTGAATTGCAAAAATAGTACTATTGTATAAATTATAGGAACCACATATTAGAAGTACTAAATAACATCCTATCCCTTCTAGTTTTCTATTTACCAAAATCCCTTAAAAATGATATTTGCGGGATACATAGCGTTGTGCACGGGATACATTAGGTTTGATACATTCCACATAGCGGGATACATAGTGTTGTGCACGAGATACATTAGGTTTGATACATTCGACATAGCGGGATACATAACGTTGTGCACGGGATACATAACGTTGTGCACGGGATACATAGTGTTTGATACATTTCACATAGCGGGATACATAGCGTTGTGCATGAGATACATGCGGGATACATAGCGCTGTGCACGGGATACATGCGGGATACATAGCGTTGTGCACGGGATACATGCGGGATACATAGCGTTGTGCACGGGATACATGCGGGATACATAGGTAAATAAGGGATTTTTGAATTTTTTGAAATAAGTAGGGATAAATGGATATTAAGGTAAGTAAAAGAGTGTAGTTAAGTAATTTGTCCTAAAACTAATCTTGGCCCATTAAAACATAGGAATAAACACATCTACTACACGTGTGTTTCTACCCGTACAACAGCCCATATGCACCTCCCTTTTCCAATTTATAATTATTTTTCCTGATTTTTTTCTCAATTTCTCCATATTCTCCCTCTCTGTATCCGTTTTTGTTTTTCTTTTTATACTAGTGAAATTATCCGCGCTTCACGCAGTTATATATATATATATAATTTCTTATTTTTAAATGAAGTGGTATGTAATATTTATAGACATTCATATTAGGCAATGAAGATAATATAGATATTTGTTTTCATCCTAAATATAATATATAGTTTTTTTTTTTTCATTTTCTTCAATATGTACAATATTATTTGTCAAACAAAAACTGATATATAAGTGGCAAGGTAAATGGAATATAAGAGGTTAATTTGAAACAATAATCTACTGTATTGAATTGAAGATATATTTTCTTTTTAAATTTTCTCTATCTTTTGTAGACTACAATCTTCTATGTAGACATTTATTTCTTTTTTGAAACAAAAGTTTTTGAATAATATTATCAATAAGTGTAACAAAACTACTATTACAAGTTAAAAGTAAGAAAATTTCTAGCAAAAATAATCATATATATATATAAAGCTAGATAAAAAGGAAAAACTACAGAATATGGCAAACATACCTATATATTCAAGAAAAATAGCTACATTTTATTTTTTTTCATAATATATGGATATAACTATACAATAAATAGCAAAGTTAATTATATACAAATAAATAAGTTTTTATATACATTAATATAAATAAATACAAAATATGAAAGTGATTATTGAATGCCTAATTAATTATTGCAGGCACGTTTTACTGATCTTTTCCCAATGTTTACCATCATCAACTTTTTCTCTTTCATGCCTAATTAATTTGGCTTAAAGTATTTTAATTAACGAATAAGTGAATTTCTTTCTGGGCAATTAAGAATCGTTGATAGGCTTTATTTTTGTATGCATATTCTTTGTATCTTATTTAACTATATTTATGTATATTAGTATTTAACTATATTTTTGTATGCATATTTGTGGTATGTTATTCAACTGTATTTATGTATATTAGTATTTAACTATATTTTTGTATGAATATTTGTTGTATCTTATTTAACTATATTTATGTATATTAATATTTAACTATATTTTTTGTATGCATATTCGTTGTATCTTATTTAACTATATTTATGTATATTAGTATTGCTAAATAGTAATTGCTCACACGGTTTCGTCTTCTTTAGCCATTTTTATCAAGGAATATCAGTAACATAACTTTGTTCGGGATGAATTTATAATAGGATTTATTGTGGCTCCTAAAATACACACATTGGTTATAACATGTTCATGTTTAAAGTTAAATCCAATAAAAATAGTTGTATGTAAATAAAATCACTTTTATTCAATAATTGTATATTTACTCAAGAGGTGTATCCTAAATATATGGGTATGTATTCCTGTGTATTTTTAGTTAAATGTATTTTAGTTTTTACCTTCATTGAATTTTTAATTAACGTTTTTCTAAGTTTTATTCAATCATTATTATGACATATGAATACCACATCTTTCGAGACAACAAGAGAATGAAGTATTTAAATTGATAAGAATATGATCGGGTATGTCTTTAAATAAGTAATTATTAGTTCTAATGTTAATAATGGAAAGTTGCTCATTGTATGGACGTAAATAAGGACAGTGGGTTATATTTAGAGTCAATTCCTTATTTAGTTTATTGTACTTAAAGATGTATTAGTGTATAAATAGAAAAATAAAAAATGTATACAAAAATACAGCGAAAAAAAGATATAAAATGTAGTCATTTATTGTAAATAACATACTTGTAGCTATTGAACTTCAATAACCCTATAAATATAGTCATTTTTGTAAGTTGCTCTAAAAAAAAGTGATGTGGCACCTCTCAATGGTCAAGGATTCAATTTATCTTTTTTGTGGTTTTTTTGACATTTTCTCTAATTTTCTTCAATTATTTTATTTTATAAAACCATCTCCTTAATTCATACCTCTTCAATTACATAAATTCAAATCTTAATTAATTTAGTAATATATATAACTCCTAACCTTTCATATTCATAACCTTCAAATTATTTAATATACAAATTTATAACTCCTAAATATTACACTTATAAAAATCTACTTTGAGACATGTATGATGATTATTTTATTTTCACTTTTCTTATTCTTCATCTTTTGTCGCTTTGATTGGTTAATTTTTTTTTGTCTTCTTTGATCTGATTTTGCAGGAGAGAGATTTATAATGAAGAATGTTAGATATTTTTGCATAATTTGATTTTACGAGGTAAAATGATTTGACATGTCTAATACTTATAATTATCATTTTTTTAATTATACATTTAATATTATTTTTTTGGATTCTTGATGATACAAATCATGATTTTTTTATAGAAAAAATAATTTGTTTTTTTCTCTTTTGCTTCTCTTTGTAGTTTCTTGAGATTTTTTCTTTGCTTATTCTTGTAGTTTCTAAAGACTCTTGATTGATTTTACTCTCTTCGTCTCTTTGTAGATTTTGGAGATCAATTGAATAATGTTATGTTGAGAACATGATCCTTCTTTCCTCTTCAAATCATAACTAAATATTCTTTAATATTTTTGTTTGATTAATTAGTTAACTATATTTTTATGTTTTTTTATTGTTGTTATTGCAAGGCTTTTTTATAGTTCTCCAACAAAATCTCCAATGCAACAAGAGATGATTGGTTCCTTATCAGCTTAATTAATTGGAAAACCTCCAGTATATTTTATTTTTACTAATCTGAAATTCGATTTCGTCTAACAATCTCTTCCTACTCACTAGCTATAAAATTGTTATACAAATATATAATAAAGATAAGTAACAAAAAAAGTAATATTTCAATCTCAATATAAAATATAATAAAATACTAAATATTGCACACAAACATGTTATATATAGAGAGAGTATGAAAAGAATCCTCAATTGAAATATGAAAAAAATCATACAATTCAATTAAAAAAAAAAATTCATTAACAATATGAGTCATTAAGAACCAACTATTATATATTAATTTTTGAAAAAAAAATATCATCAAACTAATTATTTTTCTTATATAGCTAAGAATCAAATAAACAATTCCTCTTTCAGTTTCATATGTCACAATCACATAACAATGTATGGTAAAAATAGATAATTTTAACCCTACATTTTTAATTATATTATTTATATATAGAAATTATTTACAAGTCAAAAAGTTGTTTCACAATTTAGAGAATTCAATTAACAAAAAATCAACTATTTTTTTAATTTTAATTTATAACATCCGCATCATAACTTTTTTTTGACAAATTTAAATTTTTTCTATTCCTTTTGATTAACTTTTTGATTCTCTTCCCTTTTTTAATTTGTTTTTAATTAATTTTTCCCTTAATAAATTTCTCTCCTATAATATAAAATAAGAGAAAAAGTAAGAATAATATATATATATATATTAGGTAATGCAAAATATATTTTTCAAAATAATAGTAATTATTAAAAGTAATGTTTATTAGTAGAAGCATATTTAGAGACTTTTAATTAATTTGAAATTTCTAAAATAAGATAAACAGAAAACATGTCATATAATAAAATTAAACCATAAAAAGTGGTGGAGGATTTTACTTAAACATACTTTTGTTTATTAAAAAAATACTTATTTTTAACTTTTTCTCTTATTTTTATTTAATTTTTATCCTAAACTCACACCTTGTCATCTTTCATAACCTCTATACTTAATTAGTACTTATTAGTAATATCTATAACTTCCAACTTTATACCTTCATAACCCCCAATTACTTAATGTTCAAGCTTGTGACATCTTAAAATCACATCAAAATAATATTTCTATCCAAATATATTTGTTTTGAGCTTAATTGTCTTCTACTTTAATTTTGTAGTGCAAAAGCTATCGACAAAGACTACTTTATGTAATTATTTTCATTTCTAATAAGGAGGGCACAAAATAAGATATATAAAAGAGCAAAATTGATTTGAATTTTCTTTTATGAAATTATAAGAGCAAGATCATTAATAAAAGTTAGCATAGAATCAATTATCAAAAATCATTAAAATGTGTTTGTGGATACACTTAGCGGCGGGAGATAATCAAAATTATTATGAAGTTATTTTTAAATTTTCAATAAAATAGGAATCATGAAAAATCTAAGAAAAAATAATTAAGAGATTCATTTTTGACATTTTGCATAAATTAGTAAAAAGCTAAAGACAAGCTAACTTGATTATGTTAAGATACAATGCTAATTGTTACTGTTTTCTTAGTGAAATTAAATAAGCAAAGATGAAAAAAATGAAAAAGAAAATAAGAAAAAAGGGAGAATCGAAAAATAGTATTGGAATAAATTCAAAGAAACATAAAATTATAGGAGAGAATTTATTAAGAAAAAAATTAATAGAGATAATTATTCCAAATATACTTATTACTTAACCATTCATCCTCCATTATAATTATTCTAAATATTTACTAAACTTTTTCTCTGACACTTTAATTATATGGAAATATTATTTATCATTAATAATTATAAATATTCATATTATTTGTGAACAATTTTTTTTATATTTACCTTATTTTAAAAAAAATCCAAGAGTCTAATTATAAGCTTTTATTAGATATTATAAGAATTATTTTTTTAATCTTTATAACATAAAACCTTTTATCATTCTTTTATAATTGCTCATTTATTACTTGTTTTATTATGTATTTTAACCACAATATATAACAACAATTTTTAATTTTTTTTGTTAATCCTATATCACCAAAAATTATTTTGCAGAACTAAAATCATGTATCACCCATTTCCTTTCCAAAGAATCAACATATAGAGAAAAAACTTTAAATTTTAATATACAATTGAAGTACTCTTTTAAATCTTCAAATTATAGGTAGCTTATCTATTACAAACAATTTTATTTGTAAGAGCGTGTTTGGATGTGTTACTATGTTAATTTTGTTGACATTTTTTTTTTTAATTTTAAAAGGCTAAAAGTCTCAGTTTAAATTTTTTACAAAATATCAAAGGTGACCATATTTAATTTTGAGAACTCATTCAAATGGATAATAAAGTCATAAATTCTTAATTATTGTATTATAACTAACATTAAAAAAATAGGTACTATTCAACCAAAAAAAGAAGTATAGGTATTAAATAGTGCTAATTTGAGGATTTTTTTCTTTTTGATAAAATCAATTCATGAATCAAGTTAAAATCACAAATCTAAATGTTTAAAATTGTTATCTAATCTATTTGAATTTGAATTTTTTTTAAAAAATTTTGAAAAACTTTTATTCACCGCGCGTAGCGCGGCTAAGTTTACTAGTTTCTATATATGCTTCAAAAAGTTTTCTAGGCCTTCCTTTACAAGTAGATCCATCATCATGTTCCGCTCCCTGAAACTGTGCCAAAGCCCTTGTCATATGCTACTAATTAATTTACACAAAAAATGTATGCACGATTGTTGATATGATACTACAATATGTATGATATTTATAATATTTTTATTTCAATTATACCAATTCAAAAATAATTATATGAAAAGAGAAGAAAGAAATATATGCTATACAATACATTTGCAAAAATAATAATAATGAGTGTACTAGCAATCAAAATTCATGATTACTTGAAATTTAACAAATATTATAATCAAACTCAACTATGTAATTGTTAAACTAGATTAACTTTTCGATCAACCATACAGAAATAATACATTTAAAATATTACTACTATTATCAAAATTACCTCAATATCATTGTCATGAAGATTTTCTTTATCGATCATGTATATATACTTACTTGGAGAAGTATAACGACTACGTAAAAAACACATTCAATTATGAAAGCAAAACTAACTACATAAAAATGAAAAAGATAGACTTGAGATGAAATATTTCTTATCTTCATATATTCCTTTTGTGTTGCAAGTTATAAAATACAACTCAAAAGTGATGAAGAAAAGAAAGACTTAACTTTGGGAGTATTCATGAACAAAACATGAGTTTATATAGGAAAAAAAAAAGGGAAATACAATAACGCATTACAAATTAAAGTTTGGGGGTTATGAACATAAAAATCGTGGAAGCTATAGTTATTATTAAGAGTAGAAATTGAAGAGTTATGAATATTATTAAGAGTAAAAATTGAAGAGTTATGAATTATGAGTAGTTACTCCTTATAAATACATTAAATTTATAATATATATATATAAAATATAAACAAAATATTAGTATTAGTTTATAATCAGAAGAAGGTAAAATAAATTGAAAATTTATTGACCTAAATTAGTATCATATTACTTTTTTTCCAACTTTAGTGTGTATATATTAAAAAATATATTAAATAAAATATGGAAATTTTAAAAAGAGTAATTAAAATGGATTAAGAAAGGAGAAGACATGGAGTGACTTTTCACTTCTTCAACCAATACATTATAATTAATAAAATCAATGTAGTAACTTATAGACAATGAATTAATATGATTATTAAAAAATTAATGAAACCTCATAAATAGGATAGGTTATAGTTAATTTTTAAACTAAAAATTAAGAAGAAAAAATAGAGAAAATGTCAAAAAAAGATTAGAAAAAAAAAGATAAATAACAATGGTGGCCTTAGAGAGGTGCCACATCACCTTGTCAACATTTGACTTTATATTATATACTAGTTTTTTGACACGTGCGTTGCACGTGATTACCAATCCAGAGAATATATGTTATAGTAAATAGTATTGCTTATTTAAATGAAGATTTGAATAATAATCTTTGCACAAAATAATATTACAGATTCTTTTGTAAATGTTCAATGTGGATCGTCATATATATATATATATATATCTTATTCACGCGAATCTATGAAGATGGTCAATAAAAAATTTATTAGTTAAATGCAATAATGCATATATTTATTTCAATTTGATGAGGTTCAATTATGTAATTAGTCGTATCTCAGTAATATACTTTATAAACAATATTTGTTGTGTATTTTTCTTATCATCTAACCAGATGTGCTTTGCATGTGTATTCCACGTTAAACTGTTTAGATGTCATATGAACATGCAAAGAGAACAACTACATTTTTTTTAGAACTAATCTTTGTATAATAATTTTTATTTTATAAGTTGTAACATAATAAATGACGTTCTTGTTGTTGGCTCTCATATTTTACTTCTCGATTGACTGTATACATAGATCAAAGATAGTTATTTGACTGTTCATAGTTAATTGAGAAATGTTTCCTTTTTTTACCGGAAAAACTAAAAATTAAAATTAAACAATATATTCTATCTGTGAAATAATATATATAATCACCTGTTTATCTTACACCCAACAAAGATGTAGTTCATATACTTGTAAACGATTTCAATTTATTCAATCAAGCATGATTCATCCAAGGAAAAATAACAACATCGTGTTATCACATATATAGGGGGGGTGTAATAATATGAAAAATTATTGGTCAAAAGTTAATATAAGAAAATATGAAAGATAGAAATAATTAATGTAATAACTATGAAAATTCATAATATTATAACTAAAGAATGTTCAAGAGCGTGAATAACATTTGCAATAATTAGTAATAACTAAGAGAATTTATAATGCTATAACTAAATGATTAATGTGCAATAGATGTATTTCTAATAAATTTAATGCTTACATAAATAAATATGACTTTTAATTAATGTTACTATTTTTTCATATAGTTATTAGATTTTAGTTTAGTGTAGGGACAAAATGAAAATGTTTATTCCATATTAATGAATATAAAATTTATTTTGTAATTGATAAATTTTTAAATGATTCATATATATTCACATATTTTCACTCTTGAGAAGTTTAATAATTTTGGAAAAAGATGTTCAGAAGCATATATTTACATCACAAGAAAAATTGTTAATAAAAACAAATGAATTTAGACTACATCTTAACTTCATATATTGGAACATTACAAACTAATGTATATATTAAACAAAAAAATAATTATTATATCATCAAAATTATTTTTCTCAAGTACTCGAGGTTATGGAATGTACCATCTTAGTATAGAACGATTTACTTCATTAGAATAGTGGTACCTCATATTCCGCTAGACTTCGAAGTCACTCAACAACAATAAATCACAAAAAAAATTAAAATGCAAGAAGAAGAGTAGGAGATTAAGAAAGATTGTGGTTGAAAAATGAGAGGAAGCCCCTCTATTTATAGTCAACAAAGGGTAGTATGAACAAGTGTTTTTTGTGTCTTATCTGAAAAGTCATGAGTCATGACCTTTCCGAGAAGTCACAACCCTTTGCAAAAGGCACAACATATTGAAAAATTCACAACTTTTGGAAAAGTCACAACTCAACGAAAAATCACAATCCTTTGAAAAAAGTCACAACTTATCGGAAAAGTCATAACTCATCGAAAAAGTGACCTTTCTGAGAAGTCACAACTTATTGAAAAAGTCACAACTCATCGAAAAAGTCACAACCTAAGTTAGGGATATTATAGTAATTTAACATTCAAGTTAGGAGATAGATAGATAGATAGATAGATAGATGGATGGATGGATGGGTGGGTGGATGGATGGATGGATGGATGGATGGGATAGATAGATAGATAGATAGATGGATGGATGGATGGATGGATGGATGGATGGATAGATGGATGGATAGATAGATAGATGGATGGATGGATGGATGGATAGATGGATGGATAGATAGATAGATGGATGGATGGGTGGATGGATAGATGGATGGATAGATAGATAGATGGATGGATGGGTGGATGGATGGATGGATGGATGGGTGGGTGGGTGCGTGGATGGATGGATGGATGGATGGATGGATAGATGGATAGATGGATAGATAGATAGATGGATAGATGGATGGATGGTTGGATGGGTGGATGGATGGATGGATGGTGGATGGTGGATGGATGGATGGATGGATAGATGGATAGATAGATAGATAGATAGATAGATGGATCGATGGATGGGTGGGTGCGTGGGTGGATGGATGGATGGATGGATGGATGGGTGGGTGGGTGGGTGGATGGATGGATGGATGGATGGATGGATAGATGGATAGATGGATAGATGGATGGATGGATCGATGGATGGGTGGGTGGGTGGGTAGGTGGGTAGGTGGATGGACGGATGGATGGATGGATGGATGGATGGATGATGGATGGGTGGATGGATGGGTGGATGGATGGATGGATGGATGGATGGATTCATTCCCCCTTTTTCTTTCTCTTTGGTTTGTTTTATGTTACTTTTCTGAATTTTAGTTTAATATAACTATAAATTTCTTTCACTTTATTTTTTATTTTATCCTAATTTTTCAAATTGGGTTTGTACCAATTCAATCGATCTTACACTTTGCAGATGAATTAAGAAATGGAAAGTTTTGCATATGCACATAACTTATTTTGGAATTCACATATTGCGAGGTAAGGAACGAGACGATTGCAATGAAACTGTTTGATAATTATTGCTTTTCTAAAGTAGTTAATTTGTTATGTGTATCGTTTTTGCCTAATTTTGGTTTCAGAATTTCTTTAATCTCTTTAATCGGTGATATATTCCTATAAAATGGTAGTATATCATTTAGGAGGGTTTCATTTGATCAACTTGGGGACATGACATATGCACGTAAGCATTTAAGTTCATCATTTGATTGCAATTGAGCAACTATCTCACCCACAACTTAACTCTCCAAAAATAAATTTGAGATGTCTTAAGATTTTTTTTAAATAAGAATAAAGCTTGAAAGTACGTTAGATAAAGCGGAAATAATTTTAAAATTTTCAAGTAGTATAAAGATGCTTGTTTAACTATTTGGTATATGCAACTTTCTATTAGGATTTCATTAGTTATGGTGTCAATTTTTTTTAAAAAAAATAGATTATTTAGTAACAGGTAGTGCACTTCACATTATTGCTACTTTAAAAGTACGATCTTTGTTGCTTTTTGTACAATTATTCTACAATTTATTTGATTTAGAGTTATTGATTAAAAAAACTATACCTAAAGTATCTCAATTTTTCGAGTTGCAGAACTTCAATTATCAGGCGTGTGAATTTTCTACCAAGACTATTACCAACTATTTGTCAAAACACACTTCAACTATCAGGTTTATCAATTTCCTACCTGAAATATCACCATCTTTCGAGTAGGACAATTGATATTTGAGGTTTTACAGTAGGATAATTGGTATTTGAGGTGTTTTTTTTAATGATGAATAGTTGTTGATAGTTCATGTAGTAAAATTAAGAAAAGAAAGAGAAAGGTGTTCTATTTCTTCAAATTCTTCAACAAGTTCCAATGATATGTTAATCTCCAATATGGATACACATAATCAATTGTTAGGATTAGTCGAAACTTATGTATCCACCAGATGGAAAAAGAAACACCCACCTTAGGGAACCTCACTGTGTTAAATTGCCATGATAAGAAGAGTTTCAACTTTGCAGCCTAATTATGTATTTATTGAAAAACTAGCGTAATATGAAAAAAACAGTTTTAGTATCCTATGACCTCCACCATTTTGCTTTGAAGGAAAACCTCTTGATGTTTACTATGGCATAGCAGATAGGCGAGTTTTAATTTAGATCATTTTTTCAGGGGGCTTAAAAGTTCTGCTCTACTTTTCAAGAGCAAACTTGCCTTTTTATTACTGATTGTTGAAGAATATTTCAATTTAGTCTTGCATACTTTTCAAGAGCATACTTGCTCTACCTTTGTATGTTCTCAATGTGAAATGAAATTGAGATTATATATACATGTTTAAAAATTGGCTCTACCATCTTGTATTATATATTTGCAGGTTGCTCTCTTCAGGAGAAAAAGTTCAATCTATTCATACTCAACAAGTGTATAGTCACCACATGTACTTGAGGTGTTCCACTGAAGAAGCTCAACCTTTTCATACTCAAAAGGCGAATATATAGCCATCACATGTATTTTGAGGCGTGGAATATCCTTTTAGATGGATGAAAATGCTCGTGTATGATGGTGTACGTATTTTGTTTCTAAAATCATGTTTGTGTAATTATAACAAAAGTGATGTTATGTGAATATCATTCCTACAGTTTGGTGATGTTTGCCCCTTTTAATTAAGAGCAACTTTCACATATAGCAACCATAAAAATCATATTTGTATGTTATAGCTATTGTTTGCATAATTGCGCTTCATAACAAACATCGTGTATGTTTGCTATAGCTATTAATATGTATATTTTGCTATACATATACAAAAGAAGAAAATATATAATCTGTTTTGATATACATATACAAAAGAATCAATTGTATAATTTGTGTTTGTATAGCGAGAAAGAGAGAAAGACAAAAGAAAACTGGGCAGGGAAAGATCTATATTTGTATAATCATAAGTGTATAGGACGAAAATATATGTATTTGTATTTGTATATACAATTTTCTCTCGCTTTATACAAATACAAACACAATTTATATATTTGTGTTTGTATAAAGTGAGAAAGGCGAGTGAGAGTGGCGAGCGAGATCTAGGAGAGGGGAGAGTGCGGAATGAAAAGATATGTATATATACAATTTTCTCTCATTTTATACAAACACAAACACATTTTATACATTTGTGTTTGTATAAATAAGAGAGGTGATTAGAGACTGCCCAACGAGTAACGAGAGTTGCAAGCGAGAAATTCAGGGAGAGAGGCGAAATGGAAACAATTTGCTACGGGTAACAATTAAATCAAATTGTGGTTATAACATTTAATTTGAATTAATAGTTTGCTATTTTATACAATTTTCCCTTTAATTAATGTGAGCTAACTTATACGTGTATAAAAAGAGACTAGCTTATGTTGGACATGTTGGGCCCGTGCATAGCACGGGATTACCTTGCTAGCCTATATAGAAATGGGACTTTTGAGTACGAACATAGCAATGGATTGTTGTACAAAAAGTTGTGTAGATTGTACTGCAAGTTATGACCAATTTTATTAGTGAATAAACACGTTGATTTCAGTTCTCTTTAAGTAACCATGTGTAATTGTAACCATTTATCTTACTTATAACATACTCCCTCTGTCTAACAATAGTTGTCCGTTATTGACTTGGCACATCTCTAAAGAAACAATAAATAATAGAGGTAATATTACTATATTATCTTTTGACTTTATTAAATTTAATGTTTTGAAAATGTGTTAGATGATGAATAGTATTTAATTGCAACAGTAAAATAGACATAAAATATAAGTTATCTCTAGATTTTTAAATCCTACTACTGAACCCGGAAATTGCGTAGATTGCTTTGCTTGGAATTCCCTAGGTAACCAAACCAATCCCTGTCATTTCACACGAAAAATGGTCTATTTTGAGCTTTGAAGTGGTCGAACAATCAGCGTACGTAATCGAGTTTCATGCCATCATGTCTTTCTTTTTCTAGCTCCTCGCGGATTTTCTGTATTCTCTCCCGAACAATGGATTTCCTCTTTCTATTAAGAAATTCTAAAGAACAAGTCCCTCGACGAGGAAAGAAGAGGCTTTTGATCAAGATAGGTAGAAGAAGCACTGCAATGTATGCAGACATTACAACTAGCTCGTGGAGGTAGAGAAACTGTTTTCGAAAGACCTCGGCTCGAGTGCAACAAATTCAAATACAAAGGAGAAGGAAACATTGCACCAGAAAGCCATATCAATAAAGGCAAGACCACACTAATTGAACTAGGCCGTTTAGTTGGAAACAAGTTATCTCGGGATAATTAATCCTGAGATAAGTTATTTCATCAATTATATAGGATAACTTATATCATCAATATGCTAAGAATGGTGAAATAAATAATACAGGATAATCTAATACCTTCAACCAAATGTGGATAAAATAATATCATGTGCACCTTACTTATTTCAGCTCAAGAGCGGCTCAACCTAAAAATAAGGGCCTCCAAAACAACAAACAAAAAACCCCAAATTCAGTTACGAAAACATACCAAAGATGCACACAAAAGAAACAAATTCCAATAAGAGGCAAGATTAAACGAAGAACCAAAAGCAGATGAAGGAGATATATACATAAAAGAGATGATCAGATCTAATGAAACCCTAAGTATAAAACAATTAGGTTACTTCTTCCTCCATTCCTTTTTAGTTTCTATGTATACTATAAATACTTGACAACATTAATTAATGAGATAAGTGGTTAAAACACACCTAAAATATACCTTTTTTTTGAGTTTCATACCTGAACTATTGAAAGTGTGAGAAACACACCTAAACTATTACACTTTAGTTTGAAAAACACACCTCTGTGCTGACTGGACCAAATGTGTGTGTACACACTCTTTTACGCAATTATGGCCTTGATTTTCGTCCACATGGCTTCTTCTTTTTTAAAAAATAAAATATCAAAACACACCTAAACTATAAAATTGTTTGACTTCCTCACCTAAACTATTAGGAGAGTAAGAAACACACCTAAACTATCATCCATAAATTTGAGAAACACACCTTAAATTATATGTTACACTAGTTGCTTAAACACACCTTAATAAGCCAACTATTGTTCATGAAATCAGTAGCTAAAAATCGCCACCAGTACGAAAATTAAGTTCAGGAGTAAAAGAAAGAGTACCTTATGTAGTCAATTTCTTCTCCTTTCAACTATTTTCAGATGGTATGGATCAAAACCTAAAAAATTATACAAAATCGTTACTATTTTGAGACAAAAATAAGAACCCTAACATTTTTTGACAAATGAGTAACTAACCTTGAAACGATGATGAATTTGTGAATTAATAGTGAAAACCCTAAATTTACTCAAATTTTCACACACCAAAGAGACTCAACTGAGAACAGAGAAAGATGCTTCTATATGTTGAAAGTTAAACTTTAATCTTTTGACATGGTGGAATTTGTTTCCATGTGGCAATCTATGTGGCATTTAAAAAATAATAATTGAGAGAGTGTAATACACACACTATCATATTTTACTTGAGGTGTGTTTTTCAAAATAAAATGTAATAGTTTAGGTGTGTTTCTCAGACTTTCGATAGTTCGGGTATGAAACTCAAAAAAAAGGTATAGTTTAGGTGTGTTTTAACCACTTATCTCTTAATTAATTTCTTTTTAATAGTTTGCTGCTAATCTTACTAATTATTATGCACATATTTTGAAATTTTATTATTGATGTAATTATAATTAAAAATCATAAACAATTAAATTTACAGTTACTTTTTATTTATTAATTTCTTTAATTCACTTCAATTTGAATCAACCATGTTTTAATATTGACTTTGTAAGATTGTCTTCAATTCTTTGAGATGTTTTATTAAACATTTCAAGCTCAAACTAATTAGATTATCAAATATTTGTCTTCTAAAAGTAACAATCAGTATAATATTGTTTTTAATTCAAAAGTATAATCAATAAAAGAGATTTAAACATTTGTGTTGTTATGTAACGTACAATAATTTATATATGCTTATTATTTTCTTACAAAATATTAAAAGAAATGTTATTTTGTCAACTGAAAAAGAAAAATTAATTATTAAATTATAATTAATTACAATATTTTTTAGAATTTATGAGAATAATATATAAATATATATACATATATTGTAATCAACTAACAAGTACAAATTAATATATGATTGTATGATTAGAAAGAACACAATTAATATGAATCTAGACCAATCATAACACAATTTGATAAAGAAATAATGAAAACTCACCCAACCAAAACGTGGGTAGCAAGTTGAAAGAATAGCTGATAATTTTCTCCTGGCTTCCTACTTTCTGGCCCTGGTTTCGATTGGACTCACTCAATGACTATGAAAAACATCCATCACTTGAAAATACAATTTGTTGGGCCCGTGTTGACACAAGCCAAACCCATCTAGTATATTATACATGACATAATGTAAAAAAAAGTTAGACAAGTAAATTGAAACAAAGAAAATACTAAACATAATATGTATTAAAAAGTACAAAAATACCCAAACATAAAGTTGGACTTAAAGAATTGTCAAGAAAAACGAAAGGAAAATTCCTTTTAAAACAGCCTAGAAAGAAAAGTAAGACAAATAAACTAAAACAAACGGTGTATATACTATTGTTTTCAAAGACTGTTGTAAGTCAAGGTATTTAACATTTTCATGAAAGTTACCTTACCTATGAAATAGTATGCATGGCGCATGCCATAGTTTAGAAAGACCAATATTGTATAAGTCAAGATATTTTTACTTTATGAGTCATGACTGTGTTTTACTTTAAGCAGCTCCTAGGAAACTGCTAATAATAGTGACAATCATTATAAGAAATATACTTTGCATAATAATTTATATACATAATATTAATTTTCGACGAAGAATGATCGAGCTGACATCTATATATGACTATTGTAAGTCTAGATACTTTTATTTTTTTTATTTTTTTTTTACCGTGGTTTCCGGGCGTCGCTTTGCGAACCCGACTAGCTGTACCCACCGGGTCCCGCTGTTTCAAGGCGGGTCCACCACGGTTAGTTCCACGGGGCCCTGGAGACGCGGCCGGTTTGTAATGCCTCCAGTGGCCCTGCTGGGGCTCGAACCGGCGACCTGAAGGACTTTGTCCCAAGCCTTTACCAGCTGATCTACCCCTCAGGGTTACCTAGATACTTTTACACATTGATGAAAGTGCATTTTCCAGGAAACTGTACTTACTAGTTGCTTTACCTAAACACAACTTGTCGTCTTATATGTATTATATTAATTTAAACAAAGACAATTGCTTAATGCTAGCTGGTACCAACAAAGGGGTGAATAAAATAATTTGTTGAAAGACTTGGTTTAACAAACAAATATACTTTAATTTGTTCAAGGTTAACTTTTCGTTCGATTTTCCTCCCAATTAGTATATTTTTTCGGGGAAACTTACATACATATATTTTATTAAGAAAATATTTATTATTTATAGTTATAACATTTTTTTTCACTTGATCACTTTTAATATATTTATAATTTAATTTTAATACATATTATAGAGAACAATTTATAAAACACATATAATACAAGTTTTATTGATGGATATTACATTTATCACACATTTTAATACAATGTGTCAATTTCTTACCAAACAAGCATAGTATATTTTAAAACAATTATAATACATATATATTGCATACATAATTCACTTTTAATACATATTACAGATTTATCATAGTATTGATACGTATTACTATAAATGGTAATAAATAAAAAATATCACTAAAATCAGTAATTATTTATTATTAATTTTTCCTTTATTGTTCCTCTTGATATCTATAGTCCTCATTATGTTATTTTCCTGAATCACTTAACCTTAAGTTTTGATTTAACGTTTGCGATTCACCCTGTTTGGTCTTTATGTGTGAATTTGTATACCGAGTACCAGATGATTTAAAACATCTTATTTTAGATGATATATGTGGGTCATAATTCGCTCGTCCATACGTAAGTACAATGACATCTTATATATATATCGTCCCCTTGGAAGAAGATAAATGTTCATACGCATTATTGAATCTTAATCTTAATTTAACCTTTCTAGTTCTCAAGGGACCTAATTATATATGACTTAGAAGTCTACTAATCAGGACATGAACATTATTTCAACATTGGCAATAGAAACGTGGTTCCAATTTTATGTGATGTACTTTTCTTTTTAGTCTGTAAAAACAAGAATGACAAAATATGTCTTTTTATCTTGTCTTAAAGGCATTGTACACGCCCTATAATCAATTTAGGATCCAACCCCGAGAACCGATTAGGACTTGACCTCGACTTCCGACTCGAGACACGACATTTGAATTGAGACCCGCCCCCAACACCTGACACGAGACCCAACCCAGACCCGACTTTCAAATCGAGACCTGACTCTGACTCTCGATTCGGGACCTGACCCAAACATTAGAACCGAGACCTGATTTCTGATCTAGATCCGACCTCGACTCTCAACCTGACTTGGGACCCGATCCGACCTCGACTCTCAACCCAAAACCTGACTTCGTCATCCGACACGGAACCCCACCACGACACTCGACCTAGGATCCGACCTAATCCTGACCCGACACCTCGATCGGGATCCGACTCTAACCCGACCTCACACCCGGGAGTTGAATCTCAAATCAAGTCGAGGGGTCCGTGTCTCAATTTATGTGATATACTTTCCTTTTTAGTCTATCAAAAAAAAGAATGACACAATATGTCTTTCTGTGTTTTCTTAAAGGGCATTGTGCACGCCCACTCTGGCGATTTCTATCTATATATAGGAGGCCATAACAAACATTCACATACACTTTGAATACTCCTAATAACTTCAATATGATGCAAGATGTTTGGACTCAGTTGGGCCCCACCATTGCAGCAATCATGTTCACCTGGACCATGTACCAAAACTATTTTCCTCACGAACTTCGTGGTCATATTAGGAAGTATACCGATAAACTTGTGAACTATTTCTATCCTTATATTGACATTACTTTTTATGAACTTGAAACAGAAGGGTGGTTTGAGCGGAGCAAAGCTTACGTAACGATTGAAAGGTACCTTAGTAAGAACTCGAGCACACAAGCTAATCGCCTCAAAGCCAACGCAGCGAAAAATGGTCAATCTGTTGTCCTAACCATGGATGATCATGAGGAGATAACCGATGAATATAAAGGCGTGAAGGTTAAGTGGATTTCGAGCCAAAAACCAGCCAATAGACAAACAATATCTTTGTATAGGGAGGATGAGAAGAGGTATTTCAAGCTCCAGTTTCACAAAAAGAATCGCGACCT